>NC_143150.1:128720000-129345000 GCF_059928025.1 Delphinapterus leucas | reverse complement strand
GTATTGGGTGTTAGGTTGAGTTGTCAGCAAGAACTGCAGCAGGCCCGGGTAAGGAGCATTGCTTTCTGTGCCATCTGCAGATGGGATTTGCTTTGAGGAGTTCTCTGAAGGAGTAAAAGATTTCTTGTACATTAAAAAAAAAAAAGTTATCCTGATTATCTGTCCTGGGAGAGTAGAGAATAAGGCCACATTTGTATTTCCACACATTTATCTTAACTCCTAAAATTTATGTTTACAGCAGATATTAACCATCGGTTGGAGTGTTGTATATTTAATATTATGGTACGATCAATAAAACATATAAAGTACTCATAGCAAGATCTATAGAAATGAGTCATTGTGTAGTTACAGTGTGTGACTGGAGCTTTATGTGATGGCCGTGATTTCTCCTTACTCAGTATTTCCATGTGTCCACACTGCTACTGCTAGGACAAAATTATACCTTTCTGTAAATCATTATATTAAAATTTTGAGTCTCAGAGTATACTTAGCTTGGGGAAATCAGAAGGTCCTATTGTCCTGTGATGTCCTGACAGTCTCCCACCCTGAGGATGTAGCAGTGGGACCAGACCAAGCCAGATTTCATTCCTTTGACCTTGACTGTGTAGCATCCTAGCTTTCTGGGGGTAATGTAGCTTGGAGGACGCAGAGACGCGTGGCTTAATCCTGTAGGAACAGAGACTATGGCCATCGCAGTCTTGGAATCCAGCAGACAGCATGCCACTTCATCAAATCTAAGAACGCAGATTGAGAGTTGTAGCTTTATTTAAAATACCGCTAAGAAAAAATTTTAAATATCACTTTGACTGTGCCCGTCAATGGTTAAGACACATACTAATTTCATATATGGTGCTTAGAATCAATGAACTATAGTATTTAAACCTCAGGTGCACACTTAGGTGAGAATTATCTAATTTTTTCATTCATGTGCGATGAAGGTTATGATGATATCCTGGCTTAAGAAACGTCTTTTTTTCCTTGCTTTATTTCCTCCTAATAGAGTTATTTTCTGATGAGTAAACAGAATCTCCGACACGTGGGATATCCTATCTGAGGGTACTCAGATACTGCATTAGTTAGGGAATTCTAGCTATTAAAGCACATGCAAACACGTGTAATGACTCCAATGTGTGATGGAACTTCATTTCTCATTCCTGTAACGACCACAGCGGGTGTGCATGATGGAAAGGCAGCTCCTCCCCAAGCAGGCATTTGGGACCCACAGACCTTGCATCTTAGGAAGCCACTGGTCGTCTATGTGTAGCTTCCAAGTTCTCAGTGCTGTGGCTTCAAGTGGGTGTAGTGCAAAGGGTATGGGGCAGGGAGGGGGGCTTTGGTCGTCCGGAAGGTTTTCTTGGTGTCGCCCAGCAAGTCTGCTTACATTCAGCTGGAAGTCAGTCACGTGGCCCCCACCTGGAGGAGGAGTCGGGGAGTGGGTCTTGCCTGTCACCAACAAGAGAAAGGTTACTTACTACTCAAGCTAGCATCCTTTAGGTTTCCTTTCTCTCCTCCTTGACTGGACCCTTTCTAATCTTTTTAATGTCTACACTCACCAAGTTCTACCCCAAAGGAAAAGATCACCAAGATCAAGGATTTAGGCGATAATACTCTTTTTCTGCCTTTCTACCCTCCTTTATCCCTCTGCAGCTTCTTTTAATTTCAGTGCCAGGAGACGGGCAATTCTGAATTTCATTTCCTGCCAGTTTATGAGAGCGCTCTTTAAATTATTCAGGGTAATATTTCTTCCCACGCTGGGAATATGATCTTTGTTTTAATCTCCCAGCCAATTTTGTATCAGCTAGTGGAACTTGTAATATTTTAGCCCCTCGGGAATTTTAGTGTCACGGGTTCCGACGCCAGTTTAAATTTGCCTGAGGGGAGGAGCTGCTTTCGGAAGATCTACAGGCAAGTTCAGGCATTCCATCCGTGCCGCAGGTTAAAAGCCCATGACTGCAAGAAAAAAAGCCTAGCTGTACGTAGCCAGCACTAGAAGAAAATTGGCTCATTTGAACAAGTGACTTGGAGAATAGATGAGACTGCCAAAGATGCTAGAGTGTTTTTGCCTGCCCTTTTCCCCGTGGCACTCTCTGAATACATTTTCTGTTTCTGATCCTGGGATGTGAATAAAAGCCCATCATTGCCAGCTGGTGGGGAATCAGGCAGGCAGGCAGGCAGAAGCCCTTCTCCCAGCTCTGGATCGTTATATAAAGGTCTCACTGAAGGGCTCTGAAGCCTCAGCCATCCAACCCTTTGGGTTTGTGCTAATCTCATTCAGCCTGTTGCTGTGATGCTGTAATGAATCAATTATGCAGGTGCCTTTGCAGGGCTGTGTACTACAGAAACAGTGTCTCTTCAGGGACCGCAAGGGCAAGTGTGGTAACACAAAGGTGCAGGATAAAAAGTGCAAATGTTGCTCTTATACATAGAAAACCTTCAAGGTTTGTCACAGAAACTATGAGAACGAATACATGACTTCAGCCAAGTTGCAGGATATAAAATCAACGTGGAAAAATCAGATGCTTTCTGTATGTTAACAGTGAACACTCTGAAAAGGAAATTAAGAAAACAACCTCATTTAAAATCACATCCAAAAGAATAAAATACTTTAAGAATAAACTTAAGGAAGTGGAAAACTTTGGGTACTGAAAAGTACAAAGCATTGATGAAAGAAGTTAAAGAAGATACACAAAAATGGAAAGATCTTCCATGCTCAAGAATTGGAAGACTTAATATTGTAAAAATGTTCATACAACACAAAGCAGTCTACGGTCTACAGATTCAGTGCAACTCCTATTAGAATTCCAATTGTGTTTTTTTGTAGAAGTAGGAAAAACAAATTCTAAAATTCACATCATGTGGGATCACAAGGGACCTTGAGTAGCAACAACAATCTTGAAAAAGAACAAATCTTGAAAAAAGATTTCAACCTTGAAAAAGAAGAACAAATTTTGATGTCTCATGCTTCCTGATTTCAAAACATATTACAAAGGTACAGTCATGAAAACAGTGTGGTACTGATATAAATACACATGATATGGGGAAAGGACAGTCTCGTCAACAAATTCTTCTGTGAAAACTGGATATCCCCTTGCAGAAGAAAGAACTTGACCCCTTATCTTATATGCAAAAATTAACTCCAGCTGGATTAAAAATCAAAACCTAACACTTAAAGCTATAAAATTCCTAGAGGAAGATATAAAGGAAAAGCTTCGTGACACTGGAGATGGCAGTGAATTTTTAGCTATGACAAAAAAATAATACAAATAGCTCCTCTGGGCATTGAATTAAAGACTGCAGGGCAATTTTAGACACTTTACTCTTGTTCTTTCTGGAGAACTGGCTTGCTTTTTTTCTATCTTAAAATTCACAATTCTGAGGACTATAATGCTTACGTCTCTTTAAAGGCTACCAACAATGCAAACCTGTTGCAATTTTATTAGAAGTACAAAAAAATAGAAGTTTTTGAAAGTTTCTCCTTTTTTTTTCTTTTCCATTATAGTTTTTTACAAGATACTAAATATAGTTCCCTGTGCTATACATATACAGTAGGACCTTGTTGTTTGTCTCTTTTATATATAGTAGTTTGAATCTGTTACTGCCAAACTCCCAATTTATCCACCCCCTCTTTGGTAACCATAAGTTTGTTTTCTATGTCTGTGAGTCTGTTTCTGTTTTGTAAATAAGTTCATTTGTATCATTTTTTTAGATTCCCCATGTAAGTGATATCATGTGATATTTGTATTTCTCTTTCTAACTTACCTCACTCAGTATGACCATCTCTAGATCCAACCATGTTGCTTCAAATGGCAAAATTTCATTCTTTTTATGGCTGAGTAATATTCCCTTGTATATATGTACCACATTTTCTTTACCCATTCATCTGTCGACTTAGGTTGCTTCCATGTCTTGGCTCTTTTAAATAGTTCTGCTCTGACCATTGGGTGCATGTATCTTTTCCAATTAGAGTTTCCATCTCTTCTGGATATATGCCCAGGAGTGGGATTGCAGGATCATATGGTAGAGAGTTTCTACTTTAGACTGGTTTTTTTGTTTGTTTGTTTTGTTTTTTTTCAGGATCGATTGGGTCATAAATGAGGCTCACATATAGCTTTCATATTGTTTAGTCTTTTATTGGGTATAAAGCGACACAATTTCTCCAAATTTCTTTGTAACAAGGATGGTAGTACAAAATGCTAAATAATAAGACTGAGGCTGTGACACTTTCTGTGTTGTAAAACAACTATTGAGTCTAACCTATGCATCTTGGCTGGCCTTTTTTTGTGGCAGTTTGATGGTTTTTTTTTTTGGCGGTACGCGGGCCTCTCACTGTTGTGGCCTCTCCCGTCGTGGAGCACAGGCTCCGGACGTGCAGGCTCAGCGGCCATGGCTCACGGGCCCAGCCGCTCCGCGGCACGTGGGATCTTCCCGGACCGGGGCACAAACCCGTGTCCCCTGCATCGGCAGACGGACTCTCAACCACTGCGCCAGCAGGGAAGCCCTTGATGTCATTTCTGAAATGGTATGCGGGACACTCTTTTTTGGATGTGTTCTAGTTTTTCCTCATCCATCTTCAACTGAGAGACCAACACAACCAAAAGAACATGACAAGCAGAATAAGAAGATCTGACTCTACAACCTCCTAAATTTGCTCCGTTGGGAAAGAAACTCCATGTTGTGACTCTCAGAAGTGTGAAACAAAAACAGTAAAAACCTAGCATGTGTGGATATTGTTAGGGTAAACAATAATTAGGTATTTGAAGGTACAGGCCGTATATGTCAAAGAGCCTCAGGCCCAGACTTTGAGGCCAAATGCTGCAGATATAATCCTATGATTTCAAAGTAGACCCTCTCATCTTTTCATCCATGCTTTGTACCTGCCGTGAAGACAAAGAAAAATAAACAGACAGACACACAAGTGTCTTAGCCCTGGTTCCCTAAAAAGAAGCCTTAGGCACAGTGCTGGCTGATGCTTTGTTGGAAGCAGCAATCACGGGCCCTGAGGGAGCAGCTATAGGGAACGGACACAGCAGAGAACAGGAAGCGGAGGTAGCTGGGTTTTCTCACCACTGCTTCTCTACCCGCCCAAGAGATGAAGCTGCGGGACAACAATGGCTCAGGGTGGCCAGTGTGGCCAGTGTGTGCTTTGGAACAGAAGGAGAGAGAATTTTGTGTGCTGACTGTCTTCCATCTCCCACTGGTCCAAGGTGCCCTGTAGGGTGTTGACATCCGCATCTCTATGTTGCTACCCTGGCCTCTTTTAGGAGCTGCTGGGGCCTGATGGTTCTGCCGGGTTTTCAAATGCTGGGAGAGGCCTGAGATTGGGCGTGCGGTTGTCAATCTCAGGTGGTGGGATCATGCGGGTCTACCACGTGAGCAGAAAGTTATGGGAGATTGGGAAGGGCGAGAGAGTCTGTGAAAGCTCCTGGCATTGACCTGTGTATCCAGTGACTGTTAATTTCTGCCTTAGTCATTGTACTGTAGCTTGTAGCTTATTTGTCAGAGGTTACTGAGGGTCTTCTGGCTTGGCTTAAAAGTACTGTGTGGACCAGCCCTCTGTTAGGTTTTCTTTGCACTAATATATGTCTAGTTGGCATGTAAACACAATTAATATATGGGGTTATGTACAGGATTATGAGAAGAAGCATGCCAATTATGTAAAGCAATGAAAAGTACCACTTGCTTTAATTTTTAGTGTAAAGAATATGTAAAACAGCAAAGAAATCTTTCGGAACACACATAAAATTATTACCGCGTATAATACTGTTTTAAGTTAAATATTTTCCTTGTAACCTATTAATTTTTACTCATTCAAGTATTGTAGTAAAGTTGAAATTTGCACCTCTTCTCAAGCATCACAGTTTTTGTTTTTGTTGTTTTTTTTTGAATGTTCTAAAAGTACTCTCAACTCGCTTGGGAATTTGTCCTCCTGAAGGCAATGTTAAGGGCTTAAACGTTCCAATCAAAGCTTTTGTGCTGATTAAAATGGTTTTTTCAGGTTAGTTCAAGTCTGTCAGAATATGTCCCCACTCTCCCTCTTTTCCTAGATAAGAAAATATCTAAAATTAGGGGGAACTTAAAATGATCTGATACTAGGACTATTTTATTAAATGGTACTGAACATCGGTCACTTGTCTTGATCTCAGTTGTTTGTTTGTTTGTTTGTTTTTACTATAATCAGTAATTCTTCCTTGAGTATCTTCATTTGATCATTATGTATGGAGGCATTACATTGCTTCCTTCTAATGAATCATCTGTGTTAGGGAAATTATCTAAAATGTGGGTTTGCTTGTTAAATTATATTTTCCTGATGTACACATAGCGTTTTTATTTTAAGACATTAAATGGATGATCAAGGATGGTGTTGTCTGGCATATCTTACTGCTATAGGTGGGATTTGATAGGAGGCACCAGGTCACCATTAACACACTGGGAGCATCTTCCTGTCAGTCAGTTAGAAGAGTGGTATTGCTGACCAATCAGAAGACCTTTGTCATCGACTTTTTCCGTGATCACCTCCTAGGTCGTAGGTGAGGAGTCCTGCACCTTCCATATATGCATCTAAACACATACATAAATCAGGGTTGTAGCAGAAAGCCAAGTATGTCCATTTTTTTGGCCCAGTTTTCCTTGCCATTCAAATAGGTATTTGGGAAACATTTCACAACATACTTCTGGCGTCCAGGGAAATCAAGAGACTGTAAATTCACCTAAACATATTTGCCATATTCATCCTGTCCCATGGGACTGCTGTCCTGTCCCAAGTGCACCTTCCACCGGGCCCAGAGCCAATTATGGTCTGCTTCACAGAATCAGCAGAGCCCGTGGCTGTGTGTCTGAACAGCAGTAACTCTAAAACCCATAATACTTTACGGTTTACCGAGGGTTTTTGCCATGCGTTTGGCAAGTGTGTATTTCCAATACTCTCTAAAAATCCTGTGTTCAAATATCTAGCCCGCGGTCAGATTCTGTGATAGAGTGTGTCACCGGTTTGGGGTGAGAGAAGGTTTCGCACCAGTGATTCCTCACACAGACCCTATGGGATTGTGTCTGAGATAGGGAAGCTCTTCGCTGAATCCTAAAGGAACCCCGTGAGTAGGAATCTTGGATGAGGACTCTAAGTTCCACAGAAAATAAGTAACTTGTCCACGTCCAGCTTGTTTATACATGCTTACCCTGGGAGTTAAACTTGGCGCTCTGTCCCACCCCCTGCCCCCCCAATTTGGCCATTTCTACTCTACAAATCCACACCAGGGAAATATGGTTTCAAAAAAGCATCCTACCCATTAGAATTGAATTTTATCACCAAACCAGAACACCTCTCTGATGATGCGTTAAGAGGGAAGTGCGTTATTATTTTTTTGAACTCGAACACTCTTGTCTGTTTTATTGAGGTATAGTTGATTTACAATATTATATAAGTCACAGGTGTGCAATGTAGTGATTCACAATTTTAAAGGTTATACTCCATTTATAGTTATTATAAAATATTAGCTGTATCCCTCGTCTTGCACCGTATATCCTTGTAGCTTATTTATTTCATTCATAGTAGTTTGTTCCTCTTACTCCCCTCCCCCTGCGTCTGGGATGCCTGAAAGTAAGCCCGACTGGCCTTTAAAGTCCAACCGTCTGGTAGCTCCTCTTCCCAGTGCGGGACCCCCAGGCTGTGGAGCCCTACGTGGGGCTCGGACCTCTCACTCCTTTGGGAGAAACTGTACAATTGCAATTATTCTCCTTTATCTGGGTCACCCACCCAGAGGTATCGGACTTGACAGTGTTGCAACTCCTCCCCTCTTACCCATCTGGTTGTAGTTCCTTCTTTATATCTTTAGCCGTAGGAGATCTTTTCTGGTAGGTTCCAGCCTTTTTCATGGATGGCTGTTCCGCCCATAGTTGTGATTTTGGTGTACCTGTGAGCGGAAGAGAGCTCAGGGTCTTTCTGCTCTGCCATCTTGACTGATGCCTGAATAGTCTCCGGAAGATGGATGGTGAATGCAGAATATTCTCTGAACGGATGATAGAGAAGGGGTGACTAGCTGATACGAGGCTGTCCGTAAGGATGGAAGTGTTCATTTCTGAACCTGCTGTCAACATAGCATCTATCCAGTCCAGAGGATAGTTCAACCCAACTTTGAATTTAACCTAAAGAGATGTAAGGGGGAAGTGAAAATGTTTCCTTGGATGCACCATGAAATGTGCATCTGGTGTTCATACTGGTGCTTGAAGGCTAGATGCTGGGTGCTAACAGTTCTCAGGAACCGACATGTCCCAACTGTGTGAGCAAGTCCGTGCATTGAGACAATCCAGAGACAGGCTGATTTTTCAGTATCGAACAGCATGGCAAGGCTGTGCTACTGCTGGGGCACCATATCAACATTATATGACAATCAGATGGCGAGTGTAGGTGGATCTGATGTCTGGGAGTCATGGTCCAAAGAGGATCTAGATCTTCTTGGAAAGGGCTGTAATCATGAATCATAAGGCTATACCCTCACACATGTCTGCTAGAATAAGCCATCTCTTGCCACGCTTGGAGCTTTTCAGCGGCTCTCATACACAGGGATAGCAACCGACAGCAGGGGCGGTATGCCACGTTCATCATTTCACCTGAAACGTACTTCTAGTCATATGAGGTATTCTCATTTGACCGCCGGAGGCAACGCAAATATAGTCTCAAAAGGCTAATAATTGTAAACTTGACTCACCTAGAAATTCACTTCATGGAGTGCCCAAGTCAGATATGGGACGCAGGAAGTAGCACTTGGAGATCTCTCCCTTAATTTCATTCTCAACACCAAGAGACCTCCCATTTTGCAGAAATGGCAATATTTATGGAAAGGGTCGAGTGGAGATGAAATAATTGTGTTGTCCAGCTGTGCAGCAGGAGCATCAGAAAGAGAAGCAAGAATTTATTGCGGGAATCGAGTGATCTAGCGAGATGACAAGGAGAGTTTGACCTCCATGTTTGAAGGCAGGGATGTTAGGATGATGGTTTTTAAGGGGCTTTCCTGGCCCTTTGGTCTGTGATTAAGGAAGATGACAAAGCAGGAGGTCGTGAAAAGCAGAGTTTTGGGAGAAAACCATGCAGCATGATTTTCATCCTTTAATGTACATGCACGTCACCTAAGGATCTTGTTAAAATGCAGATTCTGATTCATTTGGTCAGGAGTGGACCCTGAGATTCTGTATTTCGCCTACAGTTGAATGCCTGTCTCCATCCAGGTTTAGATGAGGCAGTTCTTGGGAGCAGGGGCATATGCTGCTGGGCCGTGAGTATTTGCACCTTCCGAGTTCTTGGCGGTGCCAAATTAATGTCCAAAGTGGTTGTACACTCTCCCCAGTGGTTGTACACTCTCCCCAGTGGTTGGCGTGTTTCCACCAGCGGGCTTGGGAGTCTTAATTCCCTCATATCCTTGAGACTAGTGTTCTCCTTGGTGTTATGAGGATAATCGTACATCACAGGGTGGTTGCTGACAGATGGAAAGGCAAAAATAGATATGAAAGTACTTTGTGGAATGTGTGATTTATAGCTGCCATTCAGTAGTGTCGGCCCCCTCGCTTAGTCTTTCATGTGCTTTCATAGCACACGGAACACCTCTTTGCTAGAACACTTATTTTGATCTATTGAGATTCCATTATTTACAAATGAAATTATGGAGTTCTGGATACCAAAGGCTCATTTACTGTTTGTTATATGCCTAGAACTCAGCACATGGTATTTAATGACTATCCTTTGAAATAAAAGATTAATGGTATGAAGTTATATGACTACACTTGAATATCTTAGGATATTAAGGCGTGTAAAAGTTGTCTGGTAACAAATGCTTCTTCATGAGATAAGTTACTTTAGTTTAAAACAAACATTATCATGAACTGTTATATATATATAACACATATATGGAATATACGGTTAGGGTCAGGGCTAGGGTTTAGGGTTAGGGTTAGGGTTAGGGTCTCCTTAGATGGATTGCCACTTTTCTCAGTAGGCTCCCTGGGTTTCAAGTGTGATTTCTGAAGTACCTGCTGTGGTGGATTCAGGCAATGGTGGAAAATGAGGGTCATTTTCGGCAACGTTCATAGGCTGGACAATTTCCCCAGAGGTGAAAGTGTGCTGTCTGTGGGGTGGATTAGAGTATGATTTTCTTTTCTTTTTAATTATTTTTTAATCAATTTTTAATTGAAGTATAGTTGATTTACAGTGTTGTGTTGATTTCTGCTGTACAGCAAAGTGATGCAGTTATACATATATATGCATTCTTTTTTTATATATTCTTTTCCATTACGGTTTATTATAGGATATTGAATATAGTTCTCTGTGTTGGACTATTGAAAATAGTCCTACTGTGATATACAGTAGGACCTTGTTGTTTATCCATTCTGTTTATAAAAGCTTAAATCATACAGCATGATTTTCATCCTTTAATGTACATGCACGTCACCTAAGGATCTTGTTAAAATGCAGATTCTGATTCATTTGGTCAGGAGTGGACCCTGAGAGTCTGTATTTCCAGCAAGCTCTCAGTGATTCTGTTGCTCCTGGACCAGGAACCACATAGGAGATAAGGATGCAGTGTGAAGGAAGAGGGCTCTGAGGGAAAGGTAGCGTTCCAAGCTAACGGGATGGGGGTCAGAACTGATCTCCATCTGTCAGCAGGATAAGCAGTGTAACACAGTGACACGGGTAAAGACTTTGAGGTCAACCAAGCCTGGACTGAGTAGATATTACAACTATATCCCAAGAGACGTGCTTCCTTTATTCCCTATGAAAGGAGTAAAGACCCCTCCCTTATGCTCTTCAGGTCATGCAGAGCCCTGTGACTTGTTTTGGCCAATATAATGTTGACCAGATGTCTGTCTTTCCATATATACTCATTTTCTTGCCAGGGTACCACTCACTGCTTGGAATGTGGTCACCAGACCCCAACGTCACCAGGGAGTGATGGGTATTCAGATCTGAGACCCCACCCCCAAAACTCTTGTATCAGAAGCTTCACTTGAGTAAGCTCCCAGGTGATTTGTATGTGTGCTCAAGTTTGAGAAGTTCTTCTCTAGACTCCTCTTATTGTAGGGAAAATGGGAGAAGATGTTGGTGCAGAAGTGACCTAAGTCCCAAGCAGAGTGGAGTGGACAGCTACACAGAGGGCAACTGACCTGGAGCATTGCCTGGACTTTCCTTAAGGAAGAAATAGATTTTTGTTGGTTTGCACTGCTGAGATTTGGGGATTGCTTATTACTGACATAGTCCAACCCATCCTGACTAAAACGGCTAAAACTGCAAAATCCAAATCTTCGTCTGGAAGGTTTGGAGATATTGACCACATTAGTTAACTAAGCTTAGTTCTTGTTTTGTAAAACGGAGGTAACGATCTTATTGGGCTGTCACGGGGATGAATACACTTGCACAAGACGCATAGATATGTAGTAGATAGATATACAATAAGATTTAAAAGATAGCAATTATTTTTGTTATTACTGTTGTTGGAGTGTCCAGAACTCAACATATTAGTGAGGAAGGGAGAATTCTAGGCCATAGGTCAGTAAACTACAACCCCTGGGCCACCTCTGGCCCCTTGCCCGTTTATGTAAAGAATGTTTTAATGAAATATAGCCTGATTCATTCCTTTATCTATATGGCTGTTTTCACAGAGATTCTGTGGCCCACTAAGCCCCAAATACTTACTTGCTACCCTTTTACGGAATATCTTGGGTGACTCCTGTTCTGTGTCCTGGTCTAATACGGGGTGAAAAAGGGAATATCCGTGATTTTACTTGCCACGTGGGCATATGGACTCCTTTATGGTTGCAGGGATGGGGAACATGTGACATTTGTCAAAATGATAATCAGATGCAAAACTGAGAGTCCAGGACACCAGAGTTTAATAACCCCCAGGTCACATGTTGGGTCAGATCGGATATGAGATTTATGTAAAATGGGATCTACACACGGTGTCCTCATACATGTGAAATATGATATATGGATTTATTACAGGAGGAAAAAAATATTCCTCTTTAGTTAGATGGTCCTTCCCATAGAAACGAAAATCAAGAAATGACAACCATATTCCCCCAGATGGCAGATTCCTTTATAGCAGTTATGATAAAATCTGCTGCTCTATTGTTTTCATCCCCTGAAAGACACTGGCTCTTTTAAAGAGCCACTCGCAGGCTGTAACAGCAAAAAGAACAGCAAAGATTTCTCGAAAGAGCTGTAACTGAAATATGGCACCATTTCAGCATTGTGGAAGCAAAGAGCAATAATCGAAAACTAGAAAACTAATGGCAGGGGACATGCCTCTGAGCACCTCTCCCGCCTGGACCACCTGCTGACTCAGCTGAGTCCTTGCTGCTCTCGTAGCCTGTGGCCAAAGAAGTAATGGTATGTAACGCCCAACCTAATGGAGGATAAAATACAGAGGCAAGAGGAGAAATGGCACAGGGGGTAAATCCTTCCCAGCTTCGGAGACGGGGATCTGTGTCCACAGTGGGAATCATGGTGATCAGCCAGCTGATGGCACAAGGCAAGCCAACTTAGAGAGACACGATGTTCTTTTCTTTCCTTTTTTGCCACCAACTCTCCATCTCTCTTTCTTAGTGAAGCATCGCTGTAACTCTCTTTTGGAGAAGCACATCTGCTAGACTGTGTGCGGCTCTGGTGGGGCTGTGAATACAAATGACCTTTCTGACCCTTGTCAAGGAATGAGCATCGACCACGACTAGGCCAGCTGAATGTTCCCCTGGGACACCAAATCCTGTCTAGACTAAAGGAAGAGAGTTGATTCTCCTTTGTCCCAACAGTGGTCTGGATGTGTGCGGGAAATTATTATCTCCTGCTACATAGAGTCCCTGGAGCTGCCCTATGCCTTTTCATTTCTGCCCTGAATTTTTGGTGATTCCTTGAATTTCATGCACTACACCCATTCCTGTTCAATCATTTTCCTTTTTCTCTCCAGTTTGGAATAGTTCTGTTGCGTACAACCAATGATCCTTAACTGGCACACATAAATACCGAAGTGTTCTCTTTTGCTCTTTTTTTTTTAATATAAATTTATTTAGTTAGTTTTGGTTGCATTGTGTCATCGTTGCTGCATGTGGGCTTTCTCTAGTTGTGGCGAGCAAGGGCTACTGTTGATTGCAGTGCGCGGGCTTCTCATTGCAGTGGCTTCTCTTGTTGTGCATCACGGGCTCTGGGCATGCGGGCTTCAGTAGTTGTGGCATGCAGCCTCAGTAGTTGTGGCTTGCAGGCTCTAGAGCGCAGGCTCAGTAGTTGTGGCGCACAGGCTTCGTTGCTTCGCGGCATGTGGGATCTTCCCGGACCAGGGCTCGAACCGGTGTCCCCTGCATTGGCAGGCGGATTCTTAACCACTGTGTCACAGGGAAGTCCCCTCTTTTGCTCTTGATTCAACAGTTCTGTGGTTTCTAGGACAAAAGTTTAAGGATGCATAGTATGTGTTAGAGCCTGAATCGTGTCCTCGCCTCCCACAAATTCATATATTAAATGCCTAACTCCAGTTAGGTACAGCACACCTCAGAGCACACCTGAGAGTGTGCTGTATTTGGAAACAGGGTCTTTTAAGAGGTGATTGAGGTTAAAATGAGGTCATTAGGGTGGCTCCTAATCCAATAGGATGAGTATCCTCATAAGAAGAGGAGATTAGGACGCAGACACCTAGAGAAGGATGACCATGTGAGGACACAGGGAGAAGACAGCCATCTGTACTCCAAGGAGAGAGGTCTCAGGAGGAACCAGCCCTGACAACACCTTCATCTGAGACTTCTAGGCTCCAGAGCCATAAGAAAATTAATTTGGTTGTGTAAGCCATTCAGTCAGTGATGCTTTCCTATGGTAGCCCTAGAAAACCAGTACAGTGACCATCACCTTTATCTGATAAAGAAGCAGCATTATTAGCATGTAAGTACAGGAACTGCACTGTGGGACATGTTTCAAAGGATCATGTTGCTTTCAAGGTTCTAACCCTGTGATTATTGATGATCCGGTGTAGTTCAGGCCAACATTGGCAAGGAGTGAACATATGGATAACATACTGTGCAGGGCAGTAGGGTTCAAGGCTATTGGGCATTCTCTGCTGAAATGAAAATAATTCTCAGTGAGAATTCTCAATGAATTCCTTGTTCCTTTTTCTGAAGGATTTAATGATTTTTAAAATGCATATTCTCCGGAAGATGGTGTGTCTTATTCCGTCTTCACTGGAAAACAGAGCCAGAGGAAAGGATTATGTTTAGATGTTTTATTCTGAAGGTGCAGAAAGGGTGAGGGGAAAAAAGAAGTGAGGATGAGCAGGTTGCAAGAGGCTCTTTTACTGCACGGGCTTCTACTCCACAACAAATCGTGTAGATGTACAGATAACATCTTGTATCTTGTATAGATAACAACTTGGATAAATAGTTGTACTTACTCAGCCTGGTGGGTCGTCTGCAGGCAGAACAGAGACGCTATTGGAAAGTTACACTGTAAATTTTGTTCTGTTTTTTTTTTTTGTTTTGGCCGTGCTGTGTGGCTTGTGCGATCGATCGTAGTTCCCTGACCAGGGATGGAACCCGGGCCCTTGGCAGTGAAAGCACAGAGTCCTAACCACTGGACCACCCAGGAATTCCCTGGAAGATTGGAAGGAATTCATCTGTTGAGTCCTCTTCTGTCTTCTTTCTCCCACTGGTGGAAATTTACTCCACAGAATGGAATTCTCTTTATCGTTTAGCCAGGAGGAGGCGCAAAATCCAGGAGACATCTCCTTGGTCCCATTCGCACATATAATTGTTCGACCATTGCAGTGGCTGAACTAGAACAAGAAGTGGATGGTCCAGGAGGTCACAGGAACCTGGAGAAACACACAAGTTCTGAGAGCTGAAGAGTAGAATTCCACGTTTTACCCATCACTTCTATTTGAGTTGGGAATGGGTTTATTTAAAGGATTATGCAGTAAAATTTTAGGAGCCAGGCTTAGAAATGCTGCCCATCACTTCTGACTACATTCCATTGTCCAGAACTACGCCAGGACTAGATTCCATTGTCCATTGGCCCCATGTAATTACAGGAGTCAGGGGGTAGCTTTGTGTCTGGATGCAAAGGCCACCAGGGTTTGGAGGACATACAGTTATCCTTCTGCAAGGCCAAAGTCACACTGATAATAGCAGTGCTTTGAACCTCTGCTCTCTACTGTACATAATGCAAGTTGTGGAATAAAGCCTTTACAATTATTGGGTGAAAATGCGGTTGCATCCCTGGGTAATATTGTTTCCTGTTGAGAGAATTCTTTCCAGTGTTTGTGACCTTATATAAAAGAACATTAATGACATTAGAGAGGGCTTAGGGAAGACTATTAAAGAAGATTAAAGGGATAAACTACATGCAGGCAGATTAAAGGAACTAGAGTTGATTAGCCCAGACTAAATAATGACTGAACAAGAGAGATGTTCAGCTCAAGAAAACCTGACCACCTCAATTTAACTTCCTCATTTCCAAATCCAATGAAAATGACCAAAGCATATGTAACCGAAGAATAATCTACTTCTGGAGAGTGGCAATCGGTGTGTCTCATATGGAAAACATAGATGAGGAAGGACAGTTCCATCCAAGGGCATTTGACAGGTGAAGGAATGCTTCACCCTAGCCACACCCTTTATAATACAAGAGAAGAGGGCTGGAATCCAGATGCGGCTTTGGCCACAAAGAAAAGTGAAGTTGCAGAAAATCTGACTTGTCTTTTTTTCCCTGTTTCTTATGAAAACTGGATTAAAGTTGGGAGCCAACTAAGGTGTGTCAGTGCCCAACTCCCCAAACAGAGGAAAGAGAAAATGAAACATAAACCACCTTCCATAGTGATAAGCAATGAAAGTAGTGACTGTGCAGACATTTAAATATCCATAAGAAATCTTCTCAGGGGTATTACAGGGTTTGAGGGATTATGGAACAGGAGTAGTCATGGGAAGAGAGCAACCATAGGTCGAGAATGGGGGAGATTAAATGGAAACGGGGTCTGAATATTTAAAATTACAATTAGAGCGGGGAGGTATATGTGGGGTACTTAAAAAGGCGAATTGGAAGGTGAAATCTAGAAATGATCCTATAATTCAGATTTTTAAAAATTAAGAGATGATGGGCTTCCCTGGTGGCGCAGTGGTTGAGAGTCCGCCTGCTGATGCAGGGGACCTGGGTTCGTGTCCCGGTTCGGGAATATCCCACATGCCGCGGAGCGGCTGGGCCCGTGAGCCATGGCCGCTGGGCCTGCGCGTCTGGAGCCTGTGCTCCGCAACGGGAGAGGCCACAACAGTGACAGGCCCGCGTACCGCAAAAAAAAAGAAAAAGAAACCTTGTGCCCGTTAACCGTCACCCCCATTTCTCCCCCTCCTCCCCGCCCATTCTCAATTAAAGTAGGTTTATCCCTGTATAGTCCACAACTGTGTTGCCCCTTTAAAACATAACACCATTGGGGCTTTCCTGGTGGCGCAGTGGTTGGGAGTCCGCCTGCCGACACAACAGTGAGAGGCCCACGTACTGCCAAAAAAAAAAAATTAAGAGATGAAATTGGTGAGGGGAGAGATGTGTTATAGAGCTAGTCCAGAAACTCAACATGATGATAACAGGAAAAAGGAAAGTAACCTTAGGAATAATAGAGCCAAAAGCCCCTGAGAAAGGAACTTTCAGGTTTTATAGCGAGCCCGACAAAGTAAAAGACATCCAGTATCCTGGTGATTTTCTTTCTTCCTACCAACTTTAAAGAAAAAGATCCTATAAGCTTTCTGACAGGGTAAAAACATTAATGGAAGATAGTACACAGAGGAAAAATAACCAGACTTCTCCCTTTGACAGTCAATTCCAGAACACAATATGGCAAGAGATAGGATTATGAGAATAAATGATTATGACACGAGATTTCCATATTCATTTAAGATATTCATTTATAAGGCTAATAAAAACATGTTCAGGGGCTTCCCTGGTGGCACAGCGGTTGAGAGTCTGCCTGCCGATGCAGGGGACACGGGTTCGTGCCCCGGTCTGGGAGGATCCCACATGCCGCGGAGCGGCTGGGACCGTGAGCCATGGCCGCTGAGCCTGCGCGTCCGGAGCCTGTGCTCTGCAACGGGTGAGGCCACAACAGTGAGCGGCCCGTGTACGCAGGAAGAAAAAAAAAAAACATGTTCATAAAGAGGATGGTACTTATAAAGTTTAAGAGCCACGTATTTTGTCCTGAAAGCTACTTCAAGAAATTCTGTAACTCCTGGATATTCATGATAGATCAAACTGCTCACTTATCAAGGTACTCCAGTACTAAGATGAGAGAGTTAAAGAAGATATATATCCATAGGGATTAAAACAGAAAAATGACTAGCCGATGGAGAGTTAAATATTTTTGGAGCTTAAAGCATGTGGATGAATCATAACTCATGAAATAGACCAAAGTTGAAGCTCTTATCCTAAAGCAGGCAAGCTGATCTTGCACAAGATAACCCCCCAAAGGCTCAAAATTTAGACACAATGCTACCGCCACAGGCAAGGCTAGACTTGGACTAGAAGTAGGACTGGTCAAACGTTTGTACATGAAATAGATTTCAGAATCACCTGGTTCCCATGACTCCCCTCTGTGATTCTGGTATGAATCTATTACTGCCTGGAGGGTCTGAGCCAGAGATATTCTGGATTTGAGACAGTCATACAATGAGGCTTAATTCAAAGTCTGTGCAAACAATGGTGAGCCCAGTTGTACACATACTAGACTCCTCACTGAGGCTTTTTCTCTTTTTTTATATACGTTTTTCTCTTTGTGTTTCATCTTTTGTAGTTTTTTTTTTTATTGCTATACCATCAAGGTTGCTCATCTTTTCTTCTTCTGCAGTGTCTAATCTCCTGTTAACCTGACCTCCTGTATTCTTATCTCAGATGTTGTCGTTTTCACCTCCATAAATACGATTTGGGTCATTTGTATATCTTCAGTGTCACTACCTCACTTGTCAAGCACACAGAATACAGTTACCATAACTGTTTCAATGTCTTACTCTATTGTTAGTCATGGGTTAGTTTCTATTGATTGATTTCCCTATCATTGTGTTTCTCTGCTTCTTTCTGGAAGTGTTCTTCTGACCTGTGTGATACATAAATATGGACGAGAGATAAAACGATTTTACAGCTGTCATCATCATTGGAATTTTGTCTCATCCACATCCGTATTGAAATCATCATCCCCATACTATAGGTAATAGCTAGAAAACGTGTAATGCTGAAACATACATTTGATCTGTTCGGAGATGCCTGTCCCTGTGCCCACCCATACAGCACCCCACAAGTCATTTAAAATTTAATTATTGGGGGAAGGACAACTTCTGCACCTTTTTCCAATCCCCGCATGCTTCACGCTCACTGCACCTCAGACCACTGTGCTTTTTTATTCTTTATTCCAAAAATACCTTGAGCCCCATGTCTTCAGGGAGGCAAACCTGAGATTCTCCTGTCGCTTGGCTGCCTTGTGAATAAGCCCTCTGTTTCCTGCAAACCTTGGCGTCTCAGCATCTTGTTGCTGTCCGTCAGGCAAAACCATGCTGGTTCGGTACCACTAGGATCTCAGGAGTTCACAAATGCCGTATGGCTGACAGGGTCTTGGTGCTCTGGCCGGGTGTCAGGCCTGAGCCTCGTAGGTGGGAGAGCCGAGTTCAGGACATTGGTCTACCAGAGACCTGCCGGCCCCACGTAATATCAATCAGCGAGAGCTCTCCCAGAGACCTCTGTCTCAACGTTAAGACCCAGATCCACTCAACAACCAGCAAGCTCCAGTGCTGGACACCCCATGCCAAACAACTAGCAAGACAGGAACACAACCCCACGCATTAGCAGAGAGGCTGCCTAAAATCATAATAAGGTCACAGACACCCCAAAACACACCACCGGACACGGTCCTGCCCACCAGAAAGACAAGATCCAGTCTCATCCACCAGAACACAGGCACAATTCCCCTCCACCAGGAAGCCTACACAATCCACTGAACCAACCTTACCCACTGGGGGCAGACACCAAAAACAACAGGAACTGCGAACCTGCAGCCTGCGAAAAGGAGACCCCAAACACAGTAAGTTAAGCAGAATGAGAAGACAGAGAAATACACAGCAGATGAAGGAGCAAGCTAAAAACCCACCAAACGAAACAAAGGAACTACACAGTCTACCTGAAAAAGAATTCAGAGTAATGACAGTAAAGATGATCCAAAATCTTGGAAATAGAATGGAGAAAATACAAAAAAATGTTTAACAAGGACCTAGAAGAACTAAAGAGCAAACAAACAATGATGAAAAACACAATAAATGAAAATCTTAAATCTCTAGAAGGAATCATTAGCAGAATAACTGAAGCAGAAGAACAGATAAGTGACCTGGAAGATAAAATAGTGGAAATAACTACTGCAGAGCAGAATAAAGAAAAAAGAATGAAAAGAATTGAGGACAGTCTCAGAGACCTCTGGGACAACATTAAATGCACCAGCATTCAAATTATAGGGGTCCCAGAAGAAGAAGAGAAAAAGAAAGGGTCTGAGAAAATATTTGAAAAGATTATAGTGGAAAACTTCCCTAACATGGGAAAGGAAGTAGTCAATCAAGTTTCCAGGAAGTGCAGAGAGTCCCATACAGGATAAATCCAAGGAGAAACACGCCAAGACACATATAAATCAAACTATCAAAAATTAAATACAAAGAAAACATATTAAAAGCAGCAAGGCAACTGCAACAATTAACACACAAGGGAATCCCCATAAGGTTAACAGCTGATCTTTCAGCAGAAACTCTGCAAGCCAGAGGAAACTGGCAGGCCATATTTAAAGTGATGAAATGGAAAAATCTGCAACCAAGATTACTCTACCCAGCAAGGATCTCATTCAGATTCAACAGAGAAATGAAACCTTTACAGACAACCAAAGCTAAGAGAATTCAGCACCGGCAAACCAGTTTTACAACAAATGCTAAAGGAACTTCTGTAGGCAGGATACACAAGAGAAGGAAAAGTCCTACAATAACAAACCCAAAACAATTAAGAAAATGGTAATAGGGACATACATATCAATAATTACCTTAAATGTAAATGGATTAAATGCTCCAACCAAAAGACATAGACTGGCTGAATGGATATAAAAACAACACCCATATATAAGCTGTCTACAAGAGACCCACTTCAGACCTAGGGACACATACACACTGAAAGTTAGGTGATGGAGAAAGATATTCCATGCAAATGGGGATCAAAAGAAAGCTGGAGTAGCAATTCTCATATCAGACAAAATAAACTTTAAAATAAAGATTATTACAAGGCACAAAGAAGGACACTACATAATGATCAAGGGATCAATCCAAGAAGAAGATATAACAATTGTAAATATTTATGCACCCAACATAGGAGCACCTCAATACATAAGCAAATGCTAACAGCCATAAAAGGGGAAATTGACTATTATAAATATTACATATCTTTTATATTCTCTAACAAGAAAAGTGCATTGAAAAACTCTGCCTCTCTCCATCCCTACCTCCTTCCCTCTCCCTCCCTCTCCCTCTCCTCCTCCCTGTCTCTCTGTCTGTCTCCCTCCCTGTCTCTCTCTCTATGTCCCTGTCTCTCTCTCTCTGTCCCTGTCTCTCTCTCTCTGTCTCTCCCCTCTCCTCTCTCCCCGTCCCTGTCTCTCTCCCCGCCTCCCACGCCTCTCCTTGGCAATTTGGCAATGACCAATTCGGTTTATTTGGATAAACTCAAGGAACGTGTTCTCCCTAAACAATGTTTGTACACAGGAAAGACAGTATTCTACTGTCATTTTATTCATTCTTGTGTCTCATCTGAGTTGTACAGTGTTTTCCTGGTCTGCGATCCTTCAGTAATGGTGTGCGGGGTTTGCATGGAAGAGAGTATGAGGGCATGCCTTTTCATGTCCCAGAAACATCTCCCCACCCTTTTATTCATTCACCACCCTGAGAGAGATACCACTTCTTCTGACCTCTCATGGTCTTATTCCTATTCTTTTTTTTCTTTTTTTGCGGTCCGTGGGCCTCTCACTGTTGTGGCCTCTCCTGTTGCGGAGCACAGGCCCCGGACGCGCAGGCTCAGCGGCCATGGCTCACGGGCTGAGCCGCTCCACGGCATGTGGGATCTTCCCGGACCGGGGCACGAACCCGTGTCCCCTGCATCGGCAGGTGGACTCTCAACCACTGCGCCACCAGGGAAGCCCCCTATTCTTATTCTTGAAGTCGTTTATTAAGCCTTCCAATCTCCTGCCACCCTTTCCTTTTCAATCTCCACTTCCTTGATCATTTTCTCCCAACCTCATACTTTATTCTCCTAGCCCTTCTCTTGTAGCACTGACAATTTTGATACATAACATATCATGCGTGCCCTTCTCTCTTCCTTGAGCTTACCGTGCATTTTCTTTTTCACCCATGTTACCCATTTCTCAGCTCTGAGTTGTTTATTTCTCACTAGGGAACACAGCCGTCGAGTCCCTTGTAATTTAGGCTTACATACTTCTCTCACTCCCATTCTTTACCATGATTTTCTTTTCATGTTTCATATTTTTTTCTTAAAACTAAAGGATGTCCCCAAGCCTCCTGATCACCACTCACACATCTGCCTCTCCCAGTAATCCCACCGCATCTGCCTCTCTGGCACTATGTTATCCATTCATCCATTTAACGGATTCTTCCATGGTCCTATTTCCAACCCTAATTAAGACTGAGTTCCTGTTTTCTCCTGTTCAATCTTCTCTCCAGAGACCAACTTTCAGTTGTGACTGCTCCACATGGAGCTATACAACTGCAGTTCGGTGGGAGAAATGTAAAAAGTAATGTATGGAGCCTTGAAAATCTGGGTGTCAAAATCCAAGACATGTTTCTAGGTAAAGTAAAGCAGACTTCCCTCTGCTCCAACACTTTCTTTGTAAATGCTCCAAGATTCGGAATAGAGATTCCATTTTCTTTCCCTTACTACCTCTCTGAAGCGATGATAAAAATAGATTTCACTACATGCAGGAAAGTAAGCTGTTAATTCTACTGGATGCTTTCCCGTGATTTTCTCTCAATTGCCTCCAATTTTATTCCAATTTATGGTCACCCTCAGTACCCCATCTTCATCTCTTTATACAGTATCTTTAGTCTGTAGTCAGCTCCATACAAACTCAAATGTTAAACGTGCATGGTGAACCAAACACACGTCTTCAAAACTTTTCCTCTAGTACCCACTATTTTTAAATAGTTTTGAAATGCATACTTCCCCACCTATTTTAATGTTGCCACCTAAAATGTTCATATGCTGGGCCCCGGCAAACCATTTCATTATCAGCATATTATATATGTATGTATACATATATCAAATATATTTCTGCAGAAGTGCTGGACTAGCTGATTCAGATATATTGAGGAAAAATGTGTAGTATATAATGAAGCTTGTAAAAAACAATCCCTAATCTTCATGGTTTGATCCAAAAGCCAAATTGGACCTATTGTCTACCAAAAAATGGGATTCCACTTTTCAGTTCAAATAAAGGTGTTGATTTTGTGAGGGAGCAATGCATTCTAAATTCTGAAAGTTGTTTGATCAATGAGGCGTTTTATCCTTGGATGAAATAAAACACTGCCATGAGGAGGGTGGAGGAAAATGAAGATAATGAGTTGCTTGGAGAATGATGACCAGGTGTTGATGCCCTTTCCGTCGTCTGCACGGCACTTGGGAGGTGACTAGAGTGAGTATCTGTCACAGATCTTTCCCCTGAAAGATGAACCTCCATTGCCACTGATTCCATCTGGATGTGCCGTTGGCCCTTCAACCTACATCGTCCCCTGGGCATTCCTACCATCCTCTGGCCACCCTGACATCAACAAGAATAGTCCAAGCATTACCTTGGTAAGATAGTCAAGGTCAAGTACAAGATCAAGGTCATTGCCAGCAATAAGTCAGGTTGCTCTTCTGTCCCCCATGGTATGAAGTGACCAGAAAGACCCTTCACCTCTGTGGTCTTCAACCTGAAGCCCTTAACCCCTATCTAATCATGAGAAAAACTTCAGGAAAACTCGAAATAAAAAATTTTCTACAGGATACCTGCCCATTACTTCTCAAGGCTGTCAAAGGTTTGAAAAACAAGGAAAGTTAGAGAAATGGTCGTAGAGCAGAGGAGACTAAGGACAGAAATACGGAATTAGAAATCCTGATAATGTACGGAATTTGTTTAGCACGAATATACAATGTTGGCTTTTTACTTGTGACAAATGCACCATAGCTATGTAAGGTGCTGACATTAGAGAAATGGGTGAGAGGTACACACTGCACTATCTTTGTAACTTTCCCATAAATCTAAATGTATTCCAAAATTAAAAGTTCATTTAAAAAAACCCCCCAAAAAGGAATAGGAAACCTTGACTCTGAGGCTTTTGCATCAGTTTTGCAGCTGTAGCATTACTTCTGTTTGGGAGGTGTTTCTCTGGCCGGGTCATCAAAGCCCCAGTTGAATTCCCACCCATCCCTTAGGATATTTGTTCTCAAGCTTTATTGCCACTCTAAGCTCCATGAATGCAAGGATAAGTGGGATTTTGTTTTTTTAATTTTGCATGTGCATCCAAGGATATGCTCTTTTTCTAAAAATTATCACCCAAAGTCCATAGTTTATGTTGGGTTCACCTTGCTATTATACCTTGTATTATACCTAGGACAAATGTATAATGACATGTATCCACCATTACAGTATCATATAGAGTAATTTCACTGCCCTAAAAATTCTCTGTGCTCCACCGATTCATCCCTCTTTCCCCCCCAGACCCCTGGCAACCACTGAGCTCTTCACTGTCTCCGTAGTTTTGCGTTTTCCAGAATGTCATCTAGTTGGAATCGTACAGTGTGTATCCTTTACAGATGAGTTTCTTCACTTAGGAATATGCATTAAGGTTCCTCCATGTCTTTTCCTGGCTTGACAGCTCATTTCTTCTCAGTGCTGCGTAATATTCCACTGTCCAGACGCTTTACCGTTTATTTATCCATGCAGCTCCTGAGGGACATCTTAGTTGCTTTCAGGTCTTGGCAATTAGGAATAAAGCTGCTGCAAGCATCCACATGGATGTAAGTTTTCATCTCCTTTGGGTAAATATTAAGGAATGAGATTGCTGGATCGTCTGGTAAGAGTATGTGTAGTTTTGTAAGAAACCACCAAACTGTCTTCCAAAGTGTCTGTACCATTTTGCATCCTCTTTGCTGTTTTATACACTTTTATCTTTAGGACCTTGAATGGCATCTGGTGCACAGAGGACACTAATAAATGTTTGTTCAGTACTGAATGATAAGAAGCACCTGGGCCGTGTATTTAAAATGTGCATTTTCCCAGCCAAGTCCCTAGAGACTCTGATTCAGTGGGTCTGGAGTGGGTCCCAGGAATCTGCCTGTGTATCAGTGCCGGAGGATGCTAGTGTGCCTGGTCTGAAAACCACGCTTTGAGTATCACTGCTTTCCGAGCTCACTCTGGCGAACTTCCTTCTGCTGCCTAGTCGAAGAGGAAGGTTTTCCCCACTTCTGAAAAAGGTTCGTTCCTGGTTTATGCCATTCATACGTCACTGTTCTGAAGTTGCTGCTAGGTTGTCTTGAAAATAAACCAGGCTGCTACGATGGGCGATGGAACTGTGCTTCATTACCAAAAAATATTTAGTTGAATGAGAATTGTTGCATATAAATGTGAATTCAGAATGGAGAACTCTGGGAAAGTATGGGAGACTGCAAGGTTGGAAGGGATACATTTTTCAGACATAATGTAGACAGGTGAATCCTACAGAAGTATTCAGCAGCGCTTTCCTGCAACACGTTCAAAACTTGCGCAGGTAAGAGCCGTAGGAATAGTACACTAAAACGAGGCCTCGTGTTAACGTAACCACAGTGCAATGATCAAAATCGGGAACCTAACATTGATCTGATACAATTGTCTCTCTGGAGACTTATTCAGATACTGCCAATTGTAAGAATGATGTCCAAGTTATCCTTCAGCTGTTCTTTTAATCTGGAATAACTTCTGAATCTTTCCTGGTAATGTAGGACTTTGATACTTTTGAAGAGAGCAGGTTAACTCTTTTGCAGAATGTCTTTAATTTAGGCTTCTTTGATCTCTCTTTAGGATTAGGTTCAGGTTAGGCTTATCTTTTTTAATAAAAGTTTTAAGTTTACCGGGGATATACTTATCTCCGCAGTGCAAGGTCCCAATCTTAATGGAAGATGGGGGGCTAAAAAGTGTTGGAAAACTTTCAAGATGAAATTCTGATTTTCTGTAAGATGAAAGATTTCCATGAGGAATAAAAGAACTGTGTACAGTACGAACCTTTTTTCATTTTATCTGTATTCCAAACTGGGAGGACAGAGACGAACACATTGCTGAAATGTATCTTTTTGTTTTTTAAACTTTTATTCCCTCCCCCCTCTGCCTCTTTCCGTGCCACCCATTTGTTGGCGGAGCCAAGCCATTTGCTGTAGAATATGCACATTCTAGGTTTTGAAGAATGTTTTTTCCTGGTGTCTTTTTACATGGAATTCCTCTCCATAGACTAAATTGTGCACGGGTGACAGAAATATCAAATTCTGCACCAGATTCTAGAACAGTTACTTAAGCAATTGTCTTATAAGCATTTAGCAACAATGAAGAGGCACTTGCTAAACATTAGCATGGATTCATTAAGGACACATTTTGCAAGGTTCTGTCCATTTCTTTTTCTTGATGCAAGACTAGGTAATTCTTTAGTTACATTGTTTCTGGTGATCCTGGGCAATCCTGTGGTTACATTATTTCTGGATTTCAGGAAAGTGGCATAATTTTCCTTTTTTTTAAATTGGGGTATAGTTGCTTTACAATGTTGTGTTAGTTTCTGTTGTACAGTGAAGTGAATCAGCTATAGGTATACATATATCCCCTCCCTCTTGGACCTCCCTCCCATCCCCCCCATACCACCCATCTAGGTCATCACAGAGCACTGAGCTGAGCTCCCTGTGCTCTACAGCAGGTTCCCACTAGCTATCTATTTGACACATGGAAGTGCACATACTTCAATCCCAATCTCCTAAATCATTACCCACCCCCTCCCCCATGTCCACACATCTGTTCTCTACATCTGTGTCTCTATTCCTGCCCTGCAAATAGGTTCTTCTGTACCATTTTTCTAGATGCCACTTCATGCGTTAATATACGATATTTGTTTTTCTTTTTCTGACTTACTTCACTCTGTATGACAGACTCTAGGTCCATCCACGTCTCTACAGATGACCCAGTTTCGTTCCTTTTTATGGCTGAGTAATATTCCATTGTATATATGTACTTTGTAATGATAACATCCACTGTCTCTCGAGCACCTCCCCTATGTCAAGAACTTTGTAGATACCATCTGAATCTCATGATTCTGAAAATCAGAATTCAGGAACCAGGCAAATTTACATTCAAATCGCAGCTCTGCCTCTTTCTACTATGAGAGCTTGTGTGTGTGACTTAACCCCCAAGTCTCAGCTTTCCTATCTGTAAGGTAGTGATAATGATAAGACCTGCTTCAGTTCGTATTTGTGAAGATTAAATACTTTGAAAATTAAATGCAGGTGAAAATCTTAATATGGTGCCTCACACGTAATAAGTTCTCAGTGACTGCTTTCTGTTAGCATCGCTATCACACAGCTGAGGAGACTGAGGGTCAGAGAAGCTACATATCTGGAATAAGGTCTCCAGTACCAAGGTCATTACTGTAATGCCTTCTTTCCTCCTTGCAGACAAGCCAAAAGAAAACGTGAGCTGGGAAACAATACAGATTTGTTTCAAGTAGAATAACCCTGTGAGGTTCTAAAACAAGAGGAATCAATGCCAAAAATAGAGTGTGGTGTCTACATCATTGCTATTGGGCCTTACCACCATTTCACCCTTCTGAAAATGTGGCTGCATGGAAGTTTGTTTTACAAATGGTAGATGAAAAGAAACTACTCCAGATAATGGTATAAATGAATTAGGATTAAAAAAAATAACATATACAATTCAAATTTAAATTATGAGATTTAATTAAGCAAACATGCATATTTCTGACTTGTTCTCCAAAGAGAAAAACTTTACAAAAACCAGGTAAGTAAAAAACAACAACAACAAAAACACCAGATGAATTATTGTTAGGTTTTGAACTTGCTGTGAAAAGTAATAGGGGATTTTTGTTCAACTGTCTGAAGCCCTGTCTGCCCTTCTGTGAGATTATGGTTTCTGCATGTGCTAAAGGCCCAGGTTCAGGGATTCAACAAGACTGGGTGACACCAAGGCCCTCCATCTTTATGGTCATCGTATGGAACTGAGGGAGAAAAACATGCAACCTCGAAGTATGAGCTGTGATGTCACCAGCTGGTGATCAAACAGAAAATATGGTCCAGTTCCACTTTGGAGAGAACCCCTTGGGGCTTTTTGGTGCCACCTGCATCCTGGTGAAGTAGAATACTCTACGCAGCCAATCAAGGAGAAGACAAGGGGAATGCAACTTCACCATGGCCATCCAGTGAAGGTACATCTGAGTGCTTCTCTCCTGCCTTTCTGTCTGGACATCAGAAGAACTATTAATAGTATTGGACCTGAAAGTCCTCCTTGATTATCATGGTGGTGCTCTGGGTGGAGACAGATAAGATTGTTCCAACACTGGTAGTCCTGCAAAATATGGAATTATACTGAGATGTTGTTATAGGGGAAAATTCTGTGATGGGCTGAATAGTTTTCCCCAAAACCCAGACGTTGAAGCCCTGATGCCCCAGCACAGTTATCTCTCTACCCACATTGGGATTGTCTTCAGAATCCCCTCGGACACCATAATCCATGGATGCGCAAGTCCCTAATATAAAATGTCATGTACAGGACCTCAGAGTGTGACTGTATTTGGAGATGAAACCTTTAGAGAGGTGATTAAGGTACGATGAGGTTACTGGGTGGACACTACTCCAATCTGACTGATGTCCTCATAAGAAGAGGAAATTGAGACACACAAAGAGACACCAGGGGCACCTCACACAGAGTAAAGACCATGTGAGGACAGAGGCAGAAGACAGCTGTCTGCAAGCCAAGGAGAGAGGCCTCAGGACAAACCAACCTTGATCTTAGACTTGTGGCCTGCAGAACTGTGAGAAAAGAGATTTCTGTTTTGTAAGCCCCCCATGCTGTGGTATTTTGTTACAGCAGCCCGAGCTGACTAATTCACCTTTCCAGTTTGTATAAGCACAGAATGATTTCATGTTGAAACCCTGTGATGGTTAACTTTAGGTCAACCTGAGTAGGCTAAGAGATGCTCAGATCGCTGCTAAAACATGATTTCTGAGTGTGTCTGTGACGGTGTCTTTGAAAGAATCAGGCTGAAGGCACTTTGAAGGGCATAGAGGCTGCCCCTCCCACCTCCCCATCCGCCTTTTCTCCACACCTGGGGCCTTACTGAGAGCAGGCGGCCACGAAGTACAGTCTGCAGGTTTAATCTGGCCCCTCATTTTTAAGAAGGCTGCCTGCTATCCGCTTCAGGATATCCGCTTCGATTTCAGGATCCACTAAGGTTTGAGGTCCACATAGGGAAAATTACTACTCTGAGTTATCTGAGGAAAGGAAGCCTGTACAGTCCAGATCCACGACTGAGAAATCCCCATCACTATACGTGGCAGACAGTACTGTGCATTTCGAGAAACCAGAATTTTTCCCAGAGTGGGTGCTCTGTGGTGGGTGACCCCTCGCATGAATGAGGGTCACACCAGATCCAAGATTCTGAGAGCCCCGCCATGTGTAGTCTTCCATTCACGACGCTGGAGCCTTCCTCCTGCCAGCAAATCCCAGTGCAGACATCTGAGGACCACCTCTTCTGAGCCAGAAGCATCTCCTCTACTGTTGGGTCGTATCGTGCAATGTGATTATGGTTGCTGAAGTTCGGCCTCTGTATTACCGGTGCTGGATTAAGTCTTGGAGATAGAGGTTTGGGTGAAGTAGAAAGAAACAGCTTTATTGCTTTGCTAGGCAGAGGGGGCCACAGTGGGCTAATGCCCACAAGACTGGTGTGTCCCGCCCTGGAGGGTGTAGCGTGGAGTCTTACAGTGTTCGAGGAGCAGGGCGTGGTCAGCTTACGGACACTCTTCTGATTGGTTGGTGGTGAGGTCATCGGGGGTCGGCATCATCAACCTAATGGCTCCATCTGGTCTGGGGTCTGCGTGCTGGTGGGCAGCATGCAGTTAACTTCTCCCGCCTTCCACCTGGGCGGCTTTCAGTAGCTGCAGAACAGCTCAGAGGACATGGCTCAGAATATGATCTATGGTCCTTGAGATAGAACTCAACGTCCTTGATTTTGTTTAGTGGCTAAGTATTAATATTTTGTCTTGCTTGGCTGTCCTCCTTTCTTTCTGCATTTTCTCACTTCTCTGATTAAATGTATTATGTTTGAATTAATTAATTATGTTCACTATTTTATATTGGAGTATAGTAGATTAGCAGAGTTGTGGTAGTTCCAGGCATGCAGCCAAATGATTCAGTTATATAATACATATACATGTGTGTCTTCTTTTTCATGTTATTTTCCCGTTTAGGTTGTTAGGTAATATTGAGCAGAGTTCCCTGGGCTATGCAGTAGGTCCTTGTTGCTTATCCATCTTAAAGATAGCAGTGTGTGCCTGTCAATCCCAAACTCCCAACCTATCCCTTCTTTGACTGAAGTTTTTCTACAGACAAAGGCAGGCAGAGGTGGGTGGGGGCCCATTCTGAGGAGGCCTCACAGGGTCCTGCTCAGGTTCAGCGTCAGCAGGAGAGCCATCGGTAAGGGAACTCGGACCCTTGACAGTAGACTAGACGCTTAGAATAGCTAGTGCCCCATGTGGCTGGGATAGGACCTTGATATCTGTGCCAGCCGCCTGCTCCCTAGCACACTGGCTAGCCATGAGTATTTCTCAAAGGAAGTCTCATACCAGCACGGTGAGGAGTTATCCACTGGGTATTTTTCTATCTCAGTCCCATGGAAGGAAGAGCATGCCGTGTGTAGATCCTCAGGGAAGCCCTGTATTTCCTCGTGAAACCTTCACGGGGATCAAATTCTAACTCTCAGCTGTCACATGGGAGGGCTCCTTTTATGACAGTAATGGCAGCCCTGAGTTCCTGGTGAAATAACGCATCACCTGCAAAAGGACAGCGGAGGTGGACTCCATGATGGCTCTTCTTAGGTGTGCCCGCTCACAACGCGAGGCAGAAAGTCATACAGAGATTACGGAGATTGGTCTGCGGCAGCGGCCCTATAATGAGCCTTGTAGAACAATCGCTTCCGCCTTTTGGGTCTGAGCGAAGCACCCAAGTACTTGAACTCAACACTCCCGGCTGAACTCCATCTCCCATCAAAGCCGTTGGAGAGTGCATTTCATTTGCTCCCATTTTGCCAAAAGGTCTCGCTGTCAAGGTAGCTCTGATGTCTTTGCACTTCTTGTGCTAAGATACGGGCGTGACTTCAGATGAAAAGCCACAGTTATATCCATTCGGGGGTAGAATCAGAACGAGGGTAAAGAGAGATGGGGAGAAATTTCTGCTTTAAAATGTTGCCTTTGTGCTATCTTACTTATCTTTGAGACGATGGTGAAAAAGTGAGATGACGGAAACGGACATTAGTTTTATCATTCAGTGAAAAATTTTAGAGATTCTGGAAATGCATACTTAATAAGGAGCAAATCCATAAAATATTTCTCCTTTCTTTAAATTCCGGTGACCAAATTTGTTAATTTAAATTTTTGTCTATTTCTAGACCTGACTGTTTTTCCCTAGGCAGGTAGTGCTGAGAAGAAGAAAAGAAAATGATGACTTTGAGGTAGTTCTTTGTCTGATATTTTTATTATTTTGTTAGATAATGTCATGCTACATCTCGTAGATGACTTGGAAACAGACACACACGCACAACCCCATATTGATTGTAACATCTGTATAACATTAATGGAAAGATAAAGTATAAGGGAAAACAAGATCACAACTTGTTTTAAATCCTAGGAAAGCTATAATTCAATTCACTCTTTTAAGTATTTTGAGAGGATGTCATAGCTGTGTCAATATATTCAATTAAGTGCTGTTTCACTGACTCTATAATTCATTTGTACTCTGAAATTTCTGATGTTTCCTTAATTGATCAATCTTGTATTCACTTGAAATATACACGAATTAGTTTTATTTATATTTGATCCGCCACCGACTGGGTTTGGATTTTCATTTCCTTTAGTGGAAATCTAACATTTTATTACGAGAAAAGTGTGTGGGTTTGTACCAGTGATTGCCTGTAGGGGTGAATCACTTAGACTTTATCTCTAGCTGTGGTAGATTGAAGATATGGTCACACATTTTTGGCAGTTCCCAAGAGATGGAAGCTCTTTCCCTACCCCTTCCATTGGGACTGGCCTCATGGTTTGCTTCCACCAATAGAATGCAATGAAGTGATGCTGTTAAAAATCCAAGCCTGAACTTCTAGAAGCTACATAGCCTCCCCTTCTGCTTTCTTTGACCCTGTTGTAACGTGAACAAGCCCGGGCTCCCCTCCTGGAGGAAGCGAGACCCTAAGGACAAGGGGCAGAGCTATTTTACCTGTCCCAGCCGAGGCCCCAGAAATAAGATGCAGAGATCCCACAAGCCACAGAGTTGAGCCATCTCCTCTGAGCCCCACCCAAATGATCACCCCACAGTATCACGAGAAAAATAAACAATGGCTGTTTTGAGCCATTACGTTTCGAATGTATGATTCTGCATCTCTACAGAAATGAGACAGTATCCCTCACCAAACATGCCCAAAGAGTTCACTACAAAATAAATGTAGGCAAAGGCTGATCAAAGATAACAGCGTTAATTCAGACCTCAGTTGATGTAGAAACTGCAGTTATGTGCTAATATTTGCTCTGTTCTTTTTGCAGTAAGGTAAGGCACAAAATTATCTTTTTTTATAAGTTTGATCAAGGAAGGAAACAAGTTTGTCAGATAAATTTTTCTTTCTGATGCCATATTTTAAGAGGGATTTGTCTCATGGGCAGTTTATATAGTAGCTATGTTGAAAATACAAAAAAAAATGTTTTTATATGTCTCATTCTAAAAACATATGCTTAATAATCAAAGGGAGATAGTCTAATCTGAGAGGGGTGAATATTTCTGAGGACATATTTCGGTAAAGGAACCACTTAGAAAGTATAAAGGTTATGTGCGATAATATGCCACTTAAAATACTTTCTCCAACAGATGCATAATTTCAGTTGTGTTTTTGTAAGAAGTGGTTTACTGAATTCCACATTGTCCAGTTTGTCCCTGAATTAATGCCGCTAATAGAATTATTCTGCAGGTAATGGAGTTGATGTTTTATTGTTGAAAGAAAGATCTTTACTTACATGGTGGTCAAGAAAGAGAATCAATCCCAAGTTTGTCCACACACCCAATTTTTATCAATATGTATCTCATGAAACGGTAACCGTTCAACAGTGTGTGCACTTATTCACTTGAGACTTCTCATTTCTGTGACTTAGAGCAAGAAGGTACTATTTTGGCTTAGATAGTATTGTGCGTGGGTTACCCGTGGATCGTTACAAATGTAGAAGCGCAACTGCGTCGTGCTTTGGTGGTTCCGGTTTTGTGCATCACAGTGTCCCAAGGCAACTGCCTGGATGAATTAGGTATGGGGTCCGCCCTGGCTTGCCCGCACTCCTGTTGAATTAAACTGTGAGAAGCATCTGCTCTAAACGACGTTTTGTAGGGTCTACATAGCTGTTCTTTTCTAACAGTTATTTTGCACCATATTCAGCTGTTCCTTGAGGTATAGAGATTGCATGAGCGCCCTGATCTGTCGTCCTTTCCTGCAGGCACACCCTTCACAATGGGAGTTTGTGGCTCCTTCTAGCACAAGGTGGGAGAGATTCCCGCACCCCTTGGTAATAAGTTTGCCCCTGTTTACTTGCTTTAGCCGGTGGGTGTCCACACTTGTGATATAAGCAGAGGTTTTGAAAGGGCTTGTGCTTTTCGGTGTGCTGCCACTGCTCACCGCAGTCCTGAGAGCGTGCCTGAGCAAGCTTGTTGGAAATAAGACATCTATGGTGACATTTCTCAGCTGACAACCAGACCTAGGCAGACCCTGTGAGTGAAGTCAGTAGACAGCAAAGAACCCAACTGAACGCAATCTAAAGATCCACCCTTCTGCCTCTTTAGCTAAATAACTGTACTTTAAGCCACTGAGCTAAGGGAGGTTTGTTATGCGGCTTTATGGTGCCACTAGATAAGTGATCTTTTCTTCAGCATGCTCTTGTTTGATTGGCAATACACTGAAATCACCCCCCCTAGAATAGAGTATGTGCATCTTATTTTTTGCCATGTATGCGGGCATGCGGTCAGTCCATCTTTTGGTTAAATTAATAAACTTAAGTTATTATGAGTTAATATAACATCCTCCAGCCCTCATATATTAACATAATGTGTTAATAATTATAACAATTATGTTACTACAAGAGGGGCAGAGTTCCATCGTTTCACATCATTATGAGGTTAACAGCTGTGTCACTGAGATGAAAAGTGGGTTTAGAGGTTATCACTTTTGAGGCATGCTGGTACGACTGCATCCTGGTGTCCTATGGAGGAAATCAACTAATAAAGGGGGAAAATCTTCAAGATATCTTCAGATATCCTTAAGAACACCAGGAAATTGGCTGCTTAATCAAAACCGATAGAGAACCTGCATTTATGGAACTTACATTCTTGCCCGAAAGATAAAGCAATAAAATGGACATTGGCTGTCGAATCCCATGGCAGTGTGGCCTGCCTTTCTCTGCAGCAAAGGAGCCCTGGGTTCAAATCCTAGCATGATCATTACTTGGTTTGGGGAAGGTGGATAAGATTCTTAGATTCTCTACGCATCCGCTTTCTCATAAAAAAAAAAAAAATCAGGCTATTAATATCGCTTCCATAAGAGTTGCTTTGGGAAGTGAATCAAACGGCATATTCAGAATGCTTAGCAGGGCACCTGGCAGATACTTAAATGTTCAGTAAGTTGTAGTTATTATTACTAAGATGGCTTGCTGCTCCTATGAACCTGAAAATTCAGGAGCAACAGTTTATTTGGAACGAAATTAGTGTAGCATTCTGATGAGCTGTGCAGAAAAGCAATGAATCACACTATTTGTGATATAGAGAGTTGCCTCTCTTTGAAAGTGGGGCAGATTTTTTAAAAAATATTTCATCCTAAGGGACCCAGGCCCAAGGGGTTAGAAGAAGCACGGCAAGGATTGAGGTGTCTCATTGGAAACCAGATGCGCACACACCTGGAGAAAAGAGATCATCCAGAGCAGTGCTCAGGTGGGTTGTTCATCATACAGATTAGAACGGACCCTGCAGACAAAGTTACTGACGCTCCCAAATCATTAGGGATTTTTGGAATCCCACGAAGACTTTAGGAACTATGGAATCACCAACTTTGGTATATATTAAATAATCACAATGATAAAAATAATTATCCATTAGGAGAAATGCAGAAGATGTAGAAAAGTGGAAACAAGAAGAAAAAAACCCCAGAAATCTCTTTTTTCAGAGCATCAACGTTATGGTGTATTTTCTCCCAATCTTTATTCTTCTTGACATTTAAAGGAGAGCCACAAACTAAACTGGAAATTATTCCACAGAAACAGAACACTTTTTTTTTCCCCCGAAAACAAAACAGGTGTTATTTCATTGTCTCTGACAGAGAAAGCTGAACAATGAATCTCAGACTCCAAACAAAGCATTTCAGAAAAATATCAGAGCTACCGTCTGCGCCCTTAAAATTGCTGTAATAGACCTCGGCATTTTTGAATCTTTGTTCTACTAAAAGGTGAGAGGAAAATGTGCACAGGTGTCTGACACAAGCAAGATGGTATTAAACGGCCCTATATTAGTGGGTTGGAAATATGCTGATGAAATAGAACTAACACAATACCTTGACTAAAAAAGAAAAGTACTTACTCGGGTCTCTGTTAGAAACAAAGCACAACTCTGAAATTTGCTTCTGTTTTGAGTTTATGGGCACTCCAGGTAATCTCTTTTCTTCCTTAGGGTGTTTGAAAATGATCCGAGAATGCTTCCCATCAGCATAATCCATGGATCATAGTGGTAGAAGTTTATTCGATTCCCTGATAGCCGTTCTAATTAGGCACATGAGACTATAGTGGTTGCCTCAAAGTCCTGTCCAGATCCCTCATAGGTTATGGATCCAAAAGGAGGTGGGATGCAGTACAGATTGACCCGAGCTGGGAAGGCTGTTGGAAAGCTAACGGGACAATTGCTCTTTTAGGATTTGAGACTAACTCAGTGGATATTGGATGGAAATAGATGTCCTGAGCTACAGTGACTCGCTGGGACCTTATAAAAACAGCGTCTTGCCCTGGAGTGATGTAACTTCGGTCATGCCGTATACTCCTAGGTCTCCAGCTTGATGGACATCTGCCCAGCATCTCGATTAGCCAGCTCTGCATGGGCACACGTGCTTCTGTGGTTCTGAGTGCACAGCCCAGAACACTGAGGACCAAACAAACCTTCCAGTACATACGGGAAATTGCTAGTGAACCACTCCTGTGACCGAAGATATAAGCCATATGAAGGCAAGAGAGGCCTATTCATCATCCCCACCCCTGCCTCCTGCAGAGGCAACGCAACAACTGAAGAGAACTTTTCAGTGCATGTGCTGAAGACGTAAATTTCTCTTTTCATTCTCTGTAGGGTTAATTTCCAAAGATACAGCAGAATGGAACAGAACAATGAATCAGTGCCTGGAAGATCCGTAAGTCTTAACGAAGAGGCCTGACTGGTCACCTGCCAGATGACAGAGGAATCCCTCTTCCAGTCATTGCCTCAACTCAGATTTACAAACAGCTATTAAAAGTACCGAAGGGAGGTTCCAAGTCGCCAGCTTTAAAAGGGAATATTCGGAGCACTCATAATCCTGTTTTTTTCTAGCCAATACCTTGTTTTTACCATATATTAACTGAGTATCTACTTGAGTCCTTCTGTGTCTTTTCTATCAACACACCATGGTTTTGGCACTTGTTAATCTGTGTCCAGTCAATAAATTTGTTTTTTATTGGGGTATAGTTTCTTTACAATGTTGTGTTAGTTCCTGTTGTACAACAAAGTGAATCAGCTATATATGTACGCATATCCCCTCCCTTTTGGACCTCCCTCCCACCCCCCCGTCCCACCCATCTAGGCCACGACAGAGCACCGAGCTGAGCTCCCTGTGCTATACAGCAGGTGCCCACTAGCTATCTGTTTTACGCGTGGTACTGTATATATGTCAAACCTAATCTCCCTATTCGTGCCACCCTCCCCTTCCCCCGCTGTGTTCCCATGTCCATTCTCTACGTCTGTGTCTCTATTCCTGTCATGGAAATAAGCTCATCTGTACCATTTTTCTAGTTCCACATATGACTTAATGTACGATATTTGTTTTTCTCTTTCTTTTTTTTTCAAAAAATATTTTAATTGGGGTATAATTGTTTTGCAATGTTGTGTTAGTTTCTGGTGTACAGTGGAGTTCCCGGTGCTACACAGCAGTTTCTTATTCATTATCTATTTTATACACATCAGTGTATCCATGGCAATCCCAATCTCCCAATTCATCCCACCACCACCCCTCACCCGCCGCTTTCCCCCCTTGGTGTCCATACATTTGTTCTCTACACCCGTGTCTCTATTTATGTTTTGCAGACTGGTTCATCTGTACCATTTTTCTAGATTCCACATATATGTGTTAATATACGATATTTGTTTTGCTCTTTCTGACCTACCTTCACTCTGTATAACAGGCTCTAGATCCACCCACGTCTCTACAAATGACCCAATTTCATTGCTTTCTATGGCTGAGTAATATTCCATTGTGTATATGTGCCACATCTTCTTTATCCATTCATCCGTCAGTGGACACTTAGGTTGCTTCCATGACCTGGCTATTGTAAATAGTGCTGCAGTGAACATTCGGGTGCATGTGTCTTTTTGAATTATGGTTTTCTCTGGGTATATGGCCAGTAGTGGGATTGCTGGGTCGTATGGTAGTTCTATTTTTAGTTTTTTACGGAACCTCCATACTGTTCTCCATAGTAGCTTTATCAATTTACATTCCCACCAACAGTGCAAGAGGGTTCCCTTTTCTCCACACCCTCTCCAGCATTTGTTGTTTGTAGATTTTTTTGATGATGCCCATTCTAACTGGTGTGAGGTGATACCACAGTGTAGTTCTGATTTGCATTTCTCTAATAATTAGTGACGTTGAGCACCTTTTCATGTGCTTCTTGTCCATCTGTATGTCTTCTTTGGAGAAATGTCTATTTAGGTCTTCTGCCCATTTTTTGATTGGGTTGTTTGCTTTTTTGATATTGAGCTGCTATCTTGCCCCTCCCCGCTTCCCTCTCCCCACTGGGAACCACTACTTTGTTCTCTAGATCTGTGAGTCTACTTCTTTTAGAGAAAAGACACTATGTTGCTGTTGAAATATTTGAAAGTCACATGGTGGAGGGAATGAACTCCCCCTTTTGGATTCCAGAGGCCGATGTAGATCTCATGGGTAAAAGTCACCAGGAAGCAGAAGTAAGAAAAACATGAAAATATATTAAATATAGGAATTGTATTAATAAATACAATGCTATTTCAGAAAGAGCATGGATTAACATGTTACAATTTATATTCGGTTTTCCAAAAATATCGGAGTAATTTTCATAATTGTATTTCTCATGGTGTGTACCACTTAAGAAACGTTCAATAAGTACTCTTATCTTTATTCTTGAAGTTATTACTCTTATTTTATTATTAATTCACAGTTTTCCCAGTATTAATCAAGTCTTGGCAGACACAGATTAGGTATCACTTTTTCACTTCATTATCACCAGTACTGAGCATATTCCTGATACAGAAGAAATTCATTAATATTTGTTAAGTAATAAATAAAAAGAAAATAATGAAAGCAATGTAACCATTATCGCATGATGGTTAAAGAAAGATAAAAAGACATTGGAAGCCATGTAGGGAGAGCAGGATATAATGATATTAGGAACCACTGTGAACCAATCACTAATATGGGACAATACGTTTAGTCCCCATGAACCTTTCTGTAAGATCACAGGAGGTGTGCTGCCAGCTTACACTGAGACGCTAGCAAAGATGTCAACGAGGCCCCTCAGGAGGGCCCCAGGCGCTTCTATTTAGATTAGTCCTGGACTCCAGGAAACACACAAAAGACTTAGGAGAACGGAGTCTTAGGGCGACCTGTGTGTGTTGTGTTAATCTAGCAGTATGATGGAAATCTTTCTGCTTTTAGTCAAATTGCTTGTTACATGGAAAGAGTTTCCTTAAGTAACTGGATGCCCGAGAGCAATGACTTTGATCAACATTTTGGGTATGGGTAAACTAGTCTACAGACTATATTGGGTATGGGTAAGCTAGTCTGTAGACTTTACTGGGTATGGGTAAGCTAGTCTGTGGACTTCATTGAGTATGGGTAAGCTAGTCCATAGACTTTATTGGGTATGAGTAAGGTAGTTTATATTCTCCATTGGGTATGGGTAAGCTAGTCCATAGACTTTATTGGGTATGAGTAAGGTAGTTTATATTCTCCATTGGGTATGGGTAAGCTAGTCTATAGACTTTATTGGGTATGAGTAAGGTAGTTTATATTCTCCACTGGGTATGGGTAAGCTAGGCTATGGACTTCACTGGATATAAGCTGGTTTGTAAACTCCATTGGGCATGGGTGAGTTAGCCTATGGAGTTAACTAACTGGGTATGGGTAAGCTAGTTCATAAACTCCACTAGGTATGGGTAAGCTAGTCCGTAGACTTCACTGGATATGCGTAAGCTAATAATCTATAGACTCCATTGGGTATGGGTAAGCTAGCCTATGGACTTCTTTCATGAAAATTGATTTATCTATGTGGGGAAAAATGCACAAATGAACATGAGTAAGTGTCAGGATGAGTCAACATTCCTGGGGACAAGAACCTGAAGAAAAGGGTCAGCACTGCTGTCCACTGAGAAAGAGAATGAATCTGTCCACCAAGCTTTCTCCTACTCATCGGGCACAAAAAATGTGGAACAGAATAACCATATAACCGGTGCTTACTCATGTTTAAGTACTCAGAACCACTAGCAACTTCCCCACTCTCCTTCTAGTTGCAAATAATAATAACAACGATAACAATAATAATATTAAGTCATTATAAGAAGCCCTTTGGCAGATGGATTCTCGGATAAATTTTTCTCAAAAATGAGTGACTGGTTAGAGAATGATTCTTAGAACACGTGGTGATTGATAGTGTTGGGGATTTAGGAAGACCTAAAGAAATTTGGCCAATGACATTAGGTTCCAAATAAGCATACTGTTAATTCGAAGGTTTTAATAGAGGACAAAATTCATTTTTTTTAATTGGTTACCTCTTTGACATAGGTATTCTACCAACTTAGTGTTTGTAATATATAGAACATTTTGATTAATGTATTTATAATATTGATTATAGCTAGACAAGAAATGAATTCAGACATTTAAAAGTCAGACATTTAAGACTTTCTTATTTTTCAACAATGAAAAATCATAATAGATTAGAATTAGTCTTTCATTATAACATGTCAGTGTTGCTTCTTAGCTCACGGAATTTTTTTCTTTTTTCCTCCTCTTAGCTTTTTGGTGGCTAATTGATTTCTCTGACAAACTGACTAAAGAATATTAGACTCAGTAAATGTGAAGAAACTATTTAGATCATGTTGGTCTCAAGAAAAGTCATGAAAGTCTGATTATGTATTTCCTATCTTCACAAATCCTTCTTAGTTAATTAAGCATGTTCCTTGGCAAAAGCTTGTTGAAATGAGAGGTTATTTACACCTCTGTTTTAGACGTGTCGTCGGTTGCATTTTAGGCTCCCTGGTTTGTGGGTTTTGAGGCGTGCTAATTGTGTAAGAAACCAGGTCTGCTCAGTCTGTAACAGCAGGCAGAGACCATTCAGATACGAGAGGGTTTGTAATGGAGTTTAATGAGTGCTTTATTTTATGTAGTACTACGTACTTAACTCTCTGACAAACAGAAATTGTTATCCCATGGATCTATTGCAGAAGGATGGAAGTTGTTTAAAAGACAGTATACCTATTATATGTTGGAATTGGGAGTCTTTTATGGCATTACAATATCCCAGGGAGGGAGAGGGTCCAAATTACTAGACTCATTTCATGGTGTCACTGAGTCCTGACAGATCAATTTAATATTTGAACGTCATTACTGTGACTATTTCTCATGCAATTTTAGGCTCCTGGTGTGTAACACAGGGACACAGTCAGGATTTGGACTTGCAAAGACAGCTAAGGAAAAACATTAAGGTTTAGGAATAGAAGAAATTACAGTGGTTAGGCAACTAGTATGGACTATTCTAGAACGCTCTCCATTTTTAAGGTGACCAGATCCTAAAGATGGAGTGAAGCATACTCCAAGTGATGTGGACAGCCTTAGATTGTTTCAGAGCTCCCATTTGTATATTTATCCAATAAGTATACAGAAGTTACAGACACATTTCATTTCTGTTTCCAGTCACCTTTACCCAAGTTGTTTCCTGGCAAGAGTACAGGTTGTCACAGCAACATGGAAATCCACTGGAGAAGGACTGACCCTACCTATTAGGAACCTTAGCCCTAAAATAAGCAATATTCCCTTTTCTCTGTTTTGGTTTGGAACACAAAATCTACAGCTATTTAGAACCATATATAGGGAATTCCCTGGCAGTCCAGTGGTTAGGACTCTGTGCTTTCACTGCAGGGGACACGAGTTTGATCCTTCGTCGAGGAACTAAGATCCTGCAAGCCATAGGGCACAGCCAAAAAAAAAAGAAGCATAAATGCTTTGTTAAATAAAAATTCACAAAAGTCATTCATTTTGTACAAATTGATCATAATCATCACCATAAAGTAAATAAATCTCACGATCCTTTTTATCTGCAATATTTTCTACTGCCAAGAATATGTTTCTTAATCATGTTCTTTGGTCCTGTAATAACAAGTCAGAAAAAAAAAAGGGCACTCAAAAAGGATTTGACTTAAGACACTCTTGATTAATTCTATTAAAATAATAATAAGGTAGAAATTTCAAATACATCTGATTTCATCTTACTGGTATCTTTTTCTTTCATTTTTAACGGCAGTTATTGTTTTCTTTCTAATTTTACATGCAAAACATGTTCACTGCAGACAACTGGAAATACATAAAAGCATAAAGTAGAAGATAACAATTATCCATAATGCCCACCCCCCAGAGATAACCACCATTAGCATTTTGATGCACCTCCTCTCAGTGCCTACATATATATATATTTTTTATAATTGACGTATAATTGACCCAACACTATGTTATTTCCAGGTGTGCAACATAGTGATTCAATGCTCCTATACATTACAAAATGCACCGCAATAAGTCTAGTTACCATGGGTCACCATACAAAGATATTACATTATAATGGACTGTATTTCCCATGCTATACATTTCATCCCTGTGACTTGTTTATAAGTGGAAGTTTGTACCTCTTGATCTCGCTCACCTATTTCCCTCACCCCCTTCTCCAACCCTGGCAACCATTTGTTTGTTCTCTTTATCTATATGCCTGTTTCTGTTTTATGTTTGTTCATTTGTTTTGATTTTTTTAGATTCCCCATTTAAGTGAAATCATACAATATTTATCTTTCTCTGTCTGATGTATTTCATTTAGCGTAATACCCTGTAGGTTCATCCAAGTTGTTGCAAGTGGCAAAATTTCATCTTTTTATGGCTAATGTTCCATTTTATATACATATATAATGAAATATTGCTAATATTTATGTATCACATCTTCTTTATCCATTTATCTGTTGATGGACACTTAGGTTGTTTTCATATCTCAACTATTGTAAATAACACTGCAGTGAACATAGGAGTGCATATATCTTTTCAAATTAGTGTTTTGTTTTCTTTAGAAAAATACCCAGAACTGTAATTGGTGGATCGTATGGTAGTTCTATTTCTATTTTCTTGAGGGACCTCTGTACTGTTTTCCATAGTGGCTGCACCAATTTACATTCCCAACAGCAGTGTAGGAGGGTTCCCTTTTCTCCACATCCTTCCAACTTTTGTGATTTGTAGTCTTTTTGATGATAGGCATTCTGACAGATGTGACGTGATATCACTGTGGTTTTGATATGCATTTCCCTGATGATTAGTGATGTTGAGCATCTTTTCACATGCTTGTTGTCCTTCTCTATGTCTTCTTTGGAAAAAAGTCTATTCAGATCCTCTGCCCATTTTAAAATTGGATTGTTTGTTTTTTTGAGGTTTCGTTGTATGGTTTTTTTTTTTTTTTGGTATATTTTGGATATTAACCCCTTCTTGAATATATCGTTTGCAAATATCTTCTCCCGTTTAGTAGGCGGCCTTTTTGTTTCGTTGATAAGTTTCTTTCCTTGTGCAAAAAAAAAAATCTTTTTAGTTTGATGTAGTCTCATTTGTTTATTTTTGCTTTCATTTCCTTTGCCTGAGGAGACATAGAAAAAAATATTGCTGAGACTGAGGTCAAAGATTTTACTGCCTGTGTTTTCTTCTAGAAGTTTTGTGGTTTCAGGTCTCACACTTAAGACTTCAATCCATTTCGAGAGTTTATTTTTGTGTACAGTGTGAAAACATTGTCCAGTTTGATTCTTTTACATGTAGCTGTCCGGTTTTCCCAACACTATTTATTGAAGAGATTGTCTTTTCTCCATTGTATATTCTTGCCTCCTTTATCATAGACTAATTGATCGTATAACTTTGGGTTCATTTCTGGGCTCTCTGTTCTTTTCCATTAATCTGTTTATGTGTTTTTGTGCCAGTATCATATTGTTTTGATTACTGTAGCTTTGTAGCATAGTTTGAAATCAGGGCATGTGATGCCTCCAGCTATGTTCTCCTTTCTCAAGATTGTTTTGACTATTTGGGGATCTTTTATGTTTCCATATAAATTTTAGAACTATTTGTTCTACATCTATGACAAGTGCCATTGGCTTTTTTTTTTTTTTTTTTTTTTGCGGTACGCGGGCCTCTCACTGCTGTGGCCTTTCCCGTTGCGGAGCACAGGCTCCGGACGCGCAGGCTCAGCGGCCATGGCTTACGGGCCCAGCCGCTCCGCGGTATGTGGGATCTTCCCAGACCAGGGCACGAACCCGTGTCCCCTGCATCGGCAGGCGGACTCTCAACCACTGAGCCACCAGGGAAGCCCGCCACTGGCATTTTGATAGGGCTTGCACTGAATCTGTAGATTGCCTTTGGTACAATCGTCATTTTAGCAATACTGATTCTTCCAATTTATGAGCATGGTATACCTTTCCATCTGTTTGTGTCCTCTTCAGTTTCTTTCATCAAAATATGATATTACAGGTAAGGTGTGGATGAGTTAAATTTGGAGAAGTGATTTCTGCTGGATTTCGTTTTGCCTGGAATTTTTTGTTCTTAATCACATAGTTTGTGATGTGAAACTTTAGACATTCTTGCACATATAAGAATTTAAGATCCCAAATACAGAATAATTATTATTCTGTATTGAAAGATCCCCATTTTGGCACTCTTATTATAGAGCCGTATTTGTTAGGTCAGGAATATGTAATAATGCAGGTGATAAGAATTTTTTTATTGGAATGATGAGATAAATTATGAAAATTTTCCTCCCTGGTGCTTACATTTGTTTGTCTCAATAAATGTGTGGAGCTCTTGGGTTTTGTTATTAATATGGCAAGGGGAAACCCTCTTGCTTTTAGCAAATTTAGGGGAAAATTCCAATCAAAGAACTTCTCTGTGAATAACCAGATAGCTATTCATCAGGCCCACCCCAGACCTGAGTCACTAGTTACTGTTATGAGAGCTTACATCTGAACTTCCTTTTCCAGATATTCATGGAATATCAGTGAGATTTGAAAAAAATGAAAGAAACTCCTGAGAGAGGGACCCAGTGTTAAGGAGAAGATTCCACAGAGGCTTTTTTTTGTCTGTTAACCTTTGTTCTGTCCCCTTTCCCAGGTGGAAACAATACTCTGTGTAGTGATGAGTTACATAATGAGGCCAACTTAGTTTTCATAAATTTGGGATCTTGTTAAAAAGAAACTCATTAAATGGGTAAACTCAGACTACTTTTCTCAGTTTATGGTCCCTAAAAGTGCTGAATTAGTGAAATAATACTCTGTACACAGTGGAACCACTAATACATATCATAGGTTTATATTGTATTATATAAATATATATCGTGTCATGGGTATATGATTATATATGTATACATCATATATAAGATCTACATAGTATATACACATACATCATATGTATATTACACTTATGTATATATTATATTTGTATGTTTATATGACATGATTATATATACATATATATATGTGTGTGTGTATGCTAACATATATATATAATTCTAAATACCCCCATATTTTAAAGTTCCTTTGGTCTAATATTTGTTACACATATTTCAGTTCAGTGGACTTATTTTTCCTTTTTCTTATCTTTCTTGTGCTCTCTCTGTGTCTCTTTGCAGCAATTTATGTTAAGATTTGATAGTCTCAGAGTCCTAAAATACCGTGATACTTAAATCCAGCCGTTTTAAAAGATTCAAAGAGAGCTTGTAGAAATTATTTTTAAAATATAATATTGAGGAACAATGATGGACTTTGTCATTTGATAGCAAGCTTTAAGTTAAATCAGGCCCTTGTTTCATTGTAATGGAAATATGTTTACAGATTAATCTCACTCTTGGACTTGTAGATGAAAGTCTGAAACTTCCCCGTCATGTTCTATCTGGTTGCCTAATATACTATGTCTTAACATGATGGTGCGAAAAGTTCACAGCCCACCCTTCTAAACTGCCAGCCATATGTATTCATAGCAGTTCATATAAAATATATATATGTGTGTGTGTGTGTGTGTGTGTGTGTGTGTGTGTGTGTGTTCCTTAGAAAGAGAGTGTCAGTGGGTTTTTTTCGTTTGCTCTTTTTTTAAACATAAGCAGTTCATCTTCAGGTTTGTAACAAAAGTTTTTATTCCCTGGTAGCTTTGTATGTGAGGGAATGTGAAGTATGCATTATCTGAGTGCAAGGCACCCAGAGCCTTCAAAGACATTGTACTGTGAAAAGTCTCAGAGACACTCAGGGTAGATCCGTGAAATATTCCACTCTTTTGTCTTCTGCGTAATTATAACATCCTGTACTCTATTTTGAGAACAAAAGATTCTTCTAAAGCAGAATTGTTTATCTGAAAGATTTCTAGAGATAAGCAAAAAATGGGAAAAAATCCTCTAACTCATATATACTACATTTAGCTAATTTGTACTGTGGTGTAGGGCATATAGGTGCCAGTCTACACTTTATAATATTTATGCCCAGTGTGAAGAAATGAGTTAGATTAAAAATATAACTGTGCATTTGAGCAATTGAAACCCTCCTCTTTTAAACTTTTCCTTCCCCAAGTGTTAATAAAAGTTTAGGAGAATTTTTAGAATGTAGATATTTTCTGCCCCGTTGTTATCATTATCATCTTTGATAGCGGTGGTATTTCAAACTATTTTGATATTTTTATTATACACATGTGGGATATGAAGGAAAAAAATACCTTACTGCTATTTTGTGTTTTTTTTTTTTTCGGCACGCGGTCCTTTTTTTTTGGCGGACTCGCAACCACTGCGCCACCAGGGAAGCCCTATTTTGTCTATTTTTTTCCTGAAAAATGCAACAGGTTGCTCATGAAGGGAGTTTAGATGTAATAACATTTTACTGTGTTACTGCACATTATTGCATGGTGATTGCATGAGGTGTTCCTTTCTGTCACAGTAAGGGAACGTGTGTCCTTGCTGTGCCGTCCATTTAACTTCAATCTCATGATGACATGTTTTGAACAAACACCTACTTAATTTCTGACACTTATGTCCCCCTGCCCTCAACTCACAGCCCCTGCCTGGCCGCCAGAATTATTAATACATCCAGTGATGGCCGGAGGGAGTTATTAGGTGAAACTCGAAGATGGTTAAAATGGCTCAGAGTACAGCAACATTTCCCCATCACTTTAAAAATATTTATTAAAGTAAATAAATCATGTCACAGAGCCAGATGCTTTCCTTTTTTATCACAACAACCCAGGTTTTTATTGCGTTCAGCGTAGACACAAGAATCAATCCTTGGGGGAAAGACTTATGTTTTGTTTTTGGGTTTTTTTTTGCGGTACGAGGGCCTCTCAGTGTTGTGGCCTCTCCCGTTGTGGAGCTCAGGCTCCGGACGCGCAGGCTCAGCGGCCATGGCTCACGGGCCCAGCCGCTCCGCAGCATGTGGGATCTTCCCAGACCCGGGCACGAACCCATGTCCCCTGCATCGGCAGGCGGACTCTCAACCACTGCGCCATCAGGGAAGCCCGGGAAGACTTATGTTGACTTTTACTCAGCTCATTAATGAGAGAAGTTACCTAAAAACAGGTGCGTGAAATGCTTCTGGATCCTGAGAGCCGCTTGGGTATTTCTTCTCGTGCCGATGGGAAGAAACGGCCAAACGAGATGACACAACGTGGGCAAGCTGGCAGCAAACACCCCTCGTGCACACACACTCTTTGGAGCATGTGATGTAATGGATGGGCACAGAGGTATCAGAGGCTGATTCTGTAGGAGCACAGACTCGGAGCATCTTCTGTCAGCACATTCGCACGAGGTGGTGATGTAAGGCCGCCGCATTCAATGTGATGTTTATATTCACGTCAAACAAATGGCTTATGGCGACTTCACTCGTATACATTCAGTGCCACATTTGTGTTCACATCTGCTGTATGTAGGGCTCAGCCTTGCAGCTCCATATGAAATAATGCTTGAGAACTATTCCATGCGCATGCAGAGCTTGTGTCTACACTCAGGGTGCGGACCGGCATCCTGGCCGGAATCCTGTGCATAAGCTTCCCCTCCTGACTCCTCCTTCCTCCTCCAGGGGCTTGCAAGTGGCTGGTGAGTCTAACACCCGCCGTCACGTATGCAGAAGGCTGAGGAGACTTGGGCTCTGGGGTCCTTACCCCTTGATCTCTCTCTTCCCTTTTCTCCCTGGGGCATGCCATTTCCCCCCTCCGTCAGCAAGTCCAACATCCTCTGATTCAGTCTCCGGTGTGTCTGAGACCTTCCCTGGCACACGTAGCTCTGTCACCACGCTCTCACCGTTGCCGCTTCCCCTGGAAATGCTGCTCTACCTGAAAACCAGTATTTGCATCTGTGCATTCATGAGAGCTCCCGTGGCTGTCTGCCTGAGGTTGTGCTCACATGTTAATGTCCCCTCGTGCACCGAAGTTCCCGACGTACCCTGTGCTCATCTTAAAGCGGATGACCCTAAAGAAAGGTCGTCATCCTCACTGCAGTTCAGAGGGTGAGAATTCAGAGTTTAGGGCTGATGTCGGATGTTGCCATAAAGGACAGCTGTTTAGTCCTACACAGATAATTGTCGATAAATAAAGGGCTTGGTAGCCCTTTGAAACATATATGGACCGAAAACAATTTTATTTAAAAGAATTCTTTTTTTTTTTTTTTTTAAGAAGATGTTGGGGGTAGGGGTTTATTAATTAATTATTTTTGGCTGTGTTGGGTCTTCGTTTCTGTGCGAGGGCTTTCTCTAGTTGTGGTGAGCGGGGGCCACTCTTCATCGCGGTGCGCGGGCCTCTTAACTGTCGTGGCCTCTCTTGTTGGCGGAGCGCAGGCTCCAGACGCGCAGGCTCAGTAATTGTGGCTCACGGGCCCAGTTGCTCCGCGGCATGTGGGATCCTCCCAGACCAGGGCTCGAACCCGTGTCCCCTGCATTAGCAGGCAGATTCTCAACCACTGCGCCACCAGGGAAGCCCCTAAAAGAATTCTTTTAAGCTGAAAACGACCTAAATACAGGATTCCCCAAATAAACACACACACACACACACACACACACGCACTTTATTAATGTAACATAAATGTGAATTATTAAACCAAACAATTAATAATTATTTAGCAATTACGAACAGAAAATAACCTCTAAAGTCACAGGGGACCAAAACGTGCGCCCATGAGTAGCTTGTGCGCCGTGAGCATCACGAAAGCATACAACGAGGTACCGGTGTGCCCTGCAGGGATTTGATTGACAGATTCCTCAGGTCACTTACAGAATGCTTTCTCGCACGTGATTCTGCTGAGAAGTCATGCAGTAGCGTGGCGGGAGGCGGAATCTCTGCTCAGCGTTTAGGGGGCTTGGCCGGGACCCCAGAGACAGCCCACATGAAGACCAGGATGTGGGCCGAGCTTCCTTGTTTCCTCCAGAACTCTTGCCCCTTCCCCCATCAGCAAAGCCTTGCGAGGCTGTGATTCGGTGTCTGGCCCTGTGTGCGCATCGCTCCAGCTCTGGACGGAATCTTTACACACCTGTTCGGTGCTGCTGACATATCTCAGCGTGGACACATTATGAAAATGATGTGAAGGCAGCAAATCATTCCCACCCCTGGCAGGCCATGCAGTAAGCTGGGGACATTTAGAAAAACTCTGATTCCAAAGCTCCACCCCCAGGGCTCATGCAGTCAGATCACTGAGCAGAATCACACATCCAAATGGGGGAAGAAGGGCTTCCCTGGTGGCGCAGTGGTTGAGAGTCCGCCTGCCGATGCAGGGGACGTGGGTTCGTGCCCCGGTCCGGGAAGATCCCACATGCCGCGGAGCGGCTAGGCCTGTGAGCCATGGTCACTGAGCCTGCGCGTCCGGAGCCTGTGCTCTGCAACGGGAGAGGCCACGACAGTGAGAGGCCCGCGTACCGCAAAAAAACCAAAAACAAATGGGGGAAGAAGACCAAGATCGTAGTCCGGAGGTGACTGGGGTTTCCCTCGTCCTCTTGTCTCAATGACCTCCTCCACCCATACTGTCTGTTACCTCTTGGCGAATCCGTCTCTGTGATCAGTTCATTGGCTGAGAGGATGGGAAGGCTCTTCCAGGTTTCCAGTCGTTTTGTACATTAGAATATTGTTAGGCAGCCCTCACCTGGGAAAGACCTGGGGAATATCCCCAATGACAGAGGTAGCAAGATATGTTACATGACCCTGGGCTTTGGGTTCAGAGCCAAGTTCCAATTCTGGCTGTGTGTCCTGCAAGGAAATTCACTTCTCATCTACAAATTACGTCTTACTTCAGTGTGTTTATGTGAAGCTGAAATGCACAGAAAATGTGAAATGTGATTCACAGTACCTGTTCAATAAGTATTAGTGCTTCACAAATCTCCGTTAGAGACCAGGAGAAGTTAGCTGATACCCTGTGCTTTTTTTCTTTTTCTTTTCTTTTTTTGCAATAAAACATGAAATGCAGCATACAATTTATTTCTTAAGCAGAAGAAAAGGAAGATCCAAGTTTGGATCTGTTTTATGCACAGATTGTTTTTAAAAGTAGTTAAATATGCCCAGTTGGAGTCTGAGTCTCTGTAATGTCCTGACACTTTTGAATATTTCATAATCAGTGCTGATTATTAGTTGCTCAGTTAAAGGATTGGGAATGATAGTCAGAAAGCAGACGTACTATTCATGGTACCCTCTACTCTTAAAAAAAAAGCATATCTGTGTCAAAAATCTTACCCTTGACTCTGCATTCAAAGGACTGTCCTGTAAGGTATGTGGGGTATACTTACACACACACATACATACACACATATCAAAAGTTCACAGTTATTGATTTGTTCACAGATTTTTACTCACGAAGACCTTTGAGTAAACAGTTTGAATCCAAATTGAAGGCACTCTTGTAAACTTCTTAGAACTGACATTAATGAAGCTTCCTGGTAATTACTATTTTGCAATCTTTTGCTTTTAGTGTCTATAGTTCTGGTTAACAAATACGCTTTTCCCTTCCTTTGTTTTACACATATGTCTGGTTTCTGTGCCTCAGTAAGAATGCTAACAGAGTTATTTTTTCCCTTCTGTGAAGAATTTTCACAGAGCTACAAAGGAAATATAGAAAATAGAAGACAAGCTACTGCATGGAATCAAATTCATAAAAAGCCCTGCCCTAGTATTTCTCCAAATAGCATCGGCTGTAGCTTTTGGCAGAGGGCTAAGCTTCTCTGATGATTCAGTGATACCAGCCACCCTCAGTTTCTCCCCGCCAGATGTAGGATGGTTTACTTTTCAAGTAGGTCATGAAACACGCCATTTAGAAAGCACTTGGCCCCACTGCACTGTGCAAAGGATAACATGTTACAACGCAGAGAAGTCTTTCCTAAAGGGGTTTGATAGTTAAAGCATCACGGTGCAGTGATTCTTTCTCACAAATCTGCCTTGCAGAATTCGTGGTTCACATTAAAGGACAGTCTCAAGGAGTAGCCCTCCAAAGGTTGCCAGGTCTGAGGGGGACTCCTGCTGTCCTGTCACGTTGTATCTGATAATAGAACTAAGTTCAGAACTGGGTATTTGCTATCCCACATCTCAGTTAAACAGAATCAGTTATCAGCACCACGTGCGCCATGAACAGGTTTCAACATTCATTAACCAATTATTCACCCATGAGGTACTGCACGGGTGATTTTATACCGTACTAGCAGAAAGCAGATGTCCTAGGCGTGATTTGGAGTAAGAGCCTCCCCAAGGGTGTCTCAACCTGGGCACCGTTGCCGTTTGGGGCTGGATAACGTGTTCCCGTGGGGCTGTGCCGTGCACTGCAAGCTGTGGAGCAGCGTGCCTGGCCTCTCCCTTCAGTAACCTAGCCTCCTTGTCTGCTTCGTGATAACCAAAAATGTCTCCAGTCATTGCCAATAGTCCACCAGGGAACAAAATTTCCCTTGTTGGGATTCAGTGTAATTCTCAATTCACTGATTTTTTAAAAATTAATTAATTTATTTATCTTTGGCTGCATTGGGTCTTCGTTGCTGCGTGTGGGCTTTCTCTAGTTGCGGCGAGCGGGCTTCTCATTGCGGTGGCTTCTCGTCGCGGAGCACGGGCTCTAGGCGTGCGGGCTTCAGTCGTTGTGGCACGCAGGCTCAGTAGTTGTGGCGCGCAGGCTCAGTAGTTGTGGCACAGGGGCTTCGTTGCTCTGCGGCATGTGGGATCTTCCCGGACCAGGGCTCGAACCCGTGTCCCCTGCACTGGCAGGTGGATTCCCAACCACTGCGCCACCAGGGAAGTCCCTCCATTTGCTGATTTTTAGGTTAACATGCTAAGGCTTTCCAGGTGGTTCCAACGGCAGCTGAGTTTACGAAGCAGTGGTCCACAAGCCAGGAGCACTGATGTTACACCGGAGCTTGTTGGACCTCCCCACACAGTCAGAATCAGAGTCAAATAATAGTTCTCAGAAAAAACCAGAAAATCATAGGATATAGAGATGGCTGCCCAACGGCAGCCTTAGGTGTGGGTGTGCCGAAGCACGGGGAGTTGATAATAAAGCAGGCGTGTTAGCACAGAGACATGCAGGCAGGTGTCACCGTGGGTGCAGTGTGACTCGAGCTTGGAGTACAGCCGTGGCCGAGGGTGTGTTGTTCAGAAGGTAGACGGACGTGCTGCCAGCGGGTGAGGTCCCACTGCTCACTCACAAGGGCTGAAAGTTACATGCGCCTGGGGGCCTGGGGTGGGAAGGACAGGGCATCCCATTAGGATGGAGGCAGCTGGACAGTTGGGTGACTTGGTGTGAGGGCAGCTTCCCCTGCAGGTCAGCGTCCAGGGGGGAAATACGGAAAACGCCTCCAACCAGAAGCTCACAAGATAGATAACAGAAGGCTAGTTGCTGGGACTCATACAGCATAGGAGAGTCTGGCTTGCCAAAAATTTGAAATAAGAAATTGAAAGGAATTACTATTTGAATGCATATATATGTATCTGTATGCCTAGATACATATATATATATATATGCACATATGTATTGGTATATGAATACGTGTATATGCTTATGTGTATATGTACATCTGTTTATGAGCATATATGCACACATATATCTCTCTTTATACATACTTACATGCATGACATACCAGGTGTTTTTACATGTGCAACCATTGAATTTTCACAAAAATCCTGTGGAGCAGTCCCCATATACAGTGGAGGCAACAGAGACTCTGAGAACTCAAATAATTTATAAGCTAGTAAGTGACAGAGCTGGAAATCAACTCCAAAGTTGTTTTTAAAAATGTATTAACGGGCTTCCCTGGTGGCGCAGTGTTGAGCGTCTGCCTGCCAATGCAGGGGACAAGGGTTCGTGCCCTGGTCCGGGAAGATCCCACGTGCCGCGGAGCGGCTGGACCCGTGAGCCATGGCCGCTGAGCCTGCGCGTCCGGAGCCTGTGCTCCGCAACGGGAGAGGCCACGGCGGTGAGAGGCCACGGCGGTGAGAGGCCCGCGTACCGCAAAAAAAAAAAAAAAAAGTATTATGTTAATTTACCTGTATGCATCCACTCCTTGATTAGACCAGGAATGGATTCCAAACTAGGGACAGCCACATACTATTAATTAATGCACAAAAGAGAAGTGTAGGTTAAAAAAAAGAAGAAAAAGAAAATACCGGTCTCCCGTACTTATACCCAATGGCAGTGCTTCCCTCTGGAGAAGTTGCCTCGTGTCCAGAACTGCATTTGTGATGAGAATTGGTCTCTGATCCTGCAGGCAATGCTGACAGTTAGGTATGACGCTTTCTCAGTTTTCCCATGAGGGGACTGAGGCCTGGGGAGGTTAAGTTGCCCCTGGTCACGCAGCTAGACAGTGGCCAAGCGCCCTCCCCTGCTGCTACCTGGAGGGTCTGTGTCCTGCGGTCTTCGTCAGTCTGCAGTCTGAAACCTGTGCACCTTTTCCTCCAGAGAACACACCTGCTCCCATCCTCTGCTGGCCTTGCCCCACCTCCCAGTTCATTCCCATCTCCATCCCCACCTCCGGCTCTGCACACGGATTCAGACATGTGCTTCTCTGTGGGCTTCCCTCTCCCCTTTTGTCACCCTAACTGATGTTGCAAGGAAACAATTGGCTAGAGACCCTGCACTCATCCATCCTCTGCAAAGGGCTGGCGGATCAAGAGCCTCGGTTGTAATAAGAGCTAGATGCCTGGGTGCAGCATCCTCTTTTATGTCCCGCAATACGGTGCCGCTTAGAGGAGTTACTGTGAGAAGGAAGATGCAGTACCTGTGGCAGGCTGGAGCCCTCCCACTGTTTAGGATGTTATTAAGTAGACCGTTCATCCGCCGGGAGCCCCAAACCTCCCTGTGCCCCCCTCTGCTTGACGCACGTGTAAAGTATCTCTGACTTTCTACCGGCTGGTTTTCTCTTTCCTTTTACTTTTCACCAGACTGTTATTGGGCGGGCTTACTAAGTGGTCTGTAATTGTGTTAGCGATCCTTTTGTGCTTCTAGATGAAACATCCGCCCCCGGCAGCAGCCCCTGAATTGAGATATCGCAGCTGATCAGAATAGAAGGATCCCTAGGGGCCTGAAAATGGAGCCAATCTTCCTAAGCTTGGTCCTGCAAGAAATATGTTGCCCTCCACTCGCCTGCTGCAAGCCCATTTGAGGGTTGACGTTGGGAGGGTTTCTGCTGCACGTGTGAGGAATATGTTTCACTGCCCCAGTTGGTACCTATTGCTGTGACACGGCTCAGTTATTAAATAGTAAAAAAAAAAAGTGCAGAAAGAATGAAGGTGAGGTTGGTTAGAAACTCTAGGGCTATTCTTCCATTCCATGACTCTCTTGGCACTCTTGCTAGATGAAGTGTGAGTCACAGGGGCGTTATTTTTGTTTTCAGTAATCCCCGGTTCCCAGGTGAGTTGAATCATAAATGGCAGTAGCAGTGCTGGCCAAATAACGTGTCTTCAGGGGTGTCCTGATGATTTCTGCTCTTGTCTTGGTCCTTTTGGGGATGCTGTAATGGAATACCATAGACTGAGTGGCTTATAAACAAAAGAAATTCATGTCTTACTGTTCCGGAGTCTAGAAAACCAAGTCCCTGGCAGATTTGGTGTCTGGTCAGAGCCTGTTGCCCAGTTCATAGATGGCCGTCTACTCTCTGGATCCTTATATGGTGGGAGGGGCAAGGGAGCTCTCTGGGGCCTCTCTTATTTGGGTACTCAACCCATTCTGAGGGCCCCACCCTCATAACCTAATCACCTTCCGAACGTTACACCTCCCAATATACCATGCCGTTGGGGAAAAGGTTTCAACATATGAATTTGGAGGAGTCACAAAATTTCATTCCATAGCAGTCCTTAAGGCTGGGTTGGCATCTTGGTACCATCTTGAAGGAGAATATGATGCATTGGAAGTCACAGACAGACAGGAAATAAAATAGGAAGTCTGCCCCTACTGTCCTTGTGGGCAACAAGCAAGAGGGGAAGCCAGACAGTGATCAGAAAACAGGACCCTTGTCTTCCTTCTTCAGGTTGGAGCTACATAAACACTGAGATGGTCTGAAAATGTCCTGGGAGGTTGCAGCCGTCTCTCTGGTCTCTGCTGGGGATATGACCAGGCTCTCAGAGGAAGTCAGTTCTTGGATCGTCTGATGTTCTCACATGGTTTGAGAAGGACGGGGAGATACTGTCTGAGCCTGTGTCTTGATAAGTTGGGGGCGAGGCGTGTGGCTCACCTGAGCCTTTGTGTGACAGGTAGAGGTTCTGAAATTTTCCGTACACTTTAATGAGGAGGTACAGAGGAGCTGAGAAGACCAGCGGGTCAACAGAGGCTGGAGAGAGGAAGGGAAGGTGGCCATGTACAAACTTGGGGACCAGGGACACAGACCTGGTACCAAGGGCTCCTGGGCACGTCCTCCCTGAAGGATAGACTTGACAGATGTCACTGAGTTCAGGAACCAGACCACACAGGCCCTTCCCCAGCAGAAAATGAGGATTCAGGGCATCCATATGGATGGACCCAAGGCTCCCTCTCCCCAGTGCCATGAGGCCATGGTACTTTGCCTACACACGTGGACATCATCTTGCAGAGAAACATTGGGCTGTGGAAACAGGAAAGATGGAGACCAGGAGACAAAACGGAAGAAACTGTCCTACTCTGAGGTGATGGGTTAAAGTTTATGATCACCTCCCCAGGGTAAAAGTTTATGATCACCTCCCAGTCTTCACAAGGTGAGAACGATTTGATTTACTTTTCAGCAAGTAAAGAAGACATGTTCTTTGCACATCTGAATGTAGCATGAGGACCTTCTCAGGTGGAGAAGAAGAGCTAAATGGGATGCAAGTTCCTAATCTCAGCCTCTGAGATTATGCAAATATGCAAAATAGGAACCAACAAGTAACTTTTTCAATAAAGCCCACAAAGCAACGTTGGCATTCAGGTCGTATTTCTGTGAGAGGTTGAAGGGAATTCAAAGTTGGGTCATATTCTGCAATTCCAGGGGAAGAAGGGTGACCCTCAAGATGCCGACAGGCACGATTCTTTCTGGGCTGAGAAGTGAGGTGTAAGGCTCCCGTGAGCTCTGTCAGCTCTCTCCAGACATCGCGGGTCGCATGCCGTCTTTACGATAGAAACGCTGCAGTGCTGAGATCAGAGTGAACACTGAGGATTGCATTATTAAAACCATATTTTTGCTGAAGACTTTTACCAAAATGAAATGTCTAGCTCCTATTGGTCTTAGGAGAGATCTGGCTAGTTTCAAACATCACGATTACAGAACTATGAAAACACAGTCATTTATGTATGTGTATATATATATATCAGTGGAGCTTGCACACAGATTTCTTTCCTGCGGTGACCTTTAAAAATGCATACCTTGGATTCAAAAATAATCTTTTGCAAGACATCTCCAAGTATCTAGCTTAAACATGTGATGCTTTGCGAAGTGCTTTGCATTTCCCTAATGGTTTAATTGCTAAGGGAATCTGTGCCATTGTCCACATCATAGTTAAAAGCCCTTTGTTTTCTCAAATCCACGCTGGGTAAATATTCCATTTTAACTACATCCCATTTAGAGGGAGAGTCGGAAAGGCCGGGTGCAATTTTAGTTTTAATAATTTTAGATGAGCACAGGACATGCAAACGCCTTACTATTATTGTTCATTCATCAAAACCTAATTCATTGGAGGAACTCGGGGTCAGGTTCACAAACTCGAGTTACAAAACTGCTCAGCGGCACCCGGAGAGCATTTTCATTAAGTTTGGAACTTGTAAATTGGAAACTTGGAAATTTTGGAAGAATGAGTAAGGCATTCGCTCTTAATGGAACATGGCTGTATGTGGAAAATGAGATTGTTTCAACCATATGCACCCATGAGCTTATACAAGCTGAACGTAACTCAAAAAACCCAATAAATACCACACAGCAGAACAATCTAGCTCTGTAATATTTGGGGATTCTTTTGAAGAATTAGGTCCAAAAAGCATGTGGCAGGTATTTTTTGATGGGAAGGGAGTAAAGAGGGGCTCACTATAATTTTGAACATCAAAATTATATGTGGTCAGTCTGTATTGACACGACAAATTATTGATTTAAGCTAACATACAACTTATTGCAATAAATGGTTGAAGAAATAAATGGGGGAAAGTCAAATCTCCTGTACAGAAAAATTGCAAGTAATTTATGTAGCTACTATGGCCTCATTCCAAAAATAACTCTCCACTCCTTAAATGTGCCTTCCTTCCACGGAGGTCAGTTTGGAAAGGGGGTTAAAATAGTAACATCACAGTGGAAAAAGCTGACAACCATGACCTCAGCCAGGTGATCGAGGTCATTGTCCGGAATGGGGGAAACGTCCCCCTTTCCCCTCTCACATTCTTGTCACTAGTTACCAAATTGTAATAAACTTGACACAGTAATAAAATTGACACACGACAGATTAACAGGAGGAAAAGAAATACATTTTGATCTGTGCACACGGAGGTCTTGTAGCCATGGGACCTAAGAAGTGGCCAGAGCAGGCAGCTTTTATACTTTTTAGACAAAGAACGATAAGTGTGTGAAGAATTCATAGGACAAAGAAAGACATATAGGCTTTGGGTGCTCAACTGGTGAAGAATCTAAACAGAGTTTGGGCTTGGGGTGATCAGTTTAAAAAGTCACGAGGTTTGTTTCTACAGGTGTCTCAGCCTCGAATTCCCTGTCTCTGGATAAGGGTGCCCTTTTACCTCCAGATGCAGGGAGGGTACCTTTCACCTGAGATGTGTTTTCGGCTTCAGGGAGACAGAGAGGAGGGTCAGCGGTCCCTCCTGTTTGCGCCATTTCATAAGTAACTTTAATTCAAAATACTTGGTATGCCAGGGAGGCATAGTTTGGGGTGACCTGCCCTGGACCCCAACATCATCATCAACCGTGATGCCCTGTACCTTTGATATGATGTGATGAAAATGGCACTTCACCTCCCTGTTCTTCCTCTCCCAAACCTGTAATCTATAACCTTGTCTAATCTCGAGAGAAAAACAAACCCAGATTACCGGACATTCTCCAGAACACCTGCTCAGTACTTGTCAGAACTGTCAAGATGTAAAAAAACAAGAAGAGATGGAGAAATGGTCACGGCTAAAGAGACATGACAACTAAGTCTCACGTGGTGTCTTGGATGGGGCCTTAGGGTAAAAACAAGGGAAACTTGAATAAAGCATGGACGTTAGTTAAGGATAATGTATCTACATTGGTTATTAATTGTGATGACTGTCACAGTGGAGATGTCAATAACAGGGGAAATTGAACGTGGGGTGCATGGGAACTTCCTGTACTATCTTTGCACTGTTTCTATAAATCTAAAACTATTCTAAAATTAAAAAGTGTGTTATAAAGATAATAAATGTAAAAAGTTATATGTTGTCCAAAAATGGTAACAAATAAAGGTTTTCTGCAAAGAGCTGCTCAATTTGATGTCCTCCATTGCATGATGCTCTTGCTGTTTCGTTTTTGGGTTTTTTTCCTCATAGTAGATCACAAACGCCCTGCACCATCTTGCGTGGCTGCCGGAGCTTTTAATTATGTAACTGGTGTGCTGTAACTGTTGTCATGGGTAGTTCACGTGTCCTCCACCATGTGGGATACTACTTCAGTGTGTTACTTATAAACGCCCTTCTGCCCTTGAGTTTCTTCAGCACTGGACAAATACCTCTGATTTTGTACTCTGTTTTCTGCCTTAAATCACACCCTGTGTGCCTAAACCTCTCTCCCACAGTTTTGTAACGACGGAGAGACACAGTAACGCTCATCTTATTCCCACGGTGCTTTGCCTAATGGGTAATGGCGGGTGCTCTGAAAATATTTGTTCAATGAATGTGCAACATGAATTTGAGGACCTTAAAACCATTACAAAAAAGAATGGCGGTTCCAAACCCTCAGATTTTACTTCTTTCATCTTTATTTTGCCAGGTTATACTTTTCGAGCTCTTTTAGGGCGATGGGTAACTGTCACCTCATTTTTTTTTTTTTTTACAATAAGGATTTTTAAAAAAAATTATTAGACTATAGTTGATTGACAATGTTGTTAGTTTCAGGTGTACAGCAAAGTAAATCTGTTATACATATATCCACTCTTTTTAAGATTCTTTTCCCATATAGGTAATTACAGAGTAATGAATAGAGTTCCCTGTGCTCTACAGTAGGTCCTTATTCGTTATCTATTTTATATATAGTAGTGTGTATATGTCAATTCCAATCTCCCAGTTTATCCCTCCCTACCTTTACCCCCTGGTAACCATAAGTTTGTTTTCGACATCTGTGACTCTATCTCTGTTTTGTAGATAAGTTCATCTGTACCCTTTTTTTTTTATTCTGCATATGTGATGTCATACGATATTTGTCTTTCTCTGTCTGACTTACGTCACTCAGTATGAAAATCTCTAGGTCCATCCATGTTGCTGCAAATGGCATTATTTCATTCTTTCTTTATGGCTGAGTAATATTCCATTGCGCATATGTACCACATCTTCTTTATCCATTCCTCCGTTGATGGACATTTAGGTTCCTCCCATATCCTGGCTATTGTAAATAGTGCCGCAGTGAACATTTGGGTGCATGTATCTTCGAATTATGGTTTTCTCTGGATATATGCCTAGGAATGGGATTGCTGGATCATATGGTAGCTGTACCATATGATTTTTTAAGGAGCCTCCATACTGAAGGTTTAACCTGGCAAAATATTTTTTCTTTCATCTTTATTTTGCCAGGTTATACTTGTGGAGCTCTTTTAGGGAGATTGGTAACTGTGAACGCATTATTAAAGATTTCCAAGGAGGACAGTTCTACAAGATTCTGCAGGACTCCATTTCAGAATATTAAATCTAAAATGTATCCAAAGAAACCTCTCCTCCTCTCTAGCATATTTTTGAGGGTTTTGATTCATGTGCCCGTAGATGCAGCAGAAGGAGATGGTAACTAGGAAACCAGGAGGCCTGTTCTTGGTACACCTGAGCCGGCACCTGGGAGCCTCACAGAAATAGCTGGGGGCTACCTTGAGAGAGGCTAATTTCTAGCAACTGGGCTGGTGGGAAAGTAAACTATGACAATCCTGGCATTAAAAATAAAGTTCTCTTTGTTGTGATGGGCTGTTGCTGTCTGTAGCACATTAATTTAGATGTCTTTGAAGGGGAGCAAAACGTGCCACCCCACAGTGTCTCTTTGGCATGTGGATTATTTGGAGCCGAAAACAATCAAGGCAAAAGACTCAGGAAGAAACTTTGACCTTCCCCTAACTGCCTAAAGAATGTAGACAGAGGATCTGTTCAGGAAGAGGGCCATCACCCTAGATAACTAGGATGTGAACTAAGTGTGTAGACTTAAACTTTGTGCTAACTAGAACACCCTGTCTTGTGGCCTATCCAACATGCATTGTACATCTGCTCTAACCATTAAAGAAAAGGATATGTTGTCCAGAAGTAAAGAATGTCCATTTCGGGCTTCCCTGGTGGCACAGTGGTTGAGAGTCCGCCTGCCGATGCAGGGGACACGGGTTCGTGCCCCGGTCCGGGAAGATCCCACATGCCGCGGAGTGGCTGGGCCCATGAGCCGTGGCCGCCGAGCCTGCGCGTCGGGAGCCTGTGCTCCTCAACGGGAGAGGCCACAACAGTGAGAGGCCCACGCAAAAAAAAAAAAAAAGAATGTCCATTTTGAAGACAGGGATAAATGCGTCCCTTCCTGGGAGGCCATTGCTGATCCACCTTTGATGGTTAGACCCCCTCCCCGGGTGCCAAGGCCATACTGCCTCGCTGTGTATGTGCTGATATGTCTTTTTGAAACCTTGAAGGAATGTGCCCCCGAAATGTTTGATGTTATTTGTTCTGATGAGATATAAAAATATGCTGAACACCATGCTTCTTCAGAGCAGTTCCTCAGCTAACTGAGAGGCTGGCTCCTGGACGATGTAGTTCTCAGCCTGGCTCAAAACAAAACAAAATGAGAAAACAAAAACAAAACAAAAAGCTGCTTTTCTTTTCCTATTATAGATTTATTGATTGTTTCTATTGAAAACGGCCATGAGGGTTTTCCATATTTTTGCTACGATAAACAATGCTGATTTAAACATGCTGCTTCTTCTCTTCTCGTGTGCCTGTGCAAACATTGACAGAAGACTTGTTCCTCTTAGGAGTGGGATTGCTGAGCCACTGGTGTCTGGCTGTTCAGCTTTACAAGTTAGAGAGAAATTGCTCTTCTGAGTAGCTATGCCAGTTTGCACCCAAAGTGACCCAGTGTCATATAAGAATTCCCATTGAAACGCACCTTCCTACCACCCAGAATTTTCAGTCTTCTTAATGTTATCCATCTTGTGGGTATGAATAGAATCTGTTTGCAGTCTTAATCTGTATTCGTGATTATTTTGGACACCTGTTGATACGTTAATGAGATAGTCTAGTTTCCTTATCTATGAAAACTCTGTTAAATGTTTTGCCCGCTTTTATACTGAATTGTACGTCATTTTCTTTTTGATTTAAGGAGCTCTTTGTGTGTCTTGGTTACTTACCTACATTATTGTGTTTGCAAACATCCTCTTTCGGTTTGCAGCTTTCCTCTCTCCCTCAGTTTCTTTATTCTACCGTGAATGATCAGAAGTTCTTAATTTTCATGTGGTTGAATTTTTTAATTCTTTTATTTAGAGTTTATGTTTTTTGTGTCTTAAGAAAATATCTGTCTTACCCAGGAAAAGGTTACAGTGTATTTTCATATAAAAGTTTCTTACAGGTTTCTCTTTTACTTTCATGTCCTTAATCTATCACTAATGAATTTTGCTTCCCTTAAATATCTGGGCTTTTTATTTTTTCCATTGATCACCAGTTATTCCATCACATTAATTGATGAGTCCATCTGTTCGTGGAGGATATGCAATGCTACCTGTGTATTAGATTAAGTTTCCATACATCTACCAGTATGTTTCTGGATGAATTTGTTCATTCTTTAAAAATTTTTATTTTATTTTTTGACCATGCTGCGTGGCATGTGGGATTTTAGTTCCCCGACCAGGAATCAAACCCGTGCCCCCTGCATTGGAAGCACAGAGTCTTAACCACTAGACCTCCAGGGAAGTCCTGAATTTGTTCATTTTTGAACCAACAATTTTAATTGACTATAGAATGTATTTAATGTTTTCTTAATGTACTTTGCCATACATTTTGTGCATGTTTCTTTTAACTTTATTACTAGATACGATATATTTTATAAGAAACCATAATTTAAAAAAATTTTTTTTTGGAGTTGTTTCTAATTCATTCAAATGCAGTACAGTTGTTTTTTTTTGCGGTACGCGGGCCTCTCACTGTCGTGGCCTCTCCCGTTGTGGAGCACAGGCTCCAGACGCGCAGGCTTAGCGGCCATGGCTCACGGACCCAGCCGCTCCGCGGCACGTGGGATCCTCCCGGACCGGGGCACGAACCCGCGTCCCCTGCATCGGCAGGCAGACTCTCAACCACTGCGCCACCAGGGAAGCCCATTCAAATGCAGTACAGTTTTTATATTAATTTTGTGATAGGCCAGCTTCTAAATTCTTATATTTGTTCGCTAATTGGTCTGTGGAATGTTTTGGGTTTTCCACGTAGCAGTTGTTTCATCCATCAACCTTGATATCTATTTTTCTATCCCATCTTTATCCTTTTGATTTATATACGCATTTAATTTTGTATTATATAGGATATGGTCTTCAGTGCAATATAGAACAGAAATGGTTCCTGTCTTGCACTGGCTATGAACTGTAGGTTTGTAGTAGTTTTTTAGGTAAAGATGTTTATTTCTCTTCCTATTTCACTAAGTATCTGTATCATGAATAAGTGCTGAATAAAATGTTTAGTAAATTTGCTTTAAGGAGACTTTGACTTTTTCCTTAAGAATATCACGTTTGTGGCATCTTACCAATGATAAGACAGGTGTGTAATATTGTAAATTCACTCCAGTGCTTGTGAAGTGTAAAAATTAGCCTGTTAATAAGAAGATGCTGTCAGATGGATAGAAAAGCAAATAGGTAATGAATCCTTCTCAAGTGTGGTATGCCTCATACTTTATCAGGATGTATTATTGATAATTTGATATTGAATTATGAGACACAGTGCTTCCACATTACAGTTCATAATACTGGATTGGCTATTAGTGATAGGATTAAGATCATGCCATGCTTAACAATTTGTTTATGTAATATCTTGACTGACATTGATAAATATCATTTGGTAGAATCACAAAATCTCAAAAAGTTTTTAAAAATAAATTTGCTAAAATATAATGTACGTGCTGTGTTCGTACAAATGCCCTGGCTTTGTCTAGAGGCACCTGTCCCATAAAGTTAGCGAGTGCCCCGAGATATTGTTCCACAGGGACCCACTGGACACTGCAGAGACCTGTACAGTGTCTTTGACCTGAATCAGGTAGCTTTCTACATGTGGAGCCGTGGGATCAATAAGCTTGACCTTCAAGGCTGGGGACCCGACGTAGCCTCTGGTTGAGCCTGCTAGGTGCTTTGTCATTTAGCTTAGGGCCACTGGTCCATATTTATTCTTCAGCATTTGCAATCCTGCCACAATCCTGCGGGATGCTTTGGCGGCTGCTGTGCCATGCATATAATCATCTCGGTGTGAGGGGCCGCTAAGGTGACTTTGAACAAAGAACACACACAGATTCAGGTCGGATGGGCAGGCACCACTTCCCAGTGAGTCCTCTGTCCCATAGCGATGTATCGCGTTGAAGAGGAAGGGTGCCTTTTGGTCTTCAGGGTGGGACTGTGATCTCCAGACAGATTTTGAGTCATTACATTCTGCAGTCCTCTGTCGTAACAGTCAATTCTGTATTTCTAAGAACAGAGTTCATGTCCTCGCCAATCCGTGTCATCTTGTTAAGAGGAATGGAAGCTTGGTCTTTAGGTGGGGGCAGTACACCCAGGCCTCTCATGCCTTTTGCATCCTGAAAGATGTCAGCGCAGTGTATATTTCCTGGTAAGGGTGCACGTGACCATTCCCTTGGGACAGAGAAACGTCCATTTATTTTGTGCAAAAAGCAGCTGAAATAGAGATTCCATTAACCCCCTTTTGCCCACTCAAGGCTTTGTTTCCTACTAATAAAATAATGTATTCAAGAAAAGAAGCTTTGTGTTGAAACGTTGTCCTATGAATTTCCTGAGATCCTGAATTCAAAATCTTCTAAAGAACAGTGGTGGTAACCAGTCCTCAGCATTTTCCTTTAGATCTCTCTTTCATTACATTTATTTTAATAAACATCTTAATACTGTTCTACCGACTGACAGACCAAATTATGGATACTGTTACACCAAAGCAGTCTGAGCGAACATAATGTTGATATTCTGATCATAATCATTTTTCTCTGAGAAACTGTTATAAGGTTTTAATGTCTTGGATTCTGTTTTAGTTCCAATGTTGCCTTAACATTAAGTTCAAGTACAGTCTTTACAACTCGCTCTAATATAATAAGATGCAGAGCACAATGTACTTGAGGAATTAAAGCTTGAAGCAATAATTTAAAGTATCAATGGTTCATTAAGGTTTGTAGGGTTTATTTATTTATTCTTGCTCATATGTGGATCTTTTAAAATTTATTTACTTATTTTTACAGTAGGCCCTTGCTGGTTATCTCTTTTAAATACAGCAGTGTGGACATGTCAATCCCAAATTCCCGGTCTATCTGTCACCACCCCACCACCACCCTTCCCCCCTTGTAACCATAAGTTCATTCTCTAAGTCTGTGAGTGTGTTTCTGTTTTGTAACTAAGTTCAGAAAAACTCAGCTCTCAGTGAGAATGGATGTTTACCTCTCTTCGTTCCTTATTTTCAAGGTCTTTCTTTATAAAATATTTGGGTTTCATAAATCTGTGTCCTGGAAATCCTAAACTGAAAATAACAGATGGAATCTTTTCCTATAGATTATGGTACAAAAGTTTTCCAGAGTAATTTAAGGCTTGGGGGCTAAAAAGTCATGTGTGGTAATTTCCCCCAAACACTTCCTAAGGAAGAACAACAGAAAAGACAGAAAACTTCTTAGGTTTATGTCCTAAGAGCTTGAAACGTGAGGAAGTCTGATTTAATTTAATTAACACCACCCGGTCTACCTGAACTTTGGGACTATTCATATGTGTATTTCCTATCAAAGACCTGTTTCACCAGCATAGACTTTTTCTAATTCTGTGGGTTAACAAGTGTTGATAGAAATCCACATGAGAGATTACTCACAGACTTGAGAGAGACTGAGAAAGGCAGAGAGAGAGAGAGACAAAGTTTCCTCTTCTCCTCGTTTTTTGGCCGGTGTGCAGGGAGCTCAGGACCAAGTTTTTTGTGTGTGTAACTGTAGATTCCATTAAAAAGCTTCACTTTTTAACTCTAAGTCTTCTCCTGTCTTATTTTAATTTCTTGGCTTTTGCCTTCTTAGTTCTTAGTGCTTTGGGATTTCTTTTACCCAGATCATTTATTATTGAGCATCTTCAGATATTTGTATTATAAAATATTAAAGAGTAAAATGAGATCACTTTACAGTTTTTTAAAACTTAATCTAACCTTCAAGCAGTCAAGCGTTCTAGACCAGCCATCAGCAAACGTTTTCTGTAAAGAGTCAGATAGGGAATATTTTGACTTTGGGCGCCCTGCGGTCCCTGATGCAACTACGCAGCTTGGCCGCTTCAGGGCACAGTTAACCACAGACAGCACGTAAAGGAACAAGCATGGCTGTGTTCAATGAAACTTGAGGTACAGACACTGACATTGGAATTTCATGTAACTTTCACAGGCTGTGATATTTTCTTCGTTTTTTAGTCCCCCTCCCCCAAAGACTTAAACCCCTTCTTAGCTTGTGGGTTATACAAAAACCGGGGATGGACGTGAGCTGCCGTGGTGGGCAGACCCCGTTCTGGATCACACCCAGTTACGAACCTAACTGGAAGGCGGTGCTCCTGCATCCTGTACCAGCACCTCAAGCTCTGCAGTCATCTCGACAAATCAGAGGGATACGTCTGCGTTGTCCCGTGTATTTACTTTGATAGGATATTGTTGTTTGTATGCGTTGGAGCGTTGGAGCGTGAGGGTTATTTATACTAGTACTCAAGAACAGGTTTGGGAAAGGTAAATCACTAATGAAACAACACAGGCAGACCCTCATATTAAGTGTGAACCTGGTCTTTGGGGACACCAAAGGGACAGCTTGGTGATTTATTAGGGTGATGACTTTTCTCATAAGACTAACTAAGAAACCAATTAGGTTTGCTTAATGCTACGTTCATTCTGCCTTTAGAAAAAAAAAAAAAGTGTAAGCTTTTGTCACGAATACTTTGCTTTTGCATATTTTTCCGGAAATTTTTCAACATTCTTGGGATTAAGTTGTTGAGTTCCACCAGACCCCAAATGATCAAGTTCCCTGCCTAACATTTAGTCCGCCATCACCCGAAATCTGCCTTCTTCTCCTAGCACTGCGGTGAAATGCTTCTCAAATATCACCAGAGACTTCCTAATGTTGAAAGTCAACTGTATCTTCTCATTCTCCTTATACGTGATGCAATAATACAGGTGGGCCCTTGATTGCCCTGAAGAGTTGAGGTCCTGGATATTGTTACTCCACGTCCTGATTGGAAAGACTGGTATAACTATTTCACATAACTGCCTCTGACCATCAAATTCATTGCCTGAAGACTGCACATGAGCCTCATTTATCTATTGGACGGATGTGTATCGATTACCCATTGTGTGCTAGACATTGTGCCTGGCCCTACAGAAACAAATATTTCTCTTGTCCTCTCACACATAAATAATTAACATGGGAAATAGTCTCTTCATTTATTTGTATTTCATTGTTTAAAAAGTGTTTGGTAAGCTAGTGAATCCGGTTTTAGCGCTATGCTCAAATGGTTTAAATCTCTAGCAGTCCACATCTGCCACATACAGGCACCACGGTGAACACTTGGATTTAAATGCCAGGGTTTTTGAAACTCTCCAAATTATATGTTCAACACTGCTTTAGGAAAATGCATTTCAAAGTTATATGTTAGCATAAATATCCAAATTGTGAAATATGTTAACTTCACACACTTTCAATTAACTTATCACTTAAAGTGTGAGTAGGAGCTGAACTGAACGACAGCTCATTATTTCAGTGTGCATTTTTCAATGTGACTGTAAGTCTGGCATTTAGACCCAGGTAACAGACAATGAAATACTAAAACACCATGACCACCGCATGCATTTAAACTTTAAAATTAACTCACAGAAAATAGCTTCAAATGATGATGGCGTCACCTGTAAATGACTGTAATCCAGCTCCACAAACATTGATGAACTTGTAGACTTTGAAATTGCTACCGTTGAATTTTACTACACGCGTTCCATGTGTGTTTTGGAAATGGAAATTCTTCTCTGGAACTTGGGAAAGTTTCATTATGAGAGGGCCCAAAGCAGCCTGCATGCAATAATCTAGGTGATAAGAAAGAGCAGACTCTTCTCTCTTATGTATTTAGCTTGGTCTGTCTTTCAAGGATGCTTGAAAATCTGTCTCTTGACAGAGCCCTCACACGTAGCCCAAGACAGTTATTTCCAGTGGGGACACACTCAAGCAATCGGAATGAACTTCTGGTTCTATGAAAATAGCCATCTCCTTATCATGAATATCAGAACTGTTGCCCAGAGAGTCTGTCCTGAGAGATGACTTAGCCACCAATTCCGTAGTCTGCAGAGCCTGGGCCGTGATTAGTATGGCACCTAAGTCAGAACAAACAAGATGCTCTTTTCACAGGCAGCAAAGCTGTGTGCAAAAGGTAACTTTCCTCTCCGTTGACTTTGTCTGCACATGTTTTGAGTCTGTGAAAGGTTTTGTTTGGTTGGCTTGTGCACATGGGATGGAACATTTGATGGAGCCTGCGCTTCGTTGATAGGTTTATCAGGCATTGCTGAGAGGTATTTTTTTTGGCTCTAGAGGTGGGAAGGTGTCACTTGGGCAGTTCTACAGAAAGTAGACAATTGCTATGTATTGCTGTTTTTCTAAGAAAAACTACTCAGGGAGAAGGGAAGTGTCACAGAATGCTTTTTTTTTTTTTAATTTGACACAAGGGCTTGGAAGTTTTTAATACAGCTCTTAGGTGGGCCTTCCATTTCATCCATTTATGTGTATAGATACGCTGTGAATTTATAGAGCCCTAAACAAAAGAGCTTCGGACTCACATCTCTTCCGTTTGAGCCTTACAAGTATTATGGATTTTGGACAGACTTGATAATAAACTAAACATTACAATCTAAGGTGGACGAAACCAGCCCCGAGGATGTACATGGGTCAGCTGGTAGCCAGCATGGGGGTCTGGTCCCAGTCAGCCACCTGACCTCGACTCACAGAGGAAAGAGGCAACTCCATGGGCCTGGAAAGCATTTTACCTTTCAAAAGATGTAACAGAAGAAACTCAAGCCAGCTTAAGCCAAACGCTCCAGGCTGGGAGAAAAAATCTTAGCTGACCCCCTGTAGCACCAAACAGGAGCCGTGGCTCCGAGAATGTCCAGGTGGGGGAGGATGCCGTTGGATTATGGCAGTAAGCTCCCCTGACAGCTCTGGACGAAGTCTTGACAGATGCCTGGGATGGAAGATTGGCAAGACTGGCCTCCTCTGATCTGCATGTGAGCTCCAGCTGCAGTCTGGAACACCAGTGTGCAGCGTATCAGATGCTGGTGTGACTCAGCTTGTGTGCACACCATCCCCAAAGGTCACCCAGTGGACATTGTCTGACCACAGGAAGGAGCAAAGCAGAAGCCCTGGGCTGTTGCTTTGCCGGTGACCCTCAGCCAATGCGTGTAAAATGTCCCAGTTGTTTGACCCCACAGTTGGGTGGCTTTGAGGCATGTTCTGCAGTCTCTGGGGAGGAGCGTATGGGTTGAGCCCCTTTCTCCACAGGGGTACCCACTTGTTAACACTTTATCTCCTGGCTTTTCCATCTTCCCTGTCTCACCTTCCAAGTCCTCTTCCCCAGGAAACAGTGTGCATCCTAGCCTTGCCTCCTGATCCTGGGGGAGTCAAAACTAAAACAGTGTCGACGATCAGGGAGTAGGACCCTCTGCATTCTCTGACCCAGTGAACACATCCACCAAGTACACATGATGCCATCCGGCAACTTTCTTATTGTCCATTAAACTGGTCATTCTACACGATAAGCAGGATTATTGCCCTTCAGCCCTGAATTTTATGAGTTTTGATTCCAGTCTCTGCATTATGGCTACACACACACACACACACACACACACACACACACACACACACACACCACACTGCTTTCCTTCATCAAGCAGGAGGTGTGTTACCTAACATGAGGCTCCATGTGTCTGTTGGTGAAAGAGTAGTCTGCAGACTTCTGGCTGCAATATTCATTGTATCATGTCCTGATTCTGTGGATCAAGCAAAGGAGATCAATACTTTTCTATCCAGGTTGCAGAGATATGACTGTGGACCACAGTCCCTAAAAGTTGACTGTGCTTATTTATCTACTTCATCCAGAAAGCACTCAGATTCCCCTGTGATTCTGCCTCTCCGGAGGATGGAGATGTTGCCAGGCTTGAGGGAAATGTTCACAACAGCTCCCGGCGTCTGTGAGCTGGGGAAAGAGGCCGCTCACTGCTCTGACCCTGGAGTGTGAGGGGTAGAAAGCCAGCACTTGGGATTTCCCTTGGGTCTTCAGCTAAAGTCTTGGTAAAGTGAGATTTAAAAATATAAAATGACTCAATTGCAACAATAATGGCAAACAACTTGGATGTTGAAAGAGTGAGGGAATATCTGCGTCTCAGACTCAGTTTCATGTGGAGCATAGTAGGACGCTATTCTGAATATGACATGACCCCAGAAGTGCATTGGGGAAAACCATTTTCTGGGTAGAGGTAATGAGGGAAAACACTCCATGCCACAGTCAGGGCTATCAGGAAACCGATGACAAACACAAATTGGGTCACTGTGCCACAAGTCTGAGTTTTATCATCATACTGAACTCGCCCTAATTAAAAAAATTTTTTTACATCATTTTTTAAAATAAATTTATTTATCTTGGGCTATGTTGGGTCTTCATTGCTGCGCACAGGTTTTCTCTAGTTGTGGTGAGCAGGGTTTACTCTTCGTTGCGGTGTGCGGGCTTCTCGTTGCGGTGGCTACTCTTCGTTGTGGAGCACGGGCTCTAGGCGCACGTTCTTCAGTAGTTGTGGCGCATGGGCTTCAGTAGTTGTGGCTCGTGGGCTCTGGAGCGCAGGCTGAGTAGTTGTGGTGCACGGGCTTAGTTGCTCCGCGGCATGTGGGATCCTCCCGGGGCAGGGCTTGAACCCATGTCCCTCGCATCGGCAGGTGGATTCTTAATCACTGCGCCACCGGGGAAGCCCTACATTATGTTTTAGTTGCCTCTTTGCTTGTAGTTGTAACTCCAGTCCATAGTACACTGGAGTCAGTCAATGGATAGATGGTTCTTGCATGAAGGAATATGTGTGCGTGTGTGTGTATGTGTGTGTGTGTGTGTTGGTAACTTTTTGCTAATCCCTGATTACTCCATTGCACATACACTTTCTTGGGACCACTTTGTGCTGGTGATATAATGCAAAAGAATTTACCTCGTTTTCCTAACCATAGCCGAACAATAGCAAAAGCAACGAAGCACTAAAAATGGTGAACACGTACTTTTGTGTTTTATTGGAGAGGGGATACATAAGGAGGTCTTTTCACATAGAGATCTATACATCATAAATGCAATTTGAAAACTGATGGATTTATTTTGACAGCTCCAATATTTCCTCATCACCACGTTTTATTCCAACTTGTTCCTAAACAAATGCAGTAAGGAATCACACACTGTATATGCCCCCTTCAAGATTTGAAACAGAACTTCTACTAAATAAAGTGAAGCTAACAACTGATGACTGTAAAGGCTTATGAGTGATAGTGATTTAAATGTGGATACCCAGTGCTGTTAGGGAAAGAAGTTTGATGACGATACACCGAAAATTTTGTATGCTTAAACATTTGCATATTCCATCATTCTAACACGTGACTGGTAATGACAGTATTTCATTTATATTTGTCCTCCACTTTTTCATCAGAAACTTCCCGTTCTCTAAACTATGCATGGATGCTTTAATCTGTATAGTTTGTTGGAAGAAAATAAAAATGCCTTTCTAGTAAACCTCTATGACAACTCTGATGACGCCGTCTGTTGCCTTTGGTGTTTGAAGCCAGCTAAAACAATGTTCAGGGTCTCCTGATAAACACACAGTATCTGAATATGGCATATCTGACTTGAAATTCCCCTAAGTGATTTCAGCTAACCCAGGGCACTTCATTAAAGTGACATTCTTATCTAGGGGCAGCCCCATAACACAGAATCCAAAACATAAAGTGATCAACTTTAGTGAATTTCATTATCTTTCAGGTCTATCCATTAAAAAAAAAAAATCTGACTTAGGACTGATCTTATCAATTTCTCATCGTTCTTTGGACACTGTGAGATTGCCTAATTCCCAGGCTCTCAAATATGATTGTAAAAATTGTTTGTTTCTTCTGGTAAGTCTGTTTTCCATATCCCAAACCCTTCTTATAACCATCAATTTTATATAAAAGAAATGGTGACTTACGTGATTTTTAAGATGAAGTATTGGATCTCTTTTACTACCTTTCATGACCAAGAATCCTAGGTTAATGCTTAATAACTTTTACTGCCAAGACATTCTTTTTCATCTCTTATCTAAGCTTCCCTTGTTGGCATTTAAATCCATTTATTCTTGCTCTGTGAAGGCTAAGAAGAGTTGGCCCGAATTCTCTCCATAATAACCCTTCATTTACTTGAAAATTACCGAGTCACTCTTCAGAGTAAATGTCCCCAACCTCCTTTGCCTTTCCTCGTTCCCATATTTACTCTTCCTTACGTGTGTTATCCTAGATGCAGTAATGCTCTAAAAGCAGGGTGCGCATGGGCTGTAAACTTCTCACTGTAGGGCCTCCCACGCCTTCTCTGGAGACAGCCTTGCAGTGATCGTGCCCAAATTATGGGGGCACGGGCTCCAGTGGCTGCAGCGGATTGATCCAAGGGCACAGCTAATTCAGGGTTGACCGTCATCCCAGTCATCACATGGGACTTTGGGACTGATATTCAGAGGATGGACATTAGGAGGCCGCACTGTGTTTGTGGTCACTCTGACAGGTGCCCAGTCATCTTCAGCTGAGGTCTCCGGAGTGGTACTCCTTTTTCCTGGGCTTGTGGGTTGTTTTCTTCAACTCTTTCAGTTATTTATTGGGAAACCCAACACATTCCCGTGGAGGGCTTCAGGTGGCAGAAGTTGACGCCTGCTTCTTGAAGTCAAAAGAACCCCAGATGCATGTTTCAGTGACGCACCTCTCAGACAAAAACAGCGTTCTGCCCAGATCCTCATGGAAGGATCAAGTGACCGCTCGAAACATCTTGTACCGCACGTCTCTCTGTTATTCGGGATTGAGGGCTCGGACTCTACACATCACTTTTTATTGTGTAAACATGAGAGATGGCGTAGGTGAATATTTAAATTATTTGTGTGCAGACTGGTCTCCCATTTCGTATGAGTCTCTGAAGGAAAGGAGTGGGGATTGTGCAGGTCTGATTTGCCAACATCTTCACTGGGATGGGGCTGTGGATTCCCAGCACGTGTTTATTGAATGAAAAGTTTAAGTAAAAGTGAATGAGCCCCGAAGGGATAAATTGGGAAATTGGGATTTACTATATATAAAACAGATAACTAATACGGACCTGTTGTATAGCACAGGGAACTCTACTCAGTAGTCTGTAATGGCCTATATGGGGAAAGAATCTAAAAAAAAAAAAAAGAATGTGAAGCAAATTGACTTGTGTGGAAGGAATATAAAGAAAACATTGGGTAGTTTGGCCATAGCATAATTAGAACAGGATGTATTAACTACATTCTCTGGTTTTCAAAAGTTTGAATTGTTATAAAATTTTTGATGTGCTATTTCAATTTTCAGTAGCAAATGAACGTGTGTATAGAGGATCTAAGTAAAAAAAAAATAAAGTTGAGGTGGTGATACATTTAGTTTGTGCTTAATGAGATATATTTCTCTTTCTTAATTTTGTGAGGTTTATGGTTTCTGTCATCTTCTTAAAATGTGTAACTTTGTGGATTCTTTTCTGGTTTTAAGTAAATGTGTACTTTTGTACTTCAAAAAAAAAGTAAATGAGCCCCTTTCTAGAGCCACGCAGTGGGTCTTGTCCTTTATAAAGGAGAGAATTCCGGGCAGTCTGCCTGAAACCGCAGAATCAAAGCAAGAAGTAACCTAGCGTGTGCAGCATGAAAATATTGAGAGTGGAGGTATAACAGGTGTCGGGAGCCTATAATAAGGAGTGACCTATGCTAGATTTATTCCATGCTCTATCACTCTAGTAACGAGAAGAAAAATACCAATATGACCAAAACATACAATGCATCTAGACACATTTGTATGGAGGGAGGAGAGGAAAAGGTTTGGTTAAGAATAATCAGGAAGGGGCTTCCCTGGTGGCGCAGTGGTTGAGGGTCCGCCTGCCGATGCAGGGGACACGGGTTTGTGCCCCGGTCCGGGAAGATCCCACATGCCGCGGAGCGGCTGGGCCCATGAGCCATGACTGCTGAGCCTGCGCGTCTGGAGCCTGTGCTCCGCAATGGGAGAGGCCACAACAGTGAGAGGCCCGCGTACTGCAAAAAAATAAAAAAATAAAGAATAATCAGGAAGGGGGTGGGGAGTGATCATCTAATCCCCATCCTCATACTTGTGTCTTTCATCTTGCTTTATAATCTTTGTGGTGCTTATCACAGTCTAACCGGATATAAGTTGTACTTAGTTGTCTGGTTTATGTTCTGTCTCTCTGCATCTTGAAAGACTTGGGGGTGGTGGTGGAATCTTGTCTGTTTTGTTGCACCCATGGATGGAGCCAGAAGGGTGCACGACACATAGTGGGACCCGACAGTACTTGTTGAATGTTTTATGTTGGATGAAAGACCAGTAGAAGGACTGATGTTGCTGCCTTGGGTGCTCTGTCTACCCACAGACTTTGGCAAAGAGGGAGTGAGATTCTGTCATGGACCAAGTTGCTGAACTGGGAAATAGGCTTCTCTATCTCTGTAATTTCTTGCAATCCTTCAGCAGCTTCAGCAAAACTCGTTTGTTCTCCCCAAGGAGAAAACTAAGGCAAAAAACTCCTCAGTGCCTTTGTCCTATCCACCAGTCCCCTTGGAAAAAAAAACATTGGTTTACCTTCAGGGCGATTGCAAAGACCTAGAAAATTAGATGGATTCCTCTAGCATCCCAGAACATTTTTGCATCTCCTCTGGGGTATTTGATATTCCCTGAACAAGGAGTTTTGTTTGGGGAGGTTTAGATAGAGCTTTTCTTTGGCCACAGGAAATAACAACCTTAAATAAAAAAAAGGTCTCCATGAGCTGACACCCGCATGCATATGTTGTAATTAAGTTGTAATCAGATCAGCCAGAAATAATTCAAAGGTATAATTCTTGCTTTGAATGCAAGCCGGAAATAAATATAGAAAGTAGGCCGGCTCCTGGAGCTGGGGAGGGGGTCACCGCCTGGGTGGGGAATGATGCAAAAGCTTCTGAAGTCTCGGAGTGAATCCTGCACATGTCAGATTCACAGTGATGAGTGGGTGTTCCCATCAGTGGAGATGTGCAATGAAGCGATGCTCTTAGATTAACAGGGATACGGGTGTCTCCACCTTATTTAATTGGGGAAGGTCATCTCTTTTTGTCAAATAACTGATTCCTGTTGGGAACTTTTTCCCCAAAGGACAGTTAATTGTAGCACCTTTGTCCTCAAAGGGAATAATGTTTATGGCTTGACTTTATTATACAAGGGTCATAATTCATAAGGTTTTGCGAATGAGGATATAACTCAGACGGAAACTGAAGTTAGCAGAGGATGACGTGGACGTGCGTGTATCCTATCAAGGGCGACAGATGTTTAAGAGAGAAAACTATTCGACGTAACCACTTCTATTTGGGCCGAATGTGTTCACTGTAAAGAAAACAGAAAAGGGGTACGTGAACCAAAAATCATTTAAAAACATAAAGAGATGATGGATGTCCACTGAAACAGTTGTGATCATTTCACATGTAAATTTCACATGAAATCAAGCCATCATCTTGGACACCTTAAATGTACCCAGTGATGTATGTCAATTATCTCTCAATAAAACTGGGAAAATACTTAAAAAATTGTTTCTGTATTTCAGACAGCTAAGGATGGAATAGGAAGACAAAAGACTGAAGGGTAAAGGAAGAGTATGGGGGGAAAATAGTGGTGGAACGAGCAGGTGAATGAAGATGGGGAGAGGAAAATAGGACTGGAGAGATGCAGGATGGCCAGCACTGAGATGCAGGAATGATGGCCAGGCGGACACACAGCCACAGTCATCTCCACTAAGAGAATGATGTCCTGCTGCAGGGTAAGCACAGTCATAGGCAGAGAAGGTCTGGGGAAGGAAACTTCAGGGACACAGAGGCATGAATGTGGCTGAACCCACTCGGTGTTAGTGGGTACTTGGGGGTGAGGACGCACAGTGGCGTAGAGCTTAAGAGTCTCGGCTGTGAGGTCAAATAGACATAAGTTTGAATCCCGGCTGGGCCACTTTGGGTGACTTTGAGAGAGTTTCATCAGATGCTCTTAAACTTTAGTCTTCTCATTACAAAAATGCTTTTTTTTTTTAACGTCTTTATTGGAGCATACTTGCTTTACAATGGTGTGTTAGTTTCTGCTGTATAACAAAGTGAATCAGCTATACGTATACATATATCCCCACATCTCCTCCCTCTTGCGTCTCCCTCCCACCCTCCCTATCCCACCCGTCTAGGTGGTCACAGAGCACCGAGCTGATCTCCCTGTGCCATGCGGCTGTTTCCCACTAGCTATCTGTTTTACATTTGGTAGTGTATATATGTCCATGTTACTCTCTCACTTCGTCCCAGCTTACCCTTCCCCCTCCCTGTGTCCTCAAGTCCATCCTCTACATCTGTGTCTTTATTCCTGTCCTGCCCCTAGGTTCTTCAGAACCTTTTTTTTTTTTTAGATTCCATATATACGTGTTAGCATATGGTATTTGTTTTTCTCTTTCTCTCTTACTTTCATCTAGAAAATAAGTTAATAGGCACAAATATGTACAATTAAATGCTTTATAAAATACAAATAGGTTTTAAATTGCTGTGATAGAAGGGAATTTCCTTTTAGTTTTAAGCACAAAATTAAAGCATGGTAAGTGTTTTCTAAAGAGCTTCCTTTTCATGGTGGTCCCATGTGAAATGGATTCCTGCCTCTGGAGAGCTTGATACATGTTATTATTGATCAATGTCGTTATCGTCATCATTACCTGTAATCAGACAGCTAACCTCGTTGTGTACCTCAATTCTAAGACTTGCTTTAAATATTTCATGTTTCTTCAAGGTTAATGAACTTGACACCAGGTATGCAAATTAAATGTTGTCAGGCATTTGAAGAAATGAGCAAAGATAGTATGCCCAAGGAAGCTTGTTGCAATGAGGGCACAAAAGAAAGATTCTAGCTGTTCATCCATAGGGCAGTTGTTAAGTGATGTATACAATACAGTGCTGCTGTTAAAAAAAAGTAAGTTAGCAACAGTTACCAATTATGTAACATTTGTCACGTGGTAACACTCTTGCACTTTCTTAAACACATGCTTTAAGGCATGCAATCCTGACACCCTTTAAGGCCAGTGATAATTTGTGCTCACGTTACAAAAGAGAAAACTGAGGTGTATAAAAGTGAAGGCATTTACCCCAAGTCTCACAGATAGGAAGCTAGTCAAGACTCAAGGTCAAGGTCTTACCATGCTCACAAATTGGTTTTCTAGAACTTTTCATCCTGGCATGTTACCGACTTTTAAGCACAGTAGTAAAAGTGCACGGTGAAGAATGACTTGCATAGCACAATTTCACTTATTTACACAGTACAGTAATAGCTCCTACATGTTTATGTGCATATTCTATGTCTAGAAGGGGACCCAGTAGACTCTTAGCTGTAGGCGCTGTCTTCCACACCTCCTACCTTTCACTTTTGATTTTCATTACCTTGTCTCCTGTTACGGGAGTTTCTTTAGCATGGTTATTCAGTTCTCCACAGTACTTTTTCTGAGTCTACTTGTTTGTTTCTTCATTTAGGAACTCATTATTTTAGGTTCAGGAAGTCTATGTCATTTCCTATTTATAACTTCTTATAAAATCGTATAACTCTTGTGAAAGTGTTCTGTATCTCCCATTATTTCCACTTGAGTGGAACTATTGCCTCTGGATATGAGGCTCAGCCTTATTCCTGTGGGTGACCCAGTCCCCCTGAATGAATCACACCTCCTTCTGGCCTGCTTACAAGAGGCCATCTCTCGGTCCCGGTACCTGGCAGCCTGTTGGTAACTCAGGTGGCCATGGACGGCCAGGAAGCCTTCCATTTTCTTTCTTTTTTTAATCGAGGTAGAGTTGATTTACAGTATTACATAAGTTTCAGGTGTACAACTTATTGAGTCAAGATTTTTATAGGTTATATTCCATTTATAGTTATAAAATATTGGCTATTTTCCCTGTACTGTACAGTAAAGGCTTTCATTTTCTCATGGTCTCGCTCTGAGTGAGGTGCAAACTGGTAAACCTTCCCTGCTTGTGTGCTGAGAGCTGTCTTCTCTGCGTCTTCGGACGTAAAGCCCAGGCTCTGTTCATCCTCACAACTGGCCTGAGTGGTTCTTCTGGGCTCCAGGACAGAGTGGAGACTGTGTGGAAGGATCCTATAAGAGAAAAGAGTTCTGATGCCTTTGCCCTGAGTTTCAAGGATGTCTTATCTTTCTTCTAATTCACGGGTTCCTGGCTTTGGCCTGGAAGCAGAGATAATAATCCCTCAGCATCCATCACTGTCTCCCCTGGAGACCTCCGGATAACCCATGATGTAGGACATTCTCTCCGTACTTTTCCAACGTGCTCCACGGGCATGATACTGCTAACCGAGCAGAGATAGGATAGGCAGCGGTCGAGCGTTCAGGCACAAGATTTCCAAGTGGCTGCCTTGTCTAAATAATATCCCACCAAATTCACCTCCCGTGATTTGTATATGGTGGCCACTTTGGCCACATGAACATCCTTCCCCGACGCTTTTTGTTATGTTCTGGATGTGCTGTGGACGGCTATGTACCAATAGGAGCACTGAATTTTATCCGTTTGGAGCCGCATTTCCAAATCGGGGTCCCAGAGAGCTGTACTGATTTACGGGGACATCTGGCAATGTTTAGTGCCTGTAGCTGGTAATCTTACCCATTATAGTGTACGATTCCTGGTAAGCCTCAACAAAAAAATTAAAAAAAAGAATTACAGCTGGGGCCCTTTTCATCTTTTACTCTGTAAAGTCCCCTATTGTTCCTCATAAAGTTTGATGGATGCTTGTAATAAAAAAAGTTTAAAGTGGGGGAAATGCATGAGCAGTTCTCTTCAGCCAAAGACTTTCCCCTCTGTCTCTTTCACCTGCCTCAAGGTCTTCAAGGACTTTGCCTCCCATGGGCTTCCTCAGGGTTCGCCTTTCCCTGGAGAGTTCCTTGGGGTACAGTTATTTATCCAACTACAGAGCCAATAGGCGATGATTTCGCCAGGTGACTGACCAATAGGTGATGATTTCGCCAGGTAACTGACCAATAGGCGATGATTTCGCCAGGTAACTGACCCACGCTCCAGTACCATTCAGAAGTGTGAAATCGCTTCAAGTCTGGAGGCCTGGTTTTGAGGAAAGTGGCCCCATTTTGAGTTTTTGCATACTTTTAGGATGAATTAGGAGAGCGATGTTTTGCTTTAAGCGGTTTGCATCAGCAGCTGAGTTTACAGCTAAACGGGATGAAATTACAACATTAAGAAATTGAATAAACGTCTGACACTGCATTTGAGTGCTCTCGTCGTAGTTATGACCCTCCTTGACAGGGAAGAGGAGAATGTAATCAGGGGATCTAGGCGAACAGATGAAAATATGTTCCCTTTGGAAACATTTAACCCTCTTTGTTTCCAGTTTACATCATATTTGTAGTTACTTTTGTTCCCAGGGCACTACATTTCAGTGAGGAGAAAGAATTTGATGCTAATGTGGGCCCCATGTAAATCTTTTTTTCTAAGATTCCTCGGTGACATGAAAAAGCACCCCTTCTCCCCTATAAAACTGTCAGTCCAATCTACGTAAGATTCCTCTATCAGAGACCCAGCCTTCTGTAAGATTGTTTTCTTTGGTCTGTCGTATTTCCTCTTTCTCTTGCTATTCCTGAAATGATGTATGCCATATGTTTTTTCACAGTGGCAAAGCTTGTCACCCTAACACATACCACAAAAGCAAAAGAGAGATGGACACGAGCAGAATTACAGGATCGTTGTAAAATGGTCATCTGTCATTTCATCAGCAAATAAGTATCCCTCTGTATTGTGATGGACAGCGTTTGCTTTGCTGCTCCGAGACATCCTCGACCCCTTTGTCTTAGGCCTCCAGGATTTCTCCGGGCCTGGAATACAAGTATTTGTGAACATGCCCTGTCCTGTTTGCCTACACGGTTATTAGCCTCACCCAAAACCTAACTAGAAAATGCTGCTTTGACTTTCACAGCCCCGGCTGGCCTCTTACCGGTAATTCTCATCATTTAAGCCAGTTCTCCCAATTGGCATAAAAATCATATTTGTGATATTTTTTATCTTAAACCGTGGCGCAGAGACCACGGTGGCATCGCTCCCAGCGTTAGTTGGATGATTGGTGCACCTCAGTTTGATGCGCGCGCGTCCGTAGATTTTCAGAAACAGGCAGTCGTTTTATTCTCTGTTGTTCATATTCTAAAAGAAAGGGGAAGCAAACATTCCAGCTGAAGCGCTGTTGGTATTCTTGCTTTGACAGAACTCCCCAAATCCCAAGAGGCCGAGTGAGGTTTCTTTCTCTTTTTTTTCAGAAATCGTGATAGGAAAGGGAGCCTTTCAGCCCAGCTGCTTTCCAAGAGGCAACTGGAGGTTTGGAGAGGCTTACATTTGCAAGCGTCTGTTTCAACTAGTCTGTCTTCACAGCAGGGTTTGTCAGCCTTGACGCTCTTCCCATGGGGGGCTGAAGAATTCTTTGTTGGGCTGGGGAGGGGGCTGTCTTATGCATGATGGTGTGTTGACTGCCATCCATGGCTTCTACCCACTGGAGGCTATTAGCACCTGTTCCCACTGTGACAAGCCAAAATGTCCTCAGACCTTACCAAATGTCCCTTGGGTTGGGGTGGCGTGGAGTGAAATGGCCCCTGGCTGAGAACCACACCTTTTGTACATGCTTCTTCACGAACCTCAGTAGCTGCCCATTGGGACTTACCAGGAGGCCCTTCTCCATATGCTTTTACTTAATCACTTTCTTCCTGCAGTCTCCAGAACTAGGGTATCCAATATGGTAGCCACTAACCATATGCGAGTATTTCAATTGATGAAAATAAAATTTAAGCAAATACAATTCTGTTGCCTAGCCACATGAGGCTACTGGTTACCATTTATGATAGAATATTCCCTTCAGCACAGCAAGTTCTGTTGGACGGTGCTGATCTAGAGCAAACATCTTGGTAGAGGTCTCACATCCAAGGGAGAAAGCAGGGGTTCTTGGGGAGGGAGGAATCTTGTTCTTTCTGTTTATAAAGCACAGACATACACGTCGTGCATACACATATAAGTGTTAAATGTATATATAGCATATCTTGTGGTATTGAAATTACAAGGAAGGTGGGTGAGATTAGGGAAAATGAAGTCTAGTAGACTCCTTAGGAAGGACAATAACAAAAAACAATTGAGAAACACTAATCTAGAATATTTTTTTTCTTATTTGAGATATGATTTGGAATTTGAAGCGCTTGATTCGAGAATTCAGAATAGCAGCTTTCGATAAATCTATGACAAAGACTGTCTTTTTATTTGCCCTGGTACTTATGGCTTTCAATACCGTAAGGTAACTGAACGTACGGTCTTCATTTAAAAGCAAGCAACGAAGCCCGTGACGTTTTGCAGGACAGAATTTTATGAGTTATTAGAAACTCCTCTGTCTGCACAGTTAGTAAGCAAAGGGACCCTATTTGAAAACATTAGATGTATCTTTTTATGTACTATTCATACAGGATTTAAACATTTTTAATTTAATAAGAAGAAATGAATATTATAAATGAAATCGTGTTTGGCTGATGGACTAACATTTGATTTAGACCAAAAAGAAAGTACCCAGGTCTTTCACCAGAGCAGGTTACTGTAACAGACGTGTGAAATTATTGGCCCACTTGACTCCTGAAGGCCTTTGTGGCTTTGGGGAGATAATTAGTCTTAAGGGGAGGCAGAGCTCTGCTACCAAAGCAACAGGGTCATATTCTGGCTCTCCCGACCTGCTCAATCACAGACCCACGACCTGATGGTAGTCCCTCGGCTGTTCCCAGCCAGGACTTTTGTCTGGAGTGGGTGATGCAGAGTATGGCAGGGCCGATTAGAATCTCGTTCACCTGCATCATCTCTCCTCCTCAGTCTCCCTGCTTCTCGTGTTTGCCAGTATTAACACCTCTATGTTTCATCTAGGACTCTTACCTGATATATTTTTCACCAGCTGCATCTCGGGGAGGAGCTCTCAAGCTCTTTCGCTATGGCGTGCTGTGCTTCCTGCAAATTGGCCCTGAAATTCTGAACTTTGTCTTCCTAACCGAGCACGAGTGGCTCCCTCTGGTCTTACAGCCTGGAATGTTCCTCTGGGCACAAAGTTATAGCCGTTGTCAGACAGTCACCGAACCAAACTTGGGTCCGCTTGCCTGCACTGCCAAGCCAGTCTCCTGACCCCGGGTTGTGGTGAAGGGAAGTGCAGCCTTTATTGCAGGCGCCAAGCAAGGAGTCCAGGCAGCTGGTGCTCACAAGGCCCAAACTCCCCGATGGGTTTCAGGAAAGCATTGTTAGAGGCCAGGTGAGGGAGGGGCCTCCCAGGGTATGTGATCAGCTCGTGCACGGTTCTCTGATTGGCTGATGACGAGGTAAGATGGGTTAACATTATCAATCCTCAGGCTCCAATAGGTCTGGGGGGCTATGTGCTCATGGCTCTCAGGTAGTTAATTTCATCCATTGGGTGGGGTTTTTACCATCTGTAAAACAACTCAGGAGATGTGCATCAGGTACTATTATCTGGGTACTTGAGAGAAGAGCTACAGCAGAGGATGTGGGGGAGGAGTCTGTCCTGAGAAGGCCCCAGAGGGTCCTGCTTGCTTACAAGATTTGCCTTGTTTCTGTCTCTCAGAGATCCCATTCCTACTTCAACCATGGGGCAATATCTAAATGCAACTGTTTCATATATTTTGTCCAGTTTTATGGTTATTTACTGCTTATTCCTTTTTGACCTAAGGTATAAATCCCACCTATCCTCACACACGTTCTGATATAAAGTGACACTCAAGCTTAGGACTGATGTGTCTGAGTGCCATCTCATTTTTCTTTTCTTTTCTAAAGTAGCCACACCACTTGCTCTCCAACTCTTCACTCTGTTCATTTTCTTTGTATAAAATGTCACAGCGTATGAAAACATCTTCCTTACTCATTGGTTCACTTGGTTTATTAGATGCCTTCCCCTGAGTAGGCGCCCTAAAGATGTGGCAATTAGCGACTCTAAATAATGTCATCTTATTAATGAATAATCATTCCACAGTTAAGTTTGTAAATGTAACCCTATATATTTTTTAAAACACCATCTCTTTTACGACTTTCCTAGCTGTAATTTTGAAAAGAGGAGAGAGAATTCCATATTATGAAGTTAAAAATAACCGAATACAGAAGTTCACTGGTTAAGGGGTATGCCTCAGAAAACATTTACCAGATTATATTGTAGTCATTGCAGTCATCCCACAGATAGCCAAGTGACAGTTCAGCAGAAGCTCTGTGTGGTTTTATTGTGTTTGCATGGTACTGTACAGGTGCTTAGGGGCCGTGGATACAAGAGTATTAGACCCATTCTTTGCTCCCGATGAGCAGACAATCCAGAGGCATGGAATATTCTAAGGAGAGAACCTGTGGAGATTGAGGGTTTTTTTTTTTGTTTGTTTTTTCTCTGTTTTTTTTGGTCAAAACTGGGAGTGATTTTAAATCATAATAGTATAATAAGTGGTTACTTTTGAGATGGGTGAAAAGAGAGACCAGAAAGACAGGCTGAGGGCACATGATCACAATCCTTTACTGTCTTGCTGATCAACGCTACAGTGATTTTAAAGGCAGAGAATCTAGAGGTAGTGTTAAGGAGGAAAAGAGTAAAATGAGAAGACTTTCTTTTGGATCTCTAGTGGGGAAAAGATGGGCAGGGGGAAAAGAAGTTAGGAAATTAGGAGCCTCTAATGGTAGCGTGATTGACGGATGTCAGTGGCTTGGGTCTGCTTGGTGCTGGTAGGATTAACAGAGGGAAGGCTGAAAAAGAGAATGGAAACAAAAATGCACTTAGTTATATGTCAGAGGTAGGAGAGGAAGGATCTTTTATTTTCTTAGTTTCAGACCGTGGAAATTCATGATGTCATTAGAAAAATGGAGAAGTCATACCCAGAGGCAGTTTTGGGGAAAAGAAAGAAGGTCAGTGTTCAACACACTGAGATGTCAAAAATAGCGTGACATTCAAGTGTAAGTGTCCAGAGGATAATGAGGGATGAGTTCCTGGACCACAAGGGAGTTGTGTTAGGGCCAGCATCGTAGATTGGTGAGTGATTTCTTGGAGGTCACAAAGTTCAGTTTTTGTGAATTCTTCCTCTCTTGTAGCATAGTAAGACGACCCTCAGTGGCCATGGAGGGGATAAGACACAGCGACTCATGGCATACTACCCCGAAAAGCGACTTAAAATGCATGAATGTTGTTGGCTTGCTGAGTTACATACCATCTTTTCATGCTTGATGAGCAGGGTGCTTTCATTAATTTACATCTACTGTCCTTCTTATTCCTCAGAATATAGCAATGTTTACCTTGCCCATTGACCTTGTTCTGAGACCCCATCGATATGCTCCATTTCCTAACAGACCATCTTAGAGCCACGTTTGGGCACTTCTACTTCGGATCACAATTCTTTACATTGATTTTATTCTCATTAAGTAGCCCCAGTCCCGAGGGGATAGACAGCGTGGGCTCTTCATCACGATTTGATCCCAAATATAACTGAAGTACATCCTTAAATGACTTTTAAAACCTACTTGAAGTTCAGGGCCATAAAACATATTTATTTTTGAGGCGGTTCAAAATAAGAAAGCTGATAAAAAATGGAAAGATTACTGCAGCTATTTTTCAAATCCTAAAACTTTAGATTATCCTATAAATTTTGGATTCAAGAAAAAGCTGGGAAATAGGTTACAAAAATAAGTCTCCTGTCTCGAATTGCCTTTTGAAATACTGCGCTAAGGAAATAGGATGGATGTAATTCTTTTCTCTTTTACATGGGCATTCCTTTTTTGAAATGCATGGAAGTTTTTCTGAAATAGAAGGACACAGTAGAGAGAAAGATGCATCTAAAATTTGAGGTTGTGCAATTTGGGCACAGGGTGGTGCCAGGTAAATTTCTTCTTGGCATATTAGACTGAGGATAAGGGATCCTCACTGCTCCACCCCCAACCCCGGTTGTTCCTCATCTGGGTCAACAGGTTGCCTTTTCAGGATAAGTGGCAGGAAAACCCTGGGAGCATAGAATAGACGTCTTCGGAATAAGGATGGACAACACAGAAGGAGAACAAAGTCTCAGACACCATTGACTAGGAGTTCTTGAGGATCTGATGCCGAAAACGTATTTGGCTAGCCATTCTGCGAATCCCCTGGGTATTGGTAGTACCCGCTTTGTTTTGTCACTTTCCACTCAACTGAGACCTGGCCGGCAGCTTCCTGCATTGCGTAGGCTGGCTCGTCAACCACAAAGGCATCATCGCCCCCAGTCATCCGTCCTCGGGCCTGTCTTGATGTCAGAACTGGTCCCCAACGGTAAGTTTCCGTACGTGCTGAGTCCCGTCACTTATCTGTAGCCATGGAACATTGAGAAAATGATTCGAACATAATGATTTCATAACTCCATAGTTGGGACTAATGAGGGTTACTGGAATGGATGTCCAGCCAGTAGAACATACTGTGTTTTAACAGAATTAATTTAGGTGTTTGATGAGCTACCAGTGGTTCATCAAAACAAAGTTCATAGTTAGAGGCTGGAATCAGACGTAAAGAGAGCTTCAGAAGAGCAGGTTGTGAACATCTTTTTAAGGACTGTCAAGCATTTTTCTTAGACTATCAAGTAGACATTAAAGCAGTGCTTCTCGGGCTTCCCTGGTGGCGCAGTGGTTAAGAGTCCACCTGCCGATGCAGGGGACACGGGTTCGTGCTCTGGTCCGGGAAGATCCCACGTGCCGCAGAGCGGCTGGGCCCGTGAGCCATGGCCTCTGAGCCTGCGCGTCCAGAGCCTGTGCTCTGCAACGGGAGAGGCCACAACAGTGAGAGGCCCACGTACCACAAAAAAAAAAAAAAAAAAAGCAGTGCTTCTCCAGTGGAGGCTGTCTTCCCTCCAAGGGACATTTGGTGATGTAAGGAGACATTTGGGGGTTGTCATAACTGGAAAAGGGTCCTACTGGCATCTAGTGGGTAGAGGCCAGGGATGCGGCCCGACAGCCCACAGTGCACAGTTAGGCTCCATGATAAGGACCTACCCAATTAAATAAATGTCAGTAACGACCAGCTTGGGAAAACACTGCATTAGACATGAAATGATATTTTGCTTAAGAATCCTTGATTTTAAGTTGGAAGAGTGGTCTTGCATGCCGACTCCAATATTTATTAGGCATGACCCTAGACAATAGTTAACCTTCTTACTTCATTTCTTCAATTATAAGATGAGAGTCATAGCCCCTACTCCACGGCTGCTTGGCTAATCTGAAACTTGGTAGTTTCTGCAAAAGGAATGAAAAGCTTGTGCAGAGGTTACACAGGATGCCGTAGAAACCAGAGAGATCTTGCTTTGAATTGTGGCTCTCGGTTTCTAACTAAGGTAAATAAGTTCCTGAATTTCTCATAATCCATTTTCTCATCTGAAAAAAAAAATGGGCCCAACCTCATAGAAAAGCTGTTAGCATTACACGAGGCAATTTAAATAAAGGTGCTAAGTGTCGTGCCTGGTTCATAGTGAATACCTAACATCAGAAAAAATACCTAAGTTTACTTAGACCAGGATTTCTCCAAGTTCACACTAGGGATATTTGAGGCCAGGTAATTATCTTTTGTAGGGGTGAAGGCGGGCAGGCCTGTGCACGGTAGAATGTTTAGCAGCATCCCTGGTCTTTTGATGGTAGACGCCAGTACCGTCCCTTTCCTCAGTTGTGACAATCAGAATCTCTGCACATGTTGCCAAATGTCTCCTCGTGGGAAGACCGCACCCCCTATTGAGGATCACGTACCTACACCAGTATTTATTGGGTGACGATATGTTCTTTACCGTATTTTAAGTTATACACTTAACTCCTGTATAAAAACACAAGCACTCATATATATACATGCTGTCTTATAAACATTTAATGTGTGGTCACCTCCCCTCCATCACTGGAGTGGGAGAAAGAGTAACTGTGCCTTTTTTTTTTTTTTTTTAAGCTTTGTTGTTGGTTGCCGACAAATACCTGATTTATCCAAGACCAAAAAGCCCATGTTTAACATCCCGTTTAGTTGGGGGGTACCACAACACATTTATCAGTTTAACTTCATCAAATGTGTACAATCCTCTTTTGTTAGAACACAATTCCAAAAGACCAAGAGAATGGAGCTTACCTTTTTCATTAAAACCTGTTACTTCTGCTATTATAAAGAAGCCTGAAGCTGTGTCTGTCTAAATGTAAACTGCACGGGAAAGCTCAAACACACTGGATATTTTAATTAGCGTTCCCCTTGTCGGGGCGGGGTGATAATGACCCCATCTTTCCCTTTGATCTGAAAGAAGATGGTAATTAAGCTTCACCAGGTGAGCCCCGGAGCTCCTTGATGAATTTCACAAAGTTATGCGAATTATTGATTCGGTTCACAGTATGAAACATTCCAGAAAATTCACCCTCCAATGGGCTTAGCACATGGGGACATGTTTTCAACGTTGTAATTATCGTTTTGCTGACGGTCCATTTACATTGATCAGGAAGATCTTTCCCTATAAGACAGAGTCCACTGGGTTAAAGGCAGAGGTGAGAATTTAGACATCACCGAATTTTATGGTACAGTCATCAGGGTTAAGAAGTGGCCAGCTGCCTGCCTGGTGTCCACACATTGGCTCGGAGGCTGGGACATGCCCCATGTCCAAGTTGGGTGGGCCAGTTAACTGCAGAAGGACGGAGAGTTTCCAGTCAATACTAGAGTCTTCAGGGTTTCTCCGTTAAGTTCATCTGAAACCTAGACCACGGTGATAGGGCAACGTGAAATACATAAAGCTGCACAGGGAGTGTCAGAGACGTCCAGCCCAGATATAAATGGTGAGCCAGCAAGTGGCGGATGGTAGGTCCGGGGCACTGAGGTTCAGGTCATGATAACGGAGAGAACCAGCTGAGGAGCTTCTCTACTGGTACCGGGTCTCAACAACTGGGTCATAACCCAGAAAAATTACACTCGTCTCAGGGAATGTGAGTGGGAACCTTGGGAGAGGAAGGCCATGTCCAAGGAGAAAAGAGACTGGACCCAGGGAAGGTTACCAAAAATGGTCACAGACTCAGAGGACCAGAAAAGAACCACCTCTGAGAACTAGGGCACCGGGGGCTCAGCTTGGCTCAGGAATAAGAAGCCTGGTTTTGAGCCTTGGTTCCCAAGGTCAGAGATGGAACAGCATCCATAATTCAGGGAAACTCTCAGTTTACCCTCAAGATGGAGCTGGGCAAACTTCCCGAATGTTGTCTTGAGAGTCATCATGGGGCCACAGTCACAGTATGGACAGCATGAATGGACTGTGTGTTTTGATCACAATCCAGAGACTGAAAAGTCAGTCAGCTACAAACTCGCGCCTGCTTCCCTATTTAATGAAGGGTCCGCTATTCCCTTCAGAAGATGGAACCACTGCTTTCCCACCTCATTTGTACGCGTAATTTATTTTTCAAAACAGATATAGCCTGGGGTAAGGTTCTATTTTTAGTACCATCTAGACTCGAGATAAAGCATCCCTTCGCCTAGGAGTATAAAAATAGAGAAATCCATACCAGCGTGGGACTTTTTTGTCAGTTAAATTATTAGTATTATTCTCGTCTCTCAAATAGGGGAGTTGGGAACTGTAAATAGGCCAGAGTCACTGAACCGCAAAACGCATTCTGGGTGAAAAGAACTTTTTTATCTTGCCAGAGGAAAGTAACAATAATTAGAATCTGGATATGTGTCAGGGATCGTCTGTAAAGAGTCTCTAGTGCAGCCTAATAATAACAGTGTAGAAAATTAGAAATGAGAACTAGTGAAAAATCCATGAGTTTGGAACAAAGGAAGATAAGTGTGTGTTGGCCCAAATACACTGACTGGGTAGGCTAACCCTGCATTTTCCCCACTGAATATTATTTCGTGACCTAACTGCTCCAAGCTTCAAACTAGCAGCGGTGGCTTCAAAGGGGAAAAATGTCTCCGAACTCTGGCTTCTCCTAGTGGCTGCTGGGAGCTGATGGGAAGAGACCAAAGGCAACGCGGAGACGCAGCTTGTACAGGAGAAGTCAAATTAGGTCAGATTTCGCATCAGCCTGCCCCCTGGCAAAGCCTGGGAGAGCGAATTCTGGAGGTTGAAGCTAGTGATAGAGGGAGATTTAATCCTTATGGCGTCATCCTCATTTAGGCTCACAGGGGCAGGGATTGTATTCATTGGAGGAGCTTGTCAAGGTCAAGGTAGTTCTTCCAGAAAGGCATCTTTTGTTTTTCCTTTTTTAAAAAAAATTTTATTTTACTTTTTAAAAATTGAAGTATAGTTGACTTACAGTGTTGTATTAATTTCTGCTGTACAGCAAATTGATTCAGTTATACATACATATATACATTCTTTTTTTAATTTTATTTTCCATTATGGTTTATCATAGGATTTTTTTTCGTCTTTATTGGAATATAATTGCTTTCTCATGGGATATTGAACATGGTTCTCCGTACTATACGGTAGGACCTTGTTGTTTATCCATTCCATAAATAATAACCTACATCTACTAACCCCAACCTCCCAATCCATCCCTCCCCCAGCCCCGTCCCCTTTGTCAACCACAAGTCTGTTTTCTGTGTCACAAAGGCAGCTTTTAAAAATCTTTGTTTATGGGATCATCAAGGCCAGTTTACTTCAGCATTAGCAAGCCAAGTAAGATTTATGTTGAATGCAGACGGCAAGACAGGATATTCAAGGGTAGCTCGCCTACCTTGTGACAGTTCAGGCTGGGCCAGGGTTCCCCAGCCTTCCTCAGGTCACGGGGTCTTTAGGGTCTTGGCAATTTCTTTCTTCGATGCCTCTAGGACAAAAGAAAGATCTAACCGTTTGGGTCCAAACAACTTAAGAAGAATGTACACACTGGCATTTTAGTCAACATTAATATATATATGTATATACATATGAAATTGAAAGCAAGTGTATTTTCGTTTCATTCTTAAGTGGCTACCAGTACTTACTAAAGGGATGTGTATGCCTGTAGGGCACTTTGCCAGCCTTGGAATGAGATTGGACTTGCGCACCCTCATTTCCTGTTGCATCTTGATTTTTCACACAGCAAGACATTCAGCTTCGCAAAGCTGTGCCACCATTGAAAGGAAGGTGGCGCACTTGAGTGTTGAAACTTGCAACAATCACCAGCAAGTAGTTTGCTGATGTCTGACGGAAGTCACCTGTTTCGGTTTGCCTCACAAGTTTAAAGTATCTTAGAATGGCTCTGTGTTGAAGCAACTCTTCATCTCTGCTCTTTGGCATCTGGAAAATTCTATAAACATTACCTCAACCAATGGGTGTCCCAATAAAATATTTGTAAGTATGCCCACATTTTGTTAAAACAGGTGGGCAGCGTGATTGATTGGGCGCACAGGCCATAGTTTGCCGACCTTTGTGCAAACACTTTCTGTGCTGTATTGCACAGAAATTGTATGACTGTCTCGAAGGGGAACATGGCTGTAAATCTTCATTGTTTCATTTCATTACGATAAAAATCCACGTGTTATAACGTCTGTGTTCTAGATGAAGGACTTGGGCTCAGCGATGTAACTTGCTAAAGGTCAAATGTTTCGCCATGCAGTGGAACTGATACTTGGGTTCAAACCAGTCCCACAAATTGACAAAGCCCCGTGGCTCTCCACTCCGCCGTACTGAAATGGAGTCTGGACCCAGCTTCCCGGTGATTTGCTCTGACACTTTTCTCATGCACATTAGCTTCCTTGGGCTATGTTGAGTTTTAATCGTTTCAGCGGAGATAGCCATTTACCTCTATCCTGCCGGGTGCTGTCCAACTTCAAAAGGGTCATAGATGTGAAAGAGTCTAGAAAAGCAAGGGATATCGAAATTGTAAGTTTCTTCCACTCAAAAATGATATCTTCATTCCCTTTTGCTTATCCACGCAGGTTTTTGCACTGCACTGTCCGTGTCCAATTTTGTTGAGGGAATGCTCAGAGTTATTATTATTCACATCTCGAGGTCTCTCCTTTCTCCACAGCACCAACGTTTATTGATTCCTTGTCATTTCTAAATTCTTCATGTTTGACTACCACAAATTCTTCTCTTGGGCCCTTTTACTCCTCTAATCATGGCTAGATATACAGGGACTAAATATGTGATCATTCTTTGGATAGACAAAACAGTTTTCTATTTCACGAAGTATTCCTTTTCTTTTTTGTCTGCTCTTAAAATTATTATTTTTTTAATGCTTAGAATCCGAGAGGCATAGAACAGAAGGGAACTTCCAGAGGTGGCTAATTTTATAATAAGAAAGCCAAAAAAGACACATGTCGATCCAATTAAGATGGTGGTGCTATAACCTCACAAAGAGGAAATGTACTTCTGCATCATGCAGATCAGGGAGCGATTTGACAGGTGCATTCTGTCTGCAGAGTTGTATTAAACGTGTACCCTGCCTCAGCCACCGTGCACACACAGACAGGAAAGACCCAATTCTGGGCTTCAAGGAGCTCTGTCTAGTTGGGAAACAAACAAGGAAATAAGGAAATATAATGCAGCCTGCGAGGATGAGGCTCAAGATTCGCACAGGGCTCCTGCAAGGACATGAAGTCAGAACGTGAAGAGAAGTCATGTGAGGGCTTCCCTGGTGGCGCAGTGGTTGGGAGTCTGCCGGCCGATGCAGGGGACGCGGGTTTGCGCCCCGGTCCGGGAAGATCCCACGTGCCGCGGAGCGGCTGGGCCCATAAGCCATGGCCGCTGAGCCTGCGCGTCCGGAGCCTGTGCTCCACAATGGGAGAGGCCACAACAGTGAGAGGCCCGCGTACCGCAAAAAAAAAAATAGAGAAGTCATGTGCAGAGTTGCTCCGGGGGAGGACCCATTGACAGAGCACGGTGTAGCCAGTAAAGCAGAATTAGAGAAGAATCAGAGAGACCAGTGGATGCAAACAGAACATTATGGAGATCTTCTCAGGGAAGAGAGGGGTTTGGATTCATGAAAATTTCCAAACATACCGAAAAAAATAGAGCATGATTTTATAAAGCCCCATTATTGAGTAATGACCCCCCATGGGTTACTGCTCACAAGGGCACCCCTCCCAGTTTCCATGCTCCTTGACAGATGACTGTAGTTGTTTCCACTATGGGCACAGTGTATCTCCGTATGCCATTGGCTTTGGGCTTAGTCCGTGCAACTTGTGTTGGCCAGTGGGGTGAAGGAGAGGCTTGTGATGTGCTTGTATGATGAAGGGAGTTTGGTTTAGTGACACGCCAAGAAAGAATCGCAGCTAACTGGCTCATCCAAAGATTGTGTGGAACATATGCGATCATGCCAGGGGAAGTGCAGCCTAGACCAGCTGACCACTAGCTGACCCACAGACCTTCGGGAGAGAATAAGCCATATTCTCTTACATTACTCAATATTGGGGAGCTTTGTTACAGAGCAAAAGCTGGCTCATGCCGTCACGCGGGCATCCCCTTGATTTCTGCAATACTAGCTTTCCGGACATATTCTGTTTGAGTTTTTTATTTTTTATTTTTTTTCTTGAAGTAAATGACAGACACCATGACATTTCATTCCAAAAATATCTCTTAACAAGGTAAGGGTGTCTTAACCAAAATCACAGTACTGTTTTCATGTCTAACTGTGAAATATCCTGAATACCCTCTGGGACACAGGGTATATTTAAATTTTCCCAGTGCCTCCAAACAGAGTGTTTATACATGGTCTGTTCAAACCAGGATCTATTCAAAATTGTTTCATTAGGTTTACATAAGTCTCCTCAAACTCACTTTTTTTTTTTTTTTTTTGGCCACATTGGGTCTTCGTTGCTGCGCGCGAGCTTTCTCTGGTTGTGGTGAGCAGGGGCTGGTCTTCATTGCGGTGGCTTCTCTTGTTGCAGAGCACGGGCTCTAGGCGCGCGGGCTTCAGTAGTTGTGGCTCACGGGCTCTAGAGCACAGGCTCAGTAGTTGTGGCACAGGGGCTTAGTGGCTCTGCAGCATCTGGGATCTTCCCGGACCAGGGCTCAAACCCGTGTCCCCTGCACTGGCAGGCGGATTCTTAACCACTGTGCCACCAGGGAATCCCAAACTCACTATTTTTTAAAAATGATGTTGACTTGGCAGAAAAAAAAGATAAATCGTTTGCTGGAACGTCTTGGATTTGTCTGATTGTTTTCTTGCGGTGTGTTAACTTGCCCTCTGCCTCCCATGCTTCTTGTCCCCTGGAATGTGGTTCCAAAGGCTTTCTGGATTCAGTGTAAACATTTTAATCATGAACTCTTCCGAAGTGTTGTGTGATGATTTACATTAGGTGGCCCGTGGGTTTGCTTGTCCACCATAGACAAGCTAAGATTGACACCGAATTCAGAGGCTGATCTTTCCATCATAGGGTTACACTCCCCTCACTCCCTTGGAACCAGCAATTCCGTAGGGTGGCATTTTGGCACCATTTGAATATCCAGTTCCCAGTAATCTCTTTTTCAATGAGGTTTGTAATTTTAAAATACTTTTAAATTTACAGAAAAATCGTAAAGATAGTACAGACAGTTCCCATATACACTGTGTCCCATTTCACACTTTATTAACATCTTGCGTTAGTGGCATACGTTTCTCGTAATTAGTGAAGCAACATCAATACATTTCTGTAAGGAGACTCCATGCATTATTCAGATTTCCTTAGTTTTCCCCTAATGTTCTTTTTCTCTTCCAGGATCCCATCCAAATACACATTACATTCAGTCGTCATGTCTTCTTAGGCTCCTTTGGGCTGTGACGGTTTTTCAGACTTGTTTTTGATGACCTTGGCAGCTTTGAGGCGTGCTTGTCCTGCATTTTGTAGAGTGTGTGTCAATTTGAATTTGTCTGGTGTTTTTCTCAAGATTAGACGGGGGTTATGGGTTTGGGGGAAGGCAGACCACAAGGGTAACGTGCCATTTTTATCACATCACGTCAAGGGGTACACATGACTTTATCACTGTTCATGTTGACCCTGATCACCTGTTTGACTTAGTGGTTCAGGTGTCTCCACTGTAAAGTTACTTTTTAAAAAACTCCTATCCGGGGCTTCCCTGGTGGCGCAGTGGTTGAGAGTCCACCTTGCCGATGCACGGGACACGGGTTCGTGCCCCGGTCCGGGAGGATCCCACATGCCGCGGAGCGGCTGGGCCCGTGAGCCATGGCCGCTGAGCCTGCGCGTCCGGAGCCTGTGCTCCGCAATGGGAGAGGCCGCGACAGTGAGAGGCCCGTGTACCCAAAACAAACAAACAAAAAACTCTTATCCGTAACTGTCCTCTTTGGAACAAAGTCACACTTAGGGAATTATTCTCCACCACCTTGACAATGGAGAAAACATTAATTATTTGGAGTTCTTCTGCGTGAGAGATTTGTCTGTTCTCACCTATTAAATATTTCATTTTTATCTCCATGGACTCATGGATATTTATTTAATAATTTGGGTTACTTCCATATTACTGTGTTCATTTTGCCCATTACACTTTTACATAATGGTTTTGCCACCCATTGATCCTTGCTTGATATACATATATATGTATATTTAACTTAGGAATTTACAAAGCATCTATTTGTTTTAACTCTACCATTCCTTATGCATTTACTAGCTCACACTTGTTTGCAAAGGAGAGTTTTGCTTCCTTACCTAGGGCGACCCAGTGCCCTGAAGTAGGACTGCTCTGGACAGGCAGAACTGATTCTTAACTGTAGCCCTTTAATCACTAATTTTCCGAGTAAGGAGTTGACGTGATGGTCTACCAATAACGTATCATTAATCTATTTTTTCAAAATTTAATTTCTTGAGCAATTTTGACACGGACATCAATGCACATCGTTTCAGATACCACCCCCCACCCCCCACCCCAAGAGCCCTATGAAGAAACTGTGCTTGGAAAATTAAGTTCATTGCCAAGGTTTACCAAGCTCAGAAGTCATAGCACGCCAGGCTGGAAATCTCATTCTGCTGGTTCCAGATCTTAATCGCCTGTGATCTTAATATGATCTTAATAGCCATGCTGTCCTGTACCCAAGCATAGCGTTCTTCTTTATCCCACCTTTTTCTTTCTCTTCAATGGAGCTGATAATGACAGCCTTCCGGGTCCCTGCACGGGGACCCCCCCCCAGGGCTCCGTAATATCACACTTTTTTCTTCCTGAGTCCCCCCAATTTTCGGAGCATTAGGCTCCAGCTAGATCTCCCTCTGCTTCCACCTTAAAATATCTGTAGAATGTTGAATGTTTTATGAAATGACGACAATATTCCCTCCCATCTCTCTCGCGGCTTTTTATCACTTTAAAGTGAAAGAATGGCCAACCCCATCTGTCCTTCTCACGCCTCACCAACATTCCCGCTTTCCAGCACTCACAGAAACAATTCATGCAGAATTGTGTGTGCATCACCTTCTCCTCTCATACCAGCGAGTTTTGCACACTCAGTGCGGCTGGGACAGGAGCACGCCTCCACGTTGCCATAGCTGCAGGTGCACCACGCATGCGTGTCATAAAAGGCAGGTGACAGCAGGTGCTTTGCCCCCAGGTCTGTGCAGTTGTCCCATGTTTTGTTATGAAATAAAAGAATAACGTAATACTGGCTTGAAATTGTAGGCTTGACGTGCTTGACGTGCTTTTTCTCTCTCCCTTGTCTTAGCAGCTGACACATATTCCTGAAATTGGATTTTCCTGGAGACTTACCTATTCCCTGGTATATTTGGTGGTCTTTTGAGAACATATACATTTATTAAAGCCTGACAAAGAAAAAATTCTCTCATGCAGCTAGAAAAAAGTAAAATTCTTTCTCTCCCTCTTGAAAAGGAGTGCCCTGAGGAGAGAGATGTTCTCATGGTGCTTGGGCCTCTCTGGAAGACAAGGGGGAGAGATTTCGTGGCAATGATGGGCAGTTAGGAGAAGGGCCTATTAGTTCAGCTCCAGTTCAGCTTCCTGAACCATAGCACTTGCCAATGAGTAATGCATTTCCTCATATCTTCTCTGATTTTTAATTTTGCATTTAATCCTATTTCTTCATCTTTGAAATGATACAGAGAACTCTTTTCTGTGCATTTATGTTAGTAGGACGCTCAGGACTGCATTAATGAGGTCTTAAGGATGAGGTACGAACAGACCTTTCTGGTTCCTACACTTGCGGCCCTAAGTGTGGTCCAGCAGCATCTCTGCATCCATCACCTCAGCCTGAGGGAGATGCCGAATCTTGGGCCTGACCCAGGCCTATTGCATCACAAGCTGCAGTTGCACGAGATCTTCAGGTGATGACGTGTGCATGTTAAAGGTTGAGAGGGCTGATGTAGCCCGGGCTAAATATGAGATTGCATGTTACAGTCACTCAGCGGCCTTTCAAAGAATACTGATTCCTGCAGGCTGAATATGTCCTGGAGATCTGATTGACAGCATGGTAACTATAGTTACCATCACTGTTTTTTATTTTATTTTATTTTTTGGCCACCCTGTGCAGCATGCGGAACTTCCCTGACCAGAGATTGAACCCATGCCCCTTGCGGTGGAATCACAGAGTTTTAACCACTGGACCGCCAGGGAAGTCCGCCATCACTGTCTTGTATACTTAAAATTTGCTAGGAGAATATGTGAGGTGATAGATATATTAGTTTGGTAAACATATATCAAAACATTATTTTTATTTTTTTAAATTTTTATTTATTTTATTATATTGTTATTTATTTTATTTACACCTTAAATAGATACAATTTTTATTTGTCAATGATACCTCCAGAAAGCTGGGGTGGGGTGCGGGGGGATTCTGATGCCTCACCTCTGCTCGCAGCTCTTCTGAATTAATTTGCCTAGGGATGTGTCCCTGGTATCGGCTTGTGATAACACTCCCTAGAGGATTATTGCCATCTGAAGCCAAAACGGAGAGCTGGGGTGCTAGATCCTCCTGTGTGTGCCTCGTCCTTTCTGCTCCTGAAAATATGATTTGCAGACCATCTGCATAAGAGTAACCAGGGAGCACGTTAGCAATTCAGAATCTTGGGCCTCGCCCCAGACGTGCTGCCTCAGGACTCCGGGTGATTCCTGGCATGTGAGGTGTGAGTAGCATGCCCCTTGGGCTCACTGCCTTGGTGGGGACCCACCTCGTGAGCCTGTGGGACTTCCCCGTGTGCATTTGAGTTCAGCAATTACTGCATCTCTGCCTGCTTCTATTTGGGGCATCCTGAACTCAGATGTGATACCCTGACTCAGACCTACTGTGTGTCTGACCTTCATTCTTGCTTCTGGAGCCAGATTTCTTCCCAGTTCAAAGCTGCATGTTTCCTACATCTGGAAAGATGAGCCTTGGGTTTCCTTAGTAGGTGCTTTTGTTGGGGAGAGGGGTGATGGTCAATCAGGAACTGAGCACCAAGGATCACCAGCTTGTTATAGCAGCACAGCAAGAGAGATCTGAAGCCCCAGACGATATGAGAATTCAGACTACTTTGGGGAATGTGGGATGCTTTTAGAACATGGGTGTGTAAAGCATTCTTCAAGACCACAGGTTAGCTGGCAGCCGGCTAACTGCCGTTGGTGGAGAAGCACATACGTGAGAAACGGCACAGCAAACAGCCTTCACTTGGCTACTTCCAGTTACATGTCATGTACTATTTCTGCAATAAAAATATAGTAAAATAGGGATTTCCAATAAAAAAGGTAGCCTGATAAAATTTAATCAGTTTCCCAATTCCTCATGGATTAGATAGGGAATGGAATAATTTTTTTTTTTTTTTTTTTTTTTGCTACACTGCAAGGCATGTGGGATCTTTAGTTCCCCGACCAGGGATCGAACCCGCGCCCCCTGCAGTGGAATCGCAGAGTCTTAACCACTGGACTACCAGGGAAGTCCCGGGAGTGGAGTAATTTACAAGTGAACTAACATTCCCTTTTTCTTTTACCTGGTGATTGATTCAATCCTAAGTATGCCTTAGCTTTATATGGTAATGGATTATTCCATTTAATGGGGGTAGCCAGAGTGGGGCAAACACAACCATCTTGTTTAATATTTCTGCTGCTCCTTTCCTTTCCCCCCCATCCTGCCCATCACCCACTCCAGCTGCCCACTGGGCTTTTTTTTTTTTTTTTTTTGCGGTACGCGGGCCTCTCACTGCTGTGGCCTCTCCCGTTGCAGAGCACAGGCTCCGGACGCGCAGGCTCAGCGGCCATGGCTCACGGGCTCAGCCGCTCCGCGGCACATGGGATCTTCCCGGACCGGGGTGCGAACCCGTGTCCCCTGCATCGGCAGGCGGACTCTCAACCACTGTGCCACCAGGGAAGACCCTGACTTTTTTTTTAATTGGGATAAAAAGGGAACATGTCCTTGGCTCTTGTGAACTGTTGTCTTACTGTGGTTTTCACAGGACAATGAAGTCCACCTACATATACTATAAAGACACAGTGTAGGCTGGAGTGAAGGTTCAGTTATTGCCTTTGAATTGCTGTCATACCCATTTAGAAACACTATAGATTGGAGACTGGCCTGGTGTTTGTTGAAACCCAGGTACTTTAGAAACTCTGCATTTATCACCGTGGATTTTTGAACTCAGGGAAGTTGTCTGACATCTTTGCCTGCATTTTCCATCCTACTACCAGTACCTGGGCCTCCCAGTCTGTGAGAAGGCTGTTCCTACAGGTACATCTGTGGATCTTCTTAGACAGATACTCTCTTCCACAGTCTCCCAATATTAGAGTGTCATAGAAAATAATCCATATAGCAAATGTACACTTAAAAATATGAGCCACCAGTCTATGGCAGCTAAGCTAATAAAACTGTTGTTCATTTAATATAATTTAATATCCATAAAATGTGAATGGATGTCTCTTCCAGAAATGGAGGAGACAATCTACTTCCCAACTTTAGTATCCACTAACGGAACTGTGATATCCCCTTGCTGCAAAATCACAACTAGTTTGATGCAGTGCCTAAAATAAAATTTGTGTATGGCATGTTACAAATAATGGGGACACAAGGTGTTAAAATTATTTCCCAGCATGTTTTCTTTAGAAAGTTTCTGAAATGTAAAATCCATAAACTGGAAGTTATGTAATGCTCCTCAGTATATGTAGTACCACTGTGAGAGGCTAGATGGAGATGGACCAGAAATGAGAAGGAAGAGGGTGTAAAGTAATTTTCTTAGGAACTGTCTTCAAAGAATACCCTGGCGGCAAAGGAGAGATAATGGAATATTTCCTGTTAGAGAAGCGAATACTTTTCCAGTTAGGTGCCAAGGATCCTTTCAGAGCTCGTTTTCAGTGAAAGCTTGTTAACTGTAATTTACTAATCTAGATTCTCCGTGGTGTTCATTACAAACCTGGTGGGGGGGCGGGCGATACCTAGGTTTCAACAGAGCTTCAGGAGACCTGAATTCACATTTATAATAATCGGCAGTCTTTCAATGTATTCTCCAGGGGAGTTTTTAGAACAGTATGAAACATCAGTTTGAATAATTCGACAAAATGACATTCATAAAAAATGGATGAATCAAGGACAATGTGGTTGAACAAGAATGTTTCATGTTTGTTTCTTTTTTGTGGAAGTTCTCAATACTATAAAATACAAAAAGGAGTTCTCTCATTTGTAGTATGTACTTGTGGAGTTGTTTAATCTCCACTCAGTTCATTCCCTAAGTCCATCCTGATTTTACTTAACATATATCCACATATAGCATAACGTGGTAGGGTGGTAATACAGACGGTGAAGGAAGCTTTAGCACTGTGAACCGATATTTCAGCCTCCAACACGTTTGTTAAAAATCTGAATTAGTTGGCTTATTAAGTATGCGCACCAGAGAATTTATTCCACGAACATAAAATCTTTACATCGTCTCCTGTTTCCTGAGTGGATTGTCACAAAAGTGACACAAAAGTGACACAAAACTGTCACAAAAGTGACACAAAAGTGTCACAAAAGTGACACAAAAGTGACACAAAACTGTCACAAAAGTGACACAAAAGTGTCACAAAAGTGACACAAAACTGTCACAAAAGTGACACAAAAGTGAGGAATCCAAATTCACAGCAGTGATATCAGTATGTGTCTACTGGTGACTGACTTATTTCCCATAGCATAATGTCCTCAAGTTTCATCCAAGGTAATACATGTCAGAATATCCTTACTTTTTTAAAAAAAAAAAAAAAAAGGTATTGAAGCATAGCCCATTTACAAGATTGTGTTTAATTTCTGCTATATGGCAAAGTGACTCGGTTGTATTCTTTTTCATATTCTTTTCCACTGCGGTTTAGAATTTCCTTTCTAAGGCTGAGTAATAGTCTCTGAGGCTCTCCCTTAATTTGTAAAAGAAGAGGAACATGCCAGGATCAGTCCTTTACAGCAGAGGGCCTTTATCAAGGCTCCACCTAGGGAAAAAGAAAAAAAAAGACACCACCTGGTGTGAGGTCTTCCTTAATCAGTTGACTTCTCGAGTTCACACACCTCCGAGCCACGCTGTGTCGTTCCTTTGCAGGTCACGTCTTTCGTTCTCCCAGTTTTCACCTAAATCAACTTCTGTGACCTAACAGTTTCTTCCAACTTACTTGACCATTTTCCTGATCACTTTTGGTGTTCCATGAACCATGGGTAATGAAATCCCTCGTGCCTCTTACGTGCTCCTGGTTGCCACATACATAATAGCAGAAATCCCGGACATGTGCACACACAGCTTTGTTAATCACTTTAGTTCCACCATGAAAACCATACCTGGGAGAGAGCACTGCAGCATGATTTTCCCCCTGGCTGTCTTTATGTGAGTCCAGTACTGTTGCACATAGATCCTGCAGCAGCACTGCAGATTTGGAGGGCAACAAGCAGGTGGAGAGGTATAAAAATAATTTGTATTAGTATGAACTAACAGACAGGTAATTCCCACCACACTGCATCCAATCTATTGATGTTTTGATGCTCACTTTTTAATCCTTCTCTGTGGTATCTAAACAAATGGATTCTGATAAACAATTTGTACATTCCTCTAACCTTGTGGTATATTTTACACATGTGTGCAGGGTTATCCGTCACAGATGAAACAAACAATCCAATAAGGGCATAGAACGGTGGCAGAAATCATTTTAGATCTTTTCTGCACACTCATTATTTTAATATTGTCCAGGGCATGAAGAGGCCAGAGAGCTGGAACAACTGGCCAAGCCACCCAAGATCCTGTGGGTCCCAATATTAAATCCTACGCTTATGTTCCAGTGACTATTTCTCTGGGGCTGTGTGCAGTCATATATCAAATCCATTGAGAATGTGACTTACTTGGCATGTGCCACCGTGGTGCCTTATTTAAAGAAGTACAATCCAAATGCAAAAACAGCCTAAAAGGAATTCCATTCTTTGTTTGTATCTCTCCAAGAATATTAAAAAGAATCCAATTAATGGTCTTTAGGAACACTTCTATTTCCTTAACTCTGCCCCATTGCATATCTGGACCCTATCTTTCACCAACCTTCTCCCCAAACCATCCCTTCTCTCTCTCTCATCCCAATCGAATTCTGCCATCTTTTCTCAGCTCACAAATGTGGAATAAGAGATGGACACTTTTTTTTTTCATTTTTAAGTTTTGTGCGTTCTTTTTTTTTCCTTTTTATTGGAGCATAATTGCTTTACAATCGTGTGTTAGTTTCTGCTTTATAACAAAGTGACTCAGTTATACATATACATATGTTCCCATATCTCTTCCCTCTTGCGTCTCCCTCCCTCCCACCCTCCCTATCCCACCCCTCTAGGCGGTCACAAAGCACCGAGCTGATCTTCCTGTGCTATGTGGCTGCTTCCCACTAGCTATCTACCTTACGTTTGGTAGTGTGTATATGTCCATGCCTCTCTCTTGCTTTCTCACAGCTCACCCTTCCCCCTCCCCCATCCTCAAGTCCATTCTCTAGTAGGTCTGTGTCTTTATTCCTTTCTTACCCCTAGGTTCTTCATGACATTTTTTTTTCTTAAATTCCATATATATGTGTTAGCATACGGTATTTGTCTCTCTCTTTCTAACTTACTTCACTCTGTATGACAGACTCTAGGTCTATCCACCTCATTACAAATAGCTCAATTTCGTTTCTTTTTATGGCTGAGTAATATTCCATTGTATATATGTGCCACATCTTCTTTATCCATTCATCCGATGATGGACACTTAGGTTGCTTCCATCTCCGGGCTATTGTAAATAGAGCTTCAATGAACATTGTGGTACATGACTCTTTTTGAATTATGGTTTTCTCAGGGTATATGCCCAGTAGTGGGATTGCTGGGTTATATGGTAGTTCTATTTGTAGTTTTTTTTAAGGAACCTCCATACTGTTCTCCACAGTGGCTGTATCAATTTACATTCCCACCAACAGTGCAAGAGGGTTCCCTTTTCTCCACATCCTCTCCAGCATTTATTGTTTCTAGATTTTTTGATGATGGCCATTCTGACTGGTGTGAGATGATATCTCATTGTAGTTTTGATTTGCATTTCTCTAATGATTAGTGATGTTGAGCATCCTTTCATGTGTTTGTTGGCAGTCTGTATATCTTCTTTGGAGAAATGTCTATTTAGGTCTTCTGCCCATTTTTGGATTGGGTTGTTTGTTTTTTTTGTTATTAAGCTGCATGAGCTGCTTATAAACTTTTGAGATTAATCCTTTGTCAGTTGCTTCATTTGCAAATATTTTCTCCCATTCTGAGGGTTGTCTTTTGGTCTTGTTTATGGTTTCCTTTGCTGTGCAAAAGCTTTGAAGTTTCATTAGGTCCCATTTGTTTATTTTTGTTTTTCTTTCCATTACTCTAGGAGGTGGGTCAAAAAGGATCTTGCTGTGATTTATGTCATAGAGTGCCCTGCCTATGTTTTCCTCTAAGAGTTTGATCGTTTCTGGCATTACATTTAGGTCTTTAATCCATTTTGAGCTTATTTTTGTGTATGGTGTTAGGGAGTGATCTAATCTCATACTTTTACATGTACCTGTCCAGTTTTCCCAGCACCACTTATTGAAGAGGCTGTCCTTTCTCCACTGTACATTCCTGCCTCCTTTGTCAAAGATAAGGTGACCATATGTTTGGGGGTTTATCTCTGGGCTTTCTATCCTGTTCCATTGATCTATCTTTCTGTTTTTGTGCCATTACCATACTGTCTTGATTACTGTAGCTTTGTAGTATAGTCTGAAGTCAGGGAGCCTGATTCCTCCAGCTCTGTTTTTCGTTCTCAAGATTGCTTTGGCTATTCGGGGTCTTTTGTGTTTCCATCCAAATTGTGAAATTTTTTGTTGTAGTTCTGTGAAAAATGCCAGTGGTAGTTTGATAGGGATTGCATTGAATCTGTAGATTGCTTTGGGCAGTAGAGTCATTTTCACAATGTTGATTCTTCCCTACTAAGAACATGGTATATCTCTCCATCTATTTGTATCATCTTTAATTTCTTTCATCAGTGTCTTATAATTTTCTGCATACAGGTCTTTTGTCTCCTTAGGTAGGTTTATTCCTAGATATTTTATTCTTTTTGTTGCAATGGTAAATGGGAGTGTTTTCTTGATTTCACTTTCAGATATTTCATCATTGGTGTATAGGAATGCCAGAGATTTCTGAGCATTAATTTTGTATCCTGCTACTTTACCAAATTCATTGATTAGCTCTAGTAGTTTTCTGGTAGGATCTTTAGGATTCTCTATGTATAGTATCATGTCATCTGCCAACAGTGACAGCTTTACTTCTTTTCCAATTTGGATTCCTTTTATTTCCTTTTCTTCTCTGATTGCTGTGGCTATAACTTCCAAAACTATGTTGAATAAGAGTGGTGAGAGTGGGCAACCTTGTGTTGTTCCTGATCTTAGTGGAAATGCTTTCAGTTTTTCACCATTGAAGACAATGTTGGCTGTGGGTTTGTCACATATGGCCTTTATTATGTTGAGGTAAGTTCCCTCTATGCCTACTTTCTGCAGGGTTTTTATCGTAAATGGGTGTTGAATTTTGTCTTAAGCTTTCTCTGCATCTATTGAGATTATCATATGATTTTTCTCCTTCAATTTGTTAATATGGTGTATCACGTTGATTTATTTGCATATATTGAAGAATCCTTGCATTCCTGGAATAAATCCTACTTGATCATGGTGTATGATCCGTTTAATGTGCTGCTGGGTTCTGTTTGCTAGTATTTTGTTGAGGATTTTTGCATCTATGTTCATCAGTGATACTGGCCTGTAGTTTTCTTTCTTTGTGACATCCTTGTCTGGTTTTGGTATCAGGGTGATGGTGGCCTCGTAGAATGAGTTTGGGAGTGTTCCGCCCTCTGCTATATTTTGGAAGAGTTTGAGAAGGATAGGTGTTAGGTCTTCTCTAAATGTTTGTTAGAATTCGCCTATGAAACCATCTGGTCCTGGGCTTTTGTTTGTTGGAAGATTTTTAATCACAGTTTCAATTTCAGTGCTTGTGATCGTGGACACATTTTTATTGGAATAACACTGGGTCATTTTTGGCTCAGTTTTACTTGTGTTAGGTCCCCATACTTCAGGATAGAGCTGAAAATCTGTGTCGTGGGAAACTGTCAGAGGCAAGATGAAGAGAGATGAGCTAAATTAAGCAAACGAATAGCTTTCTAAATGATCAGCCTAGCGGGTGCCTACAAATGGACCAACACACTAGTAGGGGAAGTCTTGGATTTCAGGGTCTTTAGTCCTGATATTATTAGCAATTTGTCAAATGCAAGGGCACAGGGCATGATCAAGAGTTTACACATGATCTGAGATTTAGAGGGATCACAGGTGTTTTAGTGAATTGAGTCAAGATTTAAATAGCTTCCTACTGGCTGGAATCACTATCGGGTCATAAGGTCCACTAGGAAAACCGTGAAAGTCATATTTAAAACAAGTCAAGATGGCCTGAAACCAAGCGAGGAAACTTTGCAGTCCAGTGAGAAATGCTTCTGACCACAGGGACCGACAGCGATTCTGGACTGAGGTGGTCCCAGGAAGCAAGTCTGGAAGGGATAGAGCTTGAACAAACAGAAGCAGTGCCAAGTCAAGTTCACCTCAGGAAAGAAGGGTTATGCCTTTCTTTAGAGGCAAAGCCCAGGCTCCTGCGGGCTAGGTGCTTGCAAATATCACCGACCAAAGTACATTTTAGCTCAATGTCAGTTGGAGTTAGGATCAGAAACAGGAACTCTGTTATGCTCTGCAAACAGTTTTTATGTCTAGCTCTCTACGGAGAACGTCATGTTTACCCTTAGTTGTCTGATAAAAGCTCTCTTGGAACATTCCCAGTCTCATCTGCCACCAACTTGTTGGGATCCGAAAGATATCAAGAGACAGAAACAAAGAATCTGTTCTTCCGAGATGAATGTCGGTGGTGAGAAGGCCACAGGCTTCCCTCAGGTGGCCCAAAGAGAAATTTAAAAGAAAATAGATTGCGGATCTATAGCACAGGATAAGGAACAAAAAGAACAAGTACCTTATTATTTAATAAGTTGAAGGCATAAGGTGACTACAAAGACAGGATCTCGGGCTTCATCCTAGAGACCACTGTCCAGAATGAAACAGGTGACGACCAGGTTGCACTCTGTGCAGGTGGCAACACACCTGTAGGGCTGGAGTCCATCACGAGGACCTAGACAAGTCGAACACATTGGAGAAACATTGGTTCCATTTCCATGGGATGGTGGAGTGAGCTACCTATGGTAATATTGAGGAGTCTGAGAAGCTTGACCTTGGAGAAGAAACAGCCTACGGGTGATGTGATGCTACATCTGAAGACCCACCATATGGAAGAGAACTGTACAGCATGATGAGGTGGACAAGACCTTCTCCTCTAGGCTTCCAGGTAACAGAGCAGCTTCTTAGAGGGAGGAGGCATGGGTCAGGGGTCCCCAAGGCCATGCTAGGTTCACAGATGCACTGGAAGATCTCACAGGACCTGGGACTCGTTCTACTCATGGTTACGGTTTGTCACAGTGAAAAGACACAAAGCAAAATCAGTAGAGGGCAAAGGTGCATGGGGCCAAGTTCAGGGGAAACCAGGCACGAGTCTCCACCTCGTGCCAGGGGAGCAGCCCAGGACACACTTAATTCCTCCAGCCGTGATTTGTAATGACATGAGCAGTGCTGTCTACCAGGAAAGCTCACTTGAGTCTTGAAACCCGGTGTTTTTATCAAGGGTCACTCACATAGGCTCGTGTTGCCTGTGTGTCTGAACATGGTTTCTAAAGCTCCAGACCCCCAGAAGCAGAGCAGGTATTCGCTGTAAATCACATGACTTACTTCCAAGGTTGCCTGGATAGTGTATGGTTCAAGATCCCAAGGGTAAGAAGCACTCTTATCGGTGAAACATTCCAAGAGCTTAATTCATGGGAGCCAAACTAAGATCAGTTACCAAAATGGGCATTTCTCGGGCATGTGCAGCCCAGGCCTGCTGGGTTAACTCTTTCCTGTGCAAAGGGTCAGGCTGGTGAGTCAACTGCAGGCTCTCATGTATAAACACTGTCCCCCCTTGACTGCAGCTTACTTTCACCTGGCTCATTGTGGGAGAATCAGGGGAATTGGAGCAAGATTCATTTGCAGTTAAAATCCTTCTCTATCCCTTATAAACTCTCTTAATTTGAGCAAATTACTCACCTTAATTTGGGCAAATTGCTCAACGTAAGATACCTTGGTGAACCACAAAAGGAATTACTAGGATGGTTTGTAAAATGTACCCAGTAAACCAATGGGATACAGTAGATGCTATGTGAACACTGTACTAGTTTCCTTCTGCCCTGGATCTGAGAAAGCGGGACTCCTGGTGAGTCATGATAGTTAGGCCCTGTTCCTCTATTTCTCCAGCACTTTGCACACTTCAGAGTACACAGAAATCAACCGGGGGTGTTGACAACACGCAGGTTAGGACTCAGTGGTTTTGGAGATGGGCCTGAAATTCTGAATTTCTAACGAGCTTAATGATGGGGTGATGTTGGTGCTTCTGGACCATGGACCAGGGGTTGAGTCAAGAGATGCTACAACAGCCTCCATCTTTCTGGCTGTGGCAGTACTATGTCATGGAGAAAAACGGATCATATATTCATTGTAGGCTCTTCGTCTTTCCACCCTCAAACTTCCTTCTCAGCCACCTCACATCAATCTGGTAGAACCCACGATGGTATGCAACAGTAGTTGTCAAGTATTACTCTTCAAGGAATTACCTGGTTTTCCAGTTAAAAGTGTCGATTACGGATCCCCACTCCACTGTGCGTCAGGTGTGACAAGAAGCTCAGGAAATGGATTTTTGGCTGTGTCATTTTTTTAAAGGGGGAGAACCCTGGGTCGTCAGATTTAGGTACCAGAGACTCCAGGATTTCTATGTAGAAGGAGCTTAGGTGCATCCAAAGGGTAGAATTTCAGGACACGGAGGCTGTTTAGAAGCTGTGTTTGTATAGCGGGCACCCGGTTTTGGGTGGCTGAGATTGTGTATTTGTTGGGATGACACTGTGGGACTTGATGGAGGTTTGGGGGTCTCTAGAACCCTTCAAAGCCACTCCTCAGTGCAGCCTCTGGGGGGAAACAATCGGGAACCACACTGTAGAAGGAGCAACGGGGACTTCCCTGGCTGTCCAGTGGGTAAGACTCCGTGCTTCCACTGCAGTGGGCATGGGTTTGATCCCTGGTGGAGGAACTAAGATCCCACATGCTGTGCGACATGGCCAAAAATAAAAAAAACAAATCATGGGCAAAGCAAAATTTTAAAAATGCAAAGAAGAAGGAGCAAGGGCTCCTGGTCAACTGCGTTACCTTTGAAAGCCTGGGTTGGGTTGTCTTTTGTCAGTTGCCAGGGGAAGCCCAGTGCTTGCCATAGTAGGATTTGATCATCGCAGAGCTCAAGGGAGACACCCAGGGAATTCTGTCTGTCCTTTTGATTAGCTCTCATATACCTGAATTGAGTAGGGAGTTTCTCCATGCTCAGCTTCTCTTTATCTTCTTCAAAAATGACCCAGAGAGGGTTGAAGCATGAACTTGGGGAGAGAATGAAAGCCTGGCCTCCTGCTCTCATGGGACCCCCTCCTCCTAGCAGCTCATCCAGGGCAGCCATCACAACGATGACAAGGATACCGTCTGGAGCCACGCAAACCCCGGTGGAAGACGCCAGTCTAGATATCTAGTTACAGGGCCCGCCCCACTTGTCACACCCTCACAGGAGCACGTGGGCACTGCCTCCTGAAATGGAAGGGACCTTGAGTCCCAATCCCAGCCCTTCCTTTGCTTGTATGGTCGAGGAGACTGAGCTAGGAGAGGTTTGACGGTGGCTTCGGTGACAGTGTTAGGACTGCAAACCCTGCCCCGTAGCTCCCAGATGATCGTTGTGGTCCCTGCCCCATCTGCTTCCCTCCAGATAGGAGCAGATTAGCTTCTTCCAAAACAGTTCGCCCTGTGGGAAACTGACTCGGGGGTCAATAACACATATTCGTCTTGGCGTAAGGAATAGTCAGGCTGCTGAAAGGATCGATGCTAGTTTTCTTCCCTTGACATGTTTAGTAATAATTTAGGCTATGGGGAGAATAGGATGCCTTCTGGAATGGATGTTACTTGTAAAGTATTGCACGTCGGCAAGAACAGTGCAACGAAGCCAGGAGACCAAAATGTTAGATGGTGACGTTAAAATCATGCTACACACACCTTAGGTGGGTAAATAATGCAAAGCTGTGACTATGATGACATACCTGTAGGCTGCTTTTGCTTTTTATTGTGGTTTTTGTTTATGGTTGATTTATGGTGGTGATTTTTTTCTTTTTTTTTTTTTTTGCGGTACGCGGGCCTCTCACTGTTGTGGCCGCTCCCGTTGCGGAGCACAGGCTCGGGACGCACAGGCCCAGCGGCCATGGCTCACGGGCCCAGCCGCTCCGCAGCATGTGGGATCTTCCCAGACCGGGGCACGAACCCGTGTCCCCTGCATCGGCAGGTGGACTCTCAACCACTGTGCCAGCAGGGAAGCCCATGGTGATTTTTTTTAATGTTATTGACGTATAGTTGATTTACAATGTTGTGTTAATTTCAGCTGTACAGCAAAGTGATTGACTTTTATATACATTCTTTTTCATATTCTTTTACATTATAGCTTATCACAGGATATTGAATATATATCCCTGTGCTATGCAGTAGGACCTTGTTGTGTATCCATTCTATATATAATAGTTTGCCTCTGCTAACTCCAAACTCTCAACCCTTCCCTCCCTCCCCTCCTCCCCCTTGGCAACCACAAGTCTGTTCTCTGTGTCTGTGAGTCTGTTTCTGTTTTATAAATATGTTCATTTGTGTCATATTTTAGGTTCCACATGTAAGTGATATTGTATGTTATTTGTCTTTCTCTGTCTGAATCACTGCTTACTATGATAATCTACAGGTCCATCCATGTTGCTGCAAACGGCATTATTTTGTTCTTTTTTATGGCTGAGTAATATTCTATTGTATACATGTACCACATCTTCTTTATTCATCTGTCCATGTACATTTAGGTTGTTTCCATGTCTCGGCTCTTGTAAATAGAACTGCTGTGAACATTGGGGTGCACGTATCTTTTCGAATTATAGTTTTTTCTGGATATATGCCCAGGAGTGGGATTGCTGAATCATATGGCAACTCTATTTTTTAGTTTTTCGAGCAACCTCCATACTGTTTTGCATAGTGACTACGTATGGTGGTGATGTTTTAATTGTCTTGAAAAAAGGATACCAAAACTCCTCTATCCAAATGAATATTTCCTTTCGAAGTAGTCAACTTGTAAGGCCAAATACTTATCCCAGCGATGTTAATGCTACTTAAAATATTCTTTTAAATGCCTCTTTCACAGCCAAAGGCATTATGTTTAAATATCAACAGTAGAGTTTTCCGTGGACCCTAGGTTGGTGTTTGGGATCACACACACACACACACACACACACACACACACACACACACACACAGAGGCAGAGGATGTCCATGTTTGATGATCTGTCCATTACACATGGCACTCTCCTCTATATCTGATACAAAGAAGAGGGAAAGGAGAGGCTTTAGACCCAAAGTCAAGTCAGAGAGGCAGATGGAGGCTCCCTGGGTTTTCTTTGACTCAGTGAAGCCATTGAGTCCCAACCCCGGTTTTCCGTGATCCGCCCAACGTAAGAAGCCATGGGGGCGGGGCAGGGAGGCACAGCAGCAGCTGCACGTTGACCGGAAGCCCAGAGGAGAGCATTCTGAAGCATGTGCTCTTTTCTGTATTTGAGCAACCCAGCCCTTCAGTGCTCAGAGCTTGTTCTTTCCCAAGGACTGAGACGCTGCATCGTTGCCCAGGGAGCCACTGTCCTCAGCCCCATTCAGAGCCTCTGGATCAAGGCCAGGGTTAAAGAGAGCCTACTGTGAAGGTCTTCATGCGGGATAGAAAGACAGGAAGCACTTGAGGCAGGGTTGAGAGCCATCAGTATGCTGGCGCAGTTCTTTGCGTTCGCCAGGGACTTATTCCCAAGGGCGTCACTCATTAAGGAAGATGGCTGACAAGCTGGAAATCCAAAGAACATATTGAGTCAGTGGAATGAAGTATAGATTCCTGAAGTGGGAACAAATGTGATATATATATATATATATATACACATACACACACTGATAGATAATATATAACTCATTAATTTTGTAGGTGCATTTCATATAGTTTTAAAAAAAGTGTAGGTGTACTTCATGTCATCCAAAAATACAAATGCCAGGGCAAAACATTAAGAAGAAAATTCCTATTTTATGCTGATAGAAGGCCACGGGGTGTGAGATGGAGGTGCTATAGGAAGATACAGCTTCAACCGTCTGCACGGCATCGCTGCTGTCTGTTGGCCGGGGTGCCCCGGCGTTTATTTTCTATGGCCTCTTGCTCTCTCAGACAGTGCACTTGGCTTCCTCAACCTGAGATGGTCTTTGAGTTCCTTTCCCAGGGAGCGAGAGTGGAAACTCCAGGTTGCTTGAGGTGTGCTCTCCAGACTTCACAAAGCATCCCTGTCCACCGCATTCTTGTGGTCAAAGCACAACACAATTTTAACCCCAATTCAAATGTGTGGAAACAGACCCCCTGCCTTTATGGGAGGAGTGGCAACTGGGAGGCGTGATGCAGGGGACCTCCTTATGACTGGCAACATTTCTTTCTGAACTGTTCCCTTCCTGACGTGCACTTCCGTCTTGATTTTCTGAGGTTCGTGCCTTAAACCCTCACATGGCTCCTTTGCATCACGCAGTTTCCATCTCCTGGGAGATGAAATCTGCCAGAAGGATGATATAAAGGAAGATCTACAGAAAGCATTTCATCTTCACTATACAATTTTTTAAATAAAACCTTGATAGGTTTTGGCACCCTGCAGTTAAATTTACTTATTTCATTGCTCATTTACTTTAACTTACTTAGTTATCTCAGCAAGTAATGCATGCACATGGTACAAAATTCAACGGTATGAAAGGGAAAACGGTGTAAAGGAAAGACTCCTTGCTGTACTGTGTCCCTCTGCCACCAGTTCCACCCCCAAAATAAACCGCGTAGCTGAATTTGTGCAAAATTTCCATTTACCTAATTTTATCCTATTCAAATCAAATACTCCCAACTAAGTGAGGAGAAACCCATAGAGACAGGGTCGCGGGTGGTATTTATTTGAAGTCAGCCACTGACTGTAGGACTTTGTGCTGTTTGGAAGATTAGAAGCCTAGGTGGTGTGGGGATGTGGAGATGAATATAGATAAAAATCCAGGGAGCCTCACTACATCGTCCTCAGCTGCAAAGTGCCCTGCAAGGCGACAGTGTGGAGGATGATAAATTATCAGTCTGGTCTCCCAAACCATTTACAAAAGCAGTTTTTTAAAGGTCATATAAAATATTAATAAGGTCCACACGTTTATTTAGCCAATGCATAAAACTCAGGCATCATGTCACCTCTAGTACTACATTGACACTTGTCTGGGACGCTGCAAAGGGACTGTTTTGACAGAAGAAGTTTCAGGAAATAGACTTGAGCTTGTTAGAAGGCAGGAAAAATTACTGAAATGTATATAGGATTTGTGATTCATTTCAGAAGCATACTCGGGGCAGAAGCTAGGCTGCAGCAGGTTAGGAAGTCATAGACAAGAGAGAGAACATCATAGACAAGTCTGTTAGTAAAGCTGGCTGTGAAGCAGAAAGAAAGAGCTGGATCCCATCCTGTGATCACAAGAGTGAATGTTTTTTTTCTAGGGAAGACTTGCCATCAGCCTTCCCTGTTGCTACAAGCCAGCTAGCTGTTGGAATAGAGCACGTTTTCTGGAGAATCAGAGATACCCCACCCCATCTTCAGTAGACAGCCCGCCCCCTGCAAATGTAGAGACACCTCAGGCCCCATGATCTGGGTTAGGGATCACTAACAGAGTTGACTGTATACACCTTGTCCTGTCTAATTTACACAATGTCATCTCATCACCATGGCAATCCAGGCGGGTGCTGAGTAGCTGTTTGGCAGGTCCAACAAGATGAGGAAACTGAGGTCTAGAGAGAATAGCTGATTTTCTCCAGGTGGCAAGGCTAATATCAGACCCCAAGCAGTGTGATGACAGAAGCCACCAAGCTATACCACCACCCCTATCTGAGATTCACACACAAGAACGTCGGGACCTAGGTAAAAGCATGCAGAGGTGTTTGATCATACAAACCGATCTTGTTTTTTGCTTTAAAGGTTTTTGTTGTTTTTTTTTTCTTTTTTTGGCCGCGTTGGGTCTTAGTTGCGGCATGTGGGATCTTCATTGAGGCATGCGGGATCTTTTTTGTTGCGGCTCTCAGGCTTCTCTCTAGTTGCTGCACTCGGCTTCAGTAGTTGCAGTGTGTGGGCTTAGTTGCCCCACGGCATGTGGGATCTTAGTTCCTCAACCAGGAATTGAACCCGCATCCCCTGTATTGCAAGGCGGATTCTTTACCACTGGACCACTGGAGAAGTCCCTCAATCTTGTTTTTAAAATTTTTTTAATTAAACTATAGTTGATTTACATTGTATGTTAGTTTCAGGTGTACAGCAGAGTTATTCACATATATATACATAATAATCTTTAACAGATTCTTTTCCATTATAGGTTATTACAGGATACTGAATGCAGTTCCCTGTGCTACACAGTAGGTCTTTGTTGTTTTTCTGTTTTATATATAGTAGTGTATATCTGGTAATTCCAAACTCCTAATTTATCCCTCGCCCCCCATTTCCCCTGTGGTAACTGTAAGTTCTCTCTGTCTATGAGTCTGTTTCTGTTTTGTAAATTAGTCCATTTGTATCATTTTTTAGACTCCACATATAAGTGATACCATATGATATTTGTCTTTCTCTGTCTGACTTACTTCACTGAGTATGATCATCTCTAGGTCCATCCATGTTCCTGCAAATGGCATTATTTCATTCTTTTTTTATGGCTCAATAGTATCCCATTGTGTGTATATGCCACATCTTTTATTTTAACCTCTTTATTGGAGTATAATTGCTTTACAATGGTGTGTTAGTTTCTGCTTTATAACAAAGTGAATCAGCTATACGTATACATATATCCCCATATCTCCTCCCTCTTGTGTCTCCCTCCCACCCTCCCTATCCCACCCCTCTAGGTGGTCACAAAGAACCGAGCTGATCTCCCTGTGCTATGCGGCTGCTTCCCACTAGCTATCTGTTTTACATTTGGTAGTGTATATATGTCCTTGCCACTCTCTCACTTCGTCCCAGTTTACCCTTCCCCCTCCCCGTGTCCTCAAGTCCATTCTCTACGTCTGCGTCTTTATTCCTGTCCTGCCCCTAGGTTCTTCAGAACCTTTTTTTTTTCTTAGATTTCATATATACGTGTTAGCATATGGTATTTGTTTTTCTCTTTCTGACTTACTTCACTCTGTATGAGAGTCTCTAGGTCCACCCACCTCGCTACAAATAACTCAATTTCATTTTTTTATGGCTGAGTACTATTCCATTGTATATCCGTGCCACATCTTCTTTATCCATTCATCCGATGATGGACACTTAGGTTGCTTCCATGTCCTGGCTATTGTAAATAGAGCTGCAATGAACATTGTGGTACATGACTATTCTTGAATTATGGTTTTCTCAGGGTATATGCCCAGCAGTGGGATTGCTGGGTCGTATGGTAGTTCTATTTTTAGTTTTTTAAGGAACCTCCATACTGTTCTCCATAGTGGCTGTATCAATTTACATTCCCACCAACAGTGCAAGAGGGTTGCCTTTTCTCCACGCCCTCTCCAGAATTTACTATTTGTAGATTTTTTGATGATGGCTATTCTGACTGGTGTGAGGTGATACCTCATTGTAGTTTTAATTTCCGTTTCTCTAATGATTCGTGATGTTGAGCATCCTTTCATGTGTTTGTTGGCAGTCTGTATATCTTCTTTGGAGAAATGTCTATTTAGGTCTTCTGCCCATTTTTGGATTGGGTTGTTTGCTTTTTTGATATTGAGCTGCATGAGCTGCTTGTAAATTTTGGAGATTAATCCTGTGTCAGTTGCTTCGTTTGCAAATATTTTCTCCCATTCTGAGGATTGTCTTTTGGTCTTGTTTATGGTTTCCTTTGCTGTGCAACAGCTTTGAAGTTTCATTAGGTCCCATTTGTTTATTTTTGTTTTTATTTCCATTTCTCTAGGAGGTGGGTCAAAAAGGATCTTGCTGTTATTTATGTCATAGAGTGTTTGGCCTATGTTTTCCTCTAAGAGTTTTATAGCGTCCGGCCTTACATTTAGGACTTTAATCCATTTTGAGTTTATTTTTGTGTATGGTGTAAGGGAGTGTTCTTATTTCATTCTTTTACATGTAGCTGTCCACTTTTCCCAGCGCCACTTATTGAAGAGGCTGTCTTTTCTTCATGCAATACTTTTGCCTCCTTTATCAAAGATAAGGTTACCATAGCTGTGTGGGTTTATCTCTGGGCTTTCTATCCTGTTCCATTGATCTATATTTCTGTTTTTGTGCCAGTACCATAGTGTCTTGATTACTGTAGCTTTGCAGTATAGTCTGAAGTCTGGGAGCCTGATCCCTCCAGCTCCATTTTTCTTTCTCTGGATTGCTTTGACTATTCGGGATTTTCTTGTGTTTCCATAAAAATTGTGAATTTTTTTGTTCTAGTTCTTTGAAAAATGCCATTGGTAGTTTGATAGGGATTGCATTGAATCTGTAGATTGCTTTGGGTAGTATAGTCATTTTCACAACGTTGATTCTTCCAATTCAAGAACATGGTATATCTCTCCATCTGTTTGTATTATCTTTAATTTTTTTTCATCAGTGCCTTATAGATTTCTGCATACAGGTCTTCTTTTTCCTTAGGTAGGTTTATTCTTAGGTATTTTATTCTTTTGGTTGCAGTGGTAAATGCGACTGTTTCCTTAATTTTTCTTTCAGATTTTTCATCATTAGTGTATAGGAATGCAAGAGATTTCTGTGCATTAATTTTGTATCCTGCTACTTTACCAGATTCATTGATTAGCTCTAGTAGTTTTCTGGTAGCATTTTAGGATTCTCTATGTACAGTATCATGTCATCTGAAAACAGTGGCAGCTTTACTACTTCTTTTCCAATTTGGATTCTTTTCTCTGATTGCTGGGGCTAAAACGTCCAAAACTATGTTGAATAATAGTGGTGAGAGTGGGCAACCTTGTCTTCTTCCTGATCTTAGTCAAAATGGTTTAAGTTTTTCACCATTGAGAATGATGTTGGCTGTGGGTTTGTCATATGTGGCCTTTATTATGTTGAAGTTATTTCCCTCTATGCCTACTTTCTGGAGGGTTTTTACCATTAATGGGTGTTGAATTTTGTCAAAAGCTTTTTCTGCATCTGGTGAGATGATTGAATGTTTTTTCTCCTTCATTTTGTTAATATGGTGTATCACGTTGATTGATTTGTGTGTATTGAAGAATCCTTGCATTCCTGGGATAAACCCCACTTGATCATGGTGTATGATCCTTTTAATGTGCTGTTGGATTCTGTTTGCTAGTATTTTGTTGAGGACTTCTGCATCTATGTTCATCAGTAATATTGGCCTGCAGTTTTCTTTTTTTCTGGCATCTTTGGTTTTGGTATCAGGGTGATGGTGGCCTCCTAGAATGAGTTTGGGAGTGTTCCCCCCTCTGCTATATTTTAGAAGAGTTTGAGAAGGATAGGTGTTAGCTCTTCTCTAAATGTTTGATAGAATTTGCCTATGAAGCCATTTGGTCCTGGACTTTTGTTTGCTGGAAGATTTTTAATCACAGTTTCAATTTCAGTGCTTGTGATTGGTCTGTTTATATTTTCAATTTCTTCCTTGTTCAGTCTCGGAGGGTTGTGCGTTTCTCAGAATTTGTCCATTTCTTGCAGGTTGTCCATTTTATTGGCATAGAGTTGCTTGTAGTAATCTCTCATGATGCTTTGTATTTCTGCAGTGTCAGTTGTTACTTCTCCTTTTTCATTTCTAATTCTGTTGATTTGAGTCTTCTCCCGTTTTGTCTTGATGAGTCTGGCTAATGGCTTACCAATTTTGTTTATCTTCTCAAAGAACCAGCTTTTAGTTTATTGATCTTTGGTATTGTTTCCTTCATTTATTTTTCATTTATATCTGATCTGATCTTTATGATTTCTTTCCTTCTGCTAACTTTGGGGTTTTTTTGTTCTTTTTTCTCTCATTGCTTTAGGTATAAGTTTAGGTTGTTTATTTGAGATGTTTCTTGTTTCTTGAGGTAGGATTGTATTGATATAAACTTCCCTCTGAGAACTGCTTTTGCTGCATCCCATAGGTTTTGGGTAGTCATGTTTTCATTGTCATTTGTTTCTAGTTGTTTTTTGATTTCCTCTTTGATCTCTTCAGTGATCTCTTGGTTATTTAGTAGTGTATTGTTTAACCTCCATGTGTTTGTATTTCTTACCAATTTTTTCCCTGTAATTGACATCTAGTCTCATAGTGCTGGGGTCACAAAAGATACTTGATACAATTTCAATTTTCTTAAATTTACCTTGGCTTGAATTGTGACCCAAGATTTCATCTGTCCTGGAGAATGTTCCATGAGCACTTGAGATGAAAGTGTATTCTGTTGCTTTTGTATGGAATGTCCTATAAATATCAATTAAGTCCATCTTGTTTAATGTATCATTTAAAGCTTGTGTTTCCTTATTTATTTTCATTTTGGATGCTCTGTCCATTGGTGAAAGTGGGGTGTTAAAGTCCCCTACTATGATTGTGTTACTGTCGATTTCCCCTTTTATGGCTGTTAGCATTTGCCTTATGTATTGAGGTGCTCTTATGTTGGGTGCATAAATATTTACAATTGTTATATCTTTTTCTTGGATTGACCCCTTGATCATTATGTAGTGTCCTTCTTTGTCTCTTGTAATAGCCTTTATTTTAAAGCCTATTTTGTCTGATATGAGAATTGCTACTCCAGCTTTCTTTTGATTTCCATTTGCATGGAATGTCTGTTTCCATCCCTTCACTTTCAGTCTTTATGTGTCCCTAGGTCTGAAGTGGGTCTCTTGTAGACAGCATGTATATGGGTCTTGTTTTTGTATCTGTTCAGCCAGTCTCTGTCTTTTGGTTGGAGCATTTAATCTATTTATACTTAAGGTAGTTATCAATATGTATGTTCCTATTTCCATTTTCTTAATTGTTTGGGGTTTGTTATTGTAAGTCTTTTCCTTCTCTTGTTTTTCCTGCCTACAGAAGTTCCTTTAGCCTTTGTTGTAGAGCTGGTTTGGTGGTGCTGAATTCTCTTAGCTTTTGCTTATCTGTAAAGATTTTAATTTCTCCGTTGAATCTGAATGAGATACTGGCTGGGTAGAGTAATCTGGTTTGTAGGTTTTTCCCTTTCATCACTTTAAATATGGCCTGCCAGTTTCCTCTGGCTTGCAGAGTTTCTGCTGAAAGTTCTGCTATTAACCTTATAGGGATTCCCTTGTGTGTTAATTGTTGCTTTTCCCTTGTTGCTTTTAATGTTTTTTCTTTGTATTTAATTTTTGATACTTTGATTATTATGTGTCTTGGCGTGTTTCTCCTTGGATTTATCCTGTATGGGACTCTCTGGACTTCCTGGACTTGATTGACTGTTTCCTTACCCATATTAAGGAAGTTTTCAACTATAATCTCTTCAAATATTTTCTCAGTCCTCTTTTTTTCTCTTCTTTTTCTAGGACCCCTATAATTCAAATATTGGTACGTTTAATGTTGTCCCAGAGTTCTCTGAGATTGTCCTCAATTCTTTTTCTTCTTTTTTCTTTATTCTGCTCTGCGGTAGTTATTTCCAATATTTTATTTTCCAGGTCACTTATCCATTCTTCTGCCTCAGTTACTCTGCTGTTGATTCCTTCTAGAGAATTTTAAATTTCATTTACTGTGTTGTTCATCACTGTTTGCTCTGTAGTTTTTCTAGGTACTTGTTAAGTGTTTCTTGTATTTTCTCCATTCTATTTCCAAGATTTTGGATCATCTTTATTATCATTACTCTGAATTGTTTTTCAGGTAGACTGCCTATTTCCTGTTCGTTTGTTTGGTCTGGTGGGTTTTTAACTTGCTCCTTTATCTGCTGTGTATTTCTCTGTCTTCTCATTTTGCTTAACTTACTGTGTTTGGGGTCTCTGTTTTGCAGGCTGCAGGTTTGTAATTCCCGTTATTTTTGATGTCTGCCCCCAGTGGGTAAGGTTGGTTCAGTGGGTTGTGTAGGCTTCCTGGTGGTGGGGACTGGTGCCTGTGTTCTGGTGGATGAGGCTGGATCTTGTCTTTCTGGTGGGCAGGACCATGTCCAGTGGTGTGCTTTGGGGTGTTGTGAAATTGTTATAATTTTAGGCAGCCTCTCTGCTAATGGGTGGGTTTGTGTTCCTGTTTTGCTAGTTGTTTGGCATGGGGTGTTCAGCACTGTAGCTTGCTGGTTGTTGAGTGGAGCTGGGTTTTAGCGTTGAGCTGGAGATCTGTGGGAGAGCTATCACCATTTGATATTACGTGGGGCTGGGAGATCTCTGGTGCACCAGTGTCCTGAACTTGGCTCTCCCACCTCAGAGGCTCAGGCCTGACACCCAGTCAGAGCACCAAGATCCTGTTAGCCACATGGCTCAGAAGAAAAGGCAGAAAAAGAAAGAAAGAGAGAAAGGAAGAAATGGAAAATAAATAAAATAAAATAAAGTTATTAAAATAGAAAAAAAGTATTAAAAATAAAAAGTAATTTAAAAAAAAGAGAGAGAAGGGAGCAAGCAAACCAAAACACAAATCCTCCAATGATAACAAGCACTAAAAACTATACTAAAAACAAAACAAAACAAAACACAGAAAATGGAGAGACAGAACTCTAAGACAAATAGCAAAAGCAAAGCTATACAGACAAAATCACAAAGAAGCATACACATACACACAAAAAGGGAAAAAATATATATATGTAAAATTTAAAAAGGAAGAGAGCAACCAAATTAATAAACAAATCCACCACTGATAATAAGCTCTAAATACTAAACTAAGATAAACATAAAACCAGAAACAAATTAGAGGCAGAAAGGAGACCCCCAAGTCTACTGTTGCTCCCAAAGTCCACCTCCTCAATTTGGGATGATTCGTTGTCTATTCAGGTATTCCACAGATGCAGGTATATCAAGTTGATTGTGGAGCTTTAATCCGCTGCTCCTGAGGCTGCTGGGAGAGATTTCCTTTTCTCTTCTTTGTTCTCACAGCTCCCAGGGCTCAGCTTTGGATTTGGTCCCGCCTCTGCATGTAGGTCGTCGGAGGTCATCTGTTCTTCGCTCAGACAGGACGGGGTTAAAGGAGCAGCTGATTCGGGGGCTCTGGCTCACTCAGGCCAGGGGGAGGGAGAGGCACAGAGTGTGAGGCGGGCCTGCGGCGGCAGAGGCCAGCATGACATTGCAACAGCCTGAGTTGCACTGTGTGTTCTCCCAGGGAAGTTGTCCCTGGATCACGGGACCCTGGCCGTGGCAGGCTGCACAGGCTCCCTGGAGGCAAGGTGTGGAGAGTGACCTGTGCTTGCACACAGGCTTCTTGGTGGCTGCAGCAGCAGCCTTAGCGTCTCATGCCCGTCCCTGGTGTCCATGCTGATAGCCACGGCTCGTGCCCATCTCTGGGACTCGTTTAGGCGGTGCTCTGAATCCCCTCTCCTCGCACACCCAAAACAATGGTCTCTTGCCTCTTAAGCAGTTCCAGACTTTTTCCCGGAGTCCTTCCTGGCTAGCTGTGGCGCACTAGCCCCCTTCAGGCTGTGTTCACGCCACCAACCCCCGTCCTCTCCCTGGGATCTGAACTCCAAAGCCCGAGCCTCAGCTCCCAGCCCCGCCCACCCCACCGAGTGAGCAGACAAGCCTCTTGGGCTGGTGAGTGCCAGTCGGCACCGATCCTCTTTGTGGGAATCTCTCCACTTTGCCCTCTGCACCCCTGTTGATGCGCTCTCCTCCGTGGCTCCAAAGCTTCCCCCCTGCCACCCTCTGTGTCCACCAATGAAGAGGCTTCCTAGTGTGTGGAAACCTTTCCTCCTTCACAGCTCCCTCCCAGAGGTGCAGGTCCTGTCCCTATTCTTTTGTCTTTGTTTTTCTTTTTTTCTTTTGCCCTACCCAGGTATGTAGGGAGTTTTTTGCCTTTTGAGAAGTCTGAGGTCTTCTGCCAGCGTTCAGTAGGTGTTGTGTAGGAGTTGTTCCAGTTGTAGATGTAGTTTTGATGTATTTGTGGGGAGGAAGGTGATCTCCACGTCTCACTCCTCCACCATCTTGAAGGTGCCCACATCTTCTTTATCCATTCCTCTGTCGATGGTCACTTAGGTTGTTTCCATTTCTTGGCTATTGTAAATAGTGCTGCTATGAACACTGGGGTGCGTGTATGTTTTCGAATTATGGTTTTCTCAGGATATATGTCCAGGAGCGGGATTGCTGGATCACATGGTAGTTCTATTTTTAGTTATTTGAGGCACCTCTATTCTGTTCTCCATAGTTGCTGCCCCAATTTACGTTCCCACCAACAGCGCAGGAGGGCTCCCTTTTCTCCACACCCTCTCCAGCATTTGTTATTTGTAGACAGCCTTTCTGACCATTCTGAGGTGATACCTCACTGTAGTTTTGATTTGCATTTCTCTAATAATTAGAGACTTAGGGCAGACCAGTTTTGTTGTAACCATAAAGTCCACGAGTGCAGAGGGAGGTGGGGTCTAAGTGTTGTCTTTTGTCATTGCAGTTCCCTCTCATTTACATATTTCATTGTAAACACAACCTTCTGATCATCAGATGGAGCTCTGAAGTTTCCAGTGATTAACCAGTGTGAGCACTAACTGAAGATAACAGAGACTTCTCTAGTCTCTGGTGACTGAAAAGGCTTAATACAGAGAAATCTGTTCTTTTTGATACAAGAGACGTGCCTGTAGCTGATGGAGAGAAGAGTTGGGTCATTGTGACGATTAAATTTTATGTGTCAACTGGGCCAGGCTGCAGTGCCCAGATGTTTGGTCAAACACTAGTGAAGGTGTTGTTATGAAGGTATTCTGTAGATGTGATTAACATCAACCATCAGATGACTTCAAGGAGATAATATGTGTGAACCTCATCCAATCCCTTGAAGACCATAAAAGCAAACAGATTTCCCAGAGTAAAAGAAATTCAGCCTCAAGTCTGTAACATAGAAATCCTGAGTTTTCAGCCAGCCTACTAGATTCAGACTTGCCAGAACCACAGTCATAGAAACCAATTTCTCAAAAGTAAATCTCAATATATAGATAGATGGCTAGGTTGATAGAGAGACCTCTAGACCTATATAGGTATCTCTCTGTCTACCAACCTAAGTGTCATCTATATACCTTTGTCTTCTATCTCTCTATCTCTCTCTCTCTCTACCTGTCTGTCTATCTATCATCTGTCTATCTTATTCGTTTTGTTTCTCTGGAAAATCCTGACTGGTACAGTCAGTATGAAGAGGTGGACCAAAGTCTGAGCTTCCAGGTAAAACTTCTATTTCCAACATCAGCTTGCTTTCTTTCAAGTTGCCTAAGGCTTGATTACTTACATCCAGGGCTTCTATCTGGGTATCTGGGTATGAAATACACAGTATTTCATCTTTTATTTCCAATTGCACTTTTCTTTCATTGTTCTTCATCTTCATCATCATGTATTTCTTTTTCTCTACTGGTCTGTTTGCTTTCTTCTCTAATGCGTCACTGGCAATCCTGTTCTCTTCATTATTTCAACAGACTTGTCCACTATAACATCCCTACAAAGACTAGCTATTTACCAGTCACTTTAATGTGTCAATTAAGAAGCCTGATTTCCTGGGATCCCAGGAGATGAACACATGCTTTGGCTATAATGGATTGTGGTGAAAATCATGTCCAGTGAAATTAATTAATTATGCAGTTAATATCTGAACATGTTTTGTATTTCTATCAATCTACTAACCTATCTCTCAAACATGTAGCCAGGCATGAATACTGACAGAGTTGTCTTATTTACAAAAGTGATACCTAATCATTGTTTTATTCTAAATTTCATTCGTACCATCGGATTACAAACCCAACTATTAACTCTGAAGGTTAATGTCTTCAAAAGCAATATGGCTCTATTATTTCATCAAAGGTCACTCAATACAATTTAATAGAGGTTTGGAGCCAGGAAACCTCTTTACACAAACATAGCTCTTGCAGCTTTTGATTTGAAAGCAAAACAATAAACTGTTAACCCCTGCAGACATCTTATGTTATTTTATGCAATATTCCATAGTTAAGAAACTCTTTACATTTTTTCCTCCTCTAGTTAGTGTGTGCACTTTAAGCATTAAATGGAAGACGTAGATCCTGAGAAGAGAAACGACATACATAAAAAGATACGTGAATAGTTCATAATAAAAGTAGAAAATATATTACAAAATAAATTTTATCTTTTCCTAGAGTGCCCTTTTCCTTTTAAAATCTTTCTTGTAAATTATGTTTCTTGGTTCCCTGCATGGCTTAAATTTTCTCTGATGTCTTTGCAACGATATTGCTCTGCAGAGATACCTGAATTATGTCAGATTTACAGATCACATGAGTATGTAGCCATAGCAACAGACAGCACAGGTAATGGTTCTGATTTTATAGAGATTCATGAGCCTTTAAAATTAGAACTTTTCCATTTTAAGAAAAAAAAAAAAAAAAGAAACATCTCTCCCTTTAAGAATTAGGTATACTGAAAACTTTTACCCGTTACAATCATACACACAAATGATTGCTTCATAATGAAAGTGAGTGAGTAAGATGCAGTGAATAAAATGTAGACCCTATGTTGAAACCGTCAGAAGTGTAAACTGTACGTTGAAATAGGAAATCCATAAAGCACACTACTTCATGTGAGTGGAAAGAGTCGTCTAAATTATAGTACCGTTTGAAGGTATATACATGTTTACTACTTTAAGGATTTGCACAATATATGAAGGAGAGCTTTGCTTTGCAAGATAACGTTTTGCCAGGTGACATCCAAGCCTTCGTGAATTCTCCATTCATCAGGTCAGCAATAATGAGATATTATTGTACGAGGGGAATATCTTAATTAAAGAGTGCAGCTTAATCTGGTGTGCGCAGAAGTGGCTTTTCATCAGGTGTGGAAACTGGATTAACACCTGATTTTCTTCTACCTACACCATACTTCCTGACACTCAGGAAACTCTCCAGTAAGGCTACATGGAAATTATGAGGAGCTGTTGTAAACTTTTGAAGACATACATTATGCACATTGTTCCAAGGTAAAACAAACATGTTAAAATCAATAAACTCTATTCTTGCTGTGACCACCTCATTTTCCTTCGTAATAGTTGCCAACTCATCTCCATAAGAAATGATATTTAATTTTCAGATCTTCCACCAGTTCATTCCAGCATAAATTATTTCATCACATCCTCCTCGGGATCATCCATTACTTCTGAGAATCCGTATTTGTGGAAGAACCTTAAATGCGTATGTCTAAGTGAAAGAAGGCAATCTGAAAAGGCTACGTCCTATGATTGCAAGTCTATGATATCCTCAAAAGGCAAAACTATGGAGACAATTAAAATATCAGTGGTTGCTAGGAATGAAGAAGGGGGTATGAGTAGAGAACAGAGACATTTTTAGGGCAGTGTCACTACTCTGTATGATACAGAGTGACAGGTATATCTCATTATACACTTGGCCAAATCCACAGGATGTAAACTATGGACTTTGGGTTATTATGATGTGTGAATATAGGTTCATCCTTGGTTTAAAAAAAAAAGTACCAGTCTGGTGAGTGATGTTGATAATGGGGGAGAACATGCATGCGTAGGGCTAGGGGGCATATAGAAAACCTCTGTACCTTCCTCTCAATTTTGTTGGAAACTTGCTCCTAAAAAATTGTCTTAAAAAAAAAAAAAAAAGAATCGGCGTTCATTTCTCCTTGTTTCCTCGTTGTTCTGTGTATACCAAGGACACGTCTCAGCTCCTGTGCCCCTAGGTCCTCTCAAAGCAGACGCACAGGGGAACTCGCTCATGCCTCTCAGTGGACAGTTCATCACACGCCCCTTTCCTTTCTCCTTCTCTGTCAACATGTGAGAGCCGATGCTCCAGGTTGGTTTCACCTTCTGCGTGGGAAGGTCTCAGGTCTGCGTGCGTTTCTTCCGTCCATACAGGAGTGTGCCCCGCTGTTCTGTGGTTCCAGTTACCCTCAGGCGACCGCGATCCAAAAATATTAAAGGGAAACTTCCAGAAATAAACAATTAAGAAGTTTTAAATGCCACTGTTCTGAGTAGCGTGAAGAAATCTCCTGCTGTCCTGCTTAGCCCCTCTGGGGACACGAATCCTCCCTTCGTCCAGCGTGTCTGGCCTGTCAGTTCCTTAGTAGCCACTGTCGTGGTATTGCAGTGCTTGTGTTCAAGTGACATTTGTTTGCCAAGGCCCCCTAGGAGGAATTTTGCAATTTCATCCTAGGTGATGTTTTATCGTCCTTCCAGCTGTGAAGTTCGATGTCTATGCTTCATCATGGAAATCAGGTCAGGTGAATCTCAGCTAGAGAATCGGGAGATGGCTTTTCCTGGATGAAGAAAAGCCCATCCTCGTGTTCTTAGCTGGTCTTACAGACTGAGGGATGCAGGAATCTGTATGAAAGGAGTGAGCAGTGTCTGAGAAAAGGCCTCGTGATTAGAGAGGGATTCTTTGGTGTTAAAACAGCCTTTTCCCCAGGGGTGAATCACAGAGTCTCATTTTCACAGGATGCCGATTCCGGTTGCTCTGATAAACAATTGTTTAGTGATAAAAAAAAATTGGGAGTCCTGGATTAAATACATTCAGAAGGGTTTTAGGGTCCTGTCTTAAAAGCACGACTTCCTAGAATATTTGTCCTACTCAGTTCCAACTCTGAGGGGGTGACGTGAGGCACATCAGTTCACAAATTTGTTGGAGTTCAGAACCCTGCTTTTCTTGACTCTCTCAACACCTGTTAGTAAATCTCAAGAGAATGTTCTTCTAAGGTTAGCTGCTGAGTTAAGGCATGACTTTTTTTAATGGCTTGATTGCACATACCCCCGAATGGCCAATAGAACGATCCAGTGGCCGTGTCTTAGGCCAGAGTTGTTGGCCGCACAGTGAAATCAACAGGGGAATTTTAAAACCATTATAGCCAGATTCTCATTTACTGGGTCTGGAGAGACACTGGAATTTTTGAAAGCTGCCCAGGTTATTCTAGCATGCAGCCAAGGGTGAGGACCTCAGACGAAATCGTGCTATCTGATAGCTTTGCAGTAGAGCTGCGAATTGTGTGTTGATTCTTGGGAGGTGAGACTTAGGTAAAGGTCCACAATGATGGGAAATGGGCAAAGGGTATGCCCAGAGCCTGGAGGCAGCCATTAGGGAAAACGCACAACCGTACTGGGGTTTTAGGAAGACCGGAGGTTTTTAAGATTGGTGTGGGAGGTAATATAAGAGAGAAACTTAAAAAAAGATCAAGGAATAGACTTCTCCTTCTGCATTTTACACGCTTGCTTTCTGTCAGTCCTGGCTGCTTGGGGAGAAGCAGGGCGGTGGAGATTTACCTTCAAGTGGGAAAAGTTGTTGAGAAGGGCGAGGCATTCCATTTTTGTGTGAATGATATTGTGTCTATCATGTGTTGGTATCAAGAAACATTCATCATGGCAAGCACAGAGTCCTGATTTTTTAAAGTCTGAATGAACACTTGATAGAAAACACATCCGTCAAGAATCAGCCACGGGCTAGTCGTGGTCATTGTTCAACCCATTCCAAATTAGAGTTTGTCCTCCTATGAAATTGCCTCTCTCTCACGGTGTGTGCCAGCTACAGAGAATATGCTTTCCTCTCTGTGTGTGCCTCGGTACATTCATTAAAATGCATTCAATTTCTCTTTAATTTGTAAACTGAAGCAAGCAGTCAGTAAGGTTCCCCGAAACCTGTTTATTCAGTTGCCTTCCTAGCTAGTCTACGATGCCATCTCTCTACGGCAAATGGATATTTCCTTTCCAGTCTTCCATAATTAACAAGTGTGACCCTGATTGCAAACATCCATTTTGTTTGCTATTACGTCCCTTCCATCCGCTTTCCCGATATGATGAAAATCACAAGTACATTCCAAAAAATATAGGGTAAGATTTATTTTAAAACCCTGTCTACTTGCAGAGGAAAAGGTTCGGACTATAAATACAGTTGACTGAGGGAGAAAATGTGAAACCTTTTCTTTTTATGCTTTTCTGCTTCAGTTCTAAAAGTCATTAATTTTTAATTGGAGTATAATTGCTTTACAATGGTGTGTTAGTTTCTGCTGTACAACAAAGTGAATCAGCTATACATATACATATGTCCCCATACCCCCTCCCTCTTGCGTCTCCCTCCCACCCTCCCTCTCCCACCCCTCTAGGTGGTCACAAAGCACCGAGCTGGTCTCCCTGTGCTATGCGGCTGCTTCCCCCTAGCCATCCATTTCACATTTGGTAGTGTAGATATGTCCATGCAACTTTAATTTTCATCCTGAAAGCATTTTCTTTTCCATCTATACAATGCCCGAGCATATCAGGGAAGCTTAAGCAATAAAGACGCAGAGTTTTTGGTTTCTTTTTTTATTTTTCTGATAACAGTGAGCTGAAAATATCTGGTTAAAGAAAGGATTTCGGAAATCTCACGTCGGGTACCGTGCTCATGGCTCTGCTTGCTATGTATTATTTAGTATGTCCTATATGGGAAAATGCACTTGGCGCGCGGGGTTTTGAAAGAAATTTTCAAAAGGATGTTTTGAGCCCAAGTTCTGCTTTTACCAAAACCACATTTGCAATGAGGCGTGTCTGCAGGTCCTGCATGCTCAGCGCCCATCAGATGAGACCAGCTGCTCTTGGTTTGATGCTCTGAGCAGGTCCTGCCGTTACCACCAAGTCTGATGACTTCAGAGGGCTTTCGGCATCTCCCCAGCTGTCCTGCTGGCCCCGCTCAGTGATGGAGAAGGAGGGCAGGGACCAGATTTGGGAGCAGAGAGCTTATGAGAAAGGAGGGCACGGACAAGCTCCAAGTAAAATAAGGAGGTGGCTGTCTCTACCGTGTCTTCATTCATTTGTTCTTGCCCCAGCCCGGTGCTTGGCTGGTTTCTCTTGATCTGGGGCCCCGGTGCCGAACGCCGGCGCTGTAACTGTACTGGATCTGAGAGGCCACGCCAGAGCTCCCTGCCTCTGGGGTACATCCCTCCCTTCCCCCCAAGAGAACCACATGCCCCTCTTTTCTCTCCTTTTCCCATCATGATGCTTCCATCGGGATCAACTTTAACAAATTAAGATGAGTGAACTCATGGCTGGACAAGAGGCTAGCTCGTTTCACAGATTAGACTAAAAGCACACAATACACACGTCGACCTAATTTTTAGTGTCATTTCAGACCGTTTTCGTGCCGCTTGACTACCTCTTCAAGCTTCTTTTGAGTCTTGGTTCCAAGGCCACTCCCCCCATATCGCCCACCGCTGCTCGCCCCATTTTCACGCCCCACCCTCGTGGGAATGAACCTTCTTCTTTAGCACTGTCACAGTTTTGTTTGGTTTTACCTTCCTTGTGCTTTTTTATTCTGCCTAGTAGAGGTGGTTGTTTGCATGTCCTGATTTATATAAGCTACTTGAGGGCAAAGGTAAAGTCGTACATTATCTTATTTTCCAACAATGCTATAAACAACCACTCCCCTCTCTGGGCCGAGATTTCTATTTTAAAAGCCATAACGTTCATTCTCACACCGTGCCTCCATCCTCTGCTCCCCCCACGGAGGTGAAAGATGGACTTTATTAATGTTTGCATCCTCAGATCTATAGACCCGGGTGACACATATGTTGAAGTTGTTCGTTTGTGTGTGATTTGACTTTTTTAAATGCACAGTTCTTTAATTAAACATTTGCGGTTTAATGAAACTGTTAGGTTTATGAAACCATTTTCATCCATCTGGCAAAATAGAATACTCAAAGCAGAAGAAAAATGTTTACTTAAAACTTATGCTAGGGCTTCCCTGGTGGCGCAGTGGTTGAGAGTCCGCCTGCCGATGCAGGGGACACGGGTTCGTGCCCCGGTCCAGGAAGATGCCACATGCTGCGGAGTGGCTGGGCCCGTGAGCTATGGCCGCTGAGCCTGCGCGTCCGGAGCCTGTGCTCCTCAACGGGAGAGGCCACAACAGTGAGAGGCCCGCGTACTGCAAAAAAAAAACCAAAAAAACCCCTTATGCTTTTCTAAAAATATTATTTGGAGCCACTGTGTGATATAAATAGACTGCAAAAGGATTAGCATGCGTCTGCAAGAACAAGGGTTTTCTATTCTTTACAGCAACTTTCATGGTTCGATTTTTCTTAATCGGTTGACTGATTTACTGTGTTTTCCATTTTTTTGTTGTTAACTGAGTCACATTTGGCTATTTTAACTTCCTGTAAGTGTATGCAGAAACCCTATAATTGGGAAAGAAAAGCATTATATTAACAATGTCTTTTCCCCCCAAATGAAGGGAAACTTTTGCTTGTAGAAGTTGAATTTGCAAGGCACGATTTATAACACGATAAAGAGACAGTTCTGTTGAAACCAAGAGCCCTGTCATTTCTTTCCTCATTCGACATCTGCAGCCTGAGAGTAAAGATTTCTTAATTTAGAGGAAGGTAAGGCTCTTTTTCAATTGAATCCTCTAAATTAATCCACTGGTGTAGGTGTTATTTCCTCCATCACATGTCTGCCTTAAACATAGTACCTGCACAGATGGAGCAAATGCAAAAACAGTTTAAGATTTAAATAGGCAATATCGTTTCGTACAGAAAAGATCTCTCAGTGACATGAAAGCAGCTGGTTTTTCTACTTCTAGATTTCCAGTGGCTTTATTTTTTTTTCATACAGTTCCTATATTGGGGATGTAATTAATGGAAAGGTTTAGCTTTGGCCTTCAAAGGCTTTTTATTTCTCTCGTAAGATGGAATTGCTTGTTAATCCAATGCTATATTTTTGGCTACCTGCCCATCTATTTTCTACCTAAGTCATTGATTCATCTGTAGCCTGTCTTGTCTCAGAAGCTTCTAACATGGTATTACAGGGTAGAAAATGTTATCCTTATCATGTATGGTCCTCAACTTGAAGATACTAGAACGGTAGCATATGAAGGTTAAAAGGATTAGAAATCTGATTGAGGGAATGTGTTCAACTAAATATACAGCATCCCAAGTATTTTAATTAAATGTACCTGTTGTTATGTGCACAAACATACAGATACACATACTGATCCTGGGTCCCCAGGTCCAGCCTACATTGGCTCACTCAGATACAGTTCCCTGGCCTTTTTGGTAGAGGGATCACATCTCTTGTTGCTTCTTGTCTTAGCAAAATACCATAGACTTAAACAACAAACACTTGTTTTCTCACAGCTCTGGAGGCTGGAAGTTTAAGATCAGGGTGCCAGCATGGTCAGGGTTTTAGTCCACTGAAGCTGCTACAACAAAATACCATAAACAGGGTGACGTATAAACCACAGAAACATACTCCTCACGATTCTAGAGGATGGGAAGTCCAAGATGAAGGTGCCACCAGATTCAGTGTCTTGTGAGATGCTGCTTCCTGGTTCGCAGACGGCTGTCTTCTTGCTGTGTGCTCACATGGCAGAAGTGGTGAGGGAGTTCTCCAGGGTCTCCTTTTTAAGGACCCTAATCCCAGTCATGGGGGCTCCACCCACATGACCTAATCTCCTCGCAGTCATGGGGGCTCCACCCACATGACCTAATCTCCCAAAGGTCACCACTCCAAATGCAATCCCTTTGGAAATTAGGATTTAACTTATGAATTTGGTGGGGGACAGAAACATTCAGCGTGTGGCAGTTGCGTTCTGGCGAGGGCTCTCTTCCTGGCTTGGAGACGGCTGCCGTCTTGCCGTTTGTTCAGCGTGGTGGAGAGTGGAAACGCTGGTGTCTCTTCCTCTAGTTATAAGGACACGAATCCCATCAGGAGGGCTCCAACCTCTTGGTCTCATGTAAACCTAATCAGTCCCCATTGGGCCCACCTCCAAATACCATCACACTAGGGGTAAGGGCTTCAAACTATGAATTTTGGGGGCACACAGTTCAATCCATCGTACCAACATTCTAGATGAAAGTTTATACTGACACATTGAGCTGGCTTCTTTGCTTCTAACATGCACTGAGAGAGAAAACAAAAAAAGTAAAACTTGAAGGGTGATCGCCAAACTCCCAAATGAGGACGTTGTTTCCTTGGAACAGAAACCAAACAGGAACTCCAAGCAGCAAGGGCCAAAGATGCTGGGCTGTAGGTCCAGACGCAGGGAGGTACTGGGAGTTCAGTTCTCAGGAAACAATGGACGTTGCCTTCATGAGTCTGTGAAACTGAACTTGCCCTTTCCTGAAACAAAGAATAATCCTGTCCAATATTTCTACTTTCAATCCTTTTGGAACTTCACCCTCACCATTCATATCTTACTAATATCCGTCTGTGTTCTGATTTATTACCTTTATTCAGGACTACTTTCGACAGTTAAAAGATGTTGTGGGAAAAATGTAAATGGCATCAAAACTTCCAAACTATTTTCCCCTTCAGAAGTAACTGTCTACACAACTGTCTACACAAGATTTATTTTATTCTTCCAGTACTGAAAATACAAAGGCACTCATGGAATATAAGAAGAGAACAGGATAAGTTGAACACAGACATGACTTAAAAACAAAAAGCAGAAACACAAAACTCAATGACCAAATTTGAATCTGCATTGAAATTATGAAAGAATGGAACTGACAAGGAAAAATAATCAACTTTCTGGCATGTAGAAACACGGGACACTTTCCCAGAGTGCAGAAAAATAGATGTAAATGGCGAGAGATTAAAATTATAAATGAGAAAGAAAAGAATCAGCTCCTAATTAGTGTTCTTGAAGATGATTTGAAAGCAAACAGAGCAGAAATAATAGTCAAGGTCTGTAACCAAAGAAAACTTTACTAAAGTGAGAAAACAACATGAACCTAGCTTGAATGGCCTCACTTGGTTTTCAGGCAAAGTTAATAAAAATGAAATCAAATTGAGACATGCTGTGCCATCGTAGCTGTAATAAAGATGAAGTAGCATCTCTAACTCCCCTGGCAGATAAAGCAGGTGACATAGAAAGGCAGCAAGGTGGGGCTGGTCCCACGCTTCTCTGGAGCACCACGTGCTAAAAGATCCAGTAACGACATCTACAGAATGTGGAGCGTTTAGTATTCCTGACCCAAGAATTTCCTCAAGGGTGAAGGCAAGTGAAGCATATTCCCAGGCATGCAGTGGTTCCCAGTATAGACCATACAAGGAGCTTTTCTGAAAACAATGACTTAAAAATAGATTCCAATCCACGAAGATACAGATTTAAATGATGAATAGAAAATTGTTCTAGCGATGAGCCTCTGAGTGAATTATTTGTCCAGCTTTCTAGACAATTGTTGACAATGTGATTGTGATTGAAAGAATGAACTCAACGTGATTTTTGATCTTTTCCCCATTAAATGGGGGCAAGAAGAGGTGTTGTAGTCGTCACTGTTGGGTATGCACCTTCTAGGTGGCGCTTGCTGTATTTTGGAATTCATACAGGTCACCCCTTTTCAGTCTCCTCACGATCACAGGAGTAACGTATTATAGGCCAGACACATAGATTTTAAAAATAGAAGTAGATGACATTATGTCCCCAAGATGCTCCGGAAGTTTTGTAAGAACTAGATTCTGGATGACAACTACGAATGTGATGGCTAACCAACGGCGATACATGAGTCCTTCAGGTCAGCAAAAATCTAGACCAACGGTTTCCAAATAGCTGTGCAATGGAATTACCTGGGGAACGTCAAAAATTAGTGATGCGGGGCTTCCCTGGTGGCGCAGTGGTTAAGAATCCACCTGCCAATGCAGGGGACACGGGTTTGGGCCCTGGTCCGGGAAGATCCCACATGCCGCAGAGCAACTAAGCCCCTGGCGCCACAACTACTGAGCCAGCGCTCTAGAGCCTGTGAGCCACAACTATTGAAGCCCGTGCACCTAGAGCCCATGCTCCGCAACAAGAGAAGCCACCAAAAAGAGGAGCCCGCTCACCGCAACAAAGAGTAGCCTCTGCTTGCTGCAACTAGAGAAAGCCCGTGCGCAGCAACGAAGACCCAACACAGCCAAAAATAAAATAAATTAATTTAAAAAAATTAGTGATGCCTCTGTGCTATCCTCAGAGATCCTGATTTTATTTCTGGGGTGCCATGTGGTCTTTGAAGTTTTGTAAGAATCATCCATGATTCTAATGTGCATACAAACTTGGGGACCGCTCATCTAGACAATAATATCTGATTTCCTCTGCAAAGACCTGGAAATGGTGTGAGAGGACCAGAAAGATGTTTAAACCTGTCATTGTTCATATGGAATAATCCACAATTATTGGTGTGGTTCTCATTTTGATAATGAAGGACTGGTTGATAAGAACTGAATTCACTCCAAGGAACTCCCCAGTAGGAAATATTGGAGAGTCTGAAGGGGGATGTCCCCAGAGAATGGGGCTGAGCTCAGCCAGTGGTGCTCTACATGGGTGACTGTGTCCTCACAGCAGACCCCTGGCAATGTCTGGGGTCAGTTTTGGCTGTTAGGACTGAGCACTGAGGAGAGGGTGGGAGGGTGACTTTTGGAATCTAGTGAGCAGAAGCCAGAGATGCTGATAACAATTTTGGGGGAAATTGGAGTTCCTGCTAGAGACCATGTGGTATGTCCTAAAGGTACATGTGATGGTTAATTCTCTGTGTCAACTTGTCTGGGCCAATGGAGAGCCCAGATATTTGGTTAAACGTTATTTCTGGGTTTGTCTGTGAGGGTGTTTCCAGATGAGATTAGCATTTGAATTGGTAGCCTGAGTAAAGCAGATGGTCCTCTCCAGGATGAGTGGGCATCATCCAGTCTGTTGAAGGCGTGAACAGAAGAACAAGCCGGAAGAAGAGAGAATTTGCTCTCTCTGCCTGATTTCATAAGCTGACCATTGGGCTTCTCCTGCCCTTGGATGGGCACTTATACCACCAGCTATCTCTTTCTCAGGTCTTGAGACCTGGGCTGCAACTTTTTTTTTTTTTTCCTTAACAAATGGGAGGCTTGTTGCATCCCTGCATTTAGCAAGTCTATTAGCACCGTCTTTACAACACCATTTGCTCACTTCATGTCTCTGTGTCACATTTTGGTAATTCTCACAATATTGCAAAATTTTTCATTATTATTATATCTGTCATGGTGATCTGTGATCATTGATCTTTGATATTATCATTGCAAAAGATTATAACTCTGAAGGCTCACATGACGGTTAGCATTTAAAAAAAATTTTTATTGGAGTAGAGTTGATTTACAATGTTGTCATAGTTTCAGGTGTACAGCAAAGTGAAATCTGTTATACATATATCCACTCTTTTTTTACATTCTTTTCCCATACAGGCCATTACAGAGCATTGAGTAGAGTTACCTGTGCTATACAGTAGGTCCTTATTAGTTATCTATTTTATATATAGTAGTGTATATATGTCAATCTCAATCTTCCTGTTTATCCCTCTGCCCACCCCCTTACCCCCAGTAACCATAAGTTCATTTTCTACATCTGTGACTCTGTTTCTATTTTGTAGATAAGTTCATTTGTACCCTTTTTTTAGATTTCTCATACAAGCGATACCATATGATATTCATCTTTGTCTGACTTACTTCACTCAGTATAAGAGTCTCTAGGTCCATCCGTGTTTCTGCAAATGGCATGGTTTCATTCTTTTCTTTTTTTTAAATTAATTAATTAATTTATTTATTTATTTTATTTTTGGCTGCATTGGGCCTTCCTTGCTGCTCGTGGGCTTTCTCTAGTTGCAGTGAGCGGGGGCTACTCTTCGTTGCGGTGAGTGGGCTTCTCATTGCGGTTGCTTCTCGTTGCAGAGCACGGGCTCTAGGCACGTGGGCTTCAGTAATTGTGGCACGCAGGCTCAGCACTTGTGGCTCAAGGGCTCTAGTGTGCAGGCTCGATAGTTGTGGCACAGGGGCTTAGCTGCTCCGCAGCATGTGGGATCTTCCTGGACCAGGGCTCGAACCCATGTCTCCTGCATTGGCAGGCAGATTCTTAACCACTTCACCACCAGGGAAGTCCCTCTTTCTTTTTTTAGGGCTGAGTAATGTTCCATTGTATATATGTTCTACATCTTCTTTATCCATTCAACTGTCGATGGACATTTAGGTTGCTTCTATATCTTGGCTATTGTAAATAATGCTGTCATGAACATCGGGGTGAATGTATCTTTTCGAATGAGAGTTTTTGTCTTTTCCAGATATATGTCCAGGAGTGGGGTTGCTGGAGTATATGGTGGCTCTATTTTAAGTTTTTTAAGGAACCTCCACACTGTTCTCCATAGTGGCTGTACCAGTTTACATTCCCACCAACAGTGTAGGAGAGGTCCCTTTTCTCTGCACCCTGTCCAGCATTGATTGTTTGTAGATGACTTTTTGTTAATGGCCATTCTGACCGTTGTGATACCTCGTTGCAGTTTTGATTTGAATATCCCTAATAATTAGTGATGTTGAGCATCTTTTCATGTGCTTTTTAAACATCTGTATGTCTTCTTTGGAGAAATGTCTATTTATATCTTCAGCCCATTTTTTGACTGGGTCGTTTGTTTTTTCATAGTGACCTGCATGAGCTGTTTTTTTTTGTGGAAATTAATCCCTTGTCAGTTGCTTCGTTTCCAGATCATGGTTAGTATTTTTTGGCAAAAAAGTATTTTTAAAATAAGGCACGTACATTGAGATTTTTTTAGACATAATGCTATTGCACACTTAATAGACTAAAGTATAGTGTAAACATAACTTTTACCTGCACCAGGAAACCAAAAAAATCTGTGAATTGCTTTATTTCCGTATTCACTTTATTGTGTTGGTACGCCCATAATAAACCATATAAATATATGGACTGGTTTCTGTCTTAAGGAAACCACATGATGAGAACTTCATAACTTGCTTTAAAAGGACCTTTCTGCAAACTATGTTTCATTCGCAGGTAACTGATACCAAAAACCCTACTCAAAAGTATAATGCAAAAAGGGACACCTAATGACTCATAAAACTTAACAGTCAGTCAGTAACTAGATAAGAACTCCTTTGTCAGGGACACTTTTATTGGAGCTGTGTAAGCAGTGTAAACACTCAGTAATGTTTGGTGGCAACTGTGTATCATTACCTTATCGTAAAATTGTAAGGTAACTTCTTCTCATGAAAGAAACCTGTAGGCATTACCTTTAATGTTGACAGGCCTACTGTTCAGGGAAATTCTTTCCTGAAACTCTTTTCAGAAACCGCTAGTCATTTTCTATACACCAGCAATGGGTCCAAAAGAAAACAGTATCAGACATCTTTTAGAAAACGTATCAAAAGAAAAATGTAAGTTGGAAGTGCCGATTTTCAAAATAAGTCCTTAGCCAGCTGCTACCTTTTTTTAATAGAAAATGACATTTATTTATTTACTACAATTTTATATATTTAAAAAAAATTTATTGGCGTATAGTTGGCCTACAGTGTTGTGTAACTTTCACGTGTACAGCAAAGTGAAAGTTTTTATACCTATATATACATATCTATATATTATGTATATCAGTGTATATATAGATCCATATATAGATATTTATCCATTGTTTTTCAGATTCTTTTCCCATATAGGTTATTACAGAAAACTGAGTAGAGTTCCCTGTGCTATACAGTAGGTCCTTATTAGTTTTCTGTTTTATATACCGTAGTGTGTGTATGTTAATCCCAGTCTCCTAATTTATCACTTCCCCCTATGTTTCCCCTTTCACAACCATAAGTTTGAATTCAAGATTAGTGAGTCTGTTTCTGTTTTGTAAACAAGTTCATTTGTATCATTTTTTATTAGATTCCACATATAAGAGGTATCATATGGTATTTGTCTTTCTCTGTCTGATTTACTTCACTTAGTATGATCATCTCTAGGTCCATCCATGTTGCTGCAAATGGCATTATTTTGTTCCTTTTTATGGCTGAGTAATATTCCATTGTATACACGTGCCACATCTTCTTTATCCATATTCCTCTGTCGATGGACATTTAGGTTGCTTCCATGTCTTGGCTATTGTAAAGAGTGCTGCATTGAACATTGGTGTGCATGTATCTTTTCAAATTATGGTTTTCTCTGGGTATATGCCCAGGAGTGGGATTCCAGCTGCTACTTTTAAAAAATAAATTTTATTGAAGTATAGTTGATTTACAGTGTTGTGTTAATTTCTGCTGTACAGCAAAGTGATTCAGTTATACATATATATATTCTTTTTTTAAATATTCTTTTCCATTATGGTTTATCATAGGATATCGAATATAGTTCCCTGCGCTATACAGTAGGGCCTTGTTTATCCATCCTATATATAAGAGTTTGCATCTGCTAACCCCAAACTCCCAATCCATCCCTCTCCCACCCCCCTCCCCCTTGGCAACCAGAAATCTGTTCTCTATGTCTGTGAGTCTGTTTCTGTTTCATAGATAAGTTCATTTGTGTCATAATTTATATTCCATATATGAGTGATATCTATGGTATTTGTGTTTCCGACTTAACTTAGTATGATGATGTCTAGGTCCGTCCATATTCCTGCAAATGGCATTATTTTGTTTTTTTTATGGCTGAGTAATATTCCATTATATATATGTATCTCATCTTCTTTATCCATTCATCTATTGATGGACACTTAGCTTGTTTCCATGTCTTGGCTATTGTAAATAGTGCTGCTATGAACATAGGGGTGCACATGCCTTTTCAAATTATAGTTTTGTCTGGATAGATGCCCAGGAGTGAGATTGCTAGATCATAAGGCACACTAGTTTTCATTTTTTTTCAGGAACCTCCATACTATTTTCCATAGTGGCTGCATCAATTTACGTTGCCACCAACAGTGTAAGACGGCTCTCTTTTCTCCACACCCCCTCCACTTGATATTTGTAGACTCTTTAATGATGGCCATTCTGACCGGTGTGAGGTGGTACCTCACTGTAGTTTTGATTTGTATTTTTCTCTAATAATTCAGCTGCTACTTTTAATCAACATTTAGTGTAATGTTCTCCAGGTCCATCCATGTTTCCTTCCTTCTAAGGATAGGATTCCTTCCTTTTTAAGGCTGAATAATATTCCATTGTTTGTATATACTTTTTCTTTTTCCATTCATCTGTTGATAGAACTTGTGTTGTTTCCGTATCTTGGCTATTGTGAATAATTATGTAATGAATGTGGGAATGCAGATATCTCTTCAAGATTCTTTTAGATATATCCTGAAGTAGGATGCTGGGTCATATGGTACTTCTATTATTTTTTTGAGGATAAGTTTCCCATAGTGTTCACCATTATCCATTCCCAACCATGTACAAGAGTTCCAGTTTTTCAGCATCCTCATCAACATTTTATGTTTTGGGTTTTTTTTGGATCAGTAGCCATGCTAACAGGTGTGCGGTGATATGTCACTGTGGTTTTGATTTGCGTTTCTGTGATCCTCACGATACTGCACATCTTTTCATATACACCTGCTGGTTATTTGTTTGTCTTCTTTGGAGAAATATCTGTTGAAGTGAAATAAGCCACATTTACGGGACAAATACTGCATTCCACGTATCTAAAATAGTCAAGCTCATAGAAGCAGAGAATGCAGCAATGGTTGCCGTGCTCGAGGCTGGGGAAATAACGTTTCCGGTACACAGGATGAGTAAGTTCTAGAGAGCCGCCATATAGGACATAGTGCCTATGTCACCAGTGTGGTGGTGTGCGCCTAGAGATTGTTGAGAGCAGATTTCACGGCACGTGTTCTCAGCACACAAACAACACATGGACACAAGGAAACTGGGAGGTGCTGGGTATGCTGTTACCTTGATTGTGTGGATGGTATTACAGTCATTTGCATATGTCCAAACTCGTCAGTTGTACATGTTAAGTATGTGCTGTTCTTTGTGTATCAGCCATTTCTTAATACAGCTGGATAAAGTTAACCCACTGAAAGCATTTACAGTAGCAAAAGTAGAATGAATGGGGGGGGAGGGAGAGAGATAAATTAGGAGTTTGGGATTAACATATACACACTACTATACATAAAATAGGTAAACAGCAAGGACCTACTGTGTAGCACAGGGAACTATATTCAATATATTATAATAACTATAATGGAAAAGAATATATATATACACACACATATACGTGTGTGTATATATATAAAACGAAATCACTTTGTTGTACACTTGAAATTAATATAACATTGTAAATTAACTGTACTTCAATTTTTAAAAAAAGTAGAATATAAAAAAAAAGCATGTTAAATTCAACGCAAAGAGGATACCAAATAATTTATTTGAACATCAATAGTATGACTTATTTTTTTCATTTCTGAAAGTGATAATATGATCTCTCAAGGAAACATTGAGAAAAGCACATTAGCAAAGAAAGCTTGCCTATTTAAAACGTCGCATCTAGATAATGGGGATTTTCTTCCATTAAAACATTGTCAATCAAAGGAGTCCTGCCAAAAAAGAACTGGGAATTTTTCGTGGATTCATAGGCACCATTTGCCAACCTGATCCAATTTTTCTCTTGCTGAAACTGCTTCATTAACTTAATGTGCGAGAAATAAATATTTGATGTGCAATTAGTTGCAGATTATTATAGCCCTAATGGAAGCTTTCCAAATAAACAGCTGCTCCAGCACTTCAAATGCACGGAAAGCAAGGCACAAAATGGAAAATATAATGACCCACCATATCTACAGAGGAAAAAAGTTAAAATATTCAATTAGTGAGGAAGATGCCTGCTCACTGAGAAGTTTATCAAAGCATAACAACAAAAAAAGCGGCCACACATGGAGCCAGATATCCATCCACCTGAGTTTTCCTGGAAATGTTTACCTGCAGATGTAGTACATTTTTGCCCAAGATGAAAATGTTATGGAAATTGATATGGCCCAATTCCACCAATTCTTCCAGATTAGCCATTTTATATATACAGAGGTATATCAATGTATATTTACTGTATTTTGATTATTCTATATTAGATTTACATTCATGGTCTAAGTGTCTATTTCTGTGTCCACACGTGAATTGTAATGATTCCACTTCAGGAGCGAACGGTGTCAGCTGGAAAGTTCAGTGTTGATCGAGCTGTTTTAATTCAAGAAGGCTTTGGGGTTTCAGAGCACACGCTCAGACCCTGTGAGGGAACTGACATCATTCAAGTACTTAAGCTCCCCTTGAGTTTTACAAAACGGTACCTTCCCTTCGAGACAGATCATAAGAACCGAAGTTAGTTGTCTCTCTCCCCTGCAACACTGGAAGCGGCTGAGGGTAGAGACTGTGACAGAAGTCTCAGCATCTCCAAATTCTGGTAGAGCTCCTGACGGAGTAGCTTAGTCACGTTCCTTGCAAGGACGCCTGAAGCTCTTTGCCTTACGGAAAGAGCAAGAGATACGCCTCAAGGGGTGAGCATTCTGAGCTCCACAGAAAACTGCTGGCTAAAGGTAAATGGATGTCTCTTATTAAGAGCGGAGCGAGAGGACACATCCTCCTCTTAGGGAGCCAATGGAAAGAGCAAAGGGAGTTTCTGGAATTGGTAAGACTCTGGCTTGTGATGACAGTTGTGAGTATCCAAAGAGTCCGTGGGAACTGCTTACAATAACCAGTGTTCTGGTATTCTCTTCTAGAAAGCTGACTGGGGCAAATGTACTATTTGTCAGGGCTCTGTTCCATTCTGAGATTAAACTCTGCAGTCCACTGCGTTTTACCTTTAATCTGCTCTGAAACGCCCCTTTGGTCTAAGGGAGGTCGGATTCTGTTATTGTTTGTCTCAACTTCCCTGCCACCTCCGTAAGCCAGACACGCACAGACCAGAAACAAAAGAAGAAAAGCGCTGCGTTGACACCATTTCTTCTGGGTGGAAATGAACTATCTTGTGATATATTGATGCAGACTTGATCTTCTCATGATGACAGGTCTCGTTAATATTCGCTCTCCTGGATCTGGGTGGGTCTGTCATGTGACTAGGGCGGAAGGGATGCCATGCTGTCCCTGAAGCCTCGGTACCCAAGGTAGGGCGGCTTCTTCCTAGGCATCCACGCTTCGGAAGGCAGCCATCATGCTTCAGGGAAGCCAGTAATCACACACTAGTGCCCGCCCAGCAGCCCGGCTGAGGTCCACGGACCGCCAGCATCATCCCCAGACATGTGAGGGATCAGATGGTTGAACCCCGAGCTCTCCCGCCAGAGGCAGCTGTCACCGCAGGAACAGCCACAAGCTCTGACCACCGAGACATGCCCCAAATTGCAGATGTGTGCAGAATAAAAACAAATGATGGCTGCTGGTTTCAGCCAGTACCTACTGGGATTGCTTATTAGGAAGTAAATCATGACAAACACGCGAGCGCCAGAACTGAGGCCACTTATTCAATACGTTTATTTTTAGCTTCTAATGTACAAAAGCTATTCAGACGTGTGGCTTTGTGGCCACCCATATCCCGCTCACCACAGATGACTCAGTAGGGAAAGGAGATTTAGTGTAAACATGTTTGCGTGGGACGAGAACCTACGTCACTTCCCCTGGCCAGGAGCTTACATCGTTATAGGGAAAATGGGGACGGACACCTAAATCAGTACCACGAAGTGGCACCCAGGAGTACTTTGCAGGTTATTCATTCAACACTTGTATGTTGGGACCTGCTGTGTGCCAGGAACGCCGGCCTCTGTGGTATAAATCCAGCGGGAGATTAACAAGGATCCTGCTGTCAGGGATTTTATATTCTGACAGGTGTAGATAACACACTAGCAAATAAATAAAAGTGCTTCTGATAAAGAAAAGTGCAGGACACAGCAAGGTGGAGGGGCTGAGGGGAACCACGACCTTGAAGTATCAGGGAATTCTTTGATAAAGTGGCCTTGAAGCTGAGACCTGTGACGAAAGGGGTCTGGGTAAAGGCAACACAGCAGGGGTGAGTGAGAGGGAGTCTTGGAGAAACAAAGGAGGAGCGGGGAAAGGAAAATCTTCTGCAGAAGGAAAATCTTTGGGTCCTCACAGGCCCCGGAAAGGTACCTGAATTGTATTATCGTGATTACAATACCTGGAAAAGTCTAAATGATTCACGGACACCACTTAGAAGGATGCAGTCCCTCCTCGTTATTCGCAGGTCCCCTGTTTGCAAGTTCATCGGCGCCACTATGATCTATTTTTAACCATTAAATGAACGCTCCAGGTACTTTTGGGGTCATTCACAGACGTGCTCAGCTGGGGTTGGACAGGGCAGCAGTGCCTCTGGTTGCAGCTTTCAGGCTGTCAACAAGTGTCCTTTCTGTGCACTACTTAGTGCCACGCTTTTCACATTTATGTGTCTTTTGTTGATGACGTTGCTGTTGGAAATGACCCCCAAGCCCAGTGCTTCAGTGCTGTCTGCTGTTGGGAAGAAAGACCAAGAAATGCCTTAGGGAGAAACTACATGAGTTAGATAAGCTTCTTGTAGGCGTGAGTTGTAGCGGGTGATGGCCCCGAGTTCCCTGTGGATGACTCAGTGATATCTATTAAATAAGGTGCCTTTAAACAGATACATACAGTTAACACAAGATTATGTATTGATCAGCTGGTGAAAATGTTGTGACCCGAGGCTCCCAGATACCTAACCCTGTACTTTCCTAGCAGCAACGGTTTGCTATTCACTAATTCAGCACCTGCGATGACTTTCCAGGACATAATTGCAAGAATGATGAGAATGGGCTGTATTTTCAGGAGGTCCAGTTGAGAGGCAGACATTGCGGGGTGAGCAGTGGTTGCGCTTGGTCACGTGACAGGCTTTGGCAGTGACCTGGATGTCAGGCATCATAAATCCAGCAACATCCCAGGGCTGTGATGCTAAGTGTAGAGTAGGAAGAGAGTCTTCCAGTGGAGAAGGAGGGTCACGGGAGGGTTGATGGAGAAGGCAGCACTTGTGAAGAAGGCAGCTTTTGAGCTGCATCTTGAAACGATGGGCTAATGTATGTGAGTTTATTTATCACAGACACACATGTATTTATGTGGTAATTGTATATTCACATGGTACCGAGCAGTGCAGTGCAGAAAACTTAGGAGCAAATTAAACCCATTTTTTTAGTTGAAGTATAGTTGGTTTACAGTGCTGTGTTAGTGTCACAATATATACAGCAAGGTTTTTTCAGATTATTTTCCATTATAGTTAATACATGATATTGAATATAGTCCCCTGTGCTATACAGTAAATCCTTGTTGCTTCTCTATTTTATTTATAGTAGTTTGTATCTGTTAATTCCATACTCCTAATTTATCGCTTTCCCCTTTGGTAACCATAATTTGTTTGCTATGTCTGTTCCTGTTTTGTATATAGATTCATTTGTATTATTTTTTTAGATTTGTATTTTTTTTTTAGTGATATCATATAATACTTGTTTTTCTCTGTCTGACTTACTTCATTAAGTATAATATTTTCTGGGTCCATCCATGTTGCTGTAAATGGCATTATTTCATTCTTTTTTATGGCTGAGTAATATTCCATTGTATTGTTATGTATGTACCACATCTCCTTTATCCATTCATCTGTTGATGGACATGTGGGTTGTTTCCATGTCTCTTGGCTATTGTAAATAGTGCTACTAGGAACATTGGGGTGCATGTATCTTTTCAAGTTAGAGTTTTCTAAAACTCTTACAGTATTTATTTTTATTTTTTGGCTGCGATGTGTGCGCGGCATGCGGAATCTTAGTTCCCCGACCAGGGATGGAACCTGCGCCCCTTTTAGTGGATGCACAGAGTCCTAACCACTGGACCGCCAAGGAATTCTATTACAGTATTTTTAAGGGATATGCTTCATGTATATCAGGAACCTCAACCCTTACCCACAGCATGCAAATATACTGATTCAAAATGAATCATTGATGCATTTAATAACAAAGGCCCTCAGATTTTTAAAAACTGTAGCAAAGGTAATAAACTCATCAGAAATGAACATTCTGACATAGGAGCAAAGTCAGACTGCAAAATTTGGGTGATTTATGCTTTCAGTCACTAGAGAACATCTAGATAAGAGAAACCTCTTACTTTACAAATGAATAAAAGCTTTCCTTCCCTCCCTCCTTCCTTCTCTCATAGCACAAAATTTTAAGTACTCATTGAACCCTTCTAGACTGCTCTAGAACCTAGGAATACTATAGAATGTACATTCTACTGAGGTGAGGGGCATAGACTTATCAAGGAAATATATACTTCACAAGGTTGTTGCTTTAAATGGAGTTAAATGTCATTAAGAAAATAAACAGGGCTTCCCTGGTGGTGCAGCGGTTGAGAGTCCACCTGCCGATGCAGGGGATGTGGGTTCGTGCCCTGGTCCGGGAAGATCCCACGTGCCGCGGAGCGGCTGGGCCCCGTGAGCCATGGCCGCTGAGCCTGCGCGTCCAGAGCCTGTGCTCCGCAACGGGAGAGGCCACAACAGTGAGAGGCCCGCGTACCGCAAAAAAAAAGAAGAAAAGAAAATAAACAGAGTTACATACTTCAGGTTGGGAGGGGGTAAGGGGGAGCATGGACAATTTTATAGAATTTTGGTTAGAGTAGCAAACCAAGAATAATGCTGTTTATGGCTAGAAAAAAATTAATGGAAGTATCATTCTCTACTGGATGGTGTATTTCTATACAATGTCTACCTCTAAAAAGGTAAGTATAATTTGTCTTTACACAATATTTAGGTCTAATTTTAACAGAGATTTTGTTTACTAGAGAATGGAGACTTAGTTGAGGCCAAGTGGTGGGAACCTTCAATGAGACCAGGCGGCACCTCTGGATGTCGGGGGATAATCTGCATCACCCACTACCTGACTCAGTGGTTCCCAATAGAGCACCCTCAGGCCGTATGCATCAGAATCACCTGGGGACCTTACTTAAAGGGCAGGTTCCCGAGTCCTACCTCCTGGCAACCTTATCGTTAACAAGCACCTGGAGTGGTTATTTGGTACCTTAGAGTTTGAGAATCACGGACTGGCTGGGTGGACATTCCAGATTTCTGGCATAAGGTCAAGGGGCACATGTTTGCTTCTGGATATAACACATATATTCTGTCTTTGTGAAAATGAGACGCATTGGAACTCATCACCTCCGTCAGGAACTCTCAGACTCCCAGGTTCTTGTCTTTCCAGGAGAGCTCTGAGATGTGAATGCCACACGATGGGGCCAGAAGTTGTCGCCATGCTTAAGCTCTGCTGGTGCAGGAAAAGGCTCTTAACTTCCTAGGGTCTCAGTTTGTACATTGGAGGAGAGGATGGAAGGCATGGTAAATGCAAACCACATTCCCGCTCTCCCAACCCCACTGAAGTCATGAAGCGAGACTTTGAGGGTCGTATACATACATCCCATGTTGATGTTGCATTCCCGTGAAAGAAAAGGACTGGAAGTGATTGCGTTCCTACTATGTGCCAAGACCTCTTAAAATACCATCTCAAGTTAAAGTAAATGGATGAATTGCTCACCAAAACAGTTTAGGAATAGCATTGCTCTCTACAGTCTATAGGGAGAGATAACTTGCTGAGCAGAATACAAATGAAAACCCAAATCTTCCTTCTGTCACAATTTCAGGTTAACTCTATGTAAGACCGGACACTATAAAACTCTTAGAGGAAAGCATAGGAAAAACACCCTTTGACATAAATCACAGCAAGGTCTTTTATAACCCATCTCCTAGAGTAATGAAAATAGAAACAAAAATAAGCAAATGAGACCTAATTAAACTTAAAAGCTTTTGCACAGCACAGGAAACCATAAACAAGACGAAAAGACAACCCACAGAATGGGAGAAAATATTTGCAAATGAAGCAATGGACAAAGGATTAATATCCAAAATATATATATAAACAGCTCATGCAACTCAATATTAAAAAAACAAACAACCCAACCCAAAAATGGGCAGAAGACCTAAATAGACATTTCACCAAAGAAGACATACAGATGGCCAAGAGGCACAGGAAAAGCTGCTCAACATCACTGATTATTAGAGAAATGCATATCAGAACTACAATGAGGTATCACCTCACACTGGCCAGGATGGCCATCATTAAAAAGTCTACAAATAACAAATGCTGGAGAGGGTGTGGAGAAAAGGGAGCCCTCCTGCACTGTTGGTGGGAACGTAAATTGATACAGCCACTGTGGAGAACAGTATGGAGGTTCCTTTAAAAATTAAAAACAGAACTACCATAGGATCCAGCAATCCCACTACTGGGCATATACCCAGAGAAAACCATAATTCAAAAAGACACATGCACCCCAGTTTTCATTGCAGCACTATTTACAATATCCAGGACGTGGGAACAACCTAAATGTCCATTGACAGATGAATGGATAAAGAAGATGTGGTACATATATATATAATGCAATATTACTCAGCCATAAAAAGAAATGAAATTGGGTCTTTCGTAGAGATGTGAATGGACCTAGAGTCTCATACAGAGTGAAGTAAGTCAGAAAGAGAAAAACAAATATCGTATATTAACACGTATATGTGGAATCTAGGAAAATGGTACAGATGAACCTATTTGCAGGGCAGGAATAGAAACGCAGACATAGAGAACAGACTTGTGGACATGGGATAGGGGAAGAGGAGGGTGGGACAAATTGGGAGATTAGGTTTGACATAAATATACTACCACGTGTAAAGTAGCTAGCTAGTGGGAACCTGCTGTATAGCACAGGGAGCTCAGTTTGGTGCTCTGTGGTGACCTCGATGGGTGGGATGGGGGGGGGGTCCAAGAGGGAGGGGATATCTGTGTATGTAGAGGTGATTCACTTTGTTGTACAGCAGAAACTACCACAACATTGTAAACCAAGTATACTCCAATTTTAAAAAATAAATTAAAAAAATAAAGGCATTATGTAATTATTTTAAGTTCCTTTTTTCTTTTTAAATTAAGAGCATTTCATGTGCTCCACATAGGCATCAACCAAGAAAGACTTTACTTTGACTTTCCTTAAATAATCTCCCACCCTTCCTTGTACTGTTCAGTAACATGTTCTAATATCATATCATGGCTGTGTTCTAAAAATGCATAGCTTATATGGTGGCTTATTAGTAGGAGCAGCCTTAAACGTGAGTTACAGATACTTGCCTCAAGAGTTTATCTGTTTTATTATCGATGACCATAAAACTGGCAGACAGCTTTTTGCCTAATCACATTTCAAGTATAGTGTTTGATGAAAACATTTTGTAACCTCCACGTGGAAACATAAGCAACACACAAAAATGCATGCGAATAAACCTTTCTATTTTGGCAATCCAGGGTTTCTGTGTTACAGATTCACGTTAGAGATCACAAGCCCAAGATAAATCATGGTACTTAATACTGTGCTGTCTGATGTGCCTGTCAGTAACCAACAAAGCATTGTTATAACTCCGTCTCTTGACTTATGTCGTTTGCTTATTATTAAAACATTTGTCCTGTGTCCTGGAGTAAGGAATCTGGTCATATTTTTATTTATTCACTTGAATACATTTTGAGAATTAGCATACTTAGTATACGTATATTGAATATTTACCAACTTGTAATAAAAACATATTTAAATTTATTTAATGTACTGTTCTACATACAGTCTATGATTTAATGATTCAAGTGCCTCCATGTGTGTATATGTACAAACGTATGTAAACATGTGGGTATGTATATGCATACATATAGGACACGTGTAACTTTAAACATCATATATATGTATGATACAATAAAAAACATTTAAGTTTATGCTCCACCATAAAGCTATGACCAGTATTTGTATGGAATCTAATGGATTAAATTCATTTATACTGTATTCATAATTTACTTAAAAACTTTCCATTTAAATCAATAAATACTACACTGCAGTCACAGAATTTTAAAGTTTTCCATGATTTTAAACTTTAATTCCCGTATTACACAGCATACTTCCAGTGGAGGATGTGTTATACTCCTGTGGTTAACCGTACAGTTTTTAAAATCCAATAAAACTTAATATAATAATATCTTACAAACAAAAGAATTAATTTCTATTAACTGTTTATTTGTATAGTCCGTGGCTCATCGTAAACCAAGCAAAAGCATGATACCCTGGAGCAGAGACACATAATAGACCTGTCCTAACGTGATGAGTATTCTTACCTGCCTTTCCCTCTGGAGGAATACAGTGGGCGAATTAATGAAATTGGCTTTCTTTTAAACCGTCATTTTATTTACTTATTTTTGGCTGTGTTGGGTCTTCGTTTCTGTGCGAGGGCTTTCTCTAGTTGTGGCGAGTGGGGGCCACTCTTCATCGCGGTGCGCGGGCCTCTCACCACTGTGGCCTCTCTTGTTGCGGAGCACAGGCTCCAGACACGCAGGCTCAGTAGTTGCGGCTCACGGGCTTAGTTGCTCCGCGGCATGTGGGATCCTCCCAGACCAGGGCTCGAACCCGTGTCCCCTGCATTGGCAGGCACATTCTCAACCACTGCGCCACCAGGGAAGCCCTGAAATTGACTTTTATTACTGATTCATTGCATTTAAAATGAAGAAGCAACTCTGGATGTTCAAGAATTCAAATTGAAAGGAGACTGGGAATTCTAAAGTCAGTTATGGAGGTGAAGTGAAGACACAACTGAGAATGGTTCCTGATGGTAGTGATTTTCAAGCAGGCAAGGGGGTGGGTGCCTGCACTGAGGGAATAAAGCATAAAAGCCTTCACCTGATGTGTTTGCTGTGAAGTCCAGGATGGCTGTGGGAAACCCAGGTTGACTGCTAAATGCCCCCAGGGGCATCCAACAAACTAGGATAGGAGTCTAGGCCCTTACAGAACTGGGGCACGTGGGGGAAGTGCTGCAGTTTGTCTAGTGCTTTCATGTGAAGACAGGGAATCCATGTGTTTGAAGGCTCCCTGGCGAGGCCATCCCGCTGACAGACTCTCCTTGTGATGGACAAGGTGCCGGTTATTTCAGCTTCCTTCCCCTTGCCCGGATTTAGCTTTACCTGGGATACTTCTCAGCGAGGGAGAGCAATGCTGCACGAACGTGCAGTTGATTTGTATTGAAAATGTTGTTTTGTGTGCAGCGGGGGCCGTGGGGGGCTTTAAACAGAGGTGGTGAGTAGTTACTCCGGTCTGTGCATCCTCCAGGTTTACTGTACTTTCTGAACGCAGTGTTCTCACCCGCTGCACGGCGATTGCTGGGAGGGCAGGTCCTGGGTCTGCTTCTGAAACGTAGCTCAGGATCTGGCGTAAGAGGTCCGGGATGAATATTTTTTTTGATAAGTGAATGAGAGTAAATATATACTGAGTGGTGGGATGGATGCCTGGCTGCATGGACAGATGGGTGGGCGGTTCATGGTATGTATAGGAGGGAGGAGAATGAGAAAAACGTGCTTATAATATTCCTTTGATGTTATTTAAAAATACGTATTAGACAGGGTGGTCCCTTTAAAGAAATGCTGGATTGCACACAGCCTCTGGGGTCAAGTCTTGTGCCCCATGATCCCTTGAATACCTAGCTGATCAAGAACCTTCTACCGTGTGTTTAGAACATCAAGACAAGCCGTAGAGGATTTAGCGTCTATCACTCTCATGTGGCTTGAGGGATAGCAAACCCCTCCCAGCTTCCTGAGTAGCAATCTCTCTCTCTCTCTCTTCTTCGTGGATTTTTTTTTTTTTTTTTTTTTTTTTTTGTAGTACGCGGGCCTCTCACTGCTGTGGCCTCTCCCGTTGCAGAGCACAGGCTCCGGACGCGCAGGCTCAGCGGCCACAGCTCACGAGCCCAGCCGCTCCGCGGCATGTGGGATCCTCCCGGACCGGGGCACGAACCCGCGTCCCCTGCATCGGGAGGCAGACTCCCAACCACTGCGCCACCAGGGAAGCCCTCTCTCTCTCTTCTTGTTTGAAATGTATCTACTTTACATTTAGGCAAGAATCGGCTTGGTGAAAATGCAAATGATATTAAATCAATTTTAAAATTTGTTTTGGTTTGGTTTTGCTACCTGACAGTGCATCTAGCTAAACACTGAATTTGACCCAAAACCACCAGAAAATCCTAAGAGCTTCGCAGGAGGAGGCATCCCTGAGGCACTGGAACTTTCTGAGAGCTTCATAGAAACAGATGATTGGGCAACACTAGGAAGACAGGTCCTCTATCATTTTGCCTAAGTCAGAGTCCTAAAAGTTAACTAAATCTTAAACGAAGGCACATGCATGGGTACAACAGCGAGCTTCCCAGGCTGGCGTCTTCAAGGGGGTCTTCAGTTAGAGAGGTAAAGGGAAGACCCATCAGATGAGACTGGAGAAGTGTTTAGGAGGAGGAAAGATGATTCTGTAAAGCTTTGCATAAGGACATTTCTATCATGGTTCCTGAAGTTATGCTGTGTGGGCTCCGGTGGCCATGTCGATGACGTGGAGCATGAGGTATGAGCCATTTCCATTTGGATTTTTTTCAACATATCTAAAAAGGAAAAGGAAGTATTGCTGTGCTGATGGAACCAGGAACTTTTTCCGAAGATGAGGATGAGAATGTCCTCATTATGTTCTGCCTTCAGAGAGAGGGGAAGTTTGGGGGCAAATATCATTAATCCTCCGGCAGCAATAGAGAAGAGCAATTTGAATAAAGAAGGGCAGCCTCAGAGGAAGGAAAGAAAACTCTCTTGCAATCAAGTGCAGTTGTCAAGAATGAGTCACCCAGCCAACTCTGCGTGGAGAGCCTCTCCGAAGGGATAAAAAACAGAGAAGGACACTCAAAAATTGTTCTGTCATTCTCCTCCCTCCCTGCCAAACTGCTTCCCTAAATACCAGATAGAGAAAGCTCTGAAACAGTGGCAATATCGAAATCTATTGTTGCAGGGGAAACGCTGTTCCTGGTGAGGCAGAAACGTCTGGAGACTGAGGAAGAATAAAAGGTCAAAGGGCCCCACATGTGACTGTGGATGCTTGAGAGAAACTTGTAAACTCTTTCTGGAGTCAACAGAGTTTCTTGGGGTATCGCCGATGCACTTCCTGGATATTCAAGTATGTGTTAACTGAGAGACAGGTTGATATTCTCTGCCTGTCTTTTCTAGAGAGTGTAGTAGGGAGATCCCTGTTTCAGTAGAGGTTTTGGGAACTTTGCAAATGAATCAGTGTACATATCATCTGTCTCTCATAAAAGCCCACATAATAAAACATTCCTAGAATTTTAGTTTGGGGGTTGGCAGGGGGTGCAGGGGAAGGAAGGTTTCTGCAAATAAATGTGTATGTCTTTTCCTATGAGCAAAAGAAAATATAAGACTGATGAATCTCTCTTTGGCTTGTCGTTCAACAAATGTTGACCTAAATTCACAATCCAAGCTTCTTAGGTGACTGAATCTACGTTCCTAGGAGCACCAAATTCCGCAGGGGTTCCTGATGGATTGCATCCTGACTAATTCTTTATGTTTTCATTTTGTGCTTTGTATTCACCTGGGAGTTGACTCATAATAGTGTCAGCAGATACAAACATCAAATGAATGAACAGGATTGCCTTTTATTAAGGCTGTTTATGCCTCATCTCCCAGAGAGTCTCTAGTTTCTTGGTGTGTCCAGAGTCTTTTTCTTGGTTACTTTGAGGACATAATTCAGAGACATAGAGCAGCCGACCTGTCAAACCCATCTTTGGGCCTCCCACGTGGACCCTATTTCATTCCTAAGATGATTCACCAGAAGGGGTGACAAGGACATAATACACTATCACATGGATCAATGACATATTACACCTATGAAGGAAAATGACACAAAGTAAAAACAAATACGTGCAAAAGTTATATTCAGAACCACTGGGGATGAGGGAGATTGATCATTAAGATGGCCTCACTTGGACAGTCTCAGGGACCTCTGGGACAACATTAAATGCACCAACATTCGAATTATAGGCATCCCAGAAGAAGAAGAGAAAAAGAAAGGGACCGATAAAATATTTGAAGAGATTATAGTGGTAAATTTCCCTAACATGGGAAAGGAAATAATCAAGTCCAGGAAGCGCAGAGAGTCCCATACAGGATAAATCCAAGGACAAACATGGCAAGACACATATTAATCAAACTATCAAAAATTAAATACAAAGAAAAAATATTGAAAGCAGCAAGGTAAAAGCATCAAATAACATACAAGGGAATCCCCATAAGGTTAACATCTGATCTTTCAGCAGAAACTCTGCAAGCCAGAAGGGAGTGGCAGGACATATTTAAAGTGATGAAAGGGAAAAACCTACAACCAAGATTACTCTACCCAGCAAGGATCTCATTCAGATTCGACGGAGAAATTAAAACCTTTCCAAACAAGGAAAAGCTAAGAGAATTCAGCACCACCAAACCAGCTTTACAACAAATGCTAAAGGAACTTCTCTAGGCAGGAAACACAAGAGAAGGAAAAGACCTACAATAACAAACCCAAAGCAATTAAGAAAATGGTAATAGGAACATACGTATCGATAATTACCTTAAATGTAAATGGATTAAATGCTCCAACCAAAAGACATAGACTGGCTGAATGGATACAAAAACAAACCTGTATATATGCTATCTACAAGAGACCCACTTCAGACCTAGGTACACAAACAGACTGAAAGTGAGGGGATGGAAAAAGATATTCCATGCAAATGGAAACCAAAAGAAAGCTGGCATAGCAATTCTCATCTCAGACAAAATAGGCTTTAATATAAAGACTATTACAAGAGACAAAGAACGACACTACATAATGATCAAGGGATCAAACCAAGAAGGAGATGTAACAATTGTAAATATTTATGCACCCAACATAAGAGCACCTCAATATACAAGGCAAATGCTAACAGCCGTAAAAGGGGAAATCGACAGTAACACAATAATAGTAGGGGACGTTAACACCCCACTTTCACCAATGGACAGTTCAACCAAAATGAAACTAAATAAGGAAACACAAACTTTAAATGACACATTAAACAAGGTGGACTTGATACTTATAGGCCATTCCACCCAAAACCAACAGAATACACTTTCTTCTCAAGTGCTCATGGAACATTCTCCAGGATAGATCATATCTTGGGTCACAAATCAAGCCTTGGTAAATTTAAGAAGATTGAAATAATATCAAGTATCTTTTCCAGCCACAATGCTATGAGAGTAGATATCAATTACAGGAAAAACTGTAAAAAATACAAACACATGGAGGCTAAACAATACACTACTAAATAACCAAGAGATCACTGAAGAAATCAAACAGGGAATCAAAAAATACCTAGAAACAAATGACAATGAAAACATGACGACCCAAAACCTATGAGATGCAGCAAAAGCAGTTCTAAGAGGGAAGTTTTTAGCAATACAATCCTACCTCAAGGAACAAGAAACATCTCAAACAACCTAACCTTACCCCTAAAGCAGTTAGAGAAAGAAGAACAAAACCCCCCCAAAGTTAGCAGAAGGAAAGAAATCATAAAGATCAGATCAGAAATAAATGAAAAATAAATGAAAGAAACAATAGCAGAGATCAATAAAACTAAAAGCTGTTTCTTTGAGAAAATAAACAAAATTGGTAAACCATTAGCCAGACTCATCAAGAAAAAAAGGAAGAAGACTCAAATCAACAGAATTAGAAATAAAAAAGGAGAAGTAACAACTGACACTGCAGAAATACAAAGGATCATGAGAGATTACTACAAGCAACTCTATGCTAATAAAATGGACAACCTGCAAGAAATGGACGAATACTTAGAAAAGCACAACCTTCTGAGACTGAACCAGGAAGAAATTGAATATATAAACAGACCAATCACAAGCACTGAAATTGAAACTCTGATTAAAAATCTTGCAACAAACCAAAGCCCAGGACCAGATGGCTTCATAGGCGAATTCTATCAAACATTTAGAGAAGAGCTAACACCTATCCTTCTCAAACTCTTCCAAACTATAGCAGAGGGAGGAACACTCCCAAACTCATTCTGCGAGGCCCCCATCACCCTGATACCAAAACCAGACAAAGAAGCCACAAAAAAAGAAAACTGCAGGCCAATATCACTGATGAACATAGATGCAAAAATCCTCAACAAAATACTAGCAAACAGAACCCAACAGCACATTAAAAGGATCATACACCATGATCAAGTGGGGATTTTTCCCCAGGAATGCAAGGATTCTTCAATATATGCAAATCAATCAATGTGATATACCATATTAACAAACTGAAGGATAAAAACCATATGATCATCTCAATAGATGCAGAAAAAGTTTTTGACAAAATTCAACACCCATTTATGATAAAAACTTTCCAGAAAGTAGGCATAGAGGGAACTTACCTCAACATAATAAAGGCCATATATGACAAACCCACAGCTAATATCGTTTTCAATGGTGAAAAACTGAAACCATTTCCACTAAGATCAGGAACAGGACAAGGCTGCCCACTCTCACCACTATTATTCAGCATGGTTTTGGTAGTTTTAGCCACAGCAATCAAAGAAGATAAAGAAATAAAAGGAATCCAAATCGGAAAGGAAGAAGTAAAACTGTCACTGTTTGCAGATGACATGATATTATACATAGAGAATCCTAAAGATGCTACCAGAAAACTACTAGAGCTAATCTATGAATTTGGTAAAGTAGCAGCATAAAAAATTAATGCATAGAGATCTCTTGCATTCCTATACACTAATGATGAAAAATCTGAAAGAGAAATTAAGGAAACACTCCATTGCAACAAAAAGAATAAAATACCTAGGAATAAACCCACCTAAGGAGACAAAAGACTTGTATGCAGAAAACTATTAGACACTGATGAAAGAAATTAAATATGATACAAACAGATGGCGAGATATACCATGTTCTTGGATTGGAAGAACCAACATTCTGAAAATGACAGATTCAATGCAATCCCTATCAAACTACCAATGGCGGGCTTCCCTGGTGGCGCAGTGGTTAGGAGTCTGCCTGCTGATGCAGGGGATGCGGGTTCGTGTCCCAGTCTGGGAGGATCCCACATGCTGCGGAGCGGCTGGGCCTGTGAGCCGTGGCCGCTGAGCCTGCGCGTCCGGAGCCTATGCTCCGTGATGGGAGAAGCCACAACAGTGAGAGGCCCGCGTAACACCAAAAACAAGAAACAATAAAAAAAAAAACAAACAAAAACTACCAGTAGCATTTTTCACAGTACTAGAACAAAAAATTTCTCAATTTGTATGGAAACACAGAAGACCCTCAATAGCCAAAGCAATCTTGGGAAAGAAAAATGGAGCTGGAGGAATCAGGCTCCCTGACTTCAGACTGTACTACAAAGCTACAGTAATCAAGACAGTATGGTACTGGCACAAAACCAGAAAGATAGATCAATGGAACAGGATAGAATGCCCAGAGATAAACCCATGCACATATGGTCACTTATTTTTGATAATGGAGGCAAGAATATACAATGGAGAAAAGACAGCCTCTTCAGTAAATGGTGCTGGGAGAACTAGAGAGCTACATGTAAAAGAATGAAATTAGAACACTTCCTAACACCATACACAAAAATAAACTCTAAATGGATGAAAGACCTAAATGTAAGGCCAGACACTATCAAACTCTTAGAGGAAAACACAGGCAGAACACTCTGACATACATCACAGCAAGATCCTTTCTGACCCACCTCCTAGAGAAATGGAAATAAAAAGAAAAATAAACAAATGGGACCTAATGAAACTTAAAAGCTTTTGCACAGCAAAGGAAACCATAAACAAGACAAAAAGACAACCCTTAGAATGGGAGAAAGTATTTGCAAATGAAGCAACTGACAAAGGAATAATCTCCAAAATATACAAGCAGCTCATACAGGTCAATATCAAAAAAAAAAAAAAATAAACAACCTAATCCAAAAATGGGCCGAAGACCTAAATAGGCATTTCTCCAAAGAAGATATACAGATTGCCAACAAACACATGAGAGGATGCTCAACACCAGTAATCATTAGAGAAATGCAAATCAAAACTATAATGAGGTATCACCTCACACCAGTCAGAATAGCCATCATCAAAGGGTATACAAACAGTAAATGCTGCAGAGGGTGTGGAGAAAAGAAAACTCTCCTACACTGTTGGTGGGAATGCAAACTGGTATAGCCACTATGGAGACCAGTATCAAGGTTCCTTGAAAAACTAAAGATAGAGCTCCCATATGACCCAGCAATCCCACTACTGGACATATACCCTGAGAAAACCATAATTCAAAAAGAGTCATGTACCACAATGTTCATTGCAGCACTATTTACAATAGCCAGGACAGGGAAGCAACCTAAGTGTCCATTGACAGATAATTGGATAAAGAAGATGTGGCACATATATATAATGGAATAGTACTCAGCCATAAAAGAAATGAAATTGAGTTATTTGTAGTGAGGTGGATGGAGCTAGAGTTTGTCATACAGAATGAAGTAAGTCAGAAAGAGAAAGAGAAATACCGTATGCTAACACATATATATGGAATTTAAGCAAAAAAAAGTCATGAAGAACTTAGGGGCAAGATGGGAATAAAGACACAGACCTACTAGAGAATGGACTTGAGTATATGGGGAGGGGAAAGGGTAAGCTGGGACTAAGTGAGAGAGTAGCATTGACATATATACACTATCAAATGTAAAATAGATAGCTAGTGCAAAGCAGCCGCATGGCACAGGGAGATCAGCTTGGTGCTTTGTGACCATCTAGAGGGGTGGGATAGGGAGGGTGGGAGGGAGATGCAAGAGGGAAGGGATATGGGGATATATGTATACATATAGCTGCTTCACTTTGTTATACAGTAGAAACTAACACAACAATGTAAAGCAATTTTTCTCCAATAAAGATGTTAAAAAAAATAAAAAAGACAGTCTCACTTAATGAACTAGAAGGGACAGATGTTCCTAAACTATTCACAGATTAACTCAGAAATAGATTGCAGCCAACAGACCTGCCAGGTCACATCCTCTGCATTTCTCATCCCCGCCCCCCTCCGCCCCGGCCTTTTTTTTTGTTGAAGTATAGTTGATTTATAATGTTGTATTAATTTCTGCTGTACAGCCAAGTGATTCAGTTCTTTGGCAGGAACGAGTCTGTTCTCTATGTCTGTGAGTCTGTTTCTTTTTTGTAGATAAATTCATTTGTGTCATTTTTTAGATTCCATATATAAGTGATATCATATGGTGTTTGTCTTTGTCTGACTTACCTCCTTTAGTATGAGCATCTCTAGATCTATCCATGTTGCTGCAAATAGCATTATTTCATTCTTTTTTATGGCTGAGTACTATTCCATTGTGTATATGTACCACATCTTCTTTATCCATTCCTCTGTCAGTGGACGTTTATGTTGTATCCTTGTCTTGGCTATTGACAATACTGCTGTGAACATAGGGGTACATGTATCTTTTTGAATTATAGTTTTGTCTGGATATATGCCTAGGAATGGGACTGCTGGATCATATGGTTGTTCTGTTTTCAGTTTATTGAGGAACTTCCATACAGTTTTCCATAGTGTCTGCACCAATGGACATTCCCACCCACAGTGTAGGAGGTTTCCCCTTTCTCCACACCCTCTCCAGCATTTATTATTTGCAGACTTTTTGATGATGCCCGTTCTGACCGGTTTGAGGTTGTACCTCATTGTAGTTTTGATTTGCATTTCTCCAGTACTTAGCGATGTTGAGCGTCTTTTCATGTGCCTGCTGGCCATCTGTGTGTCTTCTTTGGAGAAATGTGTATTTAGGTCTTCTGCCCAGTTTTCTATTGGGTTGTTTGGTTTTTTGTTGTTGAGTTAGATGAGCTGTTGGTGTATCTTGGAAATTAAGCCATCATCAGTTATCCCCGACTTCTAAACAAGCCTTGCCGTTTCCCATACACCAAATCTTCCTCTCAGTCATAGACACATCTGGTCCTGATTGTCACCATCTATATTGGGTTGAGGTGATGAGAATCCTTAAACGATTTTTTTTTTCTCATAGTAAATACTGCTTTATAAATGATCATGCATATGTGTTGATGACACATATTTGGACTTGACCTACCTAGTCTACCTCATTTGGGCACCAATCAGTCATACTCATTATTTAATCTTGGCCATGATGACAATGATACTGTTAATATATTGTGGCCTTATGGATATCCTCTTCCATGTCACAAAGCCAAGTACGTCTTCTACATCCACATGTCTGGGACTCTGGCTGAAGCGCAGACAGGGTCAAAGTCACCCCACAGAGGGATCTTCAACACCGTGTTGTTATATGTGGGAAAATGAAAAGCAAAGGGTCCAAGTACCCATGGTACCTGCATAAAGTGGATATTATGCAGCTGCTAAGAATCATGTTTTCAGTGCATTTCAGTTCATGGGTAAGGGTTCAAAAATAGAATATTAATCGAAAAATACAGGCTATAATGCTATCTCCATAGAATCATTAAATTTTGGAAGATCTGTATGTACATATCTAGAAGACCTATGTCTTTGAGACCTCTATATACACTCCCTCATGTACATCCCCATCCACATCTGACAGAGACAGAAACAGAGAGAGATGGAAGAGGGAGGAAGGTGGAGAGAAGGAGGGAAGGAAAAACATTCAGAATCTTGAGAGATATTAATAAGTATCTCTGGTAAAGACATCATAGGGTACTTTTACTTTCTTCTTTGCCTTTCAGGATTTCTAAAATACAGTTAAATATGATCTGACTTGTGATTTTGTAAGATCAACCATGTATGACAATGCTGAAACTGCACAGTTTCTGCAAAGCATGACATAGGAATCAAAACCTGCCAAGGAAAAAGAAGTACTGCCCCAAGTACGAGAGAGTCAGTGTTTTATGATTGATGTGACATGGGATCAGACGTGAGATTCTGCCCTTGCTCTCAGTAATGGAGGGCAGGACACTGCATGCTCATCTAAGAGTCAAGATTAGGGACTAAGGCTTCCTTTTAACACGTCCCAGGGCCCAGCATGGCCCCTGTCTCCCCAGCAAGCTCCCATTAATTAGCCAGGAGGCACAGAAAGGTCACAACAGAATTTAGCCCTGGAATGATACCAGCCACCGTCAATGTAGACAGGTAGACATTTGGTAGATTCAGAAGCCAGTGAGCGCTGCTATAAACCTGACTGTCCTGCACACAGTTGACTTGGTGTCCCGCTATGTCTCCCCGAGAAGTGCCTCTCGCCCTGATCATCAGGGAGAATAGCGACGTGTGCTTTGGACATGCATCAGGAAAGTACCAGTCGTTAAATCTGTGGCTTGAATGCTCACCCAAAGTACTCTGCTCTTACACATCTAGTGCTAATCTGTACAGTTTTCCTATTCCAAGGTGTTGTTTTAGGAGGGAACTTAGATGATCTTGACCAAACTTCAGCAGATGCATAATTGCCAGGCAGGTGTCGTTTCAGCCTCTCTGTGATGTCTGACGTCAGGCTGAGTTGCCATCTGGCATTCATTTGAGATGGTCACCTGGGAAACCTAAATTAACGACATGGCAGAGATCAGGTAATGGGGTACCATCATTTGTCAGGTAGGCACTCTGGATTTGAAGCACCGAAGATGAACTTGGAAGGTGCAGAGATGACGGTAGTGACATTGGAAGAAAGACCTTGCCCTTGACTTCTTTCTGTCAACTCAAGAAAATAAAGACACATATTTCAGAACTTAGATCTCTCACTGGACCAACTAACAGGAAAATTAAACTCCTCATGCTACGTGAAAAAGATTTTTTTCAGAAGTTTTTCAAATAGCGGAGATTCCTTTCTTTGACACACACACATACACATAAACAGGTATGAAAAATAGAGATGTGTATATATTTTATTGTTATAATTTTGACTGCTATTAAGTTAAACCTGGAGAATTTTTTAAAGCGTTTGAAATTCTTTAGCTGTTATTCTTCAGTTTTATTCTTCTTTTTCATCAAACCATTTCTCTTGTAAATACGTTTTCTCATCTCTGGTGGTAGCACACACTTACATAGTTTTTCTCACGTTCTCTGCCACCTCCTCTTCCTCTGAGTTCTCATGGTGGACTTTCCCAGGGCTCCAACTTTGGCCCCCATTTTCCCTCTGGCGGTGCTGTCTCCAGAGGCAATGTTATATAGCATTTACATCATGATGACTCCCAAATTCTCATCTCTGACCTCGTCCCTAAAATCCTGAATCCAACTACCTAATTGATCTCTATCCTTGGACACCTACAGGGCAACTCAACAGGAATGTATCCAAGATAAAGCTACTGCTTCCATAACCCACCAATACTCAAACTCTCTTTTCCCCAGTATCTCCATGTCATTCACCAGCATGGGACCCCGGATTCACACATGTGATTCCTTTCTTTCTCTCTTCCCACATCCATTCATAGACTCCATTACTAAGCCTTGTCAACTCTACTTTTAAATTGTATTCCAGATCAGTCCAGTTTTCTTCATTTCGACTAGTGACAGCTTTCTCTAGGCCGCCATCATTTCATCTTTGTTGTTACAAGAGCTTCCTAGGGGTCTCCCAGTCACCACTCCTACACAATCCCATATCAGTTTGCCAAAAGTTCCACAGTTTGCGTGATAAATTATCACTATTGCTCCAAACCCTGCAGGACTTCAGTCACACGTCAATGGAAGCGAAAACTCCTAGACTAGCATAAAAGGCCGTCCATGACCTGCCTTTCCTCACCTCTTCTAGCTCATCCCTCCAGCACGAGGTTTCAGCTCCACAGGTTCCTCAAACATGCTATGCTAATTCCTGCCTATGGACCCCATCCCTGAGGGCTCCCTCTGCCTGGAATCATCTTCCCCAGTGTGTCCACATGCCTGAGTCCTTAACTTTCAGGTTTCAGTTTATATATCTACTCTAAAAAAGCCAGCCCTAACCGTACAATATGAAGGAAATCTACCAGTCAGTCTCCAGAACGTTTTCCTGATTTACTTTCTTCATAGCACTTACCACTTTCTATTTATTTGACGTTGAACAAAGGATCTTTTTACACCTCGTTTTCTTGGTCTTTAAAAAAGGCACAATGATATTTCATAAAGCTGCTCTCAGGATTAAAGGAGTTCATACACAGCAGTTAATTAGAGCAGTGTTCACATTGGCAATCAATACATTTATTTGTGTACACAGAATTCAATAAATATTATCTAGTATTAAGTATCATATTATCAAGGATATGAACTAACTTTTTTATTGGAGCACATACACTTGATTTGCAACGTTATATAAGTTTCAGATGATTCAGTAGTTTTATAGATTATACTCCATTTAAAGTTATTATAAAATATGGTTTATATTCCCTGTGTTGCACACTACAACCTTGTATTTTTTTTCTATCTAGTAGTTTGAACTAACTTGTTTTAAATCACAAGTAATAATTAGGCAATAATTCTGCAATGAAGTGCCCAACCAAGGCCTTAACTTCATTCTCAAAAGTCTGTAGCTTAAAAATACTACAGAATGGCCCTCTAACCATTCCTGCATGTGTCTTTTGGTGAACTCACATAAAAACACGTTGCATATTTACCCAGGAGTGGGAATGCTGGGTCACAGAATAAGCATGTCTTCAGTTGTACATAGCTCCCAACAGTTTTCCAAAGTTTATTTTCCCAATTACATGTTTACATTATATTTTACGTTCAGTCAAATGCTTTTCACATTAGCAATGTTGCGAAATAAGTCCTCCAGAATATAATCCATATGACAAAATATATTCTTATTAGCTCAAAAGCTTATTAGAATTAAGAAGAAATGTATCAGCATAAAAACGATAAAGAAATTACAAACTACATATCACTCTGCATTTGTATTGCATGAATCATTTAGAATATCTCATTATTTTAATTGCAACCAATTACTCCAGTCGCAATAGACACAGTATTATTATATATTTTAGGAATAAATTAAACATATCATCTAATAGCTCATCCTAGTATCCTGCTCTTGGACTCATTAAATGATCAGAGCTTCCATGAATGCTCATAGGAATTTCAAACCCACGTAAATACATCGTTAGGCTGAAGGTGAACATCTTTAAGGCAGATTTACCAGAAGGTTAGAACGTTAGGACGATAGCTCACGTGCATTTCTATTTTTACCACGTGCAGTTATGATATTACGGTGACACTCATAGTGATTGTGCCACATCTGGAAGGTTTAAAGATAACTAAACATGAAGCTGACATTCTGTAATCGTTTTATTGGGTTTTTATTGTATGTGAATCCAATATTGCCTTCATCTGACTCCTTAGGTAAATAAATAATTTCCCAGTTTCTTAAAGTAGACAAATACATTTAGTCAATAAGAGAAATGAATATTTTGAAAACAATTTTGAATAGTAATATCCTGTGTTTGAGACAGAATTTCAAAGATTGTGGTATGAAATAATCATTGAATCTAATAATGTGCCTTTCTCCTTCACTTTTCCTCCAAAATTAAAATCCTTAGAGGTCACCTTCTATGATTTGGAGCTAGTATTATAAACTTATTACTTTCTTATATTTTGGTACTTCTTCCCAGCCTACCAGCACAACATACTTAATCTGAGTTGTATGAAATGTGTTGTTCGGTTAACTCACCGTCCCAGTTAATGCGTAGGTTTGCTAATTATTTTTAGTTTGACGTTTCACTTTCGCTGTTTAACCAGAGTCTAACTACATCAACAGCCCGCTTTTAGCTAAATTCATTCTCTTCCTGTGTTTTCCAACTGCCCTTTTTTTTTTTTTTTATCAGTTTCCTCTTTTGTTTGTACTGTTTCTTGTGCGTCTTTAAATTGGTGTACATTAATTTATAAAGATTAAGAAACAAATCTTACAAAAGTAAAAATATATTTTTCATAGGCTCAGTATTGGGGGAACTAACCAGTTTAGCTTCATTGTATGGAATTTGTGCCTTTATTTTCCATTGTGGATTTAGAAGTGGATAGAAACTAAATCCGTTTGGAACATAAGCCCAGTGTTGGTCTAAACTTCTTCACAGGTGGTTTGTATCCTAACCCATGAAAAACCCAAACCCCTTGTCTTAGTTCATTTGGGCTGTTATGAAAGAATACCATTTGCCTGGGTGGCTTATAAGCAAACAGACATTTATTTCTCAGATATCTGGAAGGCTGGAGGTGCAAGATTACAGTGTCAGCAGATCCAGTGTCTGGTGAGAACCCACTTCCCAGTTCATAATCTTCTCACTCACTGTGTCTTCTCTCTGGGGTCTCTTTTTTAAGGGCACTGATCCCATTCTTGAGGGCTCCACCCCCGTGATCTCATCACCTCCCAAAGGTCCCACCTCCTAATCCCAACACATGGCGGGTCAGGATGTCAGCATCTGGAGCTGGCACGGGGTGGGGACACAAACATTCAGTCTACAGAACACCTTTTAATAACACAAAGCATTACTGTGAAGGAATCAGAATGCCATGGCGTGTTTCCCCATAACATTGTCATTTCTTAGAGGAATACCAACAATGATATTTTGTACAACGTTGGTATACAGTAGCTATTTCTAAAATAGATGTGCATTCTGGTGCCTAGTTCTTGCATTATAAGCAAGTCCCATTTTTCTATAAGGAAAACTCAAGCACCCTAACACTGTGTGACTTGTATTTGTATCTCGGCTTTGGTGGGAGGGAGCTGCAGTGGTAAGAAGAAGAGCTTGCAGCCAGGCAGATGTGGGTTCAGGAGCAAGCTCTGACATGGGGCTTTAAGTCCATCCCTTTACCTCTCTAGGCTACCATTCCATCCTCTGTGGGACAGAGACAATAAGACTTCAAAAAAATATCTGTAAAGCACTTAGCAGAGTGGAAGGCAAATTGCCCTTCAAAATAGCTGTAGCGATTGACAGCCTTCCAGGGCCATGTGGGGATTCCACTGAATCCTCTCCCTCGTGGCCCATAACCAAACAGCTGCTAAGTTCCTACTCCTGGATCTAGAGTAGAGTGAGGAAGGGCGGCATGGCTGAAGCTTAGACTGCCAGGCGGGTGGGTGATGAGAGATGACGCTCAATGATGCTGACAGCCCGGCAGGGTCTAGTTCATGGAGAGCCTAAGGTCGTATTCAGTTAAAGCCAGTCTTGACCCTACAGGGTGAGACCTTTGAGCGTGTTCTCCCCTCTGTCTGGACATCTTTTGTCCCATCTTCACTCACTCCTCCCTATTCTCTCTGCATCTTTACATGTCTAATGCCAACTGCTATTTCAAGTCTTAATTCAACATCAGCTTCCCCAAGATGGAACCTCTTTCATTTTCCTGTGATGCACTTCATCTAGTCCTGTTCAAATTCCTGCTTCATCACAGATGTGATGCTCTTCAGAAAACTTGGCTTGTACCGGTAGTTGACTTTGGGGCCTCTGAGTGAATGCGCATGGCCTTAGATTCAGACATTCATCACACAGTCCTGCAATAGCTTTTTAAAAATGTGTCTGTTTCTCCCATGCACTTGGCATCCCAGACAGGACTGGCTTCACCACACTACCATCCTTTCCCCACTCCTCCACAACTCTCTCTGGTTAACTGCCCCCTTCCCCTTCCATGACATCTGTCCCACCAGCCTTGGGCCTTCCTTTGACAAACTCACTCTCCTACTTGAGGACTTGAGTATCGTTCCTTATGGGAACAAGCCCCAACAAATACTGACTGAATGACCCAAGAATGTGAAAAATACATGGAACACAGGGCTGTTCTTGACATGCCTTGAAGGAGCTGTGTTTACAGCTTAGTTTATTGTTGTTTCAGCTACTATTTACAACTCAGTTTATCATTATTTATGCTACCTCTGCTTAGAAATTGCTTCCTTTTTCTTCCATTTCCTTTTTAGTGACTTTTCTAGTTTTCCCTAAAGACATATTTAATCATAGATACTGTAGCACTTAATTAATTTCTATTGACTATGGTCTCAAAATACCTAACACGTAAATGCAAAGTCTACTGTTTCCATCAGTGACTTCCTTGGCAAATATTGAGTTATTTACCCACAGAGCAGGAAATGTAAACAACCTCATTAATCTCTACTCTGCCTGACCCAGGGCCCCCTCCTCCCAGACCTCAATGTAAAACTTACTGAGTATCCAGTCTCATATATTATTTACAGAGTACCATTGATTTATACAACTTTTCCTAGGTCAGAAGTCTGGTGATTCATTGGCCCCGTATCCAGTTTGACTGCAGGAAGAGGAACCGTTTGCGAGGATACTATTTCCCAATGCATGAAACTGTTGTAGTGGGTTTCTTCTGGTTTAGCTAAACAAGAATGCTCTGTAGGAATAATAACCTGAAACATGTGTGGACTCTGGCAAATAAATTCTCTAAGTAACAACTGAAAAGAAATTGCAACAACTATTAAAGTGAAAAGCCTTACCCAGAATCAGAAATTATTTCATCACCAATGCTTACATGAAGATATTTGAAGGCCATATAGACGTTTCTAGACCTTCCGGCAGTAGGGATGAACAAATAGGATATGTACAGAGCTACCTGCCACTTTTTGTATTAGACAAGTGCCCATTCCCTCCTCAGAAGTCCACAGGAAACTTCTACTATTGCTTTCTTGTGCTTGTCTTAAAATACGGATATTAGCTCATTTAACTTCCTGAAGTTATCTGAACACAAATCTTGGCTCATTCTGTATTTTTTTAAAAAATATTTATTTATTTATTTGGCTGCGCCGGGTCTTAGTTGCGGCACGCAGGATCTTTAGTTGTGGCTCGCGGGATCCAGTTCCCTGACCAGGGATCAAACCCAGCCCCCCTGCAGTGGGAGCATGGAGTCTTCACCACTGGACCACCAGGGAAGTCCCTCATTCTGTATTTTTTAATGTTTGCAAATTAAAAAGAAAATAAAATGTAAATAGGGCAGGAAAAAAATGCCATAATCTTAACACACATGGAAAAGAAAGGGTTAGTGGCAGTCTGGGAATCCATTGTCTTTTTTTAACTGGGGACACTGAGAAAAAGAATGAAAGGTGACCAGGGCAGTACTTCCTGTGAGCTTGTCAATGTCAGACCTCTTGGCAAATCACTGAAACGGTAGTTCCTTATCGTAGAGTCTATATCCATCCACTTTTAGCATAATGTAAGTGGTCTACCTGGTATTGTTTATGAGTTTAGGGACATGGCTCCCCAGATGATGTTACATAAGTGATGGAAATATCTGAGTATTAAAAAAGGTGGTTCATGAAACTAGTTGCTCCCTTCTGTATAGAGGATATGCTTCCACAGTTTCACAAGCATCACTTAGAGACCTTATATGTTAAACCTGGATCAGAGTGTCAAATGAAACAAAAAAGGATTCTACAAGTATTAATGATCGGAAAACTGCTTTGCCCATGTGGAATTATTAGTGAAGTTTGATACTAGGTAAGATTTCAGAGTGAATCTCATTTGATAATCCAGTGCATCTTATCTTCACGCTGATTTTATTTTAGTAGATATTCCTCACCTTTGTCCGTAAACACAAATATGACATTTTAATATTTCGTACCATAATGTTCACGTAGCTCTGTCATTTTTTTTTTAAAGAAGAAAGACTCAACATTAAAGCAAAAAGCATCCAACTTTAGAAGATAAAAGAAGAAATAGTAGAGATAGGTTTCCTTAGAGTAAATTTCCCTTTCCTCTGAGTTCCGTTTTTATCTCCTTTTTGTTTGTTTTTGGTCTATTCACCTTGTTAAAACTTAGGCTATTTGGTCATCCTGAGCTATCCAGTCCATGTGGACAGTGACACACTAAAATGTCACCTGACAGCTTTTGTTTTCTCATGGTGGACTTTAAAATAGAATCGTTTTCATCATAGTGAAAGCAGGACAGTTTTATTAAATATATGCATAACTGTAGTACACGTTTACACTAAACATTTTTATAAAATAAAAAGATTGAGACACTCCTGCTTTCCAGAAACACCCTCAATTTCCAACTCCTGAATGGCTTTTCTACCACAAGCACCCAAACCATCTTCAATGTATGAAATGACTCACAGGAGGGTATAATCACTTTGGGGCATCACGTAATGGTGTTTTTATCTTACTAACTCTTTCTGTGAAGTACGAACCAATCTCAGTTTTTTTTTTCCATACTGCCAAAGGAGTACATGCATTGTCCTATGTAAATGAAACAGTTTAATTTGCATAACCTTTTAAAATTTTGTCACTTCTAAATTTTGGTGCCATTCAGCAAAGCTGTGTCCCCCTGTTCTAAAGTTCTCTACCGGGGAACAAAGTCTGTCAAAATCTGGCCTCACTTTTTTTTTTTTTAATTGAAGTAGAGTTGATTTACAGTGCTGTGTCAGTCTCTGCTGTACGGCAGAGTGACTCAGTTATACACACAGAGACATTCTTTTTTTTAAAAAATTCTTTCCCATTATGGTTTATCCCAGGAGATTGGATACAGTTCCCTGTGCTCTACATTTGGACCTTGTTGTTTATCCATTCTAAACGTAATAGTTTGCATCTACCAACCCCAAACTCCCAGTCCACCCCTCTCTCTACTCCTCTCCCCCTTGGCAACCACCAATCTGTTCTCTATGTCTGTGAGTCTGTTTCTGTTTTGTAGATAAGGTCATTTGTGTCATATTTTAGATTCCACATAGAAGTGATATCACATGGTATTTGTCTTTCTCTGTCTGACTTACTTCACTCAGTATGATCATCTCTAGGTCCATCCATGTTGCTGCAAATGGCATTGTGTCATTCTTTTTTATGGTTGAGTAATGTTCCATCGTGTATATGTACCATAGTGGCTGCACCAACTTACATTCCCACCAACAGTGTAGGAGGGTTCCCTTTTCTCCACACCCTCTCCAGCATTTGTTATTTGTAGGACTTTTTGATGATGGCCATTGTGACTGGTGTGAGGTGATACCTCATTGTAGTTTTGATTTACATTTCTCTAATAATTAGCAACGTTGAGCATCTTTTCATGTGCCTGTTGACCATCTATATGTCTTTGGAGAAATGTCTATTAAGGTCTTCTGCACGTTTTTTGATTGGGTTGTTTGTTTTTTGTTGTTGTTAAGTTGCATGTGCTGTTTGTATATTTTGGAGATTAAACTCTTATTGGTCGCATCATTTGCAAATATTTTCTCCCATTCCGTCGGTTGTATTTTCGGGTTTTTTGTTTCTTTTATGATTTTCTTTGCTGTGCAAAACCTTGTAAGTTTGATTAGGTCCCATTTGTTCATTTTTGTTTTTACTTCTATTGGCCTCACTCTTTTTCAGATTACCTTTGTTCCATCCTCTCCCTTGTCTCCACCTTGGCCATGTTGAAACTGTCCCTAAGCTTTGTCACACCGTGCACCTTCATTAAGTTCCTTGACTCACCCCAAGAGAATGAAGAATTTACAGTGCATTTGGTAAGTTTTTAATCCTTCAAGACCAGTCAGTTCCTTCCTGCCTTCTCTGCCCACAGTACTATGTAGTTCCATTCTCTCTCCCGTCCCCTGAGGAATTAATACTTAACCATTTACATGTTTTCCTTTCTGAACTGAGAACCTCAAAGGTAGAGAAGGAGCCTTCATCATCTTTCTCTTCCCAAGGTCAGCGCAGGACAGTACCAGACTCTTAGCAGAAATGCAGTCAATGAATAAAGAGTGAGTGAATATATGGCAAGGAGCTTAGTGGACAAATGACCAGCCTCCATATAGTGTAAGGAGAGAGGGGTCGTGATTCTTCTTGTACGTGTAATATCTGCCCAGGCACTACTGTCGCCAGTGTCTGGAAACAAAACATTAAAAAACAAAAAAAACTCCACAGTGACACAAACCATTGTTCCAGAGACTGTTTTTACAAAGACAGAAAAGAATTAGCTCCTTTATCAATTCTCCAAACATGCCATTTTATGCTAAAATATGATGCCATTTTAATGAGATAGTTGCCATACTTGAGGTAATTGTGTCTATCCACAGAATAAAATTGTTTCTATAATGGAAATCAAACAAAATACCACAAGATGTACGTGTTCAGTCAGCCTGAACTCCCTGAAATAGTTTTCTTGAGATATCATTGGTGTTTTACACTTTCTCTGTCCTCGCCATATAATTATGCATTATACAGATGGAATATCAGTCACAGAAATCGTTTCTGAATGTTCCAGGGAAATTATGTGCAAAGTTCTTTGAGTTGATTGTGAGCTGCTGTTAAACTTGTCTGGTTTTTTAATGTGTGGAAGGGCATGTTGAGTGTGATAAAACTGTGCATGTTTACGTGGAGTTCTGTGCTTGTCCCATCTTAGCCATGGAAACTGAATTGTTCTCCCCCTGCCCATCCTGTCTTTCACGCACATCATTGTAAATGCACTGACCAGGGGGGCTGCGTCTCCAGTTATTTTTACATACTCAGCACCCAATACACTGATTGTGTGTTGCACAGTATGTGCTCATTATTTTTTTAAAATGAATTAATGTAGTGAAGAGAAATGCAGGCTCTATAGATGAAGAAAACTCAAATATACCAACATGTTGATGGTGATAAATTAAAAACGAAATAATTTCTTTTTTTGCTTTTCACATTTCAGTATGTCTTCACATTTCTAAAGGTTAAAAAAAAACCCTCTCAGGACCCTCTGCTCAAATCGTAGCCCAGTTGTGTTCTGGATATCACCTGGGAGCCTGTTAGAAAGGCAAATCCTTGGGCCTCTCTCCAGCGCTGCTGAATCTGAATTTCCAGTTTAATAAGATCCCCATGTGTTTCATATGCACATTTAAGTTTGAGAAGCACTACTCCAACACATTTTGTCTTAATACCTAACAAAATGTGTCTCCATTAAGAAAAGATGTACTTGATACTGCTAACACCACTTTCAGTTTTCTTATACTGAGAAATACTTGGTGCAGAGTGTCACTGCCTATTTCACTGGACCATGGAGAAGGTCACATTTCAGACAACCTAGAAGGTGGTGGAGAAGCAGCCATGTGGCTTTCTGGGGAAGAGCATTCTGAGAAGCAGGCATCGTCCATGCCTTGGAAGGGTGACTGGAGTGTCCAAGGGTCAGCTCAGGGCTTGTGTGGCCCCTTGCCGTGGGTGGAATGAGCAAGAGAAGAGTGATGAGAAGTCACGGAAGGTGGTCCTGTAGGGCCTTGCAGCACTTTGTAAGGACATTGATGTTTACTGGCAGGAACACGGTGAACCACTGGAAGTTTGGGCCACAGGCTGGCATCATCTCTTCCGTGGGTCTCTGCCTGCTGTGTTGGAGGTAATCTGTAGGAGGGAAAGTTTGGAAGGAGGAATCCAATTAGACTGTGACTCCTGTCCCCCAGGAGGGCAATGATGATGCTCTAGAGAGGGTGGTGAAGGAAGCAGATGCCTTGTGTCCTTGGAAGATGGATGCTATAGGGCTTCAGAAAACAGTGCGTGGGTGGCTATGAAGAAAAGAAAGCTCACAGATAGTTCCTGAGTCTTGGTCTGAGTAGAGCTGACACAAAGGTGGGGAAGAGTGCAAAGGAAGCAAAGACCTTTTCTTTTCCTTTTTTTCCATGTGTGTGTCGGTGGGGGTGGGGTGGGATTATGGCGTGGGTGAAGTGATGAGGACATTAGCTTTTTAAAAAAAATTAACTTATTTTCGGCTGTGTTGGGTCTTCAGTGCTGCGTACGGGCTTTTCTCTAGTTGCAGCGAACGGGGCTACTTTTCGTTGCGGTGCGCGGGCTTCTCATCGTGGTGGCTTCTCTTGTTGCGGAGCACGGGCTCTAGGCACGCGGGCTTCAGTAGTTGTGGCCCGCGTGTTCAGTAGTTGTGGCTCGCAGGCTCTAGAGAGCAGGCTCAGTAGCTGTGGCTCACGGGCTTAGTTGCTCCGCGGCATGTGGGATCTCCCCGGACCAGGGCTCAAACCCGTGTCCCCTGCATTGGCAGGCGGATTCTTAACCACTGCGCCACCGGGGAAGTCCCGACATCAGCTTTTGACATGTTGAGATTAGCATGAGTAGTTTCTTCTTCCTCATGGCTGAATAAGCCATTTGTGACAACATGGATGAAACTTGAGGGCATTCTGCTAAGTGAAAGAATTCAGACAGAGAAAGAAATGCTGTTCTGTGGAATCTTAAAAGGCAGAACTCACAGAAAAAGAGAATAGAATGGTGATTGCTAGGGCTTTGGGGCATTGGGGAAATGGAGACATGACAGTCAAAGGGTACAAACTTCCTAGTTACTAAGATGAGTAGAAGTTCTGAGGCCTAACGTACAGTATGGTGACTGTAGTTACCAATTCTGTATTATGTACTTGGAAGCTGTTAAGAGGGCACATCTTAAGTGTCTTTACCATAAAAAGGAAATGGTAATTATGTGAGGTGATGGAGGTATTAACTAACCCTATTGTAGTCATCATTTCACTATATGTATGTGTATCAAATCATCACCCTGAACAACTTAAACTTACATCATGTTATATGTCAATTATGTCTCGATAAAGCTGGAAAAAAAGATGGAGATGAGTAGCATCCATGTAAAACTACTAACAGAGAGTTGAATGCATGAATCTAGCACTCAGGGGAGAGATACAACCTGAAGATAGAAGTATTATCAGCAGAGAGGTAAGGTTTCAAGCCATCAGGCTAGCTGAGATCCTGGAGGGAGTACATGTAGATTGAAAATAATAAGTATTCACAGACTAAGACTGGACCACAGCAACGTTTCAAGGTTGTGAAGGTAAGGAAAAGAGACAAAGGAGCCTGGGGAGAAACACCCAGTGAGGGAGGGAGGAGAAGAGCAGAGAGCAAGCGGCCAAGGTATGCACTTGAGGAAAGCTTTCCAAGGTAGGGAAAGTGATGCTTGTATCCAATGATTCTGGTAGGTCCAGTCCACGGAGGACTGAGTTTGGCATTGCCTACAGCAGCATGGAGGTCACCGGTGACCTCAAAAACTCCAGTGTCGCTGGAGAGGTGTGAAGAAATCCTGGTTTAAGAGGAACATGGAAAAGAGAATTAATTGGAAGGTGACAAAATAAATCATTTTTTCCCGAGGTGCCTTAATGTCGAGGAGAGAGCTTAGGGGCAGTTCCTGAAAGAGAAGGTGGGCATAGGAAGAGATTTATGTTTTCCCTTTTAGGGGGGTGCAGGGTTATCCTAGGAGAGTCATAGCCTACTTCTGAATGGAGGGCTCTAGTTCAGCATGTGTATAGATAACCATAGAAAGAGAGGGAGAATCGTGGGGGTGATATAGAAGTCCATTCTGGTGTGTTTTCAGTCATGCGAGCATGGGTGGTCTGAGGTCATGAGAGGGAATGGTGGATGCTGTGGGCTTGAAGGCTGGTAAGTGGGTAGACTGGAAGGCAGAGCTTGAGGAATCTCTCTACTGATGGCGTGGATTTCCCCCCCCGACGCAGGAAGGTCATGAACTGAGACCAAGGATGGGGAGAAGGGATTGGACTACTGGACCCTGAAGGAGAGAGGAGAAGCTGGGATCCTCTAGATCCCTGCCATTCAGAGTGTGGTCTGCACACCAGCAGCAGCAGTATGACCCGGGGGTTATGTATTTATCACCAGCCTCTCCTGCACTGAACAAACCAGAATCTGCACTTTATCAAGATGTCTAGGTGATTTCTAAATTCTCGGATTTGTACTCCATTTGTAGCTGCTCTACATTTTAGTTTTCTGAAAAGATGTAAAAGTAAGTTTTTAAGAGTTGAATGTACTGCTTTGAACGATGCTTTTTATTGTAGTCATCAGATTTTCCCATCAGAGTTAAGCAAACATCTGATATTATAATGGATTCCCCAATCCTGTGTGTGTGTGTGTGTGTGTACATGTACGCATGGGATTGATTTTATTGTTTGAGCTGAATAAACTCAAAAATGCATCAGTAAATGTATGTGACCCCAGAGCCCTGACTATCATTCCTTTTCTTTTTTTTGTTTGTTTGTGGCTTTATTTCCTTTTTTTTTTTTAAACTGTTATTGCTTTATACAGATTTCCAACTTCTTCTACAATTGTTGATTTAATTTGGGTCATTTATATTTTTCAAGGATATTGTCCCTTCTCTAAAATTTTCCAATTTATCTGTAGGGATTTGTACATAGTAGTGCCTTATAAATCTTTCATCTCTTCTCCGTGTCTGCCACATTCAGTTCCTCATGCCTAATGGTATTGATTTCTTTTTCTGCTTTTTTTATGCCTTTTCATTAAAATTTACAAAGTTGTCTATTTGTTTTAAAAGTAGTTTTTCCTTTTTCTTTAAACATGATTTATTTATTTATTGAATTTTATTTTTGGCTGCACCACGTGTTAGTGGTGGCATGCGGGGATCTTCGTTGAAGCACGCAGGATCTTTCATTGCGGAGCGTGGGCTGTTCCTTGCAGCACGCGGGCATCTCTTTAGTTGTGGCATGCGGGTTTTCTCTCTCTAGTTGTGGCGCGCAGGTTTAGGGCGCAGGGGCTCTCTAGTTGTGGCGCGTGGGCACCAGGGCATGTGAGTTCTGTACTTTGCAGCACGCAGGCTCTCTCATTGAGGCGCGTGAGCTCAGTAGTTGTGGTGCACGGGCTTAGTTGCCCCCCGCGGTATGTGGGATCTTAGTTCCCCGAACAGGGATCAAACCCACGTCCCCTACATTGGAAGGTGGATTCTTTACCACTGGACCACCAGGGAAGTCCTGAGTTTTGTCTGTTTTACTGATTGATTCAAAGAATAATTTCCTGGGCTTATTTATAATCATTAGGTTTTCTTCTTCTATTTTATGAAATTTAAAAAATTATATATAACATCTTTCTAGTAGACAAATTAGACTGTACATGTAGGAACAAGGAGGGGCAAGCAGTTATTAGAGAGTACCTGTGTGACATTTGATAGCTCTCTGCCAAGATGTTTTCCTGTGCGTTTATGTGCAGACGCCATCCACCTACATGTATTTAAATTAGCCTCATAGTATATATGTACTGTCTTCATCACCTACTCTGTTTGCTTCTTCTCAGTTCAGTAGTTGAGAAAGTGATGGGGTCATAGGGAGCCTGGAATTAAAATTCTCAGCCTGTCACTGTGCTTTGTAACAAGAAGCACATTTCTTATCCACTCTGACAGGCTCCCCCCTCCCCAAGCATTTTCTGTGGAAGACAGAGAGAGTCACACCTGCCCCACAGGGGTGATGATGAGACCGTGGTGATGAGAAGTTTCTACCTTAGGAAACAGGCATCGATGTCAATGGTTGTTTTACAAGCATCGCCTGTTACACCTTAGCTTGCTTCGATCCTTATTATTAGAAACAAATTATTTCTAAATCCCTCAATAGGCATTCTGAGTATTTATCTGACAATCTTTGCATTTTCTAGAAGTCCAACTGGTCAATAAAAGGCCTGAAAGGGTTTTAAATTGATAACCCTTCTGAAAATTCAATAGTTGATATGATAAACCATACTTGACAGTAGAATACCACATTTTCATAAGTGAAACAAATCCTGCTGTTTCAATTTGAGCTCATTTGAACGCGGGGGGTTTAAACGTTCAGGAATATTGAGTAAGAATATACCCATGAAGAGTGAGTCCATGTAGCTCTCTCCAACCCAGATTCGTTGAAAGAAGTAGGCCCTAAAGTAATGATTTTTCGTCTGTGCATCTACATTACTACTAGTTTTAAGAAAATAATCACTAAAATCATGTTTTCACTATTTTCTGGTGCACATAAACTACCTGGTTGAGAAAAAATAGGAAAATTTGATTCAAATTCATTTAACATATTTGAGATGAATTTTCTTTGAAAATTTGGTGAATTGAACATATTCAAAGGCAGTAAATTGCCTTAGAAGAACCAACTGGTTTTCAATAATTTGGCATTAGATGAATTAAATTGTGAAAAATTGGTTATTTAATAAATAGATTTGGAGCCACACAGTTTCATATACAATAATTAATTAAATCTTATTAATTATTCACATTTTCCTTGTTTAGTTTTGCCTTTTAATCTGTCACGAGCAGAATATGTTACATCTTCAACTGTCATGTTTCTGTTAATTTGCAAATTATTTTTTCTTTTTTATTTATTTATTTATTTATTTATTTGCGGTACGCGGGCCTCTCACTGTTGTGGCCTCTCCCGTTGCGGAACACAGGCTCCGGACGCGCAGGCTCAGCGGCCATGGCTTACGGGCCTAGCCGCTTGGCGGCATGCAGGATCTTTCCGGACCGGGGCACGAACCCGTGTCCCCTGCATCGGCAGGTGGACTCTCAACCACTGCGCCACCAGGGAAGCCCTATTTTTTCTTTTTTTAGATTCACATTTCCCTGAACTCATTAGTTCCCACGTTTATCTATATTTAGTTCACTGTGTTTTTTCTGTTTTGTTCACTTTTCCTTTGTGTAACTAATTAAACTGAAACAATAGTGAATATATTTTTGATTTCCTGTATGTTTGCTTATAAGTATGAACTTGCCCCTAACTACACCTTTGACCAAATCCCATGTGCATCAATATGTAGCCGTTTCTGATCAAAGACATTACCAATTCCCACTGTCCTGCTTGTCCATCGTGTTCCAGTCACATCATGCTGCTAAAGGAGATGAGTGGGGCTTCCCTGGTGGCGCAGTGGTTGAGAGTACGCCTGCCGATGCAAGGGACACAGGTTCGTGCCCCGGTCCGGGAAGATCCCACATGTCGCGGAGCGGCTGGGCCCGTGAGCCATGGTCGCTGAGCCTGCGTGTCTGGAGCCTGTGCTGCGCAACCGGAGAGACCACAACAGTGAGAGGCCCGCATACCGCAAAAAAAATAAATAAGTAAAATAAAGGAGATGAGTGAATGAATGCAGTTGATATTTTGCTTCTCTCTTTAACCCAACCTCCAAATCATTTATTTAAAAATATTTATTTATTGATGCATTTTTTAAAAATATTTTTTATTTATGTATTTGGCTGTGCCAGGTCTTAGTTGCGGCGTGCGGGATTTTTGTTGCCTCGTGCAGGATCTTTAGTTGCTGCATGTGGGATTTTTTAGTTGCGGCATGCGGGATCTAGTTCTCTCACTAGGGATCGAACCCAGGCCCCCTGCATTGGGAGCGTGGAGTCTTAACCACTGGACCACCAGGGAAGTCCCTTGATGCAGTCTTGAAGAAAACAAAGACTGGGGAAATAGTCAATATATACGTAAGCAACTGAATTAAAAGATACTTCATGATCAAGACAGTGTGGTATTGGCAAAAGAATAGACAAATGTATGAAACAGAACAGAGAGCTGAGAAACAGACCTTCACAAATATAGTCAAGTGATCTTTGAAAAAGGAGTAAAGGAACCAACCACAATGGGGCAAAGATAGTCTTTCAGCAAAAAGATGGTGCTGGAACAACTAATTGGACATCCACATGTAAAAAAATGAATCTAGACACAGACCTTACACCCTTTAAAAAATCAGCTCAAATGTGTCATAAACCTAAATGCAAATGCAAAACCAGGGGAAAGTCTAAATGACTTGGAATTTGGTGATAGCATTTTAAAGACAACACCAGTCCATGAAAGAAATAATTGATAAGCTGGACTTCGTTAAAATTAAAAACTTCTGCTCTTCAAAAGACTGTCAAGAGAATGAGAAGATAAGCCACAAGCTGGAAGAAAATATTTGCAAAAGATATTTGGTAAAGGACAGTTGTCAAAAATATACAAAGAACTTTTAAAACTCAACAATAAGAAAACAAACAGGCTGATTTTAAAATGGGCAAAATATCTGAACAGACATCTCACCAAAGAATATATACACAGGGCAGATACTCAGAAGAATGTTCCACATCATATGTCATTAGGGAATTGCAAATTAAAACAATGAGATGCCACTCCACAACTCTTAGAATGGTGAAAAGCCAAAACCACGATTACACCGAATGCTGGTGAAGATATAGAGCAACAGGAACTGTCATTCATCGCTAGTGGGAATGAAAAGCAGTACAGACACTTTGGAAGACATCTGGATTGTTTCTTGTAGAACTTACTCTTACCATATGGACCAGCAGCTGTGCTCCTCAGTATTTACCCAAAGGAGCTGAAAACTTACGTCCACACAAAACAATTGCAAATGGATGCTTGCAGCAGCTTTATTCACAGTTGCCAAAACTTGGAAGCAACTAAGATGTCCTTCAGTAGTTGAACGGGGGAAATCAACTGTGGTCTATTCAGACAATGGGATATTATTCAGCAATTAAAAAGAAGGGAACTGTCAAGCCAAGAACAGACATGGAGGAATCTTAAATGCATATCACTAAGTGAAAGAAACCAATCTGAATAGGTTACATGCTGTATGATTCCAACTCTGTGACACTCTGAAAAAGGCAAAACTATGGAGATATTTTTAAAAACTATGGAGTCTCTTTTAAAAAGGTATTTCAGGTAAGTGTTTTGAAGAAAATGCCTGAAGCTAATATGATAGGACGTAGGTAGAGGGGACAAATTGTGATCGGTTATACCTCTCAGGGTATTTAAATTCCTCTGTTTTGGGTGAAAAGAGGTTGTCTAATATTCCAGGGTCTGCTTCTGCTGTTGTGGTGACGGTAGTATTGTTATTACCATATTGTTATAAAATTGTGTGTGAGTGTGTGTTCAGGTCAAAGAATATTTTCAGAATTATTCCTCTTTAGAAAAATTAGGATAAAATTCCTTATCACCTAACATAAAGATTCCTTTGGTGATTCAATGTGCATACACTTGCAAAACCAGAAACAGCATGGTCTGCTTCTAGGACTCACAATTTAATTTGTAACTATTAACAGACATTCTTTTTTTTTCTTTTTTTTTTTTTTTTTGCGGTACGCGGGCCTCTCACTGTTGTGGCCTCTCCCATTGCGGAGCACAGGCTCCGGACGCGCAGGCTCAGCGGCCATGGCTCACGGACCAGCCGCTCCGCGGCATGTGGGATCTTCCCGGACCGGGGCACGAACCCGTGTCCCCTGCATCGACAGGCGGACTGTCAACCACTGTGCCACCAGGGAAGCCCTTAACAGACATTATTGATCACAATATACATATTCTCTACATTTTCATTTATTTCTGTTGACTTATTCTGTCAAAGGCTGGGAAATGCAAACTGTATCTTTGCATTTCAAAATACATTTTGTTAAGTACATTTCAAATGTATTTGGATGCTTTGTCATTCACCTCATAAATATTCATGACTATAATACCTCCACTGACATTTTATCTTAATTGATGAGTGGTTTCGAATTTTGTCCTTGAGATATTTTAGTATCAAATGTTTGAGCAAATCAAGCTTTCATCCATCTAAGAGTCCTGGTTTTTTAAACCTTCTTTTTGTGCAGATGAATTGGGTAAAGACTTGGAACATTCATTTTTTATGAATTTCAAAAAAGATTTGAAAAAAGATAAAACTAGATAGAATTACTTAAAATCAATCTCAGTTTATTAAAATACAGAAAAATGAAAAAGAGAGAACAATACTCATGAATAACCTGAGCTCACATTTTTTTTAAAAAAGAGAACGAATAAGTAAAAACACTGATACACACATTTTTTGGTTAAGATATTGATACTTTTTATTCACACTGCTTTCAAGTGTCTGATGAGTTCATGGTTTCCATTTTACTGTCTGATATAATTCCACCTTAGAGAAGATTCGTTTTGTTGCATTTATGTATTATGACACGGTTCGTTTTGTTGCATTTATGTATTATTTCACTTGGCAAATTGGTAAATATTAGTGCTTGCACTCTAAGAAGTTTAAAAATAAATGCATGCAATGTTTTCAAGTGTACAGTGTGCAAAAGGCACACAGAATTCATTTAACAACCATTATCATATTGGAAATATAGATCAAAATTATATATACATGTGCAGGTGACAAGAGCATCGTTTTAAGACCGTCAGTATCATGTGGTTTTAGGAGTAAAATAAACATTTTGTTCCTTAAACATCAACCACATAAACCCTATACATTTCAGTTTCAAATATGTGAAATCTAAGGAATTAGATGGTTGCTACTGTAGGCAAAAATAATGGCCTTTCCGACAATGAAGTCCACGTCCTAATTCCCAGAACCTGGGAATATGTTCCCTTTGACAGCAGAGGGGAATTAAAGTTGCGGATGGCAGGAAGGCTGCTAGGGAGCAGAGCTTAAATAGGGGGAAGAGTGGATTATGCAGGTGGACCCATGGCATTGTGAAAGTCCCTCCACGGGGAAGTGGGCGGCAGAGTCAGTGTTAGAGGAGACACCCGCGATTCGTGGGGTCTTTGCTGGCATTCTGAAGACAGAAGAAGCCCCAAACCAAAACATGTGATCCACCTGTATAAGCTGGAAAAGGCAAGAAACGTGTCCTCGTATACGGCCTCCAGAAAGGACCTCAGCTTTGCTGGCCTATGAATTGTCAGCCCCGAGAAGCCCAAGACAGACCCCAAACTCCAGAACTGTGAGAGCCTCTGTACGTGTCTATCGTTTCTCTTGTTTATCCATTTGCGCTTAGTAGGTTCACTTGCTTACAATTTCAGTATCTGCCTAAAAGCCAGCAGACCTTCTGGATGTCAAGATTTGATCTGCTTCTGTTCTCACAGCCACGGAGTAATGGTTAAGTCAAGAAATGGCTCCTGGGGGGAGGAGTCACCATTTGTACAAAACAGCTCTATTGGAACTTCTTTTACACCCTCCATGCTGTGTTCAGACGGTCCTTTTTTTTTTATTTTTATTTTTTTTGTGATATGCAGGCCTCTCACTGCTGTGGCCCCTCCCGCCGCGGAGCACAGGCTCCGGACGCGCAGGGCCAGCAGCCACGGCTCACGGGCCCAGCCGCTCCAGGGCACGCAGGATCCTCCCGGACCGGGACACGAACCCGCGTCCCCTGCATCGGCAGGCGGACTCTCAACCACTGCGCCACCAGGGAAGCCCCAGACGGTCCACTTTTTAAAAGGCAACATGATTCCAGTTCTGCAAACTCAAGGTTTGAGAGTTTCGCTGGAAACGTTCTGTGTTCTGGTCATTGTTGTCACTGCTTGCTCACATCCATGCTACAGTTAGATTGAAATACAAGGGTAAGAGCTTAATTATTTTGCTTTCTATGTTATGATTTTCTTTTAGTTCGTAGTAGTAATGAAATGAAGCACACTTCTGAAGTTAGCAGAAAGTCTCCTAGATAATGACTTCTTTTAGGCATCATTGAATTTTCTCATGTATCAATGATTTCATTTTATGTGGGGTTTAGTAAACCACTCCCTTCTCTGCGTTTGTCTGTGTATCTCCAGTCTTCTTGTTTTAAAATGTTAGTTCCTGTCAAAACTATTTTTATCATTTTAAGATATTATAAAGACTCAACGTTTATTTCCTGTTAGCATGCTATTGTGGCTATATTATGAAATACCATTATTTAGATCTGAAATTTTTTTGCGGTACGTGGGCCTGTCACTGCTGTGGCCTCTCCCGCTGCGGAGCACAGGCTCCGGACGCGCAGGCTCAGCGGCCATGGCTCACGGGCCCAGCTGCTCCGCGGCATGTGGGATCTTCCCGGACTGCGGCACGAACCCGTGTCCCCTGCATCGGCAGGCGGACTCTCAACCACTGCGCCACCAGGGAAGCCCTAGATCTGAAATTCTGACAACTGACCACAACTCTCTTGATTTGTTCCTTCACATTATAGGGAAAGATATTATTGGTTGCAATGATGCTGAGCTTTGAAACAGTGCTCTCTTGAGCAAATACGAGTCCTGGCTTTGCCTCTGTTTTAGCATCTGGTGTTGGTTACCATGCAGTTTGGTACAACGACCCAGGGCTCCAGAAGGAAAGCAAACGTCAAGGAGGTTATGCAGGGCCATTTTCCTCAGTATGCATTGCTCGTACCCACCTAGATGTCACAGAAGGAGATTCACAGGTAACATGCAATCTCCTCTTGTGAAATTTAAGAATTTTTTAAGGGGGGGAATGTACTTTTAGTTTCTCTGACTTCGGTAAGAAACTTTGCACGTAAGAAAAAGATGAAACTTACAGCGACTGAGTGGAACTATTTTACGGGCAGATCTATCTTCCTCCTGAAGTAAAGTTTGAACATGGCTCCTTCTTTTATATGTATGTAAGGATGCTTTCTCCCTGTGACAATTCCTCCTGCCTTTTGTCTCTGCATATATCTTTTAAAAACAAAGGCTTCAGAGTTTTGCAAGCTCACAAAAACCTCTTCCGTTACAAACCTTAAACTTAAAGGAATTTTAAACCGTTTTGGGGTTCAATTCTTCTCCCATCCTCCTTATGTCAAGGTGACTTCAAGAGTGAGGTCTGTGTAGGTAATTAATTTCTGCAGTAGAGAAAAAGCTGATTGGCATTTTGATCCCCAAATGTCCAGATGGCATTTTTGATCGAAAAATCGACAAAGGCACTGATAGGTATTTTAGGATGAAAGGAAAAGGAAACCATGTCTGCCCTGGTTGGTGTTCCCCTTTGAAGGGGAGCCTGCATTTATTATTTTTCCAGGAAAGGAAATAAGTTTGTTGGGCTGCCATCCTTCCCCATGTTTGTCATCCTCATAACAACTTCAGAATAAGTCCTGTATTCATTTGACAGATGAACACATTTTGGTTCAGCAGATTAAGTGATTTACAAGCTAAGAGAGGATTCGAATTTGGGTTCGTCTTTCTATAAAGTCCAGGCTTTTGTGTCTGTCTTCTCTCTTGTTTTCTGTCAGAGAATAAATATGATTAACTGGGCGACTCACTTCATTGTACGGTTTGCAGGGATTCTCAGACCGACCACTTAAAGCTCCCGCTTCCTCTAGGAAAACTAGAGAGGATGGAGTTAAACAGATAAAAATAGCACAGTCATTTTAGAAATCTAGATTTAAAACAGGAATAGATGCACAAGGGAAGGTGGTGTTTGATTACGATACACAATGGATTCCTGAAACGCTTAAAGGTAATTAAAGATATAAAAGGGATAGAGGGAAACGTACAACCATTATGAATATACAGCACTGCAGTGAGTTGATCTTTTGAGACATAGCACTAGCTGCAGCCTCTTGTCCGTTAAAAAAAGAAAAAGAAAAAAAGAAAAAAGAAGGCAGCTTAGGAGGACAAAGACGATGTAACTGCAGAGCTGGGTGCAGGCGGTGTTGGTGGGGAAAGGGAAGGAGGTGAGGGAAGTAAATATAGTTGAGGGAGCCTTAAAGGAGACCCCCTGAATGACAGAAACACTCTCTGGGGTGCTAGGTAAATTTCATGACTTCACTGGCAATCTAACACAAACGAATACGAGTCAGCGGCAGTCTATATCCTGGAGATTTAGTATATTTAATTCTATTTTGCAGGGAGTCACGAGTCCAGAATGTATGTTTGGCAGTACCTTCAAGAAAGCAACGTTTCTCTTGATGCACCTGCTCTGATAATTTGCTCATCTGACTACACAGATGTGCCTGCAACTGACAGGAGGGTCCAGTTATGCTGGATTAAAGATTCCTATGTAGTAGAGAGCCTGGAACCTTCCCAGAGTTTCTCCCACTTTCAGAAGTCACAAATTCAGATTGACAAGAGCATTTCTAAAAACTAGAGTCTTGGATTGTCTAGCTCCAGATAAATGATGGTGGTGGTCATTACTGTGAGACTTTGAAAGTCACATCTCTTGCTCCAGAACACACTTCATGAAAGGACACTGGACTATTATATACGGTAAGGAAAAAAAAAATCTTAAAGGTATACTCCTTTTCTTTTGAGGAAAAAAAATTGCAATTTTTAATCTTAAAAACACTACTGGCATTCCGAAGCAGTGACAAGGTCTTTTATGTGTCTATCAGTGAGAGCAGATAAGCATAAAAGGAAATTATACGTGCATTATAACTCTAGCGTGAGAGCAGGGTTTCTTAACCTCAGCCCCACCGCCACTTGTGTCCAGATACTTCTTTGTGGACGGCCTCCCTGTGCGTTGCAGGATGGGGAGCAGTACCCCTGACCTCCGTCCGCTGGATGCAGTAGCAGCCCCACCCCACGCCCCTGCAGGTGATACCCCCACGACGACCCAGACATTGTTGACTGTCCCGTCGTGGGCAACGCTGCCCCAGGTGAGAACGAACCACTGTTTTGGAGACATGACATTGTTTCTTTTGATTCTGCTCTTGGGGAGAGTTGTTTTCCTTTTCTCATATTTCTTATCATCCGATAGCTTCCTACTCTCACTTCCCAGAAGATGTAAATTCCCTAAGAACAGGAAGCTTGTCCAGCTTGCTTAGCGTACTCAGAGCTTATCAGCTTGAGTAAATACTTTGTGAATAAATGGATAGAAACAAAATCAAAATCAATCTGCTCGTGCTTTATCTGGGTGGATAAAACATGTGATTTCATTAACAATATGTTTAAACCTATGCGAGTTACTCAGCTTTGTATCAGATGGAATTTTATGGATTAATTTTACAAATAATAGAAATCTTTCACTTTTACCCAGTGTCCTGCCTCCGAATTGGGTTAGAAACTCATCTAATGACCATTGTATGCAAGAGAAATAAGTAAGAAACATAACAGATCCTGAGATTGCTTTGCAATTTATAATCTGGGGAAAACTACAGAATCGAGGCATACTGTCGATTGAAAGGGCAAAAGCAATGCCCACATTTAAACTGTTGTTAGGCTCTGCTTACTTTTCAGTGGGATGTTCTGGGGATTGAAATGACGTGTTCTAACACACGGGAAGACATCCGTGGTGAAGGAGCTCACAGGCTTCAAGAGGAAATGGAGGAATGAGGGCAGCTGCGGGACACGCTACCCAGGTAAGCCAGAGGGTTGAGGGTGGGAGCAAAATGAGGGTGCGACGGTTATTAAATCCAGTCTCCAAGGGTGTAGGGACGGGAGTGCTAACCTCAGTCGGAAGCTAGTCGTTGCAAAGCTCAAGGGCCAGGAGCAGAAGCCCCCACAGTATCTGAGATCTAACGTGGTTATCCGTGAGATAGTGCAATAAGGGCTGGCAGGTTTGGAAACAGAAGGCAGCTACTGCTGGGGGTTCCCAGCAGCAGAGAAACTCCCCATTGCTGGAGAGCAGGGGTGAGGCAGGAATTCAGCCTTCCTGGGTGCCAGGGCTCCAACCTGCATGCAGACATGGGGGCTCAGAGTCCGGCTGCCTCAGAGGGCCGTGAGGGGCTCTCACGTAAGTGTGTTCTAAGACTCTCGGGTGTCTAGTTTTGGGGGTTTCGTGCTTATTTTCTCTGAAGATTTCATCCAGTTGTAGTAGAGCCATGAAGTGAGGAACATCTTGGGCTGCAGTGGCCAGTAGGCACGTTGCAGCCCCTGCAGGCTGGGCCGTCTCCCTTCCAGCTCATTGTGGGCTTAGAGACACACGCACTGTCTTTGGGGTTGCCTTTGGGCACCCAAGGGTAACTTGTTCCCATTGTTCTGGAACGAGGGAGAATGGAAATAGAAAGGGATGGAGGGAGAAAGGAAGATAATGGGAGAACAGAATATACTCTGTAAACATAAAAATCTTAGATCCTTCATGGATTTTATGCTGAAGTTAAAAGTACAGATAACCCAGTTGCAAATCCAAAGTATGTGCAGAGTCATTTCCTGTTGTTGTTTTATGGATTCCACAACGTTCTGGGTGTAAAGAGCCCTCCCCGGAATTTTTCAGACAGAATTCCCCAGAACAGAAGCATGCTTCATCTGCACGGTGCCAATACTCCAGCTCCTGGAGCGGACAAGACGTGATGAGCTCTTACGGCATGCCACGTAATAAGAATGATTTCCACTCGCAATGTGATGGTAGCTTTCTACAAATGTAAGTTATTATGTCTTCTTTGACTATACATGTATTCAGCTGCACTTCGGGGACAACAATGCTTCCCAAAATATCCCCTCAAGACAGAACTTCCTGCCACCGTATTTCATGGCTGAACAACCCAAGTGGGAGTTTCCTCTTGCTGTATCTATTCAATTCTTACCCTTTCATTTCTCCTCCTTTAAAACCCTCTTCCTTGTCCCATGGCTTTCCTGAAACGGCTCTCTGGGGTCACTTGTGAACCTGCACTCCTCCTGGACTTCTTGATCTCCGCCTGGCCTCCGAGGGTTCAGCTGCTTCTCTGTTCCCTCCTCGATGGGAACCGCATGAGCCTGAGCGACTTTCCTGCTGCCTCTCTTATGGTAAAGCTGACATTGCTGAACTTCCCGGATCCTTGAAGCCGGGCTCTCTGCCTGTGCCCCAGGAGCGGCGGGCTCCTTCCGACAGCTCCACCGGTAGTTAACAGAGCTACCTGACTCCTTGCCCTCCCGGTCTCCCTCTGTCCACTCTTGGTTCCTCCTGAGGGCACTTCACTTGAATACACCCCTTGCACGTGAACCTGGTTCTGGGAGAAGGTGACACGCCCTGTCTCCTTATCCTTCATCTCTGCCCCTCCTGTTGCATCTTTGGGTCTGGTCCTCTCCTGGTGAGTGCATCCCCCCCCAGTCCTTCAGAAATCTCACCCCTCCCTCAGTTCTATCCATGGCAACACAGCCTAAATATAACCTTTCTCCCCTAGCTCCCAACTGGGTTATTTTCAGCCGGGTGCCAACAGTACCCACTTTGCAGTTGTACAAAAGCAAATCTACCCCACCCAGACCCATTTCCCAAAGACGCATGGCTGTTGTTGTTTATCGTGTCCTCCTCTTTTCCTCTGCTCTGGCCCAAAGCAGCCTTCTGTGCGGTGCTGAGGTTGGAGTGGGGTTTGGCTGGTTCAGTTCTGATTTGCATCTACCTTAGGCTCGAACTTAGAGACTCCAGGCCCCAAGGGTAGGGTGAAGGCGCCACTGAAACCCAAACCCAAATGAGTGGCCATAGCCCATCATCACTTGAGCCAAAGCAGCTTCAAAGCTCCAACACTCACCTGATTTCTCTGGGTTTTGGCTCTTCCCCAAAATGACTAGTCCGGCAATTCCATAGAGTCTTTTTTTTTTTTTTTAGTTATTAGAAAAAAGTTTTATTTTATAATGGAGTATACTTGATTTACAATGTTTTGTTAATTTCAGGTGTACAGCAAAGTGATTTAGTTATACATATACATGTATCAATTGTTTTTCAGAATTTTTTCCCATATATAGGTTATTACAGAGTATTGAGTGGAGTTCCCTGTGCTACACAGTAAGTCCTTGTTGACTATTTTATATATAATAGTGTATATTTGTTAATCCCAAACTGCTAATTTACCCCTCCCCACCTCTTCCCCTTTGGTAACCATAAGTTTGTTTTCTATGTCTGTGAGTCTGTTTCTGTTTTGTAAATAAGTTCATTTGTATCATTTTTCTTAGATTCTGCATGTAAGTGATATCATGAGATACTTGTCTTTCTCTGTCTGGCTTACTTAGTATGATAATCTCAAGGTCAATCCGTGTTCCGGCAAATGGTGTTATTTCATTCTTTTTCATGGCTGGGTAGTATTCCATTGTGCATATATACCACATCTTCTTTATCCATCCCTTTGTGGATGGATCCGTAGGGTCATTACAGCTCTTGCATGCTCCTAAGAAGCCTTTAAAAGGACATTCAGTGATATCTGTTCTCCACCATTACTTTAATTCAGACCCTCAAATCCTCTCACGGAATTATCATCTCTACAACTGGTTCCTTAAGTCTTGTATCGTTCCCACTCAGTGATTTCAGACTTACCCTCCTGAAATGTAACTGTGATGCCTTCCTCCTTCCACACTCAAGAATCATCGATGTCTTTCCACTGTTCAGGGAGCCATCACACGCTTCTCAGGCCGGCCAGGCCAGCACAAGTTTATTTCCAGAACATGCCCTAGTCTTATCTCCTGCGGTTCACCATCCTGTATTTAGAAGACGCTTCAGATAAACGAATTACACATTAGCATGGGCTCTGCTTCCAGATATCTTTGTACAACCTGTTCCTTCTGGCCAGAGAGGTCCTCTTGCTTCTTCTCCTTCCCTACTTCTTCACCAGCCAGGCTAGCCCACAAAACATTCCTACACACACACACATACACACACACAAGTTCTCGCTGCTTTCTTTTCTCAAGACTTATCTTCTACATGCCAACTGGTATCCCAGGGTTCTTTGTAATATAGCCATCACCTCCTTGAATACTGGAGCTGTGTACCACCATTTGGGTACCCCTTCTCACCCTGCTACACGTGGCACAGTGCATATTGCACATGGAGTGACCCATCCTTCATTTGAAGCTACCCTTTTTTTGGAAAACTATTCTAGCCCATATGAATTAATCTCTGTATGCCTTTTTAACAATGAGGAAAATGTCAATGCAGGTGAGTGTCACTCTTACCAGGGTTAATGAGGCATTAACCCCAGTAACAGCCAAGCAAACCAGGTGCTTAAAAATCCTGAGGAGGGGTATAAGGGGGAAAAAAAGAAAAGAAGCCTAAATACAAGTGGACTTTTAGAATAGACCTTGGGAAAGGAGATGCTGAGAGAAAGCAAATCCAGGTCTTTTAACTGTCTTCCTGTGTCTGTTAGGAGGGAGAAAGCTCACATCCAAATAAGGGGGACCGAGGGACTTCCCTGGCGGTCCAGTGCTTAGGACTCCGCGCTTTCACTGCCGAGGGTGCAGGTTCAGTCCCCGGTCGGGGAACTAAAATCCCACAAGCCAAGTGGCCAAGAAAGAACCCCACAAATAAGGGGAACCGAGCATGTGTGCGTCAGCACAAAATTAGCATGGGCAGAGCTAAGGCTATCAGACAAATTGGAATTGCAGGCTGAGTCGGTTAAAAACAGTCTGCACTTGGTTGTTTGTCCTTTTTAACCACGCACAGATTTCTTCTGGGACAGTAGTAGGAACCAGCAGACGAAGCGTAATAACTGCAAGTCTTAAACTCAGAAAGACCAAGAACACCTGGCTCAAGGAAAAGACAGAAAAATTATGGCCCTCCTTTACCATAAAGGATGCAACTTCTAAGCATTAACTTGAAGCCCAAGGAAGAACAGATCGCCTGAGCAAGAGATGGAAAATGGTAATCAATGACAGAATTCCCCTGATTTCTACGTTAATAGCATTAACATGCCCTGCAGGCAGTAAGGTGGCTTGTTTTATTTTAATGAAAGATTGTAACCATCTGAGATGTCAGTGATTTACTTGTTACCTTGGTTCCTCAAACTGTTTTTCCACACGGTCTTAAATTTTGCATCCAAAAAGTATTCCACATGCTTGTATGTTGTACTTGGAGAAGCACTGTGACCTCGGCATGGAATCAATGTATAGTGAATGAATGAATACTGGAATGTTCTATGAACATCTCATTTGCATTTCTTCCTCTTCAGATCCTACCTGCACTTGGAATAAGATTTAAATTAGCAGAGAAACTGGATTTATTGTCTTCTTGGGCATGGCACTGCTTCCCAATTCTGTGAGTAATTTTCTGTGAGTAATTTTACAGGGACCCTAAACAAATACCAAATTGTCAGGCCGGTCACTTGTGTAATGTTGACTGATCAGTACTTAAACGCATATTGACAGAGCCTGTTTGTAAAAACATGACATCGCCTTCCTTCTGAATGATAGAGACGTTTTAGTGTTATGTAGAATGCATAGCACACTTACTGTGAGATGAGCCAGCTCCAGGAGAAATATCTGTTTACACGGAAATTTAACATTCTTATCAAAAGGTTGTCTTCAGGGCTTCCCTGCTGGCGCAGTGGTTGGGAGTCCACCTGCCAGTGCAGGGGACGCGGGTTCGTGCCCCGGTCCGGGAGGATCCCGCATGCCGCGGAGCGGCTGGGCCCGTGAGCCGTGGCCGCTGAGCCTGTGCGCCGCAACGGGAGAGGCCACAGCAGTGAGAGGCCCGCGTACCGCAAAAAAAAAAAAAAAGGTTGTCTTCAGATTTTAGGCACCTTTTGGGAAACTGGCAAATTCCCTCTGTCATGTAAAAAAGTATTCTTTCTGATCTCATGTTAGAAATATATCTAAAATTAGAAATATTAATTCAAATATCACATCATGCTTATGATTTTTGGTTATATATACACAATCTGAATCAATGTAGCAACTGTCCTCCAGTTGGATACCCTTTGGGTACAAAGAGATCCAATACGGTAAAATTTCACAAATCAGATTAATCATGTATGAGCACAATATTTGGCTCAAATACTTTGAGGACCAGGGGGTGTTAGTAATTAAGAGGACAGGAGACGTATGCTAAAGCTCACACAAAGGAACTCATGTGAGGATCGGCATGAAGTCTGTGTCTCCAAACTGTAGGATGTCTTATGTATTCGAGGATGAATTAGCCTTGAAGAATCTTCTCACCTCCCAAGCACCCCGACCCCATTCCAACGTTAGAATCCGCCTTTGGAAAAGCCGGAGCCAGCAGAGCAAGTTCCAGACGTAGCTGCCAAAGCTGGACACGTGCAAGATCATGGTCTTTGTGACGTCTTTCACGCAAAGAGAACCAGAAGGAGGTGGGCCTCCTGTGTGTGGACTTAGCAGGGGGAGCTGGCAGGGAGTGAGCTGGCCTCTCTCTGAAGGCAGGGTGAGCTTCTGAGAGAGAAAGGGAATGAATGAGAGTCTGAACCCAGGGCCACGCCAAACATCCTCTACATGGGGATCACCTTGGAGAAAAGTTGTCTGAGACAGATGTGAAAGGAGAAGTAAGAAAGAGGTAGTGCGAGTCTGTCCCCGGCAGGCATCCCTTTCAAACCACGGAGCAGAGGATTTGTTCTCGATGGAAATAGGAAAAGGAATAATGGAATAAAGCAATAATGCTCCACCTCCCCCACCAGGACCAAGAAGCAAAGAAACACATTACTAAGGAATTCCAAAAGAACACATGGTGTTCTTACTGCGTGAGTTTCTGAATATGGACAAAATGGATCCACAGACCCAAGAGAAGATTAATATGTTCTCTCTATTAAAACAAGGTGCACATCCCATTTACTTTGGTCTACATGATCAACAAAATTTGAAAAGATTGATACTATCCGTTGTTAATAAAGGTGGGGAGCAAAATGCTCTCAGAAGCTGTTTAGAGAGTGTGTCTTCCTACCACCTTCTTTGAAGGGGAATTTGCCTAGAACTTTTCAGAGTTTCAATTATGTATTCCCTTCGAGCCAGCACTTCTTCCCGTAGTGGTTTCTCCAGTGGAAATATTTGCAGAATGCAGTGATAGATGCATAAAGACTGAAGAGACTCTAAGGGACCACGAGTAGGAGATGATAGTGTCAGTGTCCGGGTACACAGACAACGGCAACTTAAAACTAACAAGTTAATTCAAAAGAATTATTTCTTTAACAACAACAAAAACAACCCAATCAAAAAATGCGCAGAAGACCTAAATAGACATTTCTCCAGAGAACACATACAGATGGCCAAGCGGCACATGAAAAGATGCTGAACATCGCTAATTATTAAAGAAATGCAAATCAAAACAAACTACGACGAGGTTATCACCTCACACCAGTCACAATGGCCATTATCAAAAAGTCTACAAATAACAAATGCTGGAGAGGGTGTGCAGAAAAGGGAACCCTCCTGCACTGTTGGTGGGAATGTAAGTTGGTGCAGCCACTATGGAGAACAGTATGGAGGTTCCTCAAAAAAACTAAAAATAAAACTACCATATCATCCAGCAATCTCACTCCTGGGCATATATCCAGACAATACTCTAATTCAAAAAGATAAATGCACCCCTATGTTCATAGCAGCCCTATTCACAATAGCCAGGACATGGAAGCAACCTAAAGGTCCATCAATGGATCCATGGATAAAGAAGACGTGGTACATATATGCAATGGAATATTACTCAGCTATAAAAAAGAATGAATTAATGCCATTTGCATCAACATGGATGGACCTAGGGATTATCATAGTAAGCGAACTAAGTCAGAAAGAAGCAAATACCATATGATGTTACTTATATGTGGAGTCCAAAATATGACACAAATGAACTCATCTACAACACAGAAACAGACTCACAGACATAGAGAACAGACTTGTGGTTGTCAGGGGGAGGGGGGGCAGGGAAGGACTGGGAGTGTGGGATTAGCAGATGCAAGCCAGTATATATAGAATGGACAAGCAACAAGATCCTACTGTATAGAACAGGGAACTATATTCAGTATCCTGTAATAAATCATAACGGAAAAGAATATGAAAAAGAATGTATGTATATAACTGAATCACTAGGCTGTAGAGCAAAAATTAACACGTTGTAAACTAAGTATAAAACTTAAAAAAAGATTTCTTTGAAAGGGTACTGAACAGGGAAAAAAATTAAAGTTGCAGGAGAATATACATTCTATAGAAAGTATGAACCAAATCTATTTTTGTGCTAAAAAAATAAAGATGTACTTTTGTGTCCATGTTTCTGCACTCAAAGAAACAATCATGCCTAACAGATAATAATGAATATTCCTAATATATGGATATTGGGGCTATTTGAAGACTTTTTGTTTGTTCTTTAATGTACATACACTTGTTTTCCAATGTGCCTATACCATTCTGAATGAAAACACCAGGCATATTTTCAAGTAAGGTTTTCTGTCAGATGTGAACATTCTAAAAACCCCCAGAATCCATTGTGTAGAAGGCAGCCATCCACTGCAAAACTTGTAGCTTGAGAGCCTCAAAGCTTTTCCTGTATTTTTTTTTTTTTCTTTTACTAAGTCTTCTGGCTTGGGTGAAGGAAGTAAACGCACCTGAAACTAACATGTCGCATGTTGTCAGGCTCGGAAACTTCTCTATCTTCAAAATAACCCTGAGGGGGAAATACTTCAGCCCACGTGATAACAGTTTGGAAATGCTCTGCATGTAGAAGGGGGATGTAAAAATAAGTGACATTTACCTCTGCAAAATTTTAGGACTACAGTATTTTTATGAATATTGTTGCAGATTATCTGGTGTTATAAGAGGTAAGAAGATATGGAAAATGTACAGAACGTGAACAGAACTTTAAGAGTATTCATCAAGAGTATGAAGATACATCGTTTATAAAAACACCACCACGGTCAAAAGACATTAGCCAGTACAAAACTAAGGGTACTACAGGTGTCAATACCTATGTGTAGTTAATTCAGTACCTTGCATTATTCTATAGCCATCAATTCTGCTTTGTATCATTCTGTATTCATCGATTTTCTGCATTTTCATAAGCCATAAATAAAAATTTGTTTCCCTTTTTCATGCCTGTTCTCCCAAAAACAACCTTCTACTGATGGCCGTAGATTATTCAGGAAGAACAAGAAAAATAATGGGAACTAAAATAAGTAGGTAAGGAGTATTTTTCTCTATCCTAAACATTCCATCTGTGTAACTATATTTATGGTATGTAAAACACCTGTTTTTATTTCTAAGGGACCAGTCTGGTTCTAAAGTCACAGCTGGTGATAGTCTGTGAGGGTGTTCAGATACTATTTCTCGAGCTAGGCAGATGGCAGTGAAAAGCAACTTCATAATTTATTTCTTACCACCATCCAAGAATTTGGACAGACTCCTGGGGACAGAACTGGCAGTACTTCAGCTTAAACGGTGCAGGACATGTGTTCCGTACGTATGCATCAGGGATAACTGTAAGCATGTACTAGTCTAAGGGACCAAACACCAAGGATGATAATCTCATCATAATAATGGTCAGTAATCACAGAAGTCAATACCCAGGACTAAATTGCAGATGGGCGAGAACACTAATTTCGAAGAGCACCACTGACCTAAACTTTCCGACGTAAATGGGCTTGACTAGGTCCCCCTCAGAACAAGCAATGGCGAAGAAGGCTTACTCCAGTTTGTATAACGAAGGGAAAGTGGTACTAAATTAAGGTGTTAATGAATTGTACTAAAAAGCTGAGATGTCCAGATCAAGTGACAGCTTGGGATGAAAGCTGGGGTTACCAGAAAATACAACTGACCAACTATTGGGAACAGTGATTTGGACAGTTCCTTATATAAAGGACAATAGTGACCTCTAAAAGGAGGGCCTCTCTTGTTGAGTCAGCAAGTCAGGTAAAATCACCTTGGAAGACGCAAACAATCCTCATGACCTACACCGGGAATAAACTGGTTGATAAATCAAATCTTTCAACTGTGGGCAGCTAGAATGCTCATCTTTAGAGTGTGTAGGATCATTGAAACACTGGACACACGCACAGTTGGTGAAATTGATGAAAACAAGAGAGACAACCCTAAAAATGAGTAAGAGGGAATAAGAATATAAAAGTAAAGAAACACCCTTAAATTTATTAGCACTTTGGACCTGATTAGCCTAAGTGAACCAATCCAATTTTCAACAGGTTTAATAGTATGTGTGTATTGTGTCTGCTTCATACAGCACTTAAAGCATTTAAGAAAATCAGATACAGCAGACTGTGGTTTGAATTAGAGAAAAATTGATCAGGTGTGCAATCGACATTTAAATGCCGATAGAAATCTAATCTGTTTAATTAATAAGCTTTTGCTTTATTGATTATATAAATAAAATATGGATATTTAGAAGAACGCTATACAGGTAAATTAGATATCAAAGTAAAAACAGTGGTCTATCAAAATTAAAAAGGACAGACGCATCAATATCTCACATTGTTTACAGCTAGTAGAAATAGATAAGATTAAAACTAAACTCTGGAAATACATGTTGGTAAAGGACAGATAAAACTAAGGATACAATGTCCTCTGGAATATGGTCAGTAGATCCTGTAAATGCAGAGGATATCATCACTAATTGAAAATATGTGATCTAAAAATATTTATATTAGGTAACAGGACACAAACAAGATTGCTCCATGAAAGTATTTGTTGGTTATTAATAGAATTAATTCGTAACAGAGATGTTCACTGTCGAAAGGAAAGTAGGTGGTATAATTCAGCATTTGAAAGAATAAGATGAAAAAACGAAAAGTCAAAGGACAATAAGTAAAATTGAGGACTATATATGCTTAATCCTACATCTGGATGGGAGGTGGGTGCGACTTGAAAAAGAAAAACATAACTGAGGGTTTCAAAGCCATGGTGGGGATAAAGGTAAGTTTAAGCTGTGTCAGAGACCGCCACATTGAGGCATATTCAATAGGCAGTTGGATAAATGGGGCTAGGGGTCATATAATGGCAAGTCTGGACCAGAGCTAGAGCTTGGGTGTCGTCAACTGATCACATCTGTAGTTCCACTAACCTACTAAGAGTGAGTGGGAAAGGCTAAGGGCTAGCAAGATGATCTGAGATGCCCCAACATTAAGAGGTTGTGTTGAAGGAAAAAAAAAGCTAACACAGGATGCTAAGAACATCATCTAGGGACATAGGAGGAAAACCATGGGAGAGCATGCATGTTTGGGGAGAGCATGTGGAATACTGCCAGGACATCAAGCAAGATCAGCAATGAAAACGCCCCTGGGTTTGTCCCCTTACACCTTTCCACTTGGCAGGAGTAGTTTTGATGGAGGGACAGTGCACACGCCAGACTAGGGTTTATGGAAAGTAAGCAGTGGAGGTGGGACGAGTCTGGCTCTGAATAGGAGTACAGAGAAATGGTGGTGCCTCAAAGGCGAGTGGGGCCCTGGAGAACTTTTCTTCACTTGTCATGTGAGAGATACTGAAGCCTGGTGGTGATGGAAAGTATGAAAGAGAAGGGGAGAGGCTGATGATGCAGGAGAGAGTAGGTGAAGGATAGAAAGAGCTCCCTGAAAGGGTAAGAGGTGTGGGGCAACAAACTAAATGCACGAATTTTGCTTTATGAGGCAGGGAGAGACATTCTCTGCATTTTGGTAAGAGGGAAGGAAAGGAAAATAGGAGTGAGCACAGGAAGATTTAATAGAGAAGGGGATGCAGTTCCCATCAGATGCATTTTATTTCCTCATGGTGTGGAAGGTGAGGATACAGGCTGATTCTGAGAAGGACTGGGGGAAGCATGATATCTAAGCAGATGAAGAAGGGAACAAAACTGTTATGACAGTGGAGTAGCAGAAGAGTGAATTCCCTAGGAAACATTCTGAAACATTAAAACTAATTTAAGGGCTTCCCTGGTGGCGCAGTGGTTAAGAACCCGCCTGCCAATGCAGTGGACACACGTTCGAGCCCTGGACTGGGAAGATCCCACATGCCACTTAACAACTAAGCCCGTGAGCCACAACTACTGAGCCTGCATTCTAGAGCCCGTGAGCCAAAACTACTGAAGCCAACATGCCTAGAGGCCGTGCTCCGCAACAAGAGAAGCCACTGCAATGAGAAGCCCGCACACCGCAATAAAGAGTAGCCCCCACTCATGGCAACTAGGGAAAGCCTGGGCACAGCAACAAAGACCCAACACAGCCATAAATAAATAAATAAATTTAAAAAAATTAATTTAACAGAATTTAAAATCAGAAAAATCAGTTTACAATTTAAATTCAGTTTAAAATCAGAAAACTGATTTTTGCAAAATTTGGGTACAATAAAAATATAACACAAACTATTTTGTAAAGTCTTAAACTTTAAATTATTAAGTAAACTGCTAACGTGATTCTACCGTTGGTGGTAGAAAGATGAATACTGTCATTACTAATCATTAAAATAAGTTACTGCAGAAACATCCTATCACCTATTAATAGACTTTTTCTTCAAATGGTCATGGAATTTGGATATTCATTTTCTATTAATGTCAAAGGTAAAGCAGTTTTCTCTAATGAGTTTAGAATCTGGCTCACCAACACTACAGTTCTATGTACAGAATGTTTTATGGACTTTCACATCAGAAAGAATACATCCTGCACTTGTGGTATTTCCATGTTTCTCTCCCAGACCCACACCCCATTTCTCCCAATCAGTTATTCCATCCATCCGTAGCCAGGGCAGCTCTGGCACCAGAGTGCTTTCTTAGCATCCTAGGATCCTTCACATCATGACCTTCCACTCTCCTATCTCCAATTCCCCACCATCAGAGTCCTTATTCTGTTTGCACATGTTGGCTCTTTAATTGTGGTACAAAGCAACTTATTGGTTTCATGAATAGTCAAAATAAATGATCTTGGCTAGTCTGGCAGGCACACTTTTTTTTTTTTTTTTTTACATAGCTGTTTTACACTTAGATGCTTTGTCTTTTGTTCTGAAATGAAAGCCAACACCCTGTTCACTCTCTCTTTTCTACCCAACCAATCTGCTCTAGTCCACGTCTCCCTGCCTGAGATCTTGATTCTCTAAAGGAGCTCCTTCTCAGTCTTGCACCAGTGCCTTCGACTCAACCTGTTCCAACTTTCACCAGAAACTTGCTCAATAAATGGACACTCTTGGTGTTCTCTTCCTTTCCTCCATCCACAGGATCTTCCTCATGTGCTGACAAAGATGCCAGATACTTCTTTCCCAATTTCCTTACTGACCCTGACCAAAAATAATATCTATCCACACATCTAACTTTCAAGTTTACTCTCCTCTCTCCATCTCTTTAATAACAAACACCTTGGAAAAATCAGTCTATAAAATATAGCAACACAGTATAACCTGCCATTTACTACCCTCGCAGAACAATTTCTTATTCCAATCACTGTGGAATGCACCATCTAAGAAGCATTTCTCAAGACTGAATGAATCTCTTGGGAATGTAGTTAAAATGCAGACTCTTGTTTGACAGGTTGGGGATGAACCTTGAGATTCTACATTTCTAACAAGTTGCTAAGCAACGCCCAGGACCACAGTTTGAAATGCAGGAGCCTAAAGCATCATTACTCAAAGACATATTGGGTTTTTCCCCACAAGCTGTCATTTCACAATGAAGACTAGAACTTTGTTTTCATATTTTCATCTCTTTTCACTCTTCAACTCATTGCTATTATTTTCCAGAGCCCATCCCTCCAACAAAACAGGCTCTCACCACTACTCTGTCTCTATGATGTCACATCCGGTGGCTTTCCCATCTGTATTTTAAATGACCTTCTCTGTTGAATTCAACACAGTTGACTACTCATATGATGAAAATGTACAACTCTGGCTTCCCTGGAGGAAGAGATTCTTTTAACAGCATTACTGAGCAAACATCAATTTTATTCTTTATAAAAAGCCAGTAATGAAAATATTTCACTATTTACCTCTTTCCATAGTGTTTGAGCCTCATGCCAAAAAGGTGAACATGGCCTCAAAGCCTGAAGTGTCAGAATATCCAGCCCCAAGCCCACAGGACATCAGAGATGGCATGTGACCCAATCACACCCAATCAGAATTGCCTCTTGGAATTTTCTATTAAGTCTATTAAAAACAATATTCTCCTTATGCCCTGTGGCCACTAATATGGTAAAATACAAGTTTTGCTCAGAGAGCGCCACTTTTCTCACCTTCTGGGGAGAACCGGTACTAAATATAGTGAATACCTGGTGACTTCACCTGGGCAGTTGTGTGTTCCAGATAGATCCTGGTCTGTGTGCCAGATGTTCCAGTGATTGCCCCTTCTTTCTTTTAACCCTCTTTGGCTGAAGGTCATTGGAACCAGGGTTCCCTCATGTGCAACAAAAAGTTTTGATAATTAATTGTCCTAAAAATTATCTCTTTATTTGGCTTCCCTTAAATAAGAAACATCCCTATTGCTTCCTTAGAAAATCAGACAAAAGACACTAAGAAATTACTTATCCTTTTTTGCTGATTGTTTGGATTTGTTTTTCTGTTTGTTTATTTTTGTTTCGGCTGCGCCACTCAGCTTTTGGGATCTTAGTTCCCTGACCAGGATATCATATCACAGCTGATGGCAGTGAAAGTGTCAAGTCCTAACTACTTGAGTACCAGGGAATTTCCTGTATTTGTTTTTGTAGTTCTGTTTTCTTCCTTTTTCTTCTGTCCTCTTTAATCAAAACTTGTGAGCAAAAGCAGTTCTAAGAGGAAAGTTTATAGCAATACAAGGTTACCTCAGGAAACAAGCAAAATCTTAAACAACCTAACCCTACACCTAAAGCAACTAGAGAAAGAAGAACAAACAAAACCCAAAGTTAGTAGAAAGAAAGAAATCATAAGATCAGAGCAAAAATAAATGAAATAGAGGCCAAGAAAACAATAGAAAAAAATCAATGAAAGTAAAGGCTGGCTCTTCGAAAAGATAAACAAAATTGATAAACCTTTAGCCAGACTCATCAGGAAAAAAAGGGAGAGGGCCCAAATCAATAAAATTAGGAGTGAAAAAGGAGAAGTTACAACTGACACCACAGAAATACAAAGGACCATAAAAAACTACTACAAGCAACGGTATGCCACTAAAATGGACAACCTAGAAGCAATGGACAAATTCTGAGAAAGGTACAATCTTCAAAAAAAAACCAGGAAGAAATGAAAAATATGAACAGACCAATTACAAGAACTGAAATTGAATCTGTGATTTAAATACTCCCAGCAAACAAAAGTCCAGGACCAGATGGCTTCATAGGAGAGTTCTATCAAACATTTATAGAAGAGTTAACACTCATCCTTCTCAAACTCTTCCAAAAAATTGCAGAAGAAGGAATATTTCCAAACTCATTCTATGAGGCCACCATCACCCTGATACCAAAACCAGATAAAGATGTCACAAAGAAGAAAATTACAGGCCAACATCACTTATGAACATACAGGCAAAAATCCTCAACAAAAAACTAGCAAACTGAATCCAACAGTACATTAAAAGGATTTCACACCCTGATCAAGTGGGATTTATCCCAGGGATGCAAGCATTTTTCAATATTTGCAAATCAGTGTGATACACCACATTAACAAATTGAAAAATAAAAGCCATGTGATCCTCAATAGTAGCAGAAAAAGCTTTTGATAAAATTCAACATGCATTTATGATAAAAATTCTCCAGAAAGTTGGCATAGAGGGAAACTACCTCAACATAATAAAAGCCATATATGACAAACCCACAGCTAACATCATACTCAACAGTAAAAAGCTGAAATCATTTCCTCTAAGATCAGGAACAAGACAAGGTTGTCCACTCTTGCCACTTTTATTCAACATAATTTTAGAAGTCCTAGCCATGGCAATCAGAAGAAAATGAAATAAAAGGAATCCAATTTGGAAAAGAAGTAAAACTGTCACTGTTTGCAGATGACATGATACTATACAAGGAATATCCTAAAGACACTACCAGAAAACTACTAGAGCTCATCAATGAATTTGGTAAAGTTGCAGGATAAAAAATTCATACACAAAAATCTATTACATCGCTATACACTAACAATGAAAAATCAGAAAGAGAAATTAAGGAAACATTCCTATTTACCACTGCATCAGAAAGAAAATACCTAGGAATAAACTTACCTAAGGAGGCAAAAGACCTGTACTCTGAAAACTATGTGATGCTGATGAAAGAAACCAAAGATGACACAGATAGAAAGATATACCATGTTCTTGGATTGGAAAATTCAAATTGTCAAAATGAATATACTACCCAAGGCAATCTACAGATTCAATGAAATGCCTATCAAATTACCAATGGCATTTTCCACAGAACTAGAACAAAACATTTTTAAATTTGTGTGGAAACACAAAGATTCCAAAGAGCCAAAGCAATCTTGAGAAAGAAGAACAGAGCTGGCAGAATCAGGCTCCCTGACTTCAGAGTATACTACAAAGCTACAGTCACCAAAGCAGTATGGTACTGGCACAAAAACTGACATATAGATCAATGGAACAGGATAGAAAGCCCAGAAATAAACCCACATACCTATGGTCAATTAATCTACAACAGAGGAGGCAAAAATATACAGTGGAGAAAAGACAGTCTCTTCAATACATGGTGCTGGACAGCTACATTGAAAAGAATGAAATCAGAACATTCTCTAATACCATACACAAAAAATAAACTTAAAATGAATTAAAGACATAAATATAAGACCATATACTATAAAACTCCTAGAGGAAAAAATAGGCAGAACACTCTTTGACATAAATTGCAGCAATATCTTTTTGGGTCCATCTCCTGGAGTAAAAATAAACAAAAGGGACCTAATTAAAGTTAAAAGCTTTTGCACAGCAAACCATAAACAAAACACAAAAACCACCTACAGAATGGGAAAAAAATATTTGCAAATGATGCGACCAACAAGGGTTTAATTTCCAAAATATACAAACAGCGTATATAACTCAATATCAGAAAAAGAAACAACCCAATAAAAAAATTGACAGAAGACCTAAATAGACATTTCTCCAAAAAAGAAATACAGATGGCCAGTAGGCATGTGAAAAGATGTTCAACATCGCTATTTATTAGAAAAATGCAAATCAACACTACAATGAGATACCACCTCACACCAGTCAGAATGGCCATTATCAAAACGTCTACAAATAAATGCTGGAGAGGGTGTGGAGAAAAAGGAACCCTCCTACACTGGTGGTGGGAATGTAAAAAGTGGTACAGCCACTATGGAGAATAGTTATGAAGTTTCCTTTAAAAACTAAAAATAGAGCTACCATATGACCCTGCAGTCTTATTCCTGGGCATATATCTGGAGAAAACCATAATTCAAAAAGATACATGGAGCTTCCCTGGTGGTGCAGTGGTTGAGAATCTGCCTGCCAATGCAGGGGACACAGGTTCGATCCCTCGCCTGGGAAGATCCCACATGCTGCAGAGCAACTGGGCCCATGAGCCACAGCCACTGAGCCTGTGCGTCTGGAGCCAGTGCTCCGCAACGAGAGGCCGTGATAGTGAGAGGCCCATGCACTGCGATGAGTGGCCCCCGCTCGCCGCAGCTAGAGAAAGTCCTCGCACAGAAACGAAGACCCAACACAGCCAAAAAAAAAGATACATGCGCTCCAGTGTTCATTGCTGCACTATTCACAACAGCCAAGACACGGACACACCCTAAATGTCCATCTAAAGAGGAATGGATAGAGAAGATGTGGTAATATATGTACAATGGAATCTTACACAACCATAAAAAAGAATAAAATAGCGCCATTTGCAGCAACATGGATGGACCTAGAGATTATTATACTATGTGAAGTAAGGCAGACATAGACAAGTATCACATGATTATCACTTATATGTGGAATCTAAAAAAAAAATGATACAAATGAACTTACATACAAAACAGAAACAGACCCACAGACATAGAAAACAAACTTATGGTTACCAAAGGGGAAGAGGGAGGGAGGGATAGATCAGGAGGTTGGTATTAACAGATACACACTACTATATATAAAATAGATAAACAACAAGGACCTACTGTATAGCATAGGGAACTATATTCAATATTTTGTAATAACCTATAAGACAAAAGAACCTGAAAAAATAGATGCATACATATATATGTATAACTGAATCACTTTGCTGTACACCTGAAACAAACAATATTGTAAAGCAACTATACGTTAATAAAAAATAAAATATAAAGAAAAAGAAAAAAAATCACTTATCCTTTCTTGGCTGTCATTGAGCATTTATTCTGCCAGATGAATGTTACCATCTATTTGTCACATTTTGAAAATAAAAAATATTGATCATCTGATCCAAGTCTGTAAAATGTGTAGCTTAATAAGACTATACACCACACAGGGTATAATCTTCCTGTCTCAGAAAGTTTTATGTCATTATCACATAAGTAGGCAAATATGTAAAGTTTTCATATATGTCTTGCACATTTTTAAGAGGTTATGCATCTTTTTTGCTACAGTGAATTCACTGTTGCACTTTTTAAATTCTGCTGGTATAAAAGTACTATTAATTTTTGTATATTATTATAGCATTTTTAATGAATTCTTTAACTTTGTAATGCTGTTTCAGTTGATTATCTTGGATTTCTAGGCACAGAATCATTCACTGATTACTCAACTATTGAGCATCTGTGGTGTGTTACCTCATGTGCATAATGCTGGACGCAACTTACAAATGATACTGGTTTTGCTATTTTTTTCCACATTTTCTTAGCCTTTATTTATTTATCTTTGCTTCTGTATTTCCTAGAGCTTCCAAAACCTGAGGCACAGTAGCAGAGATGCCAGGCATACTTGTCTTATTCCTGATTTAATGGAATGTCTTTCACACTATTACTATGTATAGGCTTGTCATTTGCCTGTGAATAATTTTTTGAATGATTTTTTTATTGAAACCTCTTTATTCTTAATTGTCACTTTTTTATTAATCTAGCATGCATATTGCAAGTTATCAAATTAATGCATCAGACCAAAAGTTTTTTGTTTTTGTTTTTGGCAATTTGCATATGACTTAATTTAGAATTTTACTGCTGAACTATCAAAATCCAATTGTTGAATGATGGACAGGCAAGACATTACAACCAAGTTGGCAAAGAAGGAGAGCTTACATATATTAGATAGGTAGATACAGAGACATAGAAATAAATATACTTAGATGTAAACGTTGGTATGTCCATGCACACGTACATATACGTCCAAATTCCCTATCCCTATTCACTGAGAGGACTTGGGAGCTGCATCACACCAATAAGACTGTTATCTGGCTGATAAGTTTTTGTTTATAGGTACCATAAATATAAATACCATTTTCTACTATAAGGAATTACAACCTTTGGAAAAATAGCTGATTCCAGAGCTGGGGCAGAGAAGGGACAAGATAAGCCTGGAGAGTATTGTTCCACAAAGCAAGGAATTGTTCAAAGAGTGATGAGGATATGTCGAATAGCCGAAACTTAGAAACAACCTAAATGTCCATCGACAGATGAATGTATAAAGAAGATGTGCTACATATGTACTGGGTGGGCCAAAAAGTTCATTTACGTTTTTCCATAACATCTTACGGAAAGACCCAAACAAACTTTTTGGCCAACCCAATACAGTGGAGTACTATGCAGCCATTAAAAAATGAAATAATGCCATTTGCAGCAACTTGGATGAACCAAGAAATGATCATGCTAAGTAAATCAGACAGAGAAAGACAAGTACTGCATGATATCACTCATATGTGGAATCCAAAATATGGCACAAATGAACTTATCTATGAAATAGAAACAGACTCATAGCCATAGACAACAGACTTGTGGTTGCCAAGGAGGATGGGGGAAGGGAGAGGGATGGACTGGGAGTTTGGCGTTGGTAGATGCAAACTAGTACATGTAGAATGGATAAACAACAAGGTGTTACTGTACAGCACAGGGAACTATGCTCAATATCTTGTGATAAACCATATGGAAAAGAACATGAAAAGTATATATATATATATATAAAACTGAGTCACTTTGCTGTACAGCAGAGATTGGCCCAACATTGTAAACTACATTTCAATTGAAAAGAAGAAAAGGACAGAGGAATCAGCCAAAATAGGCTCCCATTGACCAAACTGAGGAAAATCTGAGCATAAAAATGCACGATGATCATCGATTATACTCCATTAAATAGAAGAGGGAAGCACAAGTCCATACACATCTAAACAAATGGAAATCGTAGTAAAGAACATGATATTTATGTGATTTAAAAATACTTCCCCACAAGGTAGTTAATATAAAAGGGAGTAGAGTAAGTTCATTGGGAAGAAGCTTGGCAGATATCACTTTTAACTAAGGTTAAGCCACTTCTCATCTGGTAAGATGCAATGAGAAGGTAGCATCACCTACCTCAATGAGAAGGAAATCACCTGTGATTTCCCTGCCAATCATGAGAACACAGCAGATAAACACCAAGGGAGGGAAATCCTATAAAATAGTGTAGTGGGTTGAATAGTATATCCCTCTGATATTCATGTCCACCCAGCATCTCAGAATGTGACCTTGTTTGGAACTAGGTCTTTGCAGATATAATTCACTAAGAATATCAAGATTAGATCATCCTAAATTTAGGGAGAGTCCTAAGTCCAGTGACTGATGTCCTTATGAGAATATAAGAGGACAGAGACACACAGGGAAGAAGATCCTGAGAAGAAAGAGGTAGATATTAAAGTGATACTGCCACAAGCCAAGAAATGCCCAGGATTGCCAGCAACCACAAGAAGTTAGGGGAGAGGCCCTGGAGCAGCTCTTCCTTCAAAGCCTCCAGCAGGAACCAACCTCACCAGCACCTTGATTTTTGGACTTCTGGTCTACTGAACTGTGAAAGAATAATTTTGTGCTGTTCTAAGCTACCCAGATTGTGGCAGTTGTTATAGCAGCCCTAGGAAACTAACATAATAACAGAACCATAATTTTCCAAACTCCCAGGTACATGAATTAAAAAAAAAAAAAAAAAAGACTATAACATGGTCTAGACTGAAGGAAACTGAAGAGATGTGAAGACCGAGTGGAACCCATGATTCTTACCTGAGTTCTTTTGTCATAAAAGACATTCTTGGGACAACTGGTGAAACATGAATCAACTCTGAGGACACACATCAATATTAATTCCCTGATTTTATTATATTGTGCATGTGTAGGAGAATGTCCCTATTTATAGGAAGTATAAGGGAAAGTGCTTGGCAGCTGCTGGGACAGCAGGTGGGGGAACTGACTCAGGTGATTGGGGATAACTTCCTACTCAATAGCCAATATTTATGATTCTTTAAAGTTGCTACTGTTTAAAAATGTCCACCTGTCTAGTAACCAGGGAAAGGTAAGTTGAAGCAAAAATAGGATTAGAAAAAATTAGTAACTCTGAGGAAACCGAGTATCGATAAAAATAAGGAGCGGTAGGACTTCCTGCTCAGTGCTGTGTGTGTGAAAGAGGTGTGTCTGCCTTAGAGCGGAGTTGGCAGTATCTACCCAAGTTCAAGCTATGTGTAACCTGTGACAACTCAGCAGTCGCACTTGTGCATAGGTACCCTTGAGTTTTACACACATTGTACAAGAAAACATGTCTGAAGAGGGTCGCAACAACGTTATTTCTGAAGCTTGGAAACTTGAAATGTCTGAAATGTCCATCGATAGAAACATGGATAAAGAAATTGTGATATGTTGATAGAATAGTTGAAAGGATTGAGCCTGACGTACAGTTATAACAGGGATCCATCTTGACGATAAAAGGTCAAGTGAGAAAAATGAGTTAAAAAGGAAACAACCCAATCCAAAAAAAGGCAGAAGATCTAAATAGACATTTCTCCAAAGAAGATATACAGATTGCCAACAAACACATGAAAGAATGCTCAACATCATTAATCATTAGAGAAATGCAAATCAAAACTACAATGAGATATCATCTCACACCAGTCAGAATGGCCATCATCAAAAAATCTAGAAACAATAAATGCTGGAGAGGGTGTGGAGAAAAGGGAACACTATTGCACTGTTGGTGGGAATGTAAATTGATACAGCCACTATGGAGAACAGTATGGAGGTTCCTTTAAAAACTACAAATAGAACTACCATACGACCCAGCAATCCCGCTACTGGGCATATACCCTGAGAAAACCGTAATTTAAAAAGAGTCATGTACCAAAATGTTCATTGCAGCTCTATTTACAATAGCCAGGGTATGGAAGCAACCTAAGTGTCCATCAACAGATGAATGGATAAAGAAGATGTGGCATATATATACAATGGAATATTACTCAGCCATAAAAAGGAACGAAACTGAGTTATTTGTCGTGAGGTGGATGGACCTAGAGTCTGTCATACAGAGTGAAGTATGTCAGAAAGAGAAAAACAAATACCGTATGCTAACACTAATATATGGAATCTAAGAAAAAAAAAGTCATGAAGAACCTAGGGGCAAGATGGGAATAAAGACACAGACCTACTAGAGAATGGACTTGAGGATATGGGGAGGGGGAAGGGTAAGCTGGGACAAAGTGAGAGAGTGGCATGGACATATATACACTACCAAACGTAAAATAGAGAGCTAGTGGGAAGCAGCCACATAGCACAGGGAGATCAGCTCGGTGCTTTGTGACCACCTAGAGGGGTGGGATAGGGAGGGTGGGAGGGAGGGAGATGCAATAGGGCACAGATATGGGAACATATGTATATGTATAACTGATTCACTTTGTTATAAAGCAGAAACTAATACAACATTGTAAAGCAGTTATACTCCAATAAAGATGTTAAAAAAAAAGATACGCACTGAATGATGACATTATATAAACGTTAAAAGGCACACAGAAATACTTTATTATATCTGTGTGTTTGTGTATGCGTATGGATATGTGTTTATTACAGGCCAATTTCAGTACAAGTGTTACCTTTGGGAAACGGGAGAGAAGGGGAATAAAAGAAGAGGAGCTTTCGATTTAAAATGTAATAATTTTGTGTGTTTTTTAAATGTCGAAGCAAATGTGCTAATTGCCAACCGTTGAATTAAGGTATGAAATATGAGGTTGTCCCTTTTAAGGCTGTCTATATTTTTCTTTTTCCAGTATGGAAAAATACTGTACAAGGAAATAAACTGTTTTCCAAAGGAGAGTTCATTCTGACAAAATAAAGCAAAAAAAAAAAACAAAACAAAAAAAAAAAAACAAAACAAGGGTGGGGTCATGCCATAAAAGGAGAGATGTATGGACATGGATGCCTATCTCTCTGATGCAGCATTCAGAACATTTCTGACCACCCACACACAACAAAATGAAAAAGAAAATGCATTATTATTATTCATGATTTTGCATTATCTGCACCCACACCTTATCAAGCTAACCCAAGAGGAAAAGCATGCAAAGAAGGTCCATCACCAACAGTACCACCCCCACCACAGACACAGCCAAAGTACTGCAAGGCGGCATCTCTAACAACGTCTACACAATGGCACCTGCGTGTGGCTGGGCAGGTGTTATGCACAACAAAAACATGGAAGATCAGCAGTACAATGAGAAAAATACAGTAACTTCCCAGCAGATGGCAAGAAAACACCTTGAGGAAATGGAGCCATGTTTTGAACTCCTAGGAAGGTGCCAGTGGAAGAAATGGTGACACTTTATCTGAGGCCACTCCTGTTATTCTATAGCACACTATTCTATTTGTTTTTGTGATTTAATACCATCTGCCTTGCTTAAACCTTGTTTATTTGCAGAGCTACTTGTTACTATCTTCTCCTGTCTTACCCTTTAAACAAATACTCCATGAAGTCAGGGACCTATTCCGTTTGTTCACTTTCACATCTCAACCATCTAGCACAGATGCTGGCACCCACTAACTTCTCAATCAATACTGATGGCATAGACCCAAAAACAACAGATGAAACATCTTCTGTCCGGTCTTTCTAATGCATGTAAACATCTTGCAGATCACTGGTATTTTGAAATGTACATTAAAACTACATTGGCACTGGGCTTCCCTGGTGGTGCAGTGGTTGAGAGTCTGCCTCCCGATGCAGGGGACACGGGTTTGTGCCCGGGTCTGGGAAGATCCCACATGCCGTGGAGCGGCTGGGCCCATGAGCCATGGCTGCTGAGCCTGTGCGTCCGGAGCCTGTGCTCTGCAACGGGAGAGGCCACAGCAGTGAGAGGCCCGCGTACCGCAAATAATAATAAATTAAAAAAATTTAAAAACTACGTTGGTGCCATACCAACACTTAAATGACACTGAAAAATAATATGGATGTTAATGAATGAATTATTGCCTCTGAGCAAATGGGACAGATCAGTGTAAAACCTGATCTTTAAGCAACGTATTTCACCATATTGCATATGAAGTTGATTCTAACTCCATATGCATTCATTTTTAATACCAAGCTTATATTTTACTGACAAGGAGAGTACAGGCATTGTAAAACATAACAAAGTATATTGTTGGTGTATAAAATAACAAATGACAATGAAATCGACTGTACTCTTTCATACAAAAATTGTATGAGCTTGCAATACTAAATTGTTCAAGACAGAATCTAGCCAACTGATTATATAATCACTGTTCAAAGGTGACCATGACCTATATAAGATATCAACTATTTACATATTTAAAGCTAAAGTCACTATTTGAAAACACACAATGTGGCTGAAAAATAAAAATTACTTTTTGAGTTATATTATTAATTGAGTAAAGACTTACATTATGGGATTACTATCACCACTTCAGTAGATATTTATAGATGAAATAAACTAAGGAATTTTTATTTATAGCTCTCTTACAGCAGGTAGTAAAATAATATATTAATAGAAAATTGTTGTGGTTTTGGAGTAGAAGTTATTTCTGTGCAATGTTCTACAGCCATAAAATTAGATAAAATATATTTAAGAACTTAGGCTGAGATGATAAGAGAGGGAGGAACCAAGATGGCGGAGTAGCAGGACGTGCTCTCACTCCCTCTTGCGAAAACACCAGAATCACAACTAGCTGCTGGACAGTCATCGACAGGAAGACACTGGAACTCACCAAAAAGATGCCCCACAGGCAAAGCTAAAGGAGAAGCTGCAATGAGATGGTAGGAGGGGCACAGTCACAGTAAAATCAAATCCCATAACTGCTGGGTGGGTGACTCAAAGACTGGAGAACACTTATACCACAGAAGTCCACTCACTGGAGTGAAGGTTCTGAGCCCCACGTCAGGCTTCCCAACTTGGGGGTCCAGCAACAGGAGGAGGAATTCCTAGAGAATCAGACTTTGAAGCCTAGTGGGAATTGATTGCAGGACTTCGACAGGACTGGGGGAAACACAGACTCCACTCTTGGAGGGCACACACAAGGCAGTGTGCGCATCAGGACCCAGGGGGAAGGAGCAGTGATCCCATAGGAGTCTGAACCAGACCTACCTGATAGTGTTGGAGGGTCTCCTGCAGAGGTGTGGGGTGGCTTTGTTTCACTGTGGGGACAAGGATACTGGCAGCAGAAGTTCTGGGAAGTACTCCTTGGCGTGAGCCCTCCCAGTGTCCTCCATTAGCCCCAGCAAAGAGCCCAGGTAGGCTCCAGTGTTGGGTTGCCTCAGGCCAAACAACCAACAGGGAGGGAACCTAGCCCCACCCGTCAACAGTCAAGTGGATTAAAGTTTTACTGAGCTCTGCCCACCAGAGCAACAGCCAGCTCTACCCACCACCAGTCCCTCCCATCAAGCCTCTTAGATAGCCTCATCCACCAGAGGGCAGAGAGGAAAAGCAAGAAGAACTACAATCCTGCAGCCTGTGGAACAAAAACCACATTCACAGAAAGAGAGACAAGATGAAAAGGCAGAGGGCTATGTACCAGATGAAGGAACAAGATAAAATCCCAGAAAAACAAGTAAATGAAGTGGAGATAGGCAACCTTACAGAAAAAGAATTCAGAATAATGACAGTGAAGGTGATCCAGGACTTCGGAAAAACAATGGAGGCAAAGATCGAGAAGATGCAAGAAATGTTTAAAAAAGACCTAGAAGAATTAAAGAACAAACACAGATGAACAATACAATAACTGAAATGAAAACTACACTAGAAGGAATCAATAGCAGAATAACTAAGGCAGAAGAACGGATAAGTGACCCGGAAGACAGAATGGTGGAATTCACTGCTGTGGAACAGAATAAAGAAAAAACAATGAAAAGAAACGAAGACAGCCTAAGAGACCTCTGGGACAACATTAAACGCAACAACATTTGCATCATAGGGGTCCCAGAAGAAGAAGAGAGAGCAAAAGGACCCAAGAAAATATTTGAAGAGATTATAGTCAAAAAGTTCCCTAACATGGTAAAGGAAATAGCCACCCAAGTCCAGGAAGCGCAGTGAGTCCCATACAGGATAAACACAAGGAGAAACACACCGAGACACACAGTAATCAAATTGGCAAAAATTAAAGACAAAGAAAAATTATTTAAAGCAGCAAGGGAAAAATGAAAACATACAAGGGAACTCCCATAAGGTTAACAGCTGATTTCTCAGCAGAAACTCTACAAGCCAGAAGGGAGTGGCATGATATACTTAAAGTGATGAAAGGGAAGAACCTACAACCAAGATTACTCTATCCAGCAAGGATCTCATTCAGATTTGATGGAGAAATCAAAAGTTTTACAGACAAGCAAAAGCTAAGAGAATTCAGCACCACCAAACCACCTCTACAACAAATGCTAAAGGAACTTCTCTAAGTTGGAAACACAAGAAAAGGATCTACAAAAACAAACCCAAAACAATTAAGAAATGGTCATAGGAACATACATACCGATAATTACCTTAAACTTGAATGGATTAAATGCTCCAACCAAAAGACCCAGGCTTGCTGAATGGATACAAAAACAAGACCCAACTATATGCTGTCTACAACAGACCCACTTCAAACCTAGAGACACATACAGACTGAAAGTGAGGGGATGGAAAAAGATATTCCATGCAAATGGAAATCAAAAGAAAGCTGGAGTAGCTATACTCATAACAGATAAAATAGACTTTTAAATAAAGAATGTTACAAGAGACAAGGAAGGACACTACATAATGATCAAGGGATCAATCCAAGAAGAAGATATAACAATTATAAATATATATGCACCCAACATAGGAGCAACTCAATACATAAGGCAACTGCTAACAGCTATAAAAGAGGAAATCAACAGTAACACAATAATAGTGGGGGACTTTAACACCTCACTTACACCAATGGACAGATCATCCAAAATGAAAATAAATAAGGAAACAAAGCTTTAAATGACACAATAGGCCAGATAGATTTAATTGATATTTATAGGACATTCCATCCAAAAACAGATTACACTTTCTTCTCAAGTGTGCACCGAACATTCTCCAGGATAGATCACATCTTGGGTCACAAATCAAGCCTCAGTGAATTTAAGAAAATTGAAATCATATCAAGCATCTTTTCTGACCACAAGGCTATGAGATTAGAAATGAATTACAGGGAAAGAAACGTAAAAACCACAAACACATGGAGGCTAAACAATACGTTACTAAACCAAGAGATCATTGAAGAAATCAAAGAGGAAATCAAAAACTACCTAGAGACAAGTGACAAGGAAAACACGATGATCCAAAACCTATGGGATGCAGCAAAATCAGTTCTAAGAGGGAAGTTTATAGCTATACAAGCCTACCTCAAGAAACAAGAAAAATCTCAAGTAAACAATCTAACCTTACACCTAGAGGAACTAGAGAAAGAAGAACAAACAAAACCCAAAGTTAACAGAAGGAAAGAAATCATAAAGATCAGAGCAGAAATAAATGAAATAGAAACAAAGAAAACAACGGCAAAGATCAATAAAACTAAAAGCTGGTTCTTTGAGAAGATAAACAAAATTGATAAACCACTGGCCAGACGCATCAAGAAAAGGAGGGAGAGGACTCAAATTAATAAAATTAGAAATAGGAGAAGTTACCAGAGACACTGCAGAAATACAAAGCATCCTAAGAGACTACTGCAAGGAACTCTATGCCAATAAAATGGAGAACCTGGAAGAAATGGACAAATTCTTAGAAAGGTATAACCTTCCAAGACTGAACCAGGAAGAAACAGAAAATATGAACAATCACAAGTAATGAAATTGAAACTGTGATTAAAAATCTTCCAACAAATAGAAGTCCACCAGGACCAGATAGAATTCACCTGTGAAGCCATCAAAGATTTTGAGGAGAGCTAACACCCATCCTTCTCAAACTCTTCCAAAAAATTGCAGAAGAAGGAACACTCCCAAACTCATTCTATGATGCGACCATCACCTTGATACCAAAACCAGACAAAGATACTGCAAAAAAATAAAATTACAGACGAATATCACTGATGAATATAGTTGCAAAAATCCTCAACTAGCAAACAGAATGCAACAACACATCAAAAGGGTCATACGCTATGATCAAGTGGGATTTATCCCACAGATGCAACGATTCTTCAATATATGCAAATCAATCAGTGTGATACACCATATTAACAAATTGAAGAATAAAAACCATATGATCATCTCAGATGCAGAAAAGAATTTTGACAAAATGCAACACCCATTTATATTAAAAACTCTCCGGAAAGTGGGCATAGAGGGAACCTACTTCAGCATAATAAAGGCCATATACTACAAACCCACAGCAGACATAATTCTCAATGGTGGGAAACTGAAAGCATTTCCTCTAAGATCAGGAACGAGACAAGGATGTCCACTCTCACCACTATTATTCAACATAGTTTTGGAAGTCCTAGCCATGGCAATCAGAGAAGAAAAAGAAATAAAAGGAATACAAATTGGAAAAGAAGAAGTAAAACTGTCACTGCTTGCAGATGACATGATACTGTACATAGAGAATCCTAAAAATGCCACCAGAAAACTACTAGAGCTAATCAACGAATCTGGTAAAGTTGCAGGAGACAAAATTAATGTACAGAAATCTCTTGCATTCCTATACACTAATGATGAAAAATCTGAAAGAGAAATTATGGACATTATGGAAACACATTTACCATTGCAACAAAAAGAATAAAATATCTAGGAATAAAACTACCTAGGGAGACAAAAGACCTGCATGCAGAAAACTATAAGACACTGATGAAAGAAATTAAAGATGGTACAAACAGATGGAGAGATATACCATGTTCTCGGACTGGAAGAATCAACATTGTGAAAATGACTATACTACCCAAAGCAATCTACAGATTCAATGCAATCCCTATCAAATTACCAATTGCATTTTTTACAGAAGTAGAACAAATCGTCTTAAAATTTGTATGGAGCGGCAGGCAGAAGATGGCGGAAGAGTAAGAAGCGGAGATCACCTTGCTCCCCACAGATACATCAGAAATGCATCTACACGTGGAACTGCTCCTACAGAAGACCCACTGATTGCTGGCAGAAGACCTCAGACCTCCCAAAAGGCAAGAATCTCCCCACATACCTGGGTAGGGGAAAAGAAAAAAACAGAGAGAAAAGGATAGGGACGGGTCCTGCACCAGTGGGAGGCAGCCGTGAAGGAGGAAAGGTTTCCACACACTAGGAGCCCCTTCGCGGGTGAAGACTGCAGGTGGCGGAGGGGGGAGCTTCGGGGCCGCGGAGGAGAGCACAGCAACAGGGGTGCGGAGGGCAAAGCGGGGAGATTCCCGCATGGAGGATCGGTGCTGACCGGCGCTCACCAGACCGAGAGGCTCATCCACTACCCCGCCGGGGCGGGCGGGGCTGGGAGCTGAGGCTCGGGCTTCGGTCGGAGCGCAGGGAGAGGACTGGGGTTGGCTGCGTGAACACAGCCTGAAAGGGGCTAGTGTGCCACGGCTGGCCGGGAGGGAGTCCAGGAAAAAGTCTGGAGCTGCCGAAGAGGCAAGAGACTTTTTCTTCCCTCTGTTTCCTGGTGCGCGAGGAGAGGGGATTAACAGCGCTGCTTACAGGAGCTCCAGAGACGGGCGCGAGCCGCGACTAAGCGCGGACCCCAGAGACGGGCATGAGACGCTAAGGCTGCTGCTGCCGCCACCGAGAAGCCTGTGTGCGAGCAGAGGTCAGTATCCACACCCCCTTTCCGGGGAGCCTGTGCAGCCTGCCACTGCCAGGGTCCCAGGATCCAGGGGCAACTTCCCCAGGAGAACGCACAGTGTGCCTCAGGCGGGTGCAATGTCACGCTGGCCTCTGCCGCCGCAGGCTCGCCCCGCACACCGTGCCCCTTGCTCCCCCGGGCCTGAGTGAGCTGGAGCCCCTGAATCAGCGCCTTCTTTAACCCCATCCTGTCTGAGCGAAGAACACACGCCCTCTGGTGACCTACATGCAGAGGTGGGGCCAAATCCAAAGCTGAGCCCGGGCCAAATCCAAAGCTGAGCCCCCCGAGCTGTGCCAACAAAGAAGAGAAAGGGAAATATCTCCCAGCAGCCTCAGAAGCAGCGGATTAAATCTCCACAATCAACTTGATGTACCCTGCATCTGTGGAATACATGAATAGACAACGAATCATCCCAAATTGAGGAGGCAGACTTTGATAGCAAGATTTATTATTTTTTCCCCTTTTCCTCTTTTTGCGAGTGTGTATGTGTATGCTTCTGTGTGAGATTTTGTCTGTATAGCTTTGCTTCCACCATTTGTCCTAGGGTTCTATCCGTCCGTTTTTTTTGTTTACTTAAAAAAATTTTTTTCTTAATAATTATTTATTTTAATACCTTTACTTTATCTTACTTTATTTTATTTTATTTTATCCTCTTTCTTTTTTTCTACTTTTTCTCCCTTTTATTCTGAGCCGTTTGGATGAAGGGCTCTTGGTGCTGCAGCCAGGAGTCAGTGCTGTGCCTCTGAGGTGGGAGAGCGAACTGCAGGACACTGGTCCACAAGAGATCTCCCAGCTCCACGTGATAACAAACGGCGAAAATCTCCCAGAGATCTCCATCTCAACACCAACACCCAGCTTCACTCAACAACCAGCAAGCTACAGTGCTGGAAACCCTCTGCCAAACAACTAGCAAGACAGGAACACAACCCCACCCATTAGCACAGAGGCTGCCTAAAATCATAATAAGGCCACAGACACCCCAAAACACACCACCAGATGTGGACCTGCCTACCAGAAACACAAGATCCAGCTTCAGCCACCAGAATACAGGCACTAGTGCCCTCCACCAGGAAGCCTACAAAACCCACTGAACCAACTTTAGCCACTGGGGGCAGACACCAAAAACAATGGGAACTACGAACCTGCAGCCTGCAAAAAGGAAACACCGAACACAGTAAGATAAGCAAAATGAGAAGACAGAAAAACACACAGCAGATGAAGGAGCAAGATAAAAGCCCACCAGACCTAACAAATGAAGAGGAAATAGGCAGTCTACCTGAAAAAGAATTGAGTGATGATAATAAAGATGATCCAAAATCTTGGAAATAGAATAGACAAAATGCAAGAAACATTTAACAAGGACCTAGAAGAACTAAAGAGCAAACAAGCAATGATGAACAACACAACAAATGAAATTTAAAATACACTAGATGGGATCAATAGCAGAATAACTGAGGCAGAAGAACGGATAAGTGACCTGGAAGATAAGGTAGTGGAAATAACTACTGCAGAGCAGAATAAAGAAAAAAGAATGAAAAGAACTGAGGACAGTCTCAGAGACCTCTGGGAAAACATTAAATGCACCAACATTCGAATTATAGGGGTCCCAGAAGAAGAAGACAAAAATAAAGGCACTGAGAAAATAGTTGAAGAGATTATAGTTGAAAACTTCCCTAATATAGGAAAGGAAATAGTTAATCAAGTCCAGGAAGCACAGAGAGTCCCATACAGGATAAATCCAATGAGAAACACGCCAAGACACGTATTAATCAAACTGTCAAAAATTAAGTACAAAGAAAACATATAAAAAGCAGCAAGGGAAAAACAACAAATAACACACAAGGAAATCCCCATAAGGTTAATAGCTGATCTTTCAGCAGAAACTCTGCAAGCCAGAAGGGAGTGGCAGGACATATTTAAAGTGATGAAGGACAGAAACCTGCAACCAAGATTACTCTACCCAGCAAGGATCTCATTCAGATTCGACGGAGAAATTAAAACCTTTACAGACAAGCAAAAGCTGAGAGAGATCAGCATCACCAAACCAGCTTGACCACAAATGCTAAAGGAACTTCTCTAGGCAAGAAACACAAGAGAAGGAAAAGACCTACAATAACAAACCGAAAGCAATTACGAAAATAGGAATAGGAACATATATAACATTAAATGTGAATGGATTAAATGCTCCCACCAAAAGACACAGACTGGCTGAATAGATACAAAAAACAAGACCCATATATCTGCTGTCTACAAGAGATCCACTTCAGACCTAGGGACACATACAGACTGAAAGTGAGGGGATGGAAAAAGATATTCCATGCAAATGGAAACCAAAAGAAAGCTGGCGTAGCAATTCTCATATCAGACAAAATAGACTTTAAAATAAAGACTATTACAAGAGACAAAGAAGGACACTATATAATGATCAAGGTATCGATCCAAGAAGAAGATATAACAATTGTAAATATTTATGCACCCAACATAGGAGCACCTCAATACATAAGGCAAATACTAACAGCCATAAAAGGGGAAATCAACAGTAACACATTCATATTAGGGGACTTTAACACTGCACTTTCACCAATGGACAGATTATCCAAAATGAAAATAAATAAGGAAACACAAGCTTCAAATGATACATTAAACAAGGTGGACTTATTTGATATTTATAGAACATTACATCCAAAAACAACAGAGTGCACATTTTTCTCAAGTGCTCATGGAACATTCTCCAGGATAGATCATATCCTGGGTCACAAGTCAAGCCATGGTAAAGTTAAGAAAATTGAAATGGTATCAAGTATCTTTTAGGACCACAACGCTATGAGACTAGATATCAGTTACAGAAAAAGATCTGTAAAAAATACAAACACATGGAGGCTAAACAACACACTACTTAATAACGAAGTGATCACTGAAGAAATCAAAGAGGAAATCAAAAAATACCTAGAAACAAATGACAATGGAGACACGACGACCCAAAACCTATGGGATGCAGCAAAAGCAGTTCTAAGAGGGAAGTTTATAGCAATACAATCCTACCTTAAGAAACAGGAAACATCTAGAATAAACAACCTAACCTTGCACCTAAAGGAATTAGAGAAAGCAGAACAAAAAAAACCCAAGTTAGCAGAAGGAAAGATACCATAAAGATCAGATCAGAAATAAATGAAAAAGAAATGAAGGAAACGATAGCAAAGATCAATAAAACTAAAAGCTGGTTCTTTGAGAAGATAAACAAAATTGATAAGCCATTAGCCAGACTCATCAAGAAAAAAAGGGAGAAGACCCAAATCAATAGAATTAGAAATGAAAAAGGAGAAGTAACAACTGACACTGCACAAATATAAAAGATCAAGAGAGATTACTACAAGCAACTCTATGCCAATAAAATGGAAAACCTGCAAGAAATGGACAAATCCTTAGAAAAGCACAACCTGCCAAGACTGAGCCAGGAAGAAATACAAAATATGAACAGACCAATCACAAGCACTGAAATTGAAACTGTGATTAAAAATCTTCCAACAAACAAAAGCCCAGGACCAGATGGCTTCACAGGCGAATTCTTTCAAACATTTAGAGAAGAGCTAACACCTATCTTTCTCAAACTCTTCCAAAATATAGCAGAGGGAGGAACACTCCCAAACTCATTCTACGAGGCCACCATCACCCTGATACCAAAACTAGACAAGGATGTCACAAAGAAAGAAAACTGCAGGCCAATTATTACTGATGAACATAGATGCAAAAATCCCCAACAAAATACTAGCAAAGAGAATCCAACATCACATTAAAAGGATCATACACCATGAACAAGTGGGGTTTATTCCAGGAATGCAAGGATTCTTCAATATACGCAAATCAATCAACATGACACACCATCTTAACAAACTGAAGGAAAAAAAAACATATGATCATCTCCATAGATGCAGAGAAAGTTTTCGACAAAATTCAACACATATTTATGATAAAAACCCTGCAGAAAGTAGGCATAGAGGGAACTTACCTCAACATAATGAAGGCCATATATGACATACCCACAGCCAACATCGTCCTCAATGGTGAAAAACTGAAAGCATTTCCACTAAGATCAGGAACAAGTCAAGGCTGCCCACTCTCACCACTCTTATTCAACATAGTTTTGGAAGTTTTAGCCACAGCAATCAGAGAAGACAAGGACATAAAAGGAATCCAAATCAGAATAGAAGAAGTAAAGCTGTCAGTGTTTGCAGATGACATGATATTATACATAGAGAATCCTATAGACGCTACCAGAAAACTACTAGAGCTAATCAATGAATTTGGTAAAGTAGCAGGATACAAAATTAATGCACAGAATTCTCTGGCATTCCTACACACTAATGATGAAAAATCTGAAAGTGAAATTAAGAAAACACTCCCATTTGCCACTGCAACAAAAAGAATAAAATATCTAGGAATAAACCTACCTAAGGAGACAAAAGATCTGTATGCAGAAAATTATAAGACACTGATGAAAGAATTTAAAGATGATACAAATAGATGGAGAGATATACCATGTTCTTCGATGGGAAGAATCAACATTGTGAAAATGCCTCTACTACCCAAAGCAATCTACACATTCAATGCAATCCCTATCAAACTACCACTGGCATTTTTCACAGAACTAGAACAAAAAATTTCACCATTTGTATGGAAACACAAAAGACCCTGAATAGCCAAAGCAATCTTGAGAACGAAAAATGGAGCCTGAGGCATGAAGCTCCCTGCCTTAATACTATACTACAAAGCTACAGTAATCAAGACAGTATGGTAATGGCACAAAAACAGAAATATAGATCAATGGAACAGGATAGAAAGCCCATAGATAAACCCCCAAACATATGGTCACCTTATCTTTGATAAAGGAGGCAGGAATGTACAGTGGAGAAAGGACAGCCTCTTCAATAAGTGGTGCTGGGAAAACTGGACAGCTACATGTAAAAGTATGAGATTAGAACACTCCGTAACACCATACACAAAAATAAGCTCAAAATGGATTAAAGACCTAAATGTAAGGCCAGAAACTATCAAACTCTTAGAGGAAAACATAGGCAGAACAGTCTATGACATAAATCACAGCAAGATCCTTTTTGACCCACCTCCTAGAGAAATGGAAATAAAAACAAAAATAGACAAGTGGGACCTAATGAAACTTCAAAGCTTTTGCACAGCAAAGGAAACCATAAACAAGAACAAAACACAACCCTCAGGATGGGAGAAAATATTTGCAAATGAAGCAACTAGACAAAGGATTAATCTCCAAAATTTAGAAGCAGCTCATGCAGCTCAATAATAAAAAAACAAACAACCCAATCAAAAAATGGGCAGGGGCTTCCCTGGTGGTGCAGTGGTTGAGAGTCCGCCTGCCGATGCACGGGACACAGGTTCATGCCCTGGTCCGGGAAGATCCCACATGCCGCGGAGCACCTGGGCCCGTGAGCCATGGCCACTGAGCCTGCGCGTCCAGAGCCTGTGCTCTGCAACATGAGAGACCTGCGTACCGCAAAAAAAAAAAAAAAAAAAAAAAAAAAAAAAAAAAATGGGCACAAGACCTAAACAGACATTTCTCCAAAGAAGATATACAGATTGCCAACAAATACATGAAAGAATGCTCAACATCATTAATCATTAGAGAAATGCAAATCAAAACCACAATGAGAGGGCTACCATGGTGGCGCAGTGGTTGAGAGTCCGCCTGCCGATGCAGGGGACATGGGTTCGTGCTCCGGTCTGGGAGGATCCCCCATGCTGTGGAGCGGCTGCGCCCATGAGTCATGGCCGCTGAGCCTGGGCGTCCAGAGCCTGTGCTCCGCCACGGGAGAGGCCACAACAGTGAGAGGCCCGTGTACCGCAAAAAAAATAAATAAACAAAACAACAACAACAAAAAAGAAAAAAACTACAATGAGATATCATCTCACACCGGTCAGAATGGCCACCATCAGAAAATCTAGAAACGATAAATGCTGGAGAGGGTGTGGAGAAAAGGGAACACTCTTGCACTGTTGGTGGGAATGTGAATTGGTATAGCCACTATGGAGAACAGTATGGAGGTTCCTTAAAAAATTACAAATAGAACTACCATATGACCCAGCAATCCCACTGCTGGGCATATACCCTGAGAAAACCGTAATTCAAAAAGAGTCATGTACCAAAATGTTCACTGTAGCTCTATTTACAATAGCCAGGGCATGGAAGCAACCTAAGTGTCCATCATTGGATGAATGGATAAAGATGTGGCACATATATACAATGGAATATTACTCAGCCATAAAAAGTAACAAATTTGAGTTATTTGTAGTGAGGTGGATGGACCTAGAGTCTGTCATACAGAGTGAAGTAAGCAAGAAAGGGAAAGACCAATACCATATGCTAACACATATATATGGAATCTAAGAAAAAAAATGTCATGAAGAACCTAGCGGTAAGACAGGAATAAAGACACAGACCTACTAGAGAATGGACTTGAGGATATGGGGAGGGGGAATGGTAAGCTGTGACAAAGTGAGAGAGTGGCATGGACATATATACACTACCAAACGTAAAATAGATAGCTAGTGGGAAGCAGCCACATAGCACAGGGAGATCAACTCGGTGCTTAGTGACCACCTAGAGGTGTGGAATAGGGAGGGTGGGAGGGAGGGAGACACAAGAGGGAAGAGATATGGGAACATATATATATGTATAACTGATTCACTTTGTTATAAAGCAGAAACTAACACACCATTGTAAAGCAGTTATACTCCAATAAAGATGTTAAAAAGAAAACATTGTATGGAGACATAAAATACCCCGAATAGCCAAAGCAGTCTTGAGGGAAAAAAACGGAGCTGGAGGAATCAGACTCCCTCACTTCAGAGTATACTACAAAGCTACAGTAATGAAGACAATATGGTACTGGCACAAAGACAGAAATATAGATCAACGGAAGAAGATAGAAAGCCCAGAGATAAACCCATGCTCCTACGGTCAATTTATCGATGACAAAGGAGACGAAGATATACAATGGAGAAAAGACAGTCTCTTCAATAAGTGGTGGTGGGAAAACTGGACAGGTACATGTAAAAGAGTGAAATTAGAAGTCTCCCTAACACCATACACAAAAATAAACTCAAAATGGATTCGAGACCTAAATGTAAGACCGGACACTATAAAACTCTTAGAGGAAAACATAGGCAGAACACTCTTTGACATAAATCACAGCAAGATCTTTTTTGATCCACCTCCTAGAGTAATGGAAAGAAAAACAAAAATAAACAAATGGGACCTAATGAAACTTCAAAGCTTTTGCACAGCAAAGGTAACCATAAACAAGACCAAAAGACAACCCTCAGAATGGGAGAAAATATTTGCAAATGAAGCAACTGACAAAGGATTAATTTCCAAAATTTACAAGCAGCTCATGCAGTTCAATAACAAAAAAACAAACAACCCAATCCAAAAATGGGCAGAAGACCTAAATAGACATTTCTCCAAAGAAGATATACAGACTGCCAACAAACACACGAAGGAATGCTCAACAACATTAATCATTAGAGAAATGCAAATCAAAACTACAATGAGATATCATCTCACACCAGTCAGAATGGCCATCATCAAAAAATCTAGAAACAATAAATGCTGGAGAGGGTGTGGAGAAAAGGGAACAGTCCTGCACTGCTGGTGGGAATGGGAATTGGTACAGCCACTATGGAGAACAGTATTGAGGTTCCTTTAAAAAGTACAAATAGAACTACCATATGACCCAGCAATCCCACTACTGGGCATATACCCTGAGAAAACCATAATTCAAAAAGAGTCATGTACCAAAATGTTCATTGCAGCTCTGTTTACGATAGCCCAGAGATGGAGACAACCTAAGTGCCCATCATTGGATGAATGGATAAAGAAGATGTGGCACATATATACAATGGAATATTACTCAGCCATAAAAAGAAATGAAATTGAGCTATTTGTAATGTGGTGGATAGACCTAGAGTCTGTCATACAGAGTGAAGTAAGTCAGAAAGAGAAAGACAAATACCGTATGCTAACACATATATATGGAATCTAAGAAAAAAAATGTCATGAAGAATCTAGGGGTAAGACAGGAATAAAGACACAGACCTACTGGAGAATGGACTTGAGGATATGGGGAGGGGGAAGGGTGAGCTGTGACAAAGCGAGAGAGAGGCATGGATATATATACACTACCAAACGTAAGGTAGGTAGCTAGTGGGAAGCAGCCGCATAGCACAGGGAGATCAGCTCGGTGCTTTTTGACCGCCTGGAGGGGTGGGATAGGGAGGGTGGGAGGGAGGGAGACGCAAGAGGGAAGAGATATGGGAACATATGTATATGTATAACTGATTCACTTTGTTATAAAGCAGAAACTAACACACCATTGTAAAGCAATTATACCCCAATAAAGATGTTAAAAAAAGACAGCCCTCAGAATGGGAGAAAATACTTGCAAATGAAGCAACTGCCAATGATTAATCTCCAAAATGTACAAGCAACTCATGCAGCTCAATATTAAAGAATCAAACAACCCAATCCAAAAATGGGCAGAAGACCTAAACAGACCTTTCTCCAAAGAAGACATACAGATGGCCAAGAAGCACATGAAAAGCTGCTCAACATCACTAATTATTAGAGAAATGCAAATCAAAACTTCAATGAGTTATCACCCCACAGCAGTTATAATGGGCATCATCAGACAATCTACAAACAACAAATGCTGGAGAGGGTGCGGAGAAAAGGGAACCCTCTCGCACTTTTGGTAGCGATGTAAATTGATACAGCCACTATGGAGCACAGTATGGAGGTTCCTTAAAAAACTGAAAATAGAATTACCATATGATCCAGCAATCCCACTACTGGGCATATACCCAGAGAAAACCAGAATTTAAAAAGACACATGCACCCCAATGTTCATTGCAGAACTATTTACAATAGCCAGGTCATGGAAGCAACCTAAATGCCCATCGACAGATGAATGCATAAAGAAGTTGTGGTACATATATATACAATGGAATATTACTCAGCCATAAAAAGGAACTAAATTGAGTCATCTGTTGAGACGTCGATGGACCTAGAGACTGCCATACAGAGTGAAGTAAGTCAGAAAGAGAAAAACAAATATCGTATATTAACGCATGTATGTGGAACCTAGAAAAATGGTACAGATGAACCTGTTTGCAGGGCAGAAGTTGAGACACAGATGTAGAGAACAAACGTATGGACACCGAGGGGGGAAAACTGCGGTGGGGTGGGGATGGTGGTGTGCTGAATTGGGCGATTGGGATTGACATGTATACAGTGATGTGTATAAAACTGACGACTAATAACGTGCAGTATAAAAAAACAAACAAAAAAACAACTAATACTAAACTGTCTTTGGGTTATTTGTATGGAAATATGTTAATATAAATGTTTCAGACATTACATGAAATTCCTAAAAATCTTGTATGTTCTGGTATAATGTTACAAGTCACAATTCTAGTTATTACTTTAAAATGTATATCTCAGAAATAACTAAATTTCTTTGTCAACTGCATCATTATGAACTTTCATCAAATCTTTAACCGTGGCCATTTTTCAGTCTTTTGTCATTTACAGACGGTTCTGGGTGCACTCTGGTGCTTTTGCAAAAACGTTCCTATAAAAGGGTTTCATCTTCAAGGAGTTCATGGAAAAGACTCTGACAAGTACAGGTTTCCGGTAACTGACTATACTGCTGAACTGAATGAATAAGCGTTTTCAGAACTCTAATGGAAAACTGATGCATTCATAAAAGTGCTAACCAAAGATCAAGATAAAAAAAAATTAATTAAATGGGACTGAGTGAACTTGATGAGGATGATTATAATTTTCATGACTTTCTGTTTGAATAAAGAAAAAAAAAATCCCACACACACAGAAAAAGAACTTAGGATGAGAGAAGAAATAAATATTTCAAACATAGTACTGATTATTTATTCTACCATGCCATATATGAAGGGTGATTTTTTAAATTTAAATAAAGGCATTTTAAACACAAATTGAGAACCTCAGTGACTCTGATGTTCTAAAAGTTGGTTAGAATTGTGTTTTCAGACTCCAGCTCCTGACTTGTTAGCAGCTGTGAAGTCATTTAAATGTCATGACAATATTTTTAAATAAAATGTGATAAAACATATCAAAAAGAATTACACATAATGAGAGTATTGTCTTATAAAATTATTTTTAATTTTTAAATTTATGTATACATATGTGTATGTAAAATATACGCATATAGGTATTGGATCACCATATAAAGTAGGTCATATTCAAGCAAGGTTGGACATTTACAGACTCCCCTGGTGGTGCAGTGGTTAAGAATCCGCCTGCTAATGCAGGGGACATGGGTTCAAGCCGGGGTCCGGGAAGATCCCACATACTGCAGAGCAACTGAGCCCATGTGCCACAACTACTAAGCCTGCGCTCTAAAGCCCACGAGCCACAACTACTGAGCCCACGTACCACAAGTACTGAAACCCGTGCTCTGCAACAAGAGAAGCCACCGCAACGAGAAGCCCGCACACCACAACGAAGAATAGCCCCCGCTCGCTGCAACTAGAGAAAGCCCCATACAGCGAGAAAGACCCAATGCAGCCTAAATTAATTAATTTTTTAAAACCTTATTTACGAAAGAAAAAAAAAAATAAAAAAGAGAGGTTGGAAATCTCTGAAGAGAATGGTGTACCAAGCATCACAACACACGGGTGGCTGTGACGGGCAATCAGAGGGCCTTACTGTGGCTGTGACGGGCAATCAGAGGGCCTTACTGTGGCTGTGACGGGCAATCAGAGGGCCTTACTGTGGCTGTGACGGGCAATCAGAGGGCCTTACTGTGGCTGTGACGGGCAATCAGAGGGCCTTACTGTGGCTGTGACGGGCAATCAGAGGGCCTTACTGTGGCTGTGACGGGCAATCAGAGGGCCTTACTGTGGCTGTGACGGGCAATCAGAGGGCCTTACTGTGGCTGTGACGGGCAATCAGAGGGCCTTACTGTGGCTGTGACGGGCAATCAGAGGGCCTTACTGTGGCTGTGACGGGCAATCAGAGGGCCTTACTGTGGCTGTGACGGGCAATCAGAGGGCCTTACTGTGGCTGTGACGGGCAATCAGAGGGCCTTACTGTGGCTGTGACGGGCAATCAGAGGGCCTTACTGTGGCTGTGACGGGCAATCAGAGGGCCTTACTGTGGCTGTGACGGGCAATCAGAGGGCCTTACTGTGGCTGTGACGGGCAATCAGAGGGCCTTACTGTGGCTGTGACGGGCAATCAGAGGGCCTTACTGTGGCTGTGACGGGCAATCAGAGGGCCTTACTGTGGCTGTGACGGGCAATCAGAGGGCCTTACTGTGGCTGTGACGGGCAATCAGAGGGCCTTACTGTGGCTGTGACGGGCAATCAGAGGGCCTTACTGTGGCTGTGACGGGCAATCAGAGGGCCTTACTGTGGCTGTGACGGGCAATCAGAGGGCCTTACTGTGGCTGTGACGGGCAATCAGAGGGCCTTACTGTGGCTGTGACGGGCAATCAGAGGGCCTTACTGTGGCTGTGACGGGCAATCAGAGGGCCTTACTGTGGCTGTGACGGGCAATCAGAGGGCCTTACTGTGGCTGTGACGGGCAATCAGAGGGCCTTACTGTGGCTGTGACGGGCAATCAGAGGGCCTTACTGTGGCTGTGACGGGCAATCAGAGGGCCTTACTGTGGCTGTGACGGGCAATCAATCAAAGGGCCTTACTGTGGCTGTGACGGGCAATCAAAGGGCCTTACTGTGTTTGGGAACAAGTTTTCAGATTGTGAAACCGGAAAGCCCGTTCAAATTCAATCATGTATTCAGTGCTCAGTGCGCTAGGCAGGGATTTGCAAAGCTGCTAATCTCACAACACACTTGATAGTGCAATATGAAGAATGATAGGAGAGCAGCCCGTCCAATGTCCTTCAGCTTTAGTGTGTAAAAACTATCATATTCAAATGACGGTCCTCCTCATACTGCACGTAAATTCCAATGAAGCACCACACCCCTTATTCGGAGACAGATGGTGAGTCTCTGTCTCTGTAACTGACAACCTAATTGAAATCCTTTTGTGTTTACCAACCTCTTAATGCTTTAGGAAGACAGATATCCTACCGTAAAAGCCTGCTTCCTTTCACAGGGGTTTTTAAACACAAGACATTATGCGAAAGATAATTTGCAAGGCTTCATCTACTTTTTCCCTAGTTGTTGAGGAGGAATTGATGCATTTTAACTATATCAGCTATACTTGGGTAGCAAGTAGAAGACAGTGGCTCTGGCTATCTTAAAGTCAGAGAGAGGGAATTCCCTGGCGGTCCAGTGATGAGGTTTCCGCCCTTTCACTTTCACTGGATCAATCCCTGGTCAGGGAACTGAGTTCCCACAAGCCAGGTGGTTGCTGCCAAATAAATACAGTCACACAGAGAGTGCACTCAAAGGACATGACCAGGAGGCTCCCACAGTCTGCAGTGATGGAGGCCCGGGGTTCTGAACAGTGCCAAGGATTGACTGTCTTGCATCAGGTTGGCCGTCCCAGAGCACTGCTCCTGCCTTGTGCTGCAGGATACCTGCCTGTGGCTGTGTCACTGCTCCTCAGCTAAGTCTCACTCCGCTCACTCATTCTCCATCACGCACTCTCTCTGCTTCCACCCACACCTCTGGTGTGGTCAGAGCCCGTCCTCCAGTGCAATGACCCAAATGTTCAGTCCTGACTGATCTGTACTCTTGCTTCTGCCATAGACAGTTGCAGTAGTTTTCCACTAACTAGTCCACTAGTGATGGTAGTAGAGGGGATACCCAAGGGAATTACCTGGGTTTCATGGACATTCCTCCCTCCCCTCGTTGTACAGCAGCAAATCTACCTCCCTTTCAGCTACAGATGGCATGTCTGTGTCCCGCCGACAAAAAAACCATAGGTTGAAATCCTAACCCCTAAGGTGATGGTAACAGGAAGTGGGGCCTTTGGGAGGTGGTTAGATCACAAGGGTGGAGCCCTTATGAATGGGATTAGCGTCCTTAAGAAAGGACCTGGAAAGCTTACTCACCCCTTCCACCATGTGAAGACAGTGAATCAGCCAGTGCCTTGCTCTTGGACTTCCTAGGCTTTAGAACAGGGAGCCATGTCTGTGGTTTTCTGTTACAGCAGCCTGAATAGACTAAGATGCCTTGCTAGGGATGATAACATCCTCCGTCTACTACCATTGCTTCTGTGCATCCCGTGCAAGGAGCCATGAGAAGTGGCAGCAAAATGCATCCCTTCCCTCGTCTGTGCTTCCAACAAACTACCTTTACCTTATTTCAAGATCAAGTTGGATATGCTATTATGAGTTGTGCAAGACTGCATATTCAGAGATGCTTTCTATATATAACAAGGAAAAGATTGAATCCTATTCTTGCCCCTCTTGAAGTCCGTCAAGAGAAAGGGATATTAAAAAATAAAAAGAGAGAGAGCAGGAGAATTATCCCAAGGGGACGTATGTGAGGATATATAACTATATGTATTAGCATTTAGTCAGCAAAGCTTTGAGTTGTGTCAATAGGGGCAAAAGTAAGTGCAGAGGTGAGCAATTACATGAATTCAGCCCACCTAAACTGTCAATCTGTGAACAATGATAATAACTACTTTTAACAGTACTATAATATAAAGTTATAATGAAATAATACTGTTACTCATATATAATAGCAATCATTATGATTACTGAAGTTTATCCACTTTTCCTCAACTGCAGTAATTGCTTTTCCTCCCACTTCGTGTTATGTGGATAATTACTTCAATTTCAGTTTTATTTTGCTATAGTGTAGACATAACTCAGGCCAGAAAAACCTCAAAACCCCGAATTTCCCTAATCATTGGTTCCTCAACTGTAAAAGTAATGCCCTAGATCCAGAAACATTTCTATGACTTATATATATATATATGTAATTATATGTATGTGTTTTAGTCATCAGGAAAAAAAGCAGCATAAATGAAATGTGTCCATGTTAACTGCCCATGTCTGTTTAGAATCATAATTCAATGCTCAGAGCCTCACAGCTCTTTCTTTGCAAGCTTCTCATATGCACACACAATGCCCCATATTGGGAAACCAGAATGTAAGAGAGTTTTGTGGGGGGTTTTTGTTTTTTTGTTTTAAATATACTGCTTGGTCCTTTCGCACATTACTTAACTTCAAAACCAAATCTATTTTCTCTAATTGCCAGTGGAAGCAGTGGGTTACCATAGTTACAAAGTAGAGACTGTTACTGAAGAGAAGACTAATGAAATTTTAAATGACAGATTCAAAGATATTAGGAAATTACTCCAACAGGGAAATGGGCACTTATCAAGCTGCCAGTCCCAGTAATTACCGAGCAAACCTATCAGGAACTGGGTCAGAAAGTCTCTTCAGATGTTCCATACACCAGTGCTACAGCGCTTTGAAGGGCTGGTCCCAATAACATGGGCACCCTGTCGTTAGCGCCCGTTTCTGTTACTACAGCTGCATGAGGATGTTCCGTAGCCACCACGCAGCGTGGGCTGTGACAGGCCTCAGGTGAGGAGATGGCACAGCACACCTGGAGGACATTGATGCTACAGATGAGGTGCTGTATTACGGTGCCACGTCTCCCAAGTGTTAGAAAGTTGCTGCCCTGCAGACCCATCTTTCCACCATCTTACAGGATTTTTCAAGGCAAGTACCATCCACTCACATGGTCAAAGACATATGTAGAAGGTACGATATAGTTTTTAAAAGTCTAACATATGAAGGTTTGGTTTTGCTCGGGGAGGCATCGATAAGTAATTTACTGAAATAGCATACAAATAGATTATTCGCATAAAATAACAGGTAAGGGGAAAATCTAGTGAATAGACAGACGGAAGAACGGAGAATCCATCCACTTCAAGTCACTTATGAGAACAACATATTAAGATTTAACTACATGTTTGCTAGAGTAGGAAAAAACACAGACCCCCAAGAAACATCACTACTCTCCAAGTCCTGGCGTGACTCGTAACAAAACAAGCAGTAGTTGGTGTTTCTGTGCTAAAAGTCGTGTACTTTGGGCAAGAACCATAAAATTGACTTAAAGAATGGTTTCAAACGGTAAAAAGAGAAATGAAAAACAATTAAAGACATGCAATTAAACTGGTTTGTGTCTCACTGCTTCATAGTAATTAAGAGTTCATGCTTGGGAAAGCACCATAAAAACGAGTTAAGATTTAAGACGGGTGTACATGAGTCAGTGTAAACCCACACGTGAGTCCTCAAGTGACAGGACAACTACTCAAAAAATGGAAGACCTGGGGTCAGTATAGCATGATTTAAAAATAATGAAGGAATGATGATTCTGGATTGAATTGTTATTTGCTAGGCTACTTGGTTGACTTGGCTCTTCGTGTCTAGTAGTATCTTATGCATTTAAGTTCTTAGAGTACCTATGTCTGGTACACAGAGTAATGGCTGAACACTTGGTGAAGTATGGCCTTGAAGGAATAGGGAGAGAAAGACAGAGAAACCAGGACAGAGAAAGAGCTGGGGAGATAAGGACAGAGAATATTAACAACAGGGAGGTGTCAGAAGAGCCTGACAATGACGTGAGCTGGCGAGCAGGTTTCCAGAGGGCGAGGGCTAAGGAAGACATACCTAATTTCAAACTCTGGGCTTCCGGTTACTCTCTGCTATTCACCTTTCTACCTCCACCCCAGGAACAACTGTACACACCTAGGAAAAGCAAGCCTGTGTTGCTCCACCCCTTGTTAAAGGCCTTTCATGATGCTGACTATTTCTCACATCCTTCCTGGCCCACCTGAGAGGGAGCGGGGTGCAGCCTGAGAACACGCTTCCTTCCACTCTGGAAGTACAGGACACTGGTGTCTCCTGGAAAGGCCCGTGCTTCGCGTCTGAAGGGCGCCTCCACGTTATCAGTGCAGAGAATGTGTGTGCACCACGAACCTCATTTTCAGCATTCCACGGTTTCCCCAGAGAACCCCCTACATTCCCAGCGGGCTTTCAAAGGATGTGGTGGTTCTCTTACAACGATTCCTCATCACCTGAGTGCACCCTTCTTAGTGACGCTGCCAAATTCAACCAAAATGCCTCATTTCCTTGCACCAAGTAATGATTTCAATATTAAAAATGACAAATATTACAAAAACCAATAACAAAACAGATAGTTATGATAGGCTTTTAAAAAAGGATTAGAAACCTCCATCAAGAACGGTCGGAAATGTGTTTTGCGTTGTGAAGTTTTAAGCGTTGTATTCAAACCAACTTTCTTTAAGTAAAAACTTGACGGCGTCATCAAAGCCACGATGATATAGTGATTCCATTATCGTCTCGCTTGGTGGGAAAAGGGCTTGGTGAAGCCTCACCAAGTTTGCCATGGACAACTAGGATAGAAAGACAAATGGAAGCTGGAGGATATTACGGTACAGGTAAATGGACATCATCTCTGTAACCGAAGCTTTCTTATCATAGATGCTATTAGCAATTTAAAAAAAAATGAGGAAGAAAATTAAATTTAAAAATTCACCCCCACCCATACACTGCATGAGGGTTTCTCAGCCTGGGGACCACTGACGTTTTGGGCCAGATGCTTCTTTGTGGTGGGGCCGTCCTGTGCACTGTAGGATGCTGAGTAGCATCCCCGGGCTCCACCCACTAGATGCCAGCACGCACCCCAGACGTGATGACCAGAACAGTCTCCAGACACTGCCAGTGTCTCCTGCGTACAATATCACCTCCTGTTGAGAGCTATTCGACGAGATTAAGGGAATCCACATTTTTATGTAAGTTATTCTGTTAGGTCCTAAGTTTTTCTCTTACCTACTTAATTCCTGCCATCTTTTAAAACAATTAAGTGATCTAATTTAAAAGTGCACTGAAATCCTGCCCAGTATACTGACCTGAAAAATAAGTAAAGGAATGGAAAATGTTTCACAAATAGAATGTTGATAGTAACAGTCATGTCCATATGCATGACACATGTAGATTATTTAAAATATTTGTGCAATTTGTATATAAAACTGAGATGCCAAAGTTCTGGAAGCATGTGGAAAGTTTTCGGAGATGAGGAGTCTTCAGTTATCAGTGAACATCATTACTCACCAGTATGTCCTGCTTGGCTATGGTCACATAGAAATCCAGCTGCCCTTCGTCCTGCGGGGAGATGTCCACTCTCCCGCTGAATGCTGAGACGGTCACTGTCCGGCCTACAGGCAGGAGGGGCAGACTGTTGGTAAAGCATCCGTCTACCCATTTCTGTGGAAAGCACACGGCTCATCAGCACCTGTCGACAACATCCCTCCCACGTGAAGAAAACGAGCATGCATTTCCCCAAAAGGACTCTTTCCTTCTAACAAGGCATGCCTTGGGAACGCCCTTAACTTACGATTCATCAGGACCCGTCAGATTAGATTTGTTTTGGAAGCAAAGCAAATCTTTGTATGCATATCATTAACCCATATAATAAGAACCCTGAACGGAAACAGGAAGTCTCTCCAATTGTTTAAAAGCTTTAAGTAGATCATTTCACATAAGAAGTACCTAAATTTTTACTGCTGACGGTGCTTGCATAAGAAGCCATGTGTAATTAGGCTGGGATTCATTATCTAATCAGAATGCAAAGCCAGGTTTACTCTGACACTGAGCAAACCGTCCCCAAAACAGGAGTTTGTGCTGCTGTGGCTTGTGGGATATTAGCTCCCCGACTAGGGATGGAACCTGTGCCCCCCTGCAGTGGAAGCACGGAGTCTTAACCAATGGACTGCCAGGGAAGTCCCAGGAGGTTCTACTTTTATCCTAAGAACTGGAAATCGGCATTTTCTGTAGCAAACTTAAAAATAAATAGAACCGCCAGAAACCCTTCCATTTCCAAAGCGGTTCCTGAGTATGTAACGTCTTCAAGCCTTGAAGAATTGGGGAGGAGAGGTGCTGTGTTAAACAGGAACATTACTCAGAAGAGATTCTGTGCTTTCAGACCCAAGCCTGAAGGAAAGGCATGGACAGAGCAGGTCAGAGAAGCTTCTAGAGGCTTGTGCAGAATTGTACACTGGGAAAGGATTGAAGAAACACAAAGATAATACTCCTTACACTGTTTCAAGGCAAAATAGTCTCCATCTTTCCTTGAGCCCATATGTTAACCGAATCAACTCTAACAATAAATAAATAAGCAAACATGCAACACTGAAGTTCAAATGCTCCCAGCTGTATCTGATTGGAAATACCCTGCAGGTGATGTGAGAAAAAAAAGGGGGGGCTGGAAAGTGTGGAGAATGCTGCACAGAAGAATCTTTTGTGGAGAAAGCAAGAAGGTGGGGTGATGAGCAAGAAACCAGTTAGAATAAAGCATCCTGGGGCTTCCCTGGTGGCGCAGTGGTTAAGAATCCACCTGCTAATGCAGGGGACATGGGTTTGATCCCTAGTCCAGGAAGATCCCACATGCCACGGAGCAACTAAGCCCGTGCACCACAACTACTGAGCCCATGTGCCGCAACTACTGAAGCCCACGTGCTGCAACTACTGAAGCCCACAAGCCACAACTACTGAGCCCGCGCACCACAACGAAGAGTAGCCCCTGCTCCCCGGAACTAGAGAAAGCCCATGCCCAGCAACAAAGGTCCAACACAGCCAAAAATTTAAAAAATAAAAAAATAAAATAAAGCATCCTTAACTCAGTTAAAGCTGTTCATTCCTCTTTTCTAACATGTCTTTTTTAAAATCTTTCTTGTTTTGATTTCTAGAGCTGGTTACTAAATGATCAGTACAGCATTGTTTACAAAGGCCTCAGCCAGCCACCAACTCCCCCCAGAGGGAATAAAAGTAAGTAAATAAAAGGTGAAAATGTGTTGAAAATTTCTGTTGAGGGAACTGCATTTTGGTGGAGCAGAAAACATAAATAGATTAGATTAAAATGAACCTGGCCTAGATAATTTGCTTATTGTCATTATTTTTAAAAGAACAAAACACATATAATTATGTTTATTATAGAGCACACATATATGTTTGTGTATAATATGTGTATGTGGAAATATGCATACATATATACACACGCACACGACTATACAAACACAGTCTAAAAAAGGGAGGTTTGTAGTGAGAAGGCCCCCAGATATCTGGTTCTGTGCCTTATTGACCAGGAGCTTTTTTTTTCTTCCCTGATTGCTTTGGGTGTAGACACCAATTTCTGGAATAGGATAGTACCTAGAGAGAGAACAAAAAGACACCTTCCAAAATTACCTTTCTTATCCTCAGTAGAACATCTCACCAATGATGTAAGAATTCATACAGGTTTCATCAAGGGAAATTAAAAATATGTACCAAGGGTCATATAACTTAACTGAGAGCTCACCTGATTTATTCAACTTAAGGAAAAGAAGGGCAGTCTGGCTCATTAAATTGCAAAGTGTTCTAATCTACCATAGGGCTAATGACTGAGGTTTCAGGGAAATGAAAATCTCTTTTTCCAAGTTTCGTTTGCTCTTGTTAGCTTATTGTGATTGGATAAATGACTAGGGAAAACATATAGCTTATCCAATGACTTGATTCAGTTTTCAGCGTTACTGACTCCTCTGTCACCATAACCCCACCAGCTCAGTTCTAAATGCAGAGTGCATCTTACTCCTGGCTCATGCTCTCCTGAGCTGTATCACTCCCAACAACCACACACACACACTCGGGCACTCAGATTCTAGCAAAACTGCTGGAAACGATGCCAACAGCAGCCAACATTCCTCCATGCAAATATACTGCATGTGGTACAGACGGTTTAAAATTCTGCATTTTATATACTCCTGGCCATGATTCTCTGACTGTTTGCAATACATTCCTCCAGGTCAGTCCCCCATTCCCACCTCGTGGACAGCACTCCATAAGCTGGGAATTACTGCCATGAGTCCTAGAATTCCAAAATTTTCCTCATGGGCCTTCCCAGGGTAGCGTTGCCCTGTGTTGGTTAGTTTCAGTACCTAGCACCATCATCCTCAAAGGAAAGGGAATGCCCAAATATGTAAAAAAAAAAAAAAAAAAAAATTCCCGGGCAAAATGTGTTTCAAAAATCAAACTTGCGGGCTTCCCTGGTGGCGCAGTGGTTGAGAGTCCGCCTCTGATGCAGGGGACGTGGGTTCGTGCCCCGGTCCGGGAAGATTCCACATGCCGCGGAGCGGCTGGGCCCGTGAGCCATGGCCGCTGAGCCTGCGCATCCAGAGCCTGTGCTCCGCAGCAGGAGAGGCCACAACAGTGAGAGGCCCGCATACCGCAAATAAATAAATCAAACTTGCTTCTGTCCCCGCAGTTGTTGTCACTTGTCCTAATACCCTTGATTCCCATATTCTAAACGTGCTCCATGGTAAGGTCCACTGCCTAAGCCCAGAGACTTGTGAAGACACAACTGCTCAGTAGAGAAGAAAATCTCGTGCCCCGTGGTGGGGTAGGGGGTCTAGTGTGACTGTCCTCTGAGGGTGACAGCACTGGAAACCAGAGCTAATGCAGCTATTCTAAAGGGTAATGGCACCTGTCACACCCAAGCCCGGGAGGGTATTCATCTGTCAGTACGTGTCAACTTCTGCCTTACACATGACATGTTATGGGTACATGCGAGGCTCACGAATGCCAGCAACCCTTGTTACATAATTAAAGAGGAAACTTTAAAACCTGAGGTGGGCACTTGAGCTGAAAGGGCTTATTTGTTCATCTAGCAAGTCCTTCCACAGCACCCAGTGTGTGCCTGGGTGTGCACTCCACACTGCGACATGCTTACGATAGAACCGCGATGCAGGGCTGAATTTGCTTCAAGTGTATTTTGCTCAAAAAGCAAGTCAAAAAAAATACTTTTGTCAGAAAGACAAATACCATATGATATCACTTACATGTGGAACCTAAAATGTGACACAAATGAACTTACCTACAAAACAGAAGCAGACTCACAGACCTAGAGAACAGACTTGTGGTTGCCAGGGGGAAGGGGGGTTGGGGAGGGAGGAATTGGGAGTTTGGGGTTAGCAGATGCAAACTAGTATATATAGAATGGATGAACAACAAGGTCCTACTGTACAGCACAGGGAACTATATCCAACCTCCTGGGATAAAACAGAATGGAAAAGAATATGAGAAAAGAATGTCTCTGTGTATAACTGAGTCACTTTGCTGTACAGAAGAGATTGGCACAAGACTGTAAATCAACTTTACTTCAATTTAAAAAAAAAAAGAAAATATTTGCCGGCCCTGCTGGAAAGCACGCTGGCAAAAGGGGTGGAGCTGGTCCATTCACTCCACACTCACTGTTCTTCCTCACACACTGTAAGACACAGTGGAGGCGGGGAAGACCAGAGCTGCTTCTGCAGGGCTGAGGGGAAGCGGACCAGGGGAAGCGGACCAGGGGAAGTGAAGGAGGTTTGAAAAAAAAAATTTTAGTTACAAACATACCTTGTTTGCTGTCATGATATAGAGAACAAACAGTCACGCCTACAGAAGGTTCTTGGGCATGACTCAAAACAGAGTGGGGAGAGGAGGGAGAGGGAGGAGGGGGAGAGGGGAGAGGGAGGGAGGGGGAGAGGGGAGAGGGAGGGAGGGGGAGAGGGAAGAGGGAGGAAGGAGGGAAGAGAGGAGGAAGGGGGAGAGGGAGGAAGGGGGAGGGGTGGAGAGGGAGGAAGGGGGAGGGGTGGAGAGGAAGGGGAGGGGGAAGAGGGAGGAAGGAGGGAGGGGTGAGAGGGAGGAAGGGGGAGGGGTGAGAGGGAGGAAGGGGGAAGGGGAAGAGGGAGGAAGGGGGAAGGGGAAGAGGGAGGAAGGGGGACGGGTAGAGAGGAAGGGGAGGGGGAAGAGGGAGGAAGGAGGGAGGGGTGAGAGGGAGGAAGGCAGAGAGAGGAAGGGTGAAGGGGAAGGGGGAGAGGGAGGAAGGAGGGAGGGGAGAGGGAGGGGGAAGAGGGAGGAGAGGAGGAAGGGGGAGAGGGAGGAAGGGGGAGGGGAGGAAAGGAGAAGGCGAAGAGGGAGGAAGGGGGAGGGGGAGAAGGGGGAGAGGGAGGAAGGGGGAGAGGGAGGGAGGGGGAGAGGGAGGAAGGGGGGTAGGGGAGAGGGAGGAAGGGGAGGGGTGAGAGGGTGGAAGGGGGAGAGGGCCAAAGGGGGAGTGGGGAGAGGGAGGAAGGGGGAGGGACAAAGGGGGAGGGGGGATAGGGAAGAAGAGGGGAGGGGGAGAAGGGAGAGTGAGTGTGTTTATGTCAAATAGATACCCACCCCCCAGGACACAGGTCAGAATCTACCATTTGGGATGAAGAAACACAGGAGGGGACAAGAGACACAGGAGATTTTTTAATGAAAGGGTGACAGGTGAAAATAAATAAAATTTTAAAAATTAAAAACTGGTTGAGAAAACCTGCAATACTGACTTGTACTAAATAATGATTTTTGGTAAATTGCCAACTTAATTTTTGGATTTCTGAGGGTTGCTCAAAAATGGTGATTCTATATACCCAACTTTCAGAAAACTCTAGCAGTTGAAATTCTACAAGTGCTATTTATTAATAGAAGATGTTCCCTGGAAAACTAACCTATTTTTTCAAAAATCAAATAGACATGCAGAATTTAAAAAGCCGATGAAAAATAAGAGCTTCTATTTCAGCATAGCTGTAAATTGATAACCAGGGTTCCATCAAGCCAAATCTAGCTGGTCGCCCAGCCAGCCACCACCGTTCGCTATGACAGTGATTGAGATATGTATCCTCGTGACATGTCTAAATCATGAAGAAATAGAAGCCAAAGGACTGTAATAATAATAGTTGTATATAAATACATAGTAACAGAGTATTCTACAATTCTCTTTCCCACAGATATGCCAATAATGAAAAGATTAATAATTCATAACCCATGCAAAAGGCTCAATGACTAGAATACAATGATAAGTATTCTCTATACAATACACTGTTAAAATATTACTTGAAATCTAACTCAGAGCAAAAAACAAACCTATAGCTCTTCTTGTGATCTGCATCACAGTTCCAGAGATTAAAATATCAAAATAACAATAAAATAGTCACTTGCCAACACTAATGCTATGTCTTAAAATGAAACAAAAAAACAAACAAAAAAACACTGATCAGGGATCTCCCTGGTGGTCCAGTGGGTAAGACTCCGATCTCCCAATGCAGGGTGCCCGGGTTTGATCCCTGGTCGGGGAACTAGATCCCACATGCCGCAACTAAGAGTTCGCATGCTGCAACTAAAAAGATCCCACGTGCTGCAACTAAGACCCGGCAAAGCCTAAATAAATAAATATTAAAAAGCAAAAACAAAAACTGATCAGTTAAGACCTCCTCTTGAAAATCCTTATTCTTCTTCCACATTGATGACTAGAACCTGTGAAAACGTGCTCTGAAAGTAGGCACATTCCCACAGCTTATTCAATCACTGGAAAGAGGCCATGTACACTGAAGGAAAATCCACTGGTAAAAATGATAAGATTGAACTTCAATTTATTTCCATTTATTCAATTGTTAATGAATATCAAGTATAAGTAGGGTGCTAAAAACAGTCTCCTAAGATAAAACCAGAGAAAGCTACAAAAACTTTTTTAAAAATTAGGAAAACCAGGAACTTCCCTGGTGGTGCAGTGGTTAAGAATCTGCCTGCCAATGCAGAGGACACGGGTTCGAGCCCTGGTCTGGGAAGATCCCACATGCCGCGGAGCAACAAAGCCCGTGCGGCACAACTACTGAGCCAGCCCACCACAACTACTGAAGCCCACGTGCCTAGACCCCGTGCTCTGCAACAAGAGAAGCCACTGCAATGAGAAGCCCGCGCACCGCAACGAAGAGTAGCCCCCGCTCTCGGCAAGCAGAGAAAGCCCGTCCGCGGCAACGAAGACCCAACGCAGCCAAAAATAAATAAATAAAAATTTAAAAATTAATTAATTTTAAAAATTAGGAAAACCAAGCCGTTTTCCAAGATGTTGTACCACTTCACACAACTGGTAGACAGTTTAGGAAGGAATCATGCTGTTATTTACTGTGGCTTAAGTCAATTTTAAATCTTATGAAGGTATGAAACTTCTACATGATTAATAAAAGATTTTTTTCAATAAAAATATCAGGTCCACAAATAAGTATTAGTAAAACGCAGTATGTTCCATAGCTAAGTGACACCGGACGTGGAGGTGAGTGGTCAGCCGGTTGAACAGGAGCTGCGTGCAGAAGCAGCTCAGGACACCAGCGGCTCTGCCTCAAACCCAAGTGATGCTGAGCTCTCTCTGCCCCCTGCTGCTGCAACCTCCATCGCTTCAGAAAAACCACCAAAGCCAACCAGCAAATCAGAACCTGACCTCCACAAAAGCATCAAGACCCAGAACAGGGGAAAGCGTGACACAAAGTTTTATGGAATTAGGAAAAGCTCACACCCACAGCAAAACACTGCATTTAAAGCAAAGTTCGCATTTCCCTGAAAATGGAGCGATTCTACAGACTAACCTGGTCTAGAAAGCATATTCAGCTGGGGGAAGGGAGGGGCCTGACAAGAGTCCATAGCAAGCACACAAGGGCACTGGCACGTCGCCACTGTGTGGCTGTAGACACGAAGCAAGGTCTCTGAGGAGCACACTGTCAATCATCGTGTGCACAGGGGCCCCTCTTCCTGGACTTCATTAAACACCCAAGGTAAACCGAATGCTTTCTGGAGACATTAGGTTCTATTCAACAAGTAATTATGACGTGCCAACTGTGCACAGGTGTCAGTCATCAGCAAGGCCGTGTCCCGCCTCCCAAGGTCCCTTTTTTCTCACACCTCCAGGTGCTGCATTCCCTGTTTAATTGAGGCTGCCCTTTCATGTTCCCATCTAAGTATTCAATCACATAGCAGGAAATTCAACTGAGAACATCTCACCCTTTAACTATTCCTAGGCTTCCGGTCATACACCTGGAGCAGTGGGGATGGGCGGGACAGAAATAAAATAAGGGAGATATTTTTTTAAAGGAATGACCAAAGCAAAGTAAAGCAAGAGGCACAGCACAGATGCAAACATTAGAGATCATCCTGGGAAAGTTGCCCCCTTACTAAGCTTGGTGACCTCCGTGAAGTGAATGAATGTTTCTACAACTCAATTTCCTCATCTGTAAAATATGGGGGTAATAATCCCTACAGCACATGGGAGTGGACTCTAATGCATCCAATAGAAAGCAATAAGAACAGGAAGTTTTACTTTTCCTAGTAAAAGAAATACAGAAGGTGGCCTGGTAAGGTCCCCCTCCTCAAGTCACTCAGGGCCCAGGTCTTTCCATCTCATTATTTGTCTCTGTCTAGGGTGTGATCTGTGACCTCATGATCCACAACAGCTGCCAGAGCTCTGGTCGTCACATCTAAGTTCCAGGCAGCAGGAAGGAAAGAAAGGTACACAACCTCCCTTCCTGTAAGTCCCACAGTAATTCGGCCTACCTCTCACTGCCAGCACGTAAGGGGATGGCCACACCTAGCTGCAAGGGAAGGTGGAGAATGTGGCCTTTTAGCTACACGGTAACAGGCCCAGAAAAAAACTGGGTTTCTGTTACTAAGGAAGAAGAGGACAGTGTATGTTGGAAGAAACTAGGAGCCATTACCACCTGCACCTCCTTCATAATACAGTTAATACTATTTAAACACAGGAAATGTTCAGCATCGTCTTAGAATATACTAGGCTTCTGGGACTCAGCTCTGTTCTAGCCTTGACTCCATCCCTCCTTTCCCCCCCATCTCCTTTCCATCACTTCCTTACTATACCTACATCCCACGTTCTCAGTCACCACCTCTTAATTTATCTATCACAACAGAAATTCTGTTGATTCTTGGATTCTGAATCCCCTTTTCATGATCAGATACAATCTCATGAAACACCTGAGCATTTGCATATTTTTTTCTACCATTTAGCCATTTCTGTCATGTATTTCAAGGGCACAGTGGGACACACTTAAATAGAAGATAACATTTATTGATATCAGAAAAGACCTTAAAGAGATATGCACAAATCATTGCATTTATTATCAGGCAATAGCGTGATATAATAATTGCATTTATTATCAAGCAATAGCGTGAAGTAAAATCATTACATTTCAGATCATAAAATTAAAGTTCATAATAGTAATGTAAAGTTGATTTTGATAGCATCTGTATTCGAAATTTATACGTAAAAACAAATGTTGAGTTTTTTACGGCTCTAAGAGAAAATGCTACTTAACTTACTTTAAAGTCATTATGTAAAGGGGGATACCTCTCCAATTTTCAAATGACAGCAAAGATCATACCCCTTGGTAACTGAGTATCTGCTAGCTCTGAGAGGCAGTATCCAAAATAGGAAAAAAAAAAACCCAAAACAACAACAGCAAAAAAACACCTGGGTTTCCATGAGCTTATGTTTATTTTATGCTGCTTTAAAAAATTCAATGTATATTACGTTTCTACTTGGTCACGAAGAGGGTTTTAGCCTACAACATGTGAGCCCATCACTGCAAATAACACGCTGTATGCATATAGGGAATAAAGAGAGTCCAAGTTGGACCTGATGGTCCACTCTTAGGCTGTCCATCTACATGGCCTCATCCAGCTACTCAACCTCAACCATCTGCCCGTCTGAGACAACCGTCCCGGGGCAGACCGCTTTGGGCCAAGGATCCTATGAGAAGCACAGAAAAGGGCGGGGATGACCAGGAAAACTCAGAGAAAGAAAATCACAAGGCCTGACAAGGTCAGAACACAGACACATCCCCAATCACATTAGCTAAGAGATTTGCAAAAGTCAATTCCTTGGTTGTAAGACCATGCGTTCACTGAGCACAGGCCCTTTGCTGGGCCTTCCAAGTGAAAGAATGAATGACAGCTATTAAACACTTTTCCTGTACACATTTATGAATGAATACGTACATATCATGTATATATAAAACAAATGGCATTAATCATCCATGGATATGTGCCTGATCTTGAGTAGGTGTTAAAGAGACTGTATTTGATGACAAAAAGTACGTATCTCTGGTGTGGGTTAAATAGATACCGCATTTGGTTCTGAGATGCGTATCTCCGGTTTATGTATGAAATAGCTACTGTGTTTGATCACACAACTTTTAACTCTGGTGTGTGTTGAACAGATACTGTGTCTGCTCATCAGTGTGTGTGTGTAAGTGTGCAGGCGATAGGGCACCACAGCACCTGCACTTGATTCTTTTTGTTTTTTCTGCTAAACAGAAACAAAACTACGGGGAAACAAATCATACAAATGGAGTTGGAGCCACCAGAATAATAGTACAATTGGATCTTTCGAAGGAAACATATGAACACGGGATTTATTGATCATTTGTCAGTTGTAAGCATCTTACCTGCCCTTTGTATTCCACTGGTTTTAGTCCTGCGTAAATGGGCACAAAACTGCTGGCTAACAGGACCTAGACGGATAAAGAAACAGCTTGTGAAAGGAGGCATTAACATGCCTACGATATATTTCATGTCCCCTACTATGAAATTAAAATCGTTTAAATGTACAAAAATTTGCTATAACAGTAAGTTCCATGTATTTCAAGGGCACAGTGGGACACACTTAAATAGAAGATAACATTTATTGATATCAGAAAAGACCTTAAAGAGATATGCACAAATCATTGTTCTCCAACTCCATCCACTTCACCCGAGTAATACTGGCACTTAAATTGTAGACAGCCAAGTCATTTACACAATTAAAGTCCAGGTAAGTCTAAATTCCTGAGTGTGTACAGGTTGCAAGTAAGTTATTTACGATGTTCTATCCTACACTGTAAGAGTTATTTGAAAGTTTCACTCTATCTTCCAGAGAAACAAACCCCTCTGGTTATTACGGCTCAGGGGATGTTTTCATTTATGTCACCAGGATGTAGCACATTTCATGGGTTAGTTACATGGCCTGGATATGTAATGAGACACTGGCAGGGAGGGGCACCAATTATACTTTATCTTCCATTTAAAAAGTCGAAAAAGATTGCCATTTAAAATATTACCATTTCTTCCCACAGAAGAAGCTGAGCTCTGGGAGCTTTTCTGACATGTGCAAGTTTTATTCTGCAATGCAGTTTTCAAATCGCTAGTGTTCTATTTGGAAAGATACAGTATTAGATATGGAATACTTAAGCTCCAATCCTTCAATTGATAATTGAAGACTCCATGGCTGTTTGTTGTCAAAGAGTTCACGAGATTTTTTTTCCAAGTAGATATTATTCAGAACTGGATTATGGTCCCCAAAATGATTTGTACATCATCCACTTAGAATTCTTTAGAGATCAGAGGGCATTTCCCCCAAAGGAAGAACGGTATAAGTATGACTTGTGAGGTCTGCTCTCAAAACCCAGCAATCCCACTACTGGGCATATACCCAGAGAAAACCATAATTCAAAAAGACACAAGCACCCCAGTGTTCATTGCAGCACTATTTATAAGAGCTAGAACATGGAAGCAACCTAAAGGTCCATCAACGGAGGAATGAATAAAGAAGATGTAGTACATATATACAATGGAATATTACTCAGCCATAAAAAGGAATGAAACTGGGTCATTTGTAGAGATGTGGATGGACCTGGAGACTGTCATACCGAGTGAAGTAAGTCAGAAAGAAAAAGACAAATACGGTATATTAACGCATATATGCGGAATCTAGAAAAATGGTATAGGTGATCTTATCTGCAAAACAGAATCAGAGACACAGATGTAGAGAACAAACCTATGGATACCAAGGGGGGAAAAGGGGGGATGGGATGAACTGGGAGATTGGGATTGACATATATACGCTATTGATACTATGTATAAAACAGATAACTAATGAGAACCTACTGTATAGCTCAGGGAACTTTACTCAATGTTCTGTGGTGACCTAAATGCGAAGGAAATCCAAAAAAGAGGGGATACATGTATACGTATAGCTGACTCACTTTGCTGTGCACCTGAAACTATCACAACGTTGTAAAGCAACGATACGCCAATAAAAGTTTTTAAAAATAGCTGATTTATTCTGAAGTGCAAGTAAATGAGAGACCCAGTCACCAGCATAACGTGATTTCTATAGGACACTCCTCTGTGGGCGGCGACCTGACACAACTGTGTTGCGACACCGCTGGGACTTGGCACAGACTTCCTTATGCGGTGGCTCCTCGTGACCAAAGATCCCACCGACGGGAAAGGGTCTGCATCTCCTTCACAGCCAGTGCTGATACCTGCAGGTACCGCCCCCTTCTCCATAGTAGGAATGAAGACCATCCGTAGTGGGGAAACCGCATTCTCCCATGCTGCTGGAGTACGTGAGCGCCAGGGCATCGGTCCTGGGTGCCAGCGCGGCCTCAGCCACGGGCCCCTGACGGCTGGCCCGAGAAGCATGGCGGGGCTTCAGACTGGAGTAGAAGCAAACTCAATGGTGTCAAAGCACAACAGAGGGACTCTAGCAGGAGACAGGAAGGGATCGTGCCAGGTGCTACTGCACGTCTCTGCTGTGCCAGGCTGATGCTGGGTGCCAGAATCGGCTACACAACATCTGGGCCCCGTGTGGAGCGAAAATGCAGGTATTCAGAACTGTAAGGTGTCGAGAGCAAAGCATGAAGCCATGGTATGAAGACACCCTTGCACAAGATTTCTCAGCCTTCTAAGAAGGGTCAATGCAAACGAGCCCCCCACTTAGCATTCATTTCAAAATCTCAGCTTTCGGTGTGGGGCCCCCATGACGTTACCCACACCCTCTCCACAAAGACGCCAAGCAGGAGTGAGCCTCCCCTCCGGTGATTTGCGGAAGATCACATCCATCCGCGGGGCCGACAGGATAGAAACCAAGCCTCTTCAGGCCCAACCTCGTCAGCCCCCTGGTAGCCCCGACCTGAGCAGCTGAGCATTTTTCAGAGCAAGGCTGTTCACAGTTACGGTCACTGCCTTCACCCTAACTAATCTGGCCCTATCATTTGTTGGCTACTCCTTTAGGAAGGTAATTACAGACCCTAGGTGCGTTCTGCAAGCACAATGCTGCTATTTAATGAAGTTATCCGGCAAAAATGCAACACTGCACCATAGCGATAACAATTTGTGGATAGCACACATATTGGGAAATTACAGTACTTAGACGCCTTTAAACAGCCAAACACACTCTATAACTGTAAGGACTTACTTCACTATAACAGACATGTGGCCTGCAAAAAAAAAAAAGAAAAGAAATCACTACCCTTAGAAACGGAATTATGTGGGTTTTTTACCTCCCGTGTGTCAAGTTATAATGTGAAGTTCACAAGTTAATGCTTAGAACTCTTTTTGAGCTGTTTAGATGAAAAATGCTACCCAATTACTTTGATACAGATAGTAACAGCAAGAATCCTCTGAACTGACATGAAAAGTGCGGTGAACTGGAAAAGACCCGTCATCCCCCGCAAAATCAGTGTATTTGTTCTGTCATAGTTTATACGGGCTAGTGATTTGTATATCAAACTATGGTTAGTGGGAAAATTAGCTTTTGATAGTTAGGAACTAAGCGGCTTGTCTTATTCGATGTCAGCTTACTGCCATTTTATTGCAAGCAAACAGGATTTTCTAAGGCGGGAGACAGTTCATGAAATATGTACTATTATGCCTCAATATGCTTCTACTGTCTTACCTCACTGGTGTTCCAGTGAAATATTTCTCACCAAAAAATATCGATACATCTAGGGCAGTGGTTCTCAAGTTGGGGGGGCGGGGGGTCTGAGCCCCCTGGGGACATTTAGCCATGTCTGCAGACTGTTTTGGTTGAGGACACCGATACAGAAGGCAGGGACCTAGTTAGTGTTCCTGCCCTGTCACTTAGCCCAGCACTTTAAGAATTACACGTACGTTAAACCATTGATTTTTTTCTGTTTCCTTCTCACCAAATACACAAGGATAAAAATAAACGTCAGCGACTTACTGTAGCAACTGTATAAAGCATTGCCAAGTGTGGATTCAATACACGTTCAGATTAGCTTTTTTCATTTTACATTTTATAGAAAAGGGGTGTTTAGAAAATTATGTGGCCTGGCTTCCTTAGAGAATAAATTGTCAACCAGTTTCATTTATGCCTAAAGTTGACTGTGGAGTTTAATGAGAATCTGGCTGTGTATTCAGAACCTGCTGGTGTAGTTGAAATTCAAAGACAGATTCAAATTTGTCTTACCCAGTCTTCAACATAATGACCAATCTTAAATTCAGTCCTTATTTCACCTTCACAGGGCTAAACGTGAGAAGGTCTTGCTGTAAGAGCATGCTCACCGTGTGCAAGGCAATTCAGGACATCCTGGCAATGGAGACGGGTGGGGGGGACACCATTCTGCAGGAACGCCTTCCTGGGCGTATGTGTGTCAAAGGGCATTCACGGATGTCAAAAGACCATCTCAGAGCACATACACGGGGCGTCAGTTTTAAACACAAATTCGATGATTTGTACCAATTCAGACAAGGGCCAGAGCACTATCCCTCCCGCTCAGTGGCACGCTTAATTTCAAAGCCATTCCTGCTGAGCTGTGGAGGTGGCGGCGTACAACTTTCTTGTAAATGAAGGGTTTACTTCCCTAAGTATGCGTTGCAGGAGGCTAATATTGAAATATGTTTGGATTTCCTGATTGCATGTTTCCTTCTGAAGAAGGATAGCCCAGTATAAAATCTGGAGCTTAAAATGGGTGAGTTGAGGTGCAAGATGTATACATTGGGACATTCGGGGCACAATATGTAAACGGGCCCACAAATCAAGGAGTTGCTAAGGACCCATGACAAGTATTTGCCTCTGTGCCTGGGTCTCCTGGCCGATGCTCCCCAGGGCTAGAATCAGTGCTCTACAGTATGGGGTTATGGGGCAATGTGGGGCTTAGCCCCACCCCCATGGCTCTGCAGGGCACTGCCCTCGTGGGACGTCTCTGCAGTGCCCTGTGCTGGTGGGGGTCCTGGCACTCGGGGGCCTCTGGTGGAAGGGAGCTGCCCTGATGATCTCTGAATGGCCTTTGTCCATGGTCTTGGACTACATATAGGTCCTGGCTTCTGTCTAGACGGCCAACTCATGGCACCTCCTTAACACAGGGTTATCTGGCCAGATGGCCACACCCCTCCTGTTGTGTCCCAAACAGGCTCTCTTATTCTCTTCAGTATGCACAGGCTGAGAATGTTCCAAATCTTTAAGTTCTGCTTTGCTTCTGAGGAACAATTCCATCTTTACCTATTTCTCTCTTCTTGCGTTTTACTCTAAGTAGCCAAGAGAAACCAGGCTGCTCCTTCAACACTTTGCTTAGAAACCACCTCATCAAATATCCAGTGTCATAACTTGCAAGTTCTACCATCCCCAGAACACGAGGACATGAACATAATCCTGCTATTCTGGGTCAATGTATAACACGGGTGACCTTTCCTCCATCGTCTGATAACATTTCGTCGCTTCCGTCTGAGACCTCATCACTATGGCCTTTACTATCCAGGTCTCTCTAAGAATATGGAGGCTCTCTCTACGGTTTGGTTTTTCCTTTCTGAGTCGTCACCAGAATCACCAACGGCAACGCAGGGTTTTTCTAACATGTACCTCTCAACTCATAGATCCCCTGCCCGTTACTCAGCTCCAAAGCCGCTTCCACACTTTTAGGTATTTGTTACAGCAGCATCCTCACCTGTCAGTGCCAAGTTCCTGTCTCAGTCTGCTCAGGCTGCTACAACAAAATACCACAGACTGGGTGGCTTAGAAAGGACACAAGTTTATTTTCTCACAGTTCTGGCATCTCAGAAGTCCAAGATCAAGGGGCTGGTAGATTCAGTGTCTACTGAGAACCCACTTCTATGTCCTCACATGGTGGAAGAGGTGAGGGAGCTCTCCGGGGTCTCTTTTACAAGAGCACTAATCCCATTCATGAGGGCTCCACCCTCATGACCTAATCACTTCCGACAGACCCCTGACTCCAAATACCATCATATTGGGGGTTAGGATTTCAACACAGGAATTTGGGGGGGGGGACACAAACATTCAGACCATAGCACTGAGTTAAATCACCATGGACATAAGATCCCAAATACTATGGAAATCCAATCCCAAATAAAATGAGTCATTGGACCACATAATTGATCCAAAGAGGTTCTCAGAAAATAATCAACTATCATTGCAGCTATCAGATGAAAGAATAATTTTTTCATGCCACCAAAAGTGAAGTTAATATAATTTAAGTATGAATCATCACACAAGCACATTGGTGAATGTACACCAGGTCAATGGTTGAAGAGGTATAAAAATCAGATGCCTAAAGGCAGAACTTGGTCATAATCCATTTCCCGAGATTTTATAGATGTAGGTGAGCACGCTGCTCATGAACAAAGATAAGGGGTAAAAGAAGAAAATGTTTAAGAAAGGGTGAAGCCTACCCAGTCTGCAAAAAGAAAGCTGGGACCTTAAAATTTCATGACAGACTCACACAGGGATGCTGACCAGTGATGTGTGTGGCTTATTATCTTATTTGTTCATTATTTACTAAATATGCACTGTAATTAACAAGCTTATAGGACTTGACTATTTCAAGCACACTTTTACATGATTTTTTCAATTTACTCGCCATGGTAACACCGATTACCTTTCATCTCCATTTCACAGTTGAGAAAACTGAGGCTCAAACGTAATTAGCCTCAGAGGACACCATCAGGGAATGACAGACCTGAATAGGAACACTGGGAGATGCACAAAAAACAAGTGATAATCCAAGACAGTGTAACAAGACACAGACACACGGACACCCATGCACACACTGTGAGATACAGGTTTCTAGTTGGATTTTCAGGTACACAGAGAGCCTATCTATAATAAAAGGTAGCAGTCGGCTGGTGGATAATGAAGAGCTTGGCATTAAAAAGAAAAAAAAATCTAGTAATTAAGGGAATAAACGAGGCATTGATTAAAAATCACCAATATTTAATACTCTCCCATATTCCTGTCCTGGCTAGCTAGCAATTGATCCTTGACATGCTCTACCTCTGGTTTCAATCTTAATCTCCGTCTGTCACCTACAGACTTCCAAGATCACAGACATTAAACCCAAGGCTGAGGGATCAGAGCCAGGCAGGCAAAGCTCCCAGGAGACGCCAGTTACAAACTGTGGGCTGCTTCTCCTCTTGGCTTCTGGAACTCAGCGCCCTCCGGTCTCTAGCTAAGGAAGTGGGGGAGTGGCCGGCGCCTTTCTTCTCTCCCCTGACACTGAATGAGGCGGTCAGAACTACCACCCCAGACACGGGTCTCCCACTGGCCTCTGATCAGAACACAGCATGTCACTGCCCAGCGTGTGTGTGTGTTGGGGGGAGGGGGAGATACTTTCCCTTCATATTCTTCTCCCTCCCTCCTGCAGTCTTCACCAGTCTTCATTTTTGAACTACATGCTCATGAGTATTCCAGGCATACATTTCATACATTTTTAGAGCCACCATCTGCTGTCAAGGAACCATCTATCCTTCCTTTCTTTGAGTTTCTGCAAAAGGTTAGAGCATTCTACTAAACATTTAAAATGCTTCTCGTATAACCTAGGATACATATTAATTATTCAATTATTCTCCTTACAAGGTATTATACATTTGTGCCAACTAGTTCTCTTCTGTTCAATGAACTCAAGTAATTTCACCAGTTCTCTGAGTAGTTATTATCCAAAACAAAGCCAAATCAAAAAGTCCTGTTTGCTTACTGCAGTAGTTTGCTATGGCTGCTATAACAAGTTACCACAAATCGAAAGGCTAAAACAACACAAATAAATGTATGACCCTAGGGTCTGGAGGTCGGGATCCAGCACAGGCCGGATCCACCTGGGCAAAAAAATTCAGGTGCTGGCAGGGCTGCAATCCTTCCTGCGGGCTTGAGGGGAGACTTGGTTTCCTGCTCATTGAGATACTGGTAGCATTCAGTTCCACTGGCTGTAGGACTGAGGTCCCTCTGCCTCGCTGGCTGTCAAGGGGAGGACCCGTAGTGCCCTCCTCATACAAAGGCTCCTGCGCCTCAGAAGCAGCAAACATCTCCATTTTTAAGGACACATGTGATTAAATTAGTTTGGGTCGGCCCAGCTAACGCAGGATCACCTCCCCATCAAGACCCTCACCTTCACCCCATCTATACAAACCCTCTTGCCATGTGAGACGCCGTATTCACAGGTCCTGGGGATTACAGTGTGGACATCTTTGGGGGACGTTATTCAGCTCACGACACTCCCACATGAAAGGAATTAAGAGGGTGATTTTATCTCGTGTTGGGAGAGGGGGCCATGGCTACCAAGCAGAATGTTAGAGGCCTGGACTGTGGTCCCAGCTGGGCCACTAGCGAGCTGAATTACGTTTTGTCCAGATCATTGAACATGAAGGATCCAGCTTCTTCATTCTTTTAATAGATGCCATCTTCGTTCATTGATTTATTCATTCCCATTCACTCATGGAGCACAGGTTGATGGAGATGACACTGTACCAGGCGCTGGGAATACAGGAGCAGACAGAACACAGCAGTCCCTGAACCCTCCTACCCCCCACCCCCACCCCGAGCTTACACTCCTGTGAAGGAAGATAGACAAAAACTAAGTAAACAGAGCAGTAAAATTCGTATGCGGAACAGTGGTTAAGTAAATCAGGGCGGGATATAGGAAACATCAGGGGCTCGGCCACTGTAGATACAGTAGCCACGGACAGACTCAAGGAGAAGGTAGTAACTGTGGGTAGAATTCCCCTCTTGTTTCATGATAGGATAATAGTCTTTTGCTCCCAGCCTTGTTCTCTTGCCAACAAGAAGAGGTATTCTAACCACCGCAAGCCTGATATGTCTGCGTTGGCATTGACAATTTGTGACAATTCAGGCATGGATTATCAGCTTCTCCCTTTCTATTTTTTAAGTCTACACAAGAGTATAATAATATTATAGAAAAATATTTTTCTAAGATGGAATGACTATTAATGTATAAGTGAGAGACTGGAGTGAAAATATTCTAATCTCTTAAGTCACAAAGTAATTTTACTTGTCAGCTCAACATTTCATTAGGTATTTCAAATCATATCATTCAAACATAAAATTCGAACCGTGAGTTTTGATAGTAAAACTCAATGCATTTATCATCTAATTCAGGTGGAACTTGTAGCTCTCTCAATCCATCGCCTGCTGCTGTATCCAAACACGCGTCCTCTGTATCACCTGAAGCTCGCTACAATTCCCACAAGAGGAAAAAGAAGAAAATAGCCTGGCTTTTCTAAGAGAAGTGCACCCTTTCAAATGTAAAATATTTAATATATTCCCTTAGCAATGCACTGTTATTTGCAAATCAGCCGAACTATCTCAGAGACAATGATTTCCCAACCGACTTTCACATGTGTTTGGATAGAAAGGCATCAACGCAAAATGGAAGAAAGGAAAGGGAACATTAGAGTGAAAACGTAAGAGACCTGGATTCCCACTGGCAGTCAGTACACCCTGGGGTGTGTCACACAAAATCTTACCAGCCATTTCTTCTCTTAGAAAAGCGACAAAAGTACAGTAATCTCACCTGTCCTGCCTGATTTACAGGGCTGTGGAAGGGCCGAATACGGTAGTACTGAGACAAAGTCTTACACGAACCGCGTAAGTATTATCTACGTCAATGTAAGGAATGGTTCTTGCTACTCAAGTTTAATCCCAGGATAAACGTGAGCACACGGAACATCACAAGAAAAAACACCGAGCTACTCCGGAGGTCTCTGGGAGCCGCCTGCCATAAGGTGGCCTCGGAGGGATACTGGCGGATGCATCCTTCAGACGCATGATTTATGGAGCATATGTACCATCTATCAGGCATGGTATGCAATGCTGGATCTAAAGAACGCGGGCGCGCTCCCTGTTTGTGGAAGTATGTATATCAGCACTTGCTCATTTCCTCCAACAAGGAATGCGGCAGTGTTACCTTAACAAGGTCCTCTCGGGAGGGAAAACTGGAGACTAAGTAGTTTTCTCTGGTCTTGGTGTTGGTGATGGAGACGTGCAGGCGGTTGTGAGCCAGCTCGTGCGCGTTGGGAGGGAGAATCGCCTCCACTCCGCTCCTGAAGAAGAAAAAGGGACCCGCTGCGCCCCACCGGCCTGCAAGCCTTGTAGCTGCCCAGGCTGGAGACCCGAGAAAGAGCCCGGAGACAGTGACAGCGGCACCTATGGCTTACTGGATGGGGGATCTTACATGTCCAAAGCAAAAGAGTCCTGGAGAGACACCCCATCATGTTCGGCAGCCGGCAGACAGGACAAAGCAGCCATCTTTGCTACCCGGGGGTGAAGGAGGCCACCATTTATATAGGGAATTGATGTCACGTGGGCTCCTCTGTTACCACAGAAACTAGCAGCTCACAGCCCGTCAGGTTAACACCCATCGTGGAGGGCAGGTATCTCCCTTTAATAAACTACCAGGTGGAGCCGCTCTGGCCCAAGGATTAGGCCAGTCACGTGCTGGGGCAGGAGGCAACTCACGTTTGTGAGAGTAGCGTGCGGATGAAGCAAGGACTTGGTCGAGCAGGGGATGTACGGAGAGCAAGAGAACAGCCATCTTGAGTGGCTTGGCCACGCACTGCATGATTCACCTTTAATTACTGACCGCCTTGTAAATGTTTCAGGAGAGAGAATGCTGACTGAGCTTGCTACAATGTATCCAGAGCGTCCTCTGTCTTCACAGGCTTGGGGGAGGGAGCGGGGGAATGTACTCTATATATGTACCTCAATCGGGCCATGAAATCATAGCCGGGTGTCACTGCCCCGAAAGTCTGCCTTCGGATTTCTTCGGCAAAACCGTAGGTAAACTCGTTACATTCCTGAAAAAGAAAATTAATAGGTGACCCTATGTTTTGTCAAAAACATTACGATTCTGGTTCCAGAACCCTGTGCCTATCACATAAGGCACCTGGACCGTATAAAGCCAACCCCAGATGTCGGATGCTTCACAGGCACGCATCCCCACGAGGCCTGTCCCTCACCCACCATTCCTGGGCCCCAGGCAAGCTATATGGTCTGCCAATTGCAATCTTTTTTTTTTTTTTCTTTTTCTTTTTCAACCACCTCACATGGCTTTGCCCACCTGTGGAAAATCCTTGACGGCTGGGTTCTAATTGTAACTGAGCACATTTTTCTACAGGCTTCTCCAACATAATTAAATTCCTCACCCACACCAATCCTGTGGCCTCTGGAACATTCGGCCTGCAGCTCTACAACAGTGCTGACGATTCACACCACCACCAACAACAGAGAAAGGGCTTGCGATGACTCTACCGGATCAGAGTCCTTGGAGATTAGCCTGGGGCACTGGTCTTTCACAAAAGTCCCCCCAGTCGGGGCTAACAGGCAGCCAGTGCTGGGATCCACTGATGTGGCCTCTGTTGCCTCGTCTTCATATAACAATGCAAGGTGGGTATAATCACCGCACTAGATGGGTAAGAAAACTGACATTTGGAGGGTTAAGTATCTTTCCCACTGTGCCATCAAAAATGAGTGTCAGTGCCAGGATTTAAACCCAGGTCTATCTTTCATTTATTAGTTCATCCATTCAGCAACCTACTGGGCACCAGGCAGTGGGCTAGGAACTGGGATTCAATGGCTGAGCATGAGATACACAGAGCCCCTGCCTTCCTGGGACTGAGGAGTCCCTCGGTGAGGAGATGGCAGGGCGCCAGGACAGCATCCATGTATGGGGCAGAGTCACGTCCCCTCCTTCCCCCGAAGGTTAGGGTAGCCCCGGACCCTGAGAATCGGTGCCCTTACACAGCAAAAGGGACTTTCCACATGCGATTAAATTAAGGGTTGCGAGATCAGGAGATGCTCCTGGATTATCTCAGTGAACCCAATATAATCACAAGGGTCGTTGTAAGGGAGAGAGGGGGGCAGGAGGGTCAGAGTTGGCGAGATGTCAAGATGCTATGCTTATGACTTTACAGATCGAGGAAGGAGCCAGAGCCAGGGAAGGCAGGACGCCTCTAGCACCTGGAAAAGGCCAGGACACACACTGTCCTCCGGAGCCTCCAGAGGGAGCGTGGCCCTGCTGACACTTTGATTGTAGACATTGAGACCTTTTCAGGCGTCTGACCTCCAGAACTGTTAGAAAATAAACGTGTGTTGTTCAGAGCTGCTATGTTTACTGTCATCTGTTGCAGCAGCAACTGGGAGCTAACACAGTGGGCATCAACCTCCAACCTCACTTTACTAGGCTGAGACCTAAGATACAGACAGGAGTTGGACAGGAGATGGAGGTGGCAGACGACAACAGGCAGAGGTAGCGGTGAGAAGAGTGCAAGCAGCTCAGACGGGGCAGAGGCCAGAAAGGCAACCTCAGTGAGCCATGAGAGGGCTAAGGTCCACGTGGCCCTGGGAGTCGTACTAAGAAATCTGCACCCCAGGTGAGAAGGGAACCCTCCTACGTTGTTGCTGGGAATGTAAATCTCAGCCACTATGGAGAACAGTATGGAAGTTACTTAAAAAACTAAAAATAGAGCTACCATATGATCCTGCAATCCCACTCCTGGGCCTATGTCCAGAGAAAACCATACTTTGAAAAGACACATGCACCCCTATGTTCATAGCAGCACTATTTACAACAGCCAGGACATGGGAACAGCCTAAATGTCCATTGACAGATGAATGGATAAAGAAGATGTGGCACATAAATACCATGGAATATTACTCAGCCACTAAAAAGAATGAGGTAATGCCATTTGCAGCAACATGGATGGACCTGGAGATTGTCATACTGAGTGAAGTCAGACAAAGACAAATATCACATAATATCACTTATATGAGGAATCTAAAAAGAAATGATACAAATGAACTTATTTACAAAACAGAAACAGACTCACAGACTTAGAGAATGAAATTATGGTTACTGGGGGGCAGGATGGAGGGAGCGATAAATTGGGAGTTTGGGATTGACATGTACATACTACTATATTTAAAGTGGATAACCAACAAGGACCTTCTGTATAGCACAGGGAGCTCCGTTCAATATTATGCAACAACCTAAATGGGAAAAGCATTTAAAAAAGAATAGATACATGTCTATGTATAACTGAATCACTTTGCTGTACACCTGAAACTATCACAACATTGTTAACTAACTATACTCCAGGGCTTCCCTGGTGGCACAGTGGTTGAGAATCTGCCTGCCAATGCAGGGGACACGGGTTCGAGCCCTGGTTGGGGAGGATCCCACATGCCGCGGAGCGGCTAGGCCCGTGCGCCACGGCTGCTGAGCCTGCGCTCTAGAGCCTATGAGCCACAACTACTGAGCCCACGAGCCACAATTACTGAGCCCGTGCTCTAGAGCCCACGAGCCACAGCTACTGAAGCCCGTGTGCCTAGAGTCCGTGCACTGCAACGAAGAGTAGCCCCCGCTCACCGCAACTAGAGAAAACCCACAGGCAGCGACAAAGACCCAATGCAGCCAAAAATAAATAAATAAAAAAAAAATAAAATGTTAAAAAAAAAACGGTACTCCAATATAAAATAAAAAGTAAAAAAAAAAAAAAAAAGAAATCTGCACCCCATCCTGAGTCAACAGGGATCCCGGGGGTGGGAGAGGAGGAGGTCACAGGATGAGATGTTCAGATTTGTGTTTGGGTGAAATCACTCTGAATGCTTAAGTAGGTGGATTGTAGGCAGCGGGGCAGACACAGGCCTGCCTGTTCAAGAAGCTGCTGTAGACTTCTAGCTGAGACATGGGGGTGGCCCTCCCCAGTGTATGCTCTTTCTACTAAGCCACACTGCACACCCAGCTTATTTTCTTGTATTATTTTTGGTTTTACACACACACACACACACACACACACACACACACACACACAGACACGGCCCCTGACCAGACTGGAAACCTATTAAGGAATGCACTTATCTTTGAGTTAGCTCCCTGCTGTGTCTAATGCCATGCCTGGCAAATTCTGAGGGCTGAGGAAAGGCCGGCTGCGCTGAGCTTTTAACATATCAAAGTCTAAATCTGCCTGCCACCTAAAATACACCAGCGTCAGGTGCTGGTCTTAATTATACATGCACCAGCTCGGAGCTGGATTCATTACTCACATCTCTGTCACAACACCACAAAGCTCGAAGAACTTATATACCAACAGGGAGAACTGAGCTAACAGGGACTTGAGTAGGTAGAAAACAGCTTCCTAAGAAAGCTCAAAGCCATCCTTCAAGGGGTAGATCTCAAATGCTCAAGAGAAAAGAAATAAAGTAACCTCAAGGCAAATGGCTGAAAACTGATTTTGAGAAAAGAGAAACGAGGATGCCCTAGGTGAATCCAGAGAATCATTTTCCACTTGCCAACGTGAGCGGCCGATAAAGAGTTACCCCTAAGGCCTGACCAACACAATGAGACAATACGACTGGATCTCCAACTTACCGAAAATGTAAAAAAGAACAGGTAATCGGACTGACATCAAAAGTCTCAAATTCAGGTAAAGGATTCAATGTCTGAACATCGCAGAATTTCAGTGAAGGGGCTATATGATCACAGCATTTCCAAATCAGTCTAATTCTAAATCACAATTAATATATTTCAAACTGCTGAGGATTCGAAACCAAATCTACCCAAATCCAAAGCTCGGGATTTGCTCCCACCTAAAGGAAAGACTGCCCTGAACAGGAGTAAACAACCCTTTAGTAGCCCTGTGCTTCAGAAAGGAAATAAAGAGCTGGGAGGGACCAGCTTGCACTTCAAAGCACATGAGTCTGCTACTTTGGGGGGAGTTTGCACACTTCATGTATACTTTCCCTGACTTCACGTTCTCATCCTGTACAATCTCTAAAATTTTCCATCACTTTTCTAGTATATAAAAAAGAAAAAGAGCAGTGGATTTCTGAATAACTGGTCTAAAGTCCAGTTTCTCTTCCATAAGCAGCTCATCAGAGATTTGAAAACAAGATTTCTGATGTTTAAAATGTTGTGGATTTCAACATTTAAATGTGACAAATGCACCCTTGGGCATGGAAATGTTAATCATTATTTGATTACTATTCCAAGCTGCTAGAGAATGTAAGTAATTAACAGATAGAATATTCTCCACCTGCAGAAGCCAGTTCTCACAGTCAGAGAATGCATGATGGCTGTCTAGAGGCAGAAAACTTTAAAAACATAGATTTTAAAAACATAGATTTTAAAAACATAGATTACATTAAATGAAATACTTAATGCTTATTTTTATTACTTCTAGATAAACTGCTTGGAATTCAGGGCTGCTTCTTACTGTGGGAATGAAAAACAAATTAAATTCCAATATCATTCCTCTTAAAAGAGATTACAGGGACTTCCCCGGTGGCACAGTGGTTGAGAATCCGCCTGCCACTGCAGGGGACACAGGTTCGATCCCTGGTCTGGGAGGATCCCACATGCTGCGGAGCAACTAAGCCCGTGTGCCACAACTATTGAGCCCGCGTGCTGCAACTACTGAAGCTGGCGTGCCTAGAGCCCGTGCTCTGCAACAAGAGAAGCCAGAGCAATGAGAAGCCCTCGCACGGCAACAAAGAGTAGCCCCTGCTCGCCACAACTAAGAGAAAGCCCACGTGCAGCAACGAAGACCCAACGCAGCCAAAAATAAATTAAAAAACAAAAGATATTACAGGCCAACATTTTAGTTTATATGCCTGTTTGTAAATAGGAGCAAGCAGACTTATCAGCCACATGTTCAAGGCCTTGAGAACAGGCTCTGTGCTCTTCTCATGATCAGTTAATGGAGAAATATCCTTTGCTTGAAAGAAACAAAGCTGGAATCTTAAGACTAAATAAACACGCAAGAGTAAAAGAAGGGATTTTATTTCCTTGTCTTGTTGTCACCCAAAATAATAATCTTTTCCAAATGGAGAGCAGAGATCCCGAATGATTAAAATTTAAAAGAAGTCAACCTTTTTCGTTTCCCAGGCAAAGGATTATTTCTCTGCAGTTAACTTAGTAGATAGTTAACAATCATCTTCGTTGTTTGGGCGTAATTTCTGGATGAGAAACACAGCCTAGTTACTACTTAATTACCTCTATTTTTTGTGGCGCTGTTAGCAGGACAGAAGCAACCAAGGATCCCCCAGAAGCCCCGGCAAAGGCCTTGACATTCTTCAGGAGCTTTTTGCCGTGTTTGTAAAGTGCGGATGCTGCCCCCAAGTGGTAAATGCCCAGAAACCCACACGCTGCAAAGGACAAGTTGATGTGCTTCATTCTAGCTGTGAAATTGGTGACACAAAACCCAAAAATGCCCGTTAAGTTGGTATAGTTTGTTCCACATGCTGTGTACTCTTATGCTAGTCATCATTCCAAGGCTTTCTTTTATATACAGAATTCTCTGTTCTAAGCATAATCTTTTCAATTAAAGTCTAATTAATCACCCAAATCTTTCAAGGAAACTTTTCCCTCTCTCACCTTGACCCACTACAATCATATTAATTAAAAAAAAAAAAACGACAACAGTCTATATTTGTTCAGTGCATAGACTATGCAACCTACTTTTTAATTACATGACAAAAACTAAACGGTTAAATTGCCATTGGCAAGGCATTTGGTCCTTTTTTCTTGACCTTTTGAAACTTTTGGGGGTGTGGGCTACTGGTAAAATCATTAGAGAAGGTAGCAAACTTCAAATGAAAGACACATTTGCTCTTTGCGAGTGCATCAGTGAATTTAAAACATATGTCTCGACTCCCCACCGTTTCCATCGTGAGCATCCGTTTTTTGTTGCTATTTTGTTTTTTTAACCTGATGCTCTCAATTATTCAATAATGCAATACTCAATTATTCAACGATGCAGTGTATTTCATAGCCAAGTTTCTCAAGACAAACTGAGGTCATGACTGGCGAGGGCAACTGGAGGCTCAAAGAAACGACATCTGCAACACCTGATACTTGCAACAAATCTAACAATGAAACTATAGTTCATGAAACTTCAGGGGGAACGATTTCACCACGTGTATAAAACAGTGCCCCCCCCCAACTGCTCCCCCTGGATGCCCTCAGGGGTTTCTCGGGGGTTCCGGGACCTTCAGACTAGGCACTTGGCCCCGGCCTGGAATTTAGGAACCGAAAACACTCGTTCTGATGCGCAGAGCCAGGCCCTGTGCGAAAGGAGGCGCAATCGGTGCAGCCGAGCCCCGGTTTGGGTTTAATTTCTTCAGACTGGAGAGGGGAGAAGGGGATGGGTCTCCAGAGGGGCCGACCCAGCGTACGCAGGCCCAGTGCCCCCCCTATCCTGTGGTCTGGGGGTGGCGGGACGAGGGTCGCTGCTGCAACACCCCCAGGGACGCCTACGCGGACCCACTCCCCCGGGAGCCACCTCCGGAGGGCCAGAACCTGCCCCTCGACCGCCCCGCGCTCCGCCCTACCAATGCAGGTCTGAGGCACTTCCGTGTAGAACTTCGTCCCCCGCCACTCCCAGCCCGCCGTCCCTTATCCGGAAGGCGGAGCCGGTCCGTCACTCAACCGGGCCCTGCCTATCAGGGCCGGACCACGCTCGCCCAGGAAGCTTCCGCAGAAGGGATTGAGGCCGGACTACCCGCGCGGGTCTGTGACGTCATCGCGCCGATGCGTACGTCCGCTAGGCTCCGCCTGCTCCACTTAAACCGCTGGACTCGGCATGGCGGCGCGCACTCGGCCGCTTGACCTTGGTGTCCACTAGGGCGGGTAAGGGATAAGACTTTCTCGTCTCGAGTCATACTGTCTTCGGATGCCTCGGGATGTATTTTAGTCCCTATACGCCACGTGCGGGCCGGCCCTCACCTGCAAGTCTGCTGACCCTGAACGACCCTCATTTTCTGTGCACCGGAAGTGCTTGGCCTTCTTGGCGGCTGCTCCCCGGCAGTGGTTTCCCTCCCGCCTCAGCCTCGGGGCGGTCCAGCTGTCCGTGTAAGGGCGGGGTCTAGGGGCTACGTTGGGAGTGAATGCCCCGCAGCTTTTGGAAGACTACCTCAGATATTTCCTTAAGCATTGTTGGAAAGGTCGCACTATGGCTTTGGGCAGCGTTCACATCCTTAGCCCGCCTTAAACTGTGTGGCCTTGGGTGGGTTATATGACCTCTCTGAGCTTCCCAGGTGACTTCTCTGCAAAATGGGATGGTAAAATCTGAGTTGGTGCTAAATCGTAACGTTCATGCTGCGTAGCAGGGTTTCAGCAGACCAGCCTGTGTCGTCTGGTAGCACCAGTGGCTCTGGGTAGATCTGAGAAGCAGCTTTCTAAGGCGGCCCACTTGGCTTGCATTCCCTCCCGGATTCAAAGGACTCACAATTCCTTCTCTCCCTCAACAGTGTCTTCCCTATCTAATCCTAACAAGCAAGCCTTAAGGAATTGCAGAGTTTCTGGTTGAGGGTTCTCCAGGCCCCCTTGTTAAAGGACAGATTTACGCTCACTGAAGTACAAAAGAGAATCCGAAAAACGCGTGTCTCTACCTTAAGCAGGAGAGGGAGTGGGTGGGAGCTCCCCAGATGGCCTTTACCTTGGTCTTTTTTCTTTCTCCCTCATTTGGGATGCTAGTGACCTGGGTTCTGGCCCACAACACTTTCTGTAAGCAAGAACCCTGGACGTCATGACTAAGGAAGAGATCTCGTGTTTATTCTTGTAAGTAGACTTCTGAGACAGCTGCTTCTGCAGGCACCCTAATGCCTATGCATAGCACAGCTGCATTACTCTGAATTCTTTACTACTATTCGAATTTACTCACGGGAAGGGCAAGTGTGTGTATATCCAGGAAATATAGAAGGACAAGCTGTTCTTTTTCTTTTCTTTTTTTTTTTTTGCGGTATGCGGGCCTCTCACTGTTGTGGCCTCTCCCGTTGCGGAGCACAGGCTCGGGACGCACAAGCTCAGCGGCCATGGCTCACGGGCCCAGCCGCGCCGCGGCATGTGGGATCCTCCCGGACCGGGGCACGGATCCGTGTCCGCTGCATCGGCAGGCGGACTCTCAACCACTGCGCCACCAGGGAAGCCCAAGCTGTTCATTCTTGATCCTTCCATTGCCTTCTAACTCTCTGGTAGGGTGTGGTCTTCCCAAGAGAGCGTCTTCCAGGAAACTTATTAGAAAGGAAGAATCCCAGGCCTCAGATCTCTTGAAGCAGAGTCTGCATTTTAACAGAATCCCCAGGCATTGCTCTGCACACTAAAGTTTGCAAAGCCCCGGTCTCACTCCTGGGGTGGTCTGGTTTAAAGTGATGCGGTGGCATCGAAAATTTAAGGAGAGACAAGGTCCACAGAGCCACAATTTGCAGTGGTGGCAGGGCCACCTCTTTCCTGCTTTGGGGCACTGCCAGCAGGTTGATTCAGAAGACAGGTGAGAAATTTGTCGCTGGGGCAGGCAGGACGCACACCACGGCTTTGGGATCCTTTGCTTAAAGGAAAGATGAGATCAGCTGTTATTACCACCCCTGCCGGTGAGTGAGATCCCGCCAAATTTAAGGGTCACAGGAAAAGTGTCCACAAACCTCCATAATGTAACAATTTAAACTTTTTTTTTTTTTAACTCTCTCCTCCTTTCTCCCTTCTACCCCATGTCATACCCACAATGCAACTAATTAAAAGGTTCCGTTTCCTAAGGTAAGGAAGAATATCAGATTCATTCACATTTGTCTTTATAATCTCAGCGCCATGAATGGCACTTGGCACATAGTGTATGTTTAACAAATATTTGTTTTGATTGTTGGATTTAAGTAAATTACTCTTGTGATGTGAGTATATAGTAATTTAATTGCCTTTTCAGAACATTTTTCAGTAAATCTTTTGCCTGGTTTTGCCTCTCTTTTTTCCTTAGTAATTTATAGTTTTTTTTTCTTTTATAAATTTATTTTTATTTATCTTTGGCTGCATTGGGTGTTCGTTGCGGCGCACGGGCTTCTCATTGTGGTGGCTTCTCTTGTGGAGCATGGGCTCTAGGCGCGTGGGCTTCAGTAGTTGTGGCTCGCGGGCTTAGTTGCCCCGCGGCACGTGGGATCTTCCCGGACCAGGGCTCGAACCCGTGTCCCCTGCGTTGGCAGGTGGATTCTTAACTACTGCGCCACCAGGAAAACCCCGTAATTTAGTTTTTTCTTTAATGTATTTATTTATTTATTTATGGCTGTGTTGGGTCTTCGTTTCTGTGCATGGGCTTTGTCTAGTTGTGGCAAGCGGGGGCCACTCTTCATCGCGGTGCGCGGGCCTCTCACTCTCGCGGCCTCTGTTGTTGCGGAGCACAGGCTCCAGATGCGCAGGCTCAGTAATTGTGGCTCACGGGCCCAGTTGCTCCGCGGCATGTGGGATCTTCCCAGACCAGGGCTCGAACCCGTGTCCCCTGCATTGGCAGGCAGATTCCCAACCACTGCGCCACCAGTGAAGCCCCGTAATTTAGTTTTGAACTGGTTTATTTTCTAGCCATTTATCGAACATTTAAGTATCCATTGTTTAACAAACACAGTGCTGGTTCAGGGCACACAAAGTTGACAGGAATTCAGTTCTTCCTCATCTAGAGCCTAGAGGGTAAGGAGACAGTCAATGTGTAACTGCAGAGGTGTGATCCTGTGCTCGTACAAAGCCACACACGGGTGCTGTGCATGTCCACACTGAGCTGGGGGGCAGCAAACCCTTAGCTCTGGGAGGTACCTACGAGAGCAGCTGGCACAGAAACAAAGTGCCCAAGGCTTTCCACATCCCCAGCTTCCTCCCGCAAGATTTGATCATGTATTCTCCTAAAGAGAGAAAGGTATGGGGTAAGGGAGGGATAAGGGATGCTTGCCACACCTCGGCCCCAAGGACTGAGCCTTATCGCAAAGTGTCTGAGTGTAATCTCGTGTTCCAGTCTACTGTCCACGCGGTGGCATTTATTTTCCAACCTTGGCATCTTAGTACAGGTGAACAGCTCTGTGGGGCACATGCCATCGTTCCCTGCGACACCCGTACCCTCCCTCCGTGTACGAACTCCTCACCCCCTCCCAGAGCCCTGCAAGCTGAACTTGATGCACTTTAAAGGTTAGATGCACAGCCTCTAATTTCGGAGGATTGTGGCCACACCGTTGGCACACACAGCAGCGCCCTTTGCCGCAGGGGCCTCAAGGTGATAGCTCGGGTCACCACACCCTCTGTGCCTTGTTGAAGCATTCCCTTGTTTTGAGACCACCGTAGAATTCTGAGCAAGGCAGTTCTGCAGTCGTGGAGTAGAGCGTCCCACGTGAAGCCACAGAGGAGGCTCCATGCCTTCCCACAGGTTGTTGTTTTCTCTAAGGAGGCGTCGCGAAGGCCACCGTGTGGAGGGGCAGCCCGGGAATAAAGGCAGTTTAGAGGGAGTCGGGGCTGAGAGAGGGAGAGAAGCTGGCCCAGTAGGTGTGATGGCATTTCTTGAGCCTGGGGATGCAACTGCGACCACCCCTGGCTCACTCTCACACCGCACCCACCGTTTGCTCTTTGTTTTCTTAAGTGAGTTAGAACCGAGTTTCTAAATCTTGCAAGCTAAACAGATCTCACTAATGTAAGGGCCTTTTCCATTGCACCTGTTTTCTCTCTGTTAGAAATACGCTAGAAGAACCAACGACTTGAAGTAAAACTGGGTGACTCTTCTTGCATAGAGCTGTGATGGTACTTTTGTGATTATGTTCATTTATTTATTTTTTCATTTGATTTTCTGGCCGCACTGTGCAGCATGCCGAATCTTAGTTCCCAGACCAGGGATCGAACCTGTGCCCCCTGCATTGGGAGCGTGGAGTGTTAACCACTGGACCGCCAGGGAAGTCCCTTGGGTGACTCTCTTCTAAATGGAAGAATACTTTTTTCGAAAAGTATATGAATTATATATGTAATATATCTTCTGTTATATATGTATATATATGCAAATGTATGTATGTAACCAGACTGGTGACATTTGAAAACAATTCAAAGCTAGGCGTCCTTAAGAAGTGTAATTTACTTGAGATTGGAGACATCTGAAAGTGTACACTATAGATCATCTTAACATGGCATAGAAACTAAATATCAAGCTATTTCTATTAGAAAAAACATTAAAAAAATGTAACCTGTATGTATAAGCTTTGTTTTAATTTAATATGTGAAAGGTTCCAAATATAATATACACTGAACTGAGAGATCAAGGTAGAAGGATTTTCTGAGTGTTTCTGTTATTGTATTAGAATTACTTAATTACAGTGCTTGCAGTTGATATTCTGCATGAGTGTGAGATAGAGCAGAGAAGCTTTCAAAATGTTCATACTTAACAGATATCTTTTATACAAAGGGGGTTTTAGATCTTTGGTAGCCAGGTGTTGGTGGTGTGAAGTGATGGTGGGAGTGGGATACCAAATGCTTGACAGAGGAGTCCTAAATATTTTTAAAAGCCCAATAAAAGAAAGTCTGTATTCTCTCTGCCCTGTTTTCTTTGTTGCTAAACAGCTCTGCCCTTGACCTGGCCGCTTGTGGTCCACAATTGGTACAGATGGTCGGGAATAGTCCTTCTCGTTACCCTTCAGATAATTACCTTCCTGGAGGGGATTATTGGGGAAATAATATCCGTGTCAAACAAGTGATAGCACTGAGTGATAAACAGAATGTCAGCTTTGGTGCCGTATGCTTCATCAGATTCACCAAAATACTACTCTGTTTTAATTTGGAGTACAGGATCTGATCATTACTGATGCTGTCATCAAAAGAAACAGCCTAATTGCCAAAACATCCAATTATCTAATCACCTCACTTCAAAGGGAGAAAATAAGAATTCTGGTGTATTTTGTTTCTGCATCTACTCCTATTTGCTGGAAGCTTATTATTAATAATTATGACACCTGTTGAGGGCCCATTCCATGCCAGTCCTTTGTACCCATTATCTCATATAACTTTTACAACGGTGCTGACAGACCTTCCTCCTCTACAGTGGTTCAGAAGTGAATTAATGAGCTAGTAAGTTCTTATTATGTGCCCAGGATCGTGCTCTTTGGCCCTTGACGGGTCGCAGAATCTTGTTATTCCTTCAGTCCTTTCTTTGGTCAGAATTTGTAATTGGTTTTCACATTTAGGCATTTATAATTTTACTAAAAAGTGGTAAAAGTGTTTAATAAATGTGATGTATAAATTTATAACATTTAGGAAACTTGTTTGCATCTGGAAAAGAAAAAAGAAAAAAAGCAAGTGTAGCAATTAACTCAAGCTACCCTTTCTGCATTTATCAATTACAGCAGTAAGTCACTCTGATTACTCCTTTTCCTGGAAGCTGTGTCATAAAGTAGGTTATTGTAAAGAGAACATAATTTCCATTAGGAACAGTGTTATAGAAGGGGGTCATGTCATTGACCAGGGTCCTAACTCCAGATAAATCATGTATCTAATCAATTGTATTCATGCCTTTGTTCACTCTTTAAATATACTTTAGTGTTTATATGACAAGGACTGGAGTAGGCATTAGAAAATTTAAAGAAAAAAATCTTAGTGGATAAACTGTCCATTTTTAGTTCACTGTTTTTTCTTACTGGAATGTACTTACACATTTTTCTACTCTATTAAGTTCTACTTATTCTTCTGGGCCTAAAAAACTCTTTTGTCTCAGTATGTCCTTTTGGATTAAATTCAAACACCTTCTGTCAATATTAACCACACCCTTCTCTTTGTTACCATGCTTGAGGCATTGCGATAGTATTTTTCACCTTTCATTCTGGTTAGGAATGCGGTTGCCTCCACCTTCTGCGTTCAGAGTTGATTTGGAGCTGGAACTGTCTTGTACTTCTTGGATTTTATTTATTTATTTGTTTGTTTATGGCTGCGTTGGGTCTTTGTTGCTAAACACGGGCTTTCTCTAGTTGCGGCTGGTGGGGGCTACTCTTCGTTGTGGTGCGCGGGCTTCTCGTTGTGGTGATTTGTCTTGTTGCGGTGATTTCTCTTGTTGCGGAGCACAGGCTCTAGGCGTGCGGGCTGCAGTAGTCGTGGCACTTGGGCTCAGTAGTTGTGTCTCACGGGCTCTAGAGAGCAGGCTCAGTAGTTGTGGTGCACGGGCTTAGCTGCTCCGCGGCATGTGGGATCTTCCCAGAACAGGGCTCGAACCCTTGTCCCCTTCATTGGCAGGTGGATTCTTAACCACTGCGCCACCAGGGAGTGTCTCTACTTCTTGGTTTTTGCCGGCATCTAGAAGGTAGCTAAATGTTTATATGAGTTGAGAATCTTTAGTGTATGTTTCAGATATCTAACTGGCTTAAGCAAAAAGAATGTGCTAGTTCAAATATCGGGAGGTTCAGGGACTTCCCTCGTGGGTAAGACTCCATGCTCCCAATGCAGGGGTACTGGGTTCGATCCCTGGTCAGGGAACTAGATCCCACATGCAGGCCGCAACTAAGAGTTCGTATGCTGCACATACCGCAACTAAACATGCCGCAACGAAGATCCCGAGTGCCGCAGCTAAGACCCAGCGCAGCCAAAATGGATAAATATCAAATATGGGGAGGTTTAGAGGTAGGACTAACTGTAGAGATGGCTGGATCAAGCATGCAGTGGGTGCTGGAAGGCCACCATTGTGCCATTTCCTGTTTTTCTCATCTTAGTTTCATTCTGCAGTCCGGACATCCCCAGGAGGCTGCTGGCAGCCTCACAGACTCTCAGCATATCAGTGGAAAAGTTCTTTCACTACCCACCTCTCAAACTTAGAAAAAGACTCCTGCTGGTTCTATTTTTGTCGCATGCGTGTCCCTGGAAGAGTCAGCGTGAACAGCAAATGGTGATACAGTGATGTGAGCCCATGAACGGGGGAGCGAGTACTGCAGACGATGGACAGAATGAAGGGAAGCATTGCCAAGTCCAGATGGAGTCAGCTGGGCAAGCCTAAACCAACACATCCACTGCAGTACCTGATAAATATTTGTTGAGTTAAACAAGCAAAAATGCAGCTATAATCTCTATATAAGACAGGGAAATTCAGTCTTTTCGATGTATAAAACCTCATGATACGTATTCATCTGGCGAGCATTTCCCCAAACAAATAAGAACACGACTGTGATGTTTGGGGCGTTGAAAAGTTGGTTGCGATTTTAGGTATGTTTAGGTGAACAGTACATGCTGCTTGGCATAAATGTTCACCATTGAATTAATCAGTAGTTTTGTTTGCCTTTTTTGAATTATATGAGCTATTTTGGATATTAGAGATGGTACAAGACTGTTGCTCACCAAATCGGTGTAAATGGATGCAAATGTTTCCCTGTGATAAATTTCCATGTAGGGAGCTGTGGTTCTTGGAGTGCTACCAAGGTTCTTATCCTACACATAGGGTCAGAGAAGTAGAGGCTAAATAAATGTTTGTTTTTAACAGCTGTGACAATAATGATGATGCCCTTCTACCAAAAGCATTTTGTAGAGTGGGAAGTGATCTCAAAGGTCCTCCCATCATCCCTTACTTCTGAGCATTTGGGAAGAGAGTAGAGTCACCATTTAGTGAGTCTCCACTAATGTGTTTCATACTTGATTTTAAAACCATAAGAAATATACCACTGACATAAACTTTCAAAATCATTCTTTACATCTTCACAGAATTTCTAAGACAAAAGTGATGTGTTATAGCAAACTATACACAGAAACATTCCCTATTCACAAAGCTACAAAATGAATGGGTAAAATTGGTTAGAAGTCTGAAATGGAGGTCAGAGAAAGTTTGAAAGGACCCAGGCTGACATGGAAAAGACAGCTGTAATTTCAGAATCTTCTGTTAGGACTTGAATTCTCAGAAAACTAGCGGCAGAGTAGTGACTGTTAGAATGTGGTAGTATTTTGGAGCCGTACTTCTTGAATCGTATGGACTGATTCCGTTTTTCCTGGGGGGAAAAAAAAATCGCAAGTTCTGATGAACTGTGCTATTTCCCAGTAGGCAGATATATTTAAAATAATGAACACACAGAATTCATTCTCTGTGAATAAAAGAGATGGCAAGTTCAAAGTCATTTCAACAGCATTCCTTGCTTGGGGAAGTCTACCTCCAGCCTAACATTAGTTTTGTATTTCTGAATCCCCACATTGAAGCCAGAGAGCCCTATTTAAGCTGTCATTTTAAGCGCCAAACTTTCCCGTATTTTATTCACTCTCTCCCCTTGAGGGAGCACGACTGCACTCTTAGCATGCTTTTGAAGGGCCATTGTCAGCAAGTAAACTTTTCCTAACAGAGTCCTTGGAGTAGCTGCATGGCCACGTTGCACTTAAAAAACAGCTGGAAAAGTAAAATTGTAAGCTCAGGGCTCTCCAAAAGGTCTTTGTAATTCTGAAATTTAATTTTCCTGTTTTTTCATGCACGTATACTCCAAATTTTATTTTTAATTCACTTTTCTCATATACTCCAAGTTTTAGAAAATCAGCTCATCACCAACATGACCCCATTTTCCCAGTTGTATTATGGAAAAAATTTGGATTCTGTAGGGTACAGAAGCATTCACAAGATAATATTTAAAATATAAGTTAACTTTATTTCAGCATTCTGTGAACGCAGACGAGTGTAAAGGTTATTTTCCTTCAGTTAGCAAAGAAACTAAAGTAACATTTTTGCTTAATATTGAGTGAGAAGGATCTCGTAACCACGTAGACTTCATTTCAGTGACCCCACTTGTATGGGCCACCCACCCGAGGTGTGTTTTCATCAGATGTTGACGCGTAATTGTTGAAATCAGAGGCATTTCTATTAGTTACACATTTTTCTTGACATTTGACTTAGGCCTTTTTTTTTTCCCCTATACTTTCTATGTTAGAGTGGCAAGTGACTGATACTTTCTGCAGCGCAAAGGCTCTCTGGGCGTGCTTTTTATTTGGTTTCTATTTCTGTGCTCAAAGGCGTGGAGCAACGCCAAATTTGCATTCGCTGCTGCTTGTTGAACGTGCACTTGCCCCTCCAGGGGCCTTGCCCGCGCCAATGCACATTCAACATCCCTAAGAACCCTGTGGGGCGACCGATGGTGGCGCTCACGTGGCAACAATGGCTGAATGAGGCACAAAGAGACAAAGTAACTTTCTCGAGATCGCATGCCTGATCGTTGGCTCAGCCGGGATTCATTCCTTGACTGCTTTGCTCTACTGTCCCCCCAGATGTTCAAAAGGAGATGTCCGCTCGCGGGGCGTTCACGACGATCGTTGTCATAAAGACATTGCTAAGTGAAGGCAGCAGTGATCCTGTCCAGCTGCACCGTCACCCCAGGAACTTTAGAGGCTCGTCCTGCAGCAAACCGTTAAACATGGAAGTTCTCGCGTCTCAGGCTTGGGGGTCTCTTCCCTTCCCTATTTGTTCACACGAGGCAGCACTGTTCATGCCTGAAGCTTTGGTGCAGCCTCTTTGCCTAGGGCGTCCACGTCAGGTGCTGTGATGGCACGAGGACTGTTGATTGGGATTGGCTACCTGTGGATGAAGAGGACTCAGGTTACGACTTAGGGCAAGTCCCTGCCTAAGCAAAGGGGGAAAACCCATCCCACCCCCTGGCACAGCTGAGTGAGGGAAGGAGGGGTGTTGAGGTAGAGAATCAGTGTGCTAATCCCCCACTTCTCACGTTTGTATGTTGGGGTTTGTAGACAAAGATCGCCCTGCCTGTTTCTGCAGACATAGCCTTGGGAACTGTGGTACACCAGTACAGTGTCTTAATTCTGCTCCTTTTGATGCGTGTAGGATGGAGCCTGGACATCAATATTATCATTAGGAAGACACAGCTCCCAGGTGAATCTAACGTGTAGCCAGGGCTGAGGACCACTGTTCTTGAGAAGTTCTCAATTTGGCCACTGTGACACCAGAGCCATGTTGCAGGTTTGGGTGACGGAGGTGCCCACTTAGAAAGCCAGTGCTAAAATAAGCCTCAGCCTGGTCATCAGGGGGGTCTAGAAGATTCTGCACAGCCTGTTGACCAGTCCACGTTGGTCATTCTCCACCTGACCAATGTGCACGGACTGCAAGGAAAACAACTAGAGTTACTCTTTCACTTTTCTTCTATGTCATCACTTCCAGGTTAAGAGATTGGCCAATACAGGGAAGTGACCTCAGGAAGAAAGGGAGTAATAGGGTTCTCTCTTGGTCATTTGTGTTTCTTAGTACCCTTGTGCCTTCTTTCTGCATTTGTAGGAAGTTGTGGTGGGGATGAATAACGTGTCCTCTTGAGGCTGGCAGCACCCCTGCCGGCTCAGTTCCGGGTGTGGCGTGCTTACCTTGTGCTGGCTGTGAGACTGGGTGTCTCCCACACGTTGCGGGTCCACTGGAATTCTGTGCCTGTTCATGGGCACCGCAGGCCCTATGCAAGAGAGCGGTGGCAAGGGAAAGCAGAAATGCACATCGCATGCATCCTTGCTGCTCATTTGTGTGTACGCTTTACTGTCCCATCAGACTTCACTTGTAAAACGCAAGCTCAGAGGTAAAATTATTAAGAGTTTCAAGATGGTGACAGCAGAGCAGTAAACCAGGTGTGAGAGCCTTCTGAGCATGGGGCCCATCTAGCTAGCCCTGCTCGGAAATACTCTCCCGTATGCCCAGATATCATCTTGGAGGAAAAGGGGAGAAAAGAAGTATTTTGCTACGTCTGAAATGAGTCTGTCTTGATTATTGGGTTCTACTTATAAAATAATGAGCTGTTTAAAAAAATTCTCTGTTTTTGAGATTTGTTGCCTTAGTTACGACTCCCTTGGTTGCTGAGAGAAAAAAACAAAAATCATCATATGTGGAAAAAGAAAATTATTGTTAGAATACAGAACCCAAGGAACGATGGAAGTCTAGAGGGGATGGGCACTAAAAAGGGGAAAGCTTGCGGAAACCATGCTTCTGCTTTGGATTGCCAGGGCCTTTTTTTTTAACATTTTAATTAAAATTAATTTTTATTGGAGTTTGGTTGATTTACAATGTTGTGTTAGTTTCAGGTGTACAGCGAAGTGAATCAGTTATACATATACATATATACACTCTTTTTTAGATTCTTTTCCCATATAGGTCATTACAGAGTATTGAGTAGAGTTCCATGCACTATACAGTAGGTTCTTATTAGTTATCTATTTTATATAAAGTAGTGTGTATATGTCCATCCCAATCTTCCAATTTATCCCTCCGTCTCCCCCCCCCCCCCGCCGCTTCCCCGCTGGTAACCATAAGTTTGTTTTCTACTTCTGTGACTCAAATTCTGTTTTGTAAATAGGTTCATTTGTACCGTTTCTTTAGATTCCACATATAAGCAACATCATATGGTATTTGTCTTTCTCTGTCTGACTTACTTCACTCAGTATGACAGTCTCCAGGTCCATCCGTGTTGCTGCAAATGTGGAATGCCAGGGTCTTGTGGATTCTAATGCAGCATCTCTTTTATTTCCCTTCCTCTCAGGAGATCTGCTCTCTCTGCTTCTCAAGGTGCATGTGACCAAACGTGGGAGCCCCTCAGTTCAGCCAAACGGAACAAAGAATAGCCTCCCTTTCCCTCTAGGCTGCGTGTCCGGTAGAGAGAATATATGATTGGCCAAATGTGTATCAGGATCCATCCCTGGTCCAAGCAATGAGGAATGGCGAAGGATGGGTGCCAAGGCCTGGAGGCTCGTGGGCTGGACAGATACTCCTGACACTTTCTGCTGCACCTTTGCCCTGGATTAAATGTCCTGTGCATGAAGAATAATCATAATTAATAGTAATCAGGTAATAGTTACAGAGCCCATACTGTGTGCCAGAGCCTCTGCTAATTGTGTTATGTTCCTCATCTCCATCTCCACAATAAATGCTCTGAAGCAGGTAGAGAAAGTGGCCTCACACACGCTGAAGCACTTTTCCCAGATTACCTGGCCAAATAGAGGGAGCAAAGGAAAGAGACCCAGGTTCGTCAGAGGGCAAAGCTGTACCCTTAGCTGTTTTACTGGGAAGTAGTAAACTGCGGTTGTTTTAGTGCACATTGTTGAGAGACTATTATCACTATCTTATAGTTTCCCTTCCCCCCGGGTTTTCATTGGCTGCTCTCAAAGTGTTGAGACAACTTCTGATCCTTGATTTTGTCCAAGGAACTCGATTAAAGGGATAGTAGCAATTAAGCACAGCAGATTCTCAGAAATGTTTGCCTTTAGTTACTGAGTGACTTTCAGAAGAGTGGGCCTGCGTCCTGCAAGATGACGTGCAAAATCCCACAAACGTAATGCCAGATGGAACTGACCCATATGTGAAAATAGGTTTCCTCACATGGTCCGAGTTTATTGTTTTCTATAACTGTCTACAGGCTGCCCCCTGCTGGCTGATGTGAGTGAGACACCGCAGATCCTAGAATGCTGTAAATGGCAGAGAGAAGCCCCAATTCCCAGGGTTGGGAGTGCCAGGGAGGTCTCACTTTAACATGGCCCTAGTCCAGTTAGAAACCAGCGGACTCTCCCCTGCCTGTGCTTTATCATTCCCCACATCACCTCCAAAGAGAAGGCAGTCAGCTTTCAGACTCAGTTATCGTCGTCCACTTGAGTCTACAATGCATCAAAGGGCACACATGCTCTGTGTGCCTTCCTTGAGACATGACTGAAATCCCGATATAAAATCAAATATGTAAACATTCAAAAGAAGAAGATGCAAGAGGGAAGAGTTATGGGGACATATGTATATGTATAACTGATTCACTTTGTTATACAGCAGAAACCAACACACCATTGTAGAGCAATTATACTCCAATAAAGATGTTAAAAAAAAAAAGAAAGCTGAGATTAATATGGTCATTTCTGTCCCTCTCATCTCTTGCCTCCTTCATCTTTATAGAGTACTGATTGATTTAAAGGTAGATGAATTAGGTTCTGTCCTGAATAAAAGTCAAATGGCTATAGAGTATGTTACTTGTTCAGACTGTTCCTGTGTTTATTTGTATCTAAAATGTTCATTGAGGTTCTAAATAGCCGTTACTTAGAGTCTACTTTATGAACTCATTTTTTTAGTGAGGAAAACTAAATTTTAAAAATAAGTATAATTTCCAGGGGCTTCCCTGGTGGCGCAGTGGTTGAGAGTCCACCTGCCGATGCAGGGGACACGGGTTCGTGCCCCGGTCCAGGAAGATCCCACATGCCGCGGAGCGGCTGGGCCCGTGAGCCATGGCCGCTGAGCCTGCGCGTCCGGAGCCTGTGCTCCGCAACGGGAGAGGCCACAACAGTGACAGGCTCGCATACCCCCTACCGCAAAAAAAAAAAAAAAAAAAGGTATAATTTCTATATTAACTAGTATAATTTCCTGTTAATGAGCTCTCATAATTAGAGCTATTGCTAATGTAACTTTTAGGTCATGAAAATAGGCTTTTGAACTATGTTTGTATATGGATATACACACGCACACTCAAGGGGGAATCATTATTTCACAGAAGAAGTGTGAGTTACTTCTACTCCTGTAAGAGTTTAGTTTCTTAAGAAATAAAATATTTGTCTTATTTCTAAAGAAACACATATTCTTCATAGAAAATTTAAAGGATACAAACAAATACAAATTTAGATAAAGTAATGACTACCCATGTAAAATTAATATGTATGATGTATATTCCCAACACACATAGGTACATGTAATGTATAACTTACTTTCTAGAGATTTCTATCTGAAACTTAGTATGAAACATTATATAAAAAGCCATCAATATGAGATCATTTAACCCAGTAACTGCCAATAACTTAATTGATGATACAGTCAGTGACCTAATATTAAATGTTTGTAAGACTCCTGTTTGCATATCTTGCTTCCAGACATCTTATCAATAACCTAGACTTGTGAAATCATTTTAACGCATAATAGTGTCCCTTTGTGAATGATATAAAGAGAAGAAAGATTATATTAGATATCAATGTTTGATTATTTGCTAGGCTTTTTCACCACCTAAATGATGTCTTCCCAACGGCTTTAGCAATGCTGTCTGAACTTGTGTCTTACTAAATTTATAAATTACGACATGCCATGGGTGTCAGTGCTAGAAGTATTAAATGCACGAAGAGCAAGGCTGTCTATAAAGTAATATGATAGATTTTTTTAACACCCGTCAGAGCTCATACTTTGAAGTAAGTGTTTTATTCCACACAGTCTTGTGAGAGTTTATTAACTGCCTCCTTAATCTATGAATGTATTTTTTCAGCAATATTCACCTGTGAGTGCTCTGTGTGTTGGCATTTTCACAGGCCCGTGGATATAATAATGAATGAGGCAGGTAGGCTAGTCTAACGAGGGAGAAAAGATGACACCAGCCATTGCAAGACAGGAGTGTAAGCGTTAAATTAAGGTGGCACCAGTGATGTGGAATCCTGCCTAACCCAGTCCCTGGGGTCAGGTCACATGTTAAAGCAGCATGACTCCTGATCTGTATCCTGCCAGTGGATTTTTACAGTATGGGTAAAGAGTTTAAAAGTGCATTCATCAGAGTCAATAATTATATAATATCTTGGTGTGGTGACAGATGGTAACCAGACTAATCATGGTGATCATTTTGAAATGTATAGAAGTATCACATCACTGCGTTGTGTAACAGGAACTAGCATAGTGTTGAAGGTCAATTATACTTCAAGAACAAACAGACTCATAGAGAAAGAGTTCAGACTTGCCAGAATTTGGCTTCTCCAGCTGGCTCTCCTGTGGACTTGATGGTTTATTGCGACTGGATTACAACTAGCTATACTAATCAGTGTTTTAATTTGTTCTTTGTTTCCAAATTGTTTGTGCTTTATGTCTCCCTGCTACACTATGGCTTTGTCAGTGCTACTAGCTGCATTACTTACATCCTGTCTATTTTATAAGATTGTTGTCTCTTAAACAGTACCCAGTGTGTAACCAGGTCTCCAACAAAATTGTTGATGACTAAACATCTTGAGGAAATAGACCACATCTATGACTCTTATAAAATAATTGTAATAATGTGGTTCTAGGTATGGGAAGAAGCAATAAGGGAGAACATTTCCTGGATCATAACAGAGGATCCAGAGAATCTTTAATTATCAACAGGGCCTAATCTGGAAATTAGCACCTGGAATGGCATATCAACAAGAGTTTTCTCCTGATCTGGGATGAGCCTCCCAGCACCATGGGACTAAATTTGGTCATGCATGTCTCCCAAGTATTGGTCGAATTCCTGACCAAGAGGATGATTTGAGAAATCGGATATTTCCTGCCATATCAGTAAACAAAGGATGTCACAGTCATCAGTGATTTCAGCCAGGTGAGAGGGTGAGCCCTGAGGGAACTCAGGAAGGAAAGAATACCTGCCATCTAGCAGCCATCAGACTGCAGCCACTCCCCGCGGTGAGCCCTGAGGAAACTCAGAATATGAAAACACAGGATACTGGCCCTAAATAGCTAAGGTGCATATCAAAGGAAGGATTTCAGTGAGCCCAGACTCTTGCATCTTCCCATACATAGAAAAGCCCTAAATTCTTTAACTTGAGATGTCTGGTTTTCATTAATTAACAATAATCTTATGGCATTCAGACTACCTGCCCTTTGTTGCAAAACTGCCTGGCTCCCCCCTTGCCTCTTCGGAGCAGTTTCTCAGAGCTATCTGAAACAGTGTCTCCTGGGATGCAGTCCTCATTTCACCCCAAATAAAACTTAACTTGCCAAAAAAAAAAAAAAAAGAAAATCAGATTTGTGATTATGAGGTGGGGGGTGACAAGAGGGGGAATGAGATGAAGGCAGTGGAAAGGTACAAACTTGCAGTTGTAAGATAAGTAATAGGCATGTAATGTACAACATAATAAAGATAATTAACACTGCTGCACATTTTATATGAAATCGTTAAGAGAATAGATCCTGAGTTCTCATCACAAGGAAAAAATGCATATTTTTTCTGTTTCTTTAATGTATCTAATATATGAGATGATGCATCTTCACTACACATACTGTCATCATTTCATGATGTGTGTAAGTCAGACCATTATGTTCTACATCTTAAAACTTACACAGTGCTCTATGTCAATTCTATCTCAGTAAAACTGGAAAAAAGTACATGATCAGGACTGCATCATAGTCACAGAAAAGGCAGGCAGCTCTTTTTTTTTTGGAATCGTCTTCAAAAGTTTAGGGTATTTTACTGACTATCCCGTAGAGGGGCAAATGATAAATATTTGACATAAATTGGATTCTTTTTCTGTGAATACTGCTGGTTCAGTAGAGTCATACTTACCTTTTAAAAGCTCTGGGATTTAGCTGAGGGAACGGCATACACTAGGTACTTAATGACTATTTACTGATGATTGACTGTGCAAGAGGTCTGACAAAATGATTGATGCACAACTGGAAAATTCTAGTTCCGGCCTAGAGCCAGACAGGTCTGAGTGCTGAGCTGGCTTTTCTTGTGGAGCTTGCTGATTCATTTCATCACTTGCAGGAGCTCTTCCGCGAGGTGAGAGACTCATTTGAACAAGAGAGGCGGCTGCCAAAGCACACTGAACTTGCCTCGGATATTCAGGGTGAGTACTCTGGCAAAGACCATACTCGTTTGGATTTTAAAATTCAGATGCATTTGTTGAAGTCAAATCAGTTTGATTTAAAATTACTCAGTTTGCATGTGCATTTATATACAGACACACAGACTGAAAGTTTAATTGATGTGGCTTAAGGTAAGTCGGCATTTCTTTTCCTGGTTCATGCAGACTGTTTGGTTCAAATCCAGGGTGTACCACATGTAGCTGTGTGACCTTGGGGAGGTTACTTAACCTCTCTGTTTTTCAGTTCCTTAATTCATACATCATGGGTAATGATTACACCTAAATTATAGAATGTGTATGAGGCTAAATGAGTTAATATATGTGAGAGCCTAGAACTTTGTTTGTTACATAGTAAGAACTGTTTAACTATTGCATAATTATTATCTTCAACCATAACAATACTAACATTAAAAATACATAATTTACCAGATCAAATAACCTATAAAGTGTTTGTCAATGTGTATAAGAAGGTAATGATTATACTTAAAATATAAAATGTTTCTGAAGCCAAATGGATTAATACATGCAAAGAGTATAGAATACCTTTTGTCACTTGGTAACTATTTTATTGTTATTACCCTTAACCATAGTAATATTAACGTTAAGAACATTTAGATGACTAGGTCCAACTAGTATTTTAAAATAGTTTACCATTTAGCTTTTGCTTGTTTTTAATGTTTTCATTATGTTGAAAAATATGAATTACCAAAATGAGAATGAAATAACATGGTTAAAATGGAAACACAGTAATTTAGAATACCTTTTCTCTGTAGGTGAAAAATATAGCCTCAAGAAATCCAATTCCTTGAAACTGAATGCATTTTAAAATTCTAATTCATTTTTCTTGCAATTTATAGATCTGGCATTATTAAAATATTCATATCTTTGAGCTCATGTGGCATAACAAATTTAATTTGCAAAACAAAGATGACATGCATAGAACATGATCCATAATCACTTTTTTTTAAGCCTCATGTTGTAGGCACTTCATTAGAGAGACAGGTCAGACATATTTTCTAACTCCATAGAGCTTTCCAAATAACCTCTTAGAAAGTCATGAAATAATACAATTTTGGAACAAAACGTTTTGTATTGTTTTCATTGTTTCTCAGTTGTATAGGGTACCACCCCACCGTCCTCGACAGGGTTGTTAGACATGTATGGGGGTGCTTTGTGTTATTTTTCACCAGAAGGTCTTTATACCCCAGTGTAACCGGATACTGTGAAAGGGGGGATGGAGGACGAAGAACCACAGATTGCATTCCTGGTCCAGCGGCAGCTCCAGTGCAAGGATGGCCCTCGAGTAGCAAGGCACTGGGCAGAAGTGGCCAGACCCTCGTACTGATGACCATACTCCATCAATGGGGAGAGGCTGGGGGCTTCCGCCCGGAGTGTGGGGCTTCCATTTAAACACGGGAGCAGACCCCAGGGGGCTGCCGCTGGAGGCTGCCAACTAAGTGTGCTCCTTGCAGGTGATAAATATCGGGTTGGCCAAGAAGTTCGTTAGGTGTCTTCTGTAAGATGTTACGGAAGAACCCAAACGAACTTTCTGGCCAACCCAATAGGTTCTGCCTCGAAGGCACATTCGCGTAGCACATCTGCAAGGCTGCTCTCACCCCGGTTTCTAAATCCAGCTGAGCATCTGTCTAGAGTCTGACGGTTTGCTGTGTATACCAGAGACTTCCAGAGTTCAACATTGTTACATGGCTGGGGGTGTCTGATTTCACAGAGTGTCTCATTTGAAGAATATTCGTGTTTCCTTTTGGTTTGGGGGCAGAGTATGTGGGAAGAGGGTAAAGATTAGCTCAAAGGGTTTTCCTGTGATTAGGGTTGTCTCCTTGCAGGGCCAGTGACTCTGCCTATAGCAGGGATGATTGTTATTAGTTCTAGCAGTAGTAGTAGTAAAAGTAATCGTTATAGCAGTAAAAGGAGGGTGAAGAGGACGAGGAGTAACAGTAACAGCAACAAAAGCAATGATACAGTCGTTACTGTTTCTTTGACATGGGGCTAAGGTCTGCCATGTAACTCCCACGCAGTACTTCCCACAGCGCTACAGAACAAGAGCATTGGCATTATTTTAATTTTAGACGCGATATTTGCAGAGGTTAAGTAACTTGCCCCAGCTTATCAAGCTAATAAATGATAGAAGTGGAATTCAGACCCGTGTGGCAGGAATCCCAGGCACCTGCTCCTGTCTGCTGCCGTTGCTAATCAAGATGTGGGCATGGTTATTCCCTATGCTTCTTGTGTAAGACGCCTGGTACCTGTGTATTTGATCTTTGAAACCTCAATTTCCTCACCTGTAGAAAGTCAGTAATAAGCAACCTGACTTTCTCATGGAGTTAATGTGAGGGAAAAAAAAAAGATGATGTTGAGAAAGTGGTTTGTAAAGTATAAACTCTTCATAAATACGTGTTGGTTATTATCGTACTGGTATGAAATATTCTGTGTTCTGGAAAGGAGACTAAAAGTTTGACCATAGCAAGGGTGGGAACTTCATTCTCAGGAATTATACTCCCAGAATTTGAGATCTGGAAAAGCTTTGGAGAGTGTCCAGTTCAGTGGTTCTCAGCCCAGCTGCTTGTTTGTATCACTTGGGGGAGCTTTTAAAAATTGTCGATGCCCAAGATTCACTCCATTTTTAGAAATCTTGTTTAATTGGTCTGCAGTAGGGCTTAGACATCTCAGTATATGTATATGCATATGCATTTGTGCATGTAAACATGTGTATGCATATGTAGGTATAGGTGTATGCTTGTGTATGTCTGTTTTCTCCAAAGATGATTCTAATGTGTAGTCAGGGGCAAAAATGACTGAGTGGAACCAACAAGCTTGTTTCTGACAACTGGGGTAACTTTTTGTTTACCCAGGACAGTTGCAGCTGACACCTGTTGCCCATTGACCCAGCTGATAAGCCCCTTTTCCCTCTCACGTGCCCTGGTTTGGATGATAAATTATACCATCTCCTGCTGATAAGGAACTGAGGCTTTGGGAGGCTGTTTGCCTTCTAAAGGGAATTGAGTATAGTGCCCACCTTGGGCTTTCAGGGGTTGCTTTGGAGTTGTGTTGGACACCGTGTAAGTAAGCAGGATGCTTCTTGACATTCTTAAGCTGAGAGAATTTCTTAGTTTTGCTATGATAATGAGAGCTCTTTAAAAATAGAACTATGCTGTGTTTCCACGTGACCCACCTAAGTTTTGCAATACCGAGGTCTCATCATCTCATCTGATTCATTTATGCAGGGAACATGTCATCACTGTTTCGGTTCCTGAAAGCACCTTCTCGTGAATGCTAGCAATTGTTATTTAGGAAATTAAATTTAGAAAACAGAGTGACTTCCATGGTGGCGCAGTGGTTAAGAATCCGCCTTCCAATGCAGGGGACGTGGGTTCGAGCCCTGGTCTGGGAAGACCCCACATGCCGCGGAGCAACTAAGCCTGTGTGCCACAACTACTGAGCCTGTGCTCTAGAGCCCGCGAGCCACAACTACTGAGCCCACACGCCACAACTCCTGAAGCCCGCGCACCTAGAGCCCGTGCACCGCAACAAGAGAAGCCACCGCAATGAAAGCGCGTGCACCGCAACGAAGAGTAGTCCCTGCTCGCCACAACTAGAGAAAGCCCGCGCACAGCAATGAAGACCCAACACAGCCAAAAATAAATAAATAAATAAATAAATTTATTAAAAAATAAAGAAAGCAGATCAACAGCTTTATCAGCTGCCTCGGTACTCGTTCTCTTAACGCCATGCGGGGCAACGTGGACCCTGCTGGATATGACGTGCCTGATGACGACATTTATGAGACCTCTGTCCAAAAGGAAATTTGACATTGACCAAGAGATCTGACCTGTAGTTGCTCTGACAGGCCTTGGTGCTGTCTTCTCGGTTGAGACTTTCTCAGCCAATGTCAAATCTGATATTGGCATTAAGGTCCGCATAACCTAGGATATACATGCCCCAGCATAACTAAGGTACTTCTCAGCCAGTAGTCTGGCTTTACTGGAAGTCTGTGTTCAGTACACACATGAATCTGTGGATGTGGGTATGTTTATGTGATAATAGTAAGCACATCTCCCCATCATTGGAGTTATTATTCTGGGATGACTCAATCGGAAGTGCAGCTCTCGGAAAGTGGAATGTTTCCATTGACATCCATCAGAGTGAAACCAAGGACGGTAGGTGTTCCTGTTACCCAGCATTGATGGCTTTACCTCCTTGAGGAATCCAGGGATTGAACGGTACCCTGAAGATGCAATACGTCGTCCAGGAGACTGGAGTATTCAGTTTTGTTTGTCGTATATTGTAGGTGAGGGGCAGAGATTGATTTTGACGTATTAGAGATTCCTTCATTTACAAGTCTCAGAAAAACTCTTTGCAAACTATACTGACACCTTCCTTGATTTCAGAATGGCAGTGGTCTCACTCCTGATGTTGGAAGCGCGTTTGGCTGTCCCAGATGGCTCCTTGGCAAACAGTGGGCCCCTGTTACTCAAAAAAGAAAAGTATAACTCCTGTTGTTAGGATTTAGAGTCCAAGAAGTTCATACTGTTATTATTACCTAGTTTGAAAAAGAAAGGTTAGCAAATTTCCCCAGACATTGTCTGAGGGAGGGGGTCAATTAAAAGAGACATTTAGTGCCTTCCAGTTCTCTTTCCAGAGTCTCCCAAGACATGCTGGCTGTCCCTACTCTGTATTCTTAGTGCACCACACACATTCCTTTATCATGATTCATAGCACATTGTACTGGAATTACTTGTTTGCAAGTCTTTCTCTCGTGCTAGACTGGAGAGCAGAAACCATGCCGTACTTGTCTTTGCATCCCCAGCACTTAGCAAAGAAATGAACACATATTGGACATACAAAGAACCTTGAGTGAATTAATAACTGACCGCAGAACAAAAAGGAGCTTGAGTATCAATCAAGAATTGCGTCCTTGTGTAACCGAAAGTGGGGTCCGGCTGCTCGCCACTGAAAAGCTAATAAAGAGGCAAGGTTGATGGAAAGGAAAGTTTGCTTTATTTTGGGTGCTGGCAACTGGGGAGGAGGGTGGACTTCTGTTCAAAAGCTGACTCTGCCGCCCCCCCCCACCAGCTCCCGACAATCAGTGGGCAAGAGCTTTTATAGGCTGAGGGAGGAGACTGCATGTAGAAACAGCACAGTCAGCTCTGACCGTCATCTTAAATTGGTCATCGGTGGTTTGACCAGCATCATCTTGATAGTTTTAAGTACAGTTAATCTCCAGTTCAGGGTCGGTTTGTTTCCATTTCTTTGAGGCCAGTTCTTGGAATTGTGGCAGCTTATGTCATGACTATGGTCTGGTCATCACGCAGTGAACTTCTTCCACCTGCTGGGGCTTTCCGTATCTGTAAGACAGCTCACAGGATGTGGCTCAGAATATGATCTATAGCCCTTGAGGAGGAACTAAAAGGTCCTTGACTTTGCTTAATGACTAAATTATTATTATTTGGTCTCCTTTGACTGTTTTCCTTTGCTTCTGCATTTTCTTACTTCTCTGATTAAACTTATTATTCTTTGGCTAAAGTGTTTCCACAGACAAAAGGCAGGGGGAGGACATGGTGGGGAAGGACCATAGGGTCCTGCTCCGTTTCACTTGGAGAGGACACATAGTAAGCTGCGATATTCATGCTGAAATGAAAATACAGAATGAAACATCATGGAAACCAGACATTTCCTCTGAATAAGGAGCTTAAACTCATTCAGTATTTGGAGAGAATCGACTCCCTACTATACCTGCTTGGAAGAACGAGGGAGGTAGGGAGAGCTTATCAAGATCTAGTTTTGCTCAAATTAATCAATATGTTTTGACGCCTCTCTACTACAGATGCTGAAACAGTCACGCTCGTCAGAGTCCGTTCTGAGTTAATCCGATCAGTGCGGAATGTCTTACAACACGGAAATGTCCAAAGCTTCATGATACACTTTCTGGAATAGTGGGATTATCAGACCAACCAAGGATGACCCGGTGAAACGATTTTAAGGAGTCCTAGAAAATTCTGGCTTATTAGCTGGGTGAAGATCATTGCACGCATAACAATGAACGTTAATTGCTGAGTCCCTTGTCACCTGCTTAGAATGCTTATCTGCGACAGCTCAGTTGTCACCCCCAAAATGAGAGAACTCTGAGCCTTCCTGAGTCTGTTAGGCTTTCAGTGTGTTTTTCTTACCTAAAGGTATCGGTTTCTGAGCATTGCATCACCTACGTGGCAAAAAAAAAAAAAAAGCTGTATATGGAGCTGGACTCCTGAACAGAGAGGTGCTTTTTATAATACCAAGCAGCTACTCATTTTCCTGTGTGCATTCAAGGGAGCATAAACCACCTGGCTGAGTTGAGTTGCGCCTATCCATCAAGCATCACATGGCCGCAAGACACCAGCTTTGCTTACTAATCAAAAGCAATGTTGTCGATGTACCAGGTTAATGCACAGATTGGTAAAGTTAGGCAGCTATCGTGGAACTAGGGAAGTTTTATAACCATGCCAGGTTCTACACTTTTACAATTCATAGTGTTTACAGACCACTTTGGTTATTTTTCTCCAAGGATAAATCAGTGCCTTTAATCTTGTTATCATCTATACATCACTGAGGTATTTTGCTCTGTGCTTCTACCTGTTCACAAGATTAATGAAGCTCTTCCTTTGGATCTCAAACCAGCATATGATGTAAGAACCAACTGGCAACTTCCGACTCCTGGGAACCCCACACTCAGCTAGCTCTCTGACATCCAAGCCATCAACATTTTAAGAAAACTAATAGGGATTTGGAACTATGTTGCTGTCCCAAAACCATATGGTAGCGGAAAATTTCCTTGAAGTTAGCCCTGGGCTTGGTGGCATGGTTGACCACCGCACTTGGCCTTTCTTCAGAGGTCTTTTCTCTGCCTTTCTGCTTGAAGGGGCGGGGCTTGATTATCTACCGTCCTCCACTGTCCCCTTGAAAGGAAATCTTTCAAATAACCCACTTTACAATTTACCACGAGCAGTGAAATTTTTTTTTTTTTTTTTTTTTTTCGTTACGCAGGCCTCTCACTGTTGTGGCCTCTCCCGTTGCAGAGCACAGGCTCCGGACGCGCAGGCTCAGCGGCCATGGCTCACGGGACTAGCCGCTCCGCGGCATGTGGGATCCTCCCGGACCGGGGCACGAACCCGTGTCCCCTGCATCGGCAGGCAGACTCTCAACCACTGCACCATCAGGGGAGCCCTGAGCAGTGAATTTTTAATGTGACTTGCGTAATGGCGATTATATATCTCTGTTTCTCGAAAAACAGGGGAGACTTTAAAATATGATATCCTTGGACAAGCAGTGTGATTTTTTAACAAGAATATGTTATGTGTGGGACTTCCCTGGTGGTCCAGTGGTAAAGAATCCGCCTTCCAGTGCAGGGGACATGGGTTCAATCCCTGGCCAGGGAACTAAGATCCAGCATGCCGAAGGGCAGCTAAGCCCACGTATCACAGCTACTGAGCCCACACACTCTGGAGTCTGCGCACCACAACTAGAGAGAGAAAACCTGCACGCCACAACTAGAGAGAAGCCTGCGTGCCATAACGTAGAGCCCGGGCGCCATCATGAAAGATCCTGCATGCCACAGCGAAGATCCTGCATGCCGCAACTGAGACCCGATGCAGCCCAAATAATAATAATAAATGAAATAAATATTAAAAAAAGAATATGTTATGCATAAGCTGCAGTGAAAGAATATTTAATTGTCTAATGCATTTCATCTGAATATTGTTTGTTCCATTATTTTTATATTTTGGTGGTTCTTCATATTTTTTAATCTAAAAAAAAAGATGTATTTTAGGAGTAGGTAGCTCTGACATCCAGTTCTAATTTTCCAAATAGACATTTCTGAGATGATTTTTCTAAAAAGTCACATTTTGGCTTTTTCACAAGCAATTGAGTTACACTTCCCAGGAATAAAACTTTTTTCCAATAAAATTTACACTCTAATATGCCTGATATGATCAATTTCAGATTTCAAAATAATGAGGAAATAAGTATACTAAATTAATTTCAAGAAGCGTTGCTTTTAGAGCTTCCTACTGCTCTGGCGATAGCAAAAGTGCATACCTTTCTACAGTGGAGAACTCGTTAGAATCATTTTTTTTTTTTTTTTTTTGCGGTACGCGGGCCTGTCACTGCTGTGGCCTCTCCCGTTGTGGAGCACGGGCTCCGGACACGCAGGCCCAGTGGCCATGGCTCACGGGCCCAGCCACTCCGCGGCACGTGGGATCTTCCCGGACCAGGGCACGAACCCGCGTCCCCTGCATCGGCAGGTGGACTCCCAACCACTGCACCACCAGGGAAGCCCCTAGAATCAATTTTTTAAGTGGCTTGATAGGGAGTCTACAGTGACTGCAAGACCCAAGAATTTGCTTCTTTGGCCTTTTAATAAGATTCTAGTAGAGATGTGGCTTACTATTTCTAGGCAAATTGTTCCTCACAATAATAGTGAATATTCTTTTGTGTTTCATAGACCTGTGTGTTCTGCGAAGTTCAGGATTTCAGATAGAGCCGAATAAAAGTTGCTGTAGTATTTGGTGACTCACTAGGCTGTTGGTTTGTCCTTGTCCACACTGTCAAGAAGCAGTCATAGCCTCTTCAAATCAGGGTGCTGCCCACACTCCATGCAGGTGTTGCAGCCCCTCTCTGGCCTGGTGTCTGAGTTTATTGCTGTCCTTCTCTTGGCAGAAGGTCCACCTGCTTTCAAATCCCAGTAAACTCATAGTCATAAGGAGAGCAAAATGTTGTGACTGTAAACACAGCTTCTCTTTCATATCTATCCAGGTATTTCTCTTACACTTCAAGGAATCTCTGTCAGTTGAAACTCATTGAGTACAGATGGCAGACAAGCATATGTCGTCAGGGAAATGCAAATTCAAACAGTAATGAGATAGCACTACACAGCGTTAACATGGTGGGAATCCAAAACACTGACAGCACCAAACGTCGATGAGGAAGTGGAGCAACAGGAACTCTCATCCATGTTGGTGGGAACGCAACATGGTGCAGCCAGTTCAGAAGACAGTTTGGTGGTTTCTTACAAAACAACATACTCTCATCATACAGTCCAGCAAGTGTGCTCCCTGTGTCTATCCTGAGGTAGACATCCACACAGAAACCTGCACATGGGTCTTTGTAGCAGCTGTATTCGTAATTGCCAAAACTTGGATGCAACCAAGATGTCCTTCAGTAGGTGAATGGATACGTAGACTGTGGTGTATCCAGGCAGTGGAATGTCAATGCCAAAAAGAGATGAGCTATCAAACTATGAAAAAACATGGAGGAACCTTAAATGCATGTTACTAAGAGAAAGAAGCCCATCTGAAAAGGCTACATACTGTATGATTCCACCTAGAGGACATTCTGGAAAAGGAAAAACTGTGGCTACGGTAAAAAGATCACTGGTTGCCAAGGGTTGGGGCTGGGGAGGTGAAGCGGGAGGGATGAATAAACAGAGCACAGAGGAAACTTAGGGCAGTGAAAATACTCTTAATGATACTACAATGATGGATACTTGCCCAAACCCACAGAATATACAACCCCAAGAGTGAACCCTAATGTCCTATGGATTTGGGTGATAATGCCGTGTCGATGTGGGTTCGTCAACTGAAATCAGTCACCTCTCTGGTTGATAATGGAGGAGACTCCACATCTGCAGGGGCCGAGTGTACATATGAAGTCTCTGTACCTTCCTCTCAAATTTACTGTGAACCTAAAACTGCTCTCAAAAAAATAGTCAATAAAAGCAAAAACAAAACTAGTAGAGTGGTCACAATTTGGTGTAGAATGTTAGATGATTTTAAGAGGTTGGAGCCTTAATTGATTATCTTTAAATGCAGTTTAATCCTCTGGTTGTTGTAAAATTAAAAATACCCTGCGTTCCCCTCTCTTGGTTTACTGCATAGTTTCTTTGCAGACATTCTCGCTCTAGGCCTGTGTTTGGGTTATTTTATGAATCTACCTGTGTGTCCTAGATCCAGAAACATGCTTCCTGCCGGTACCTTCCAGGCTGCATGCCTTGCCTTTCCCTGGGGTTGCCTTGACACTGTCTGAGTCAGTGCCTTTCTGTGTCCTGGCATGGGTCTCCCTGGATGCTACACCCTCCCAGGCACCTCAACGTGAATTTCTACTCCAGCGTCCACAGGAACCCATATTTCCATCTTTCTGTGCAAATGTGTGGCGTTTTAATAATTTTAGAAACAGTTTACTAAGTACCCACTACGAGCTAGATATTCCACTCAACACTAGACATCACAGTATCATGTGTTCTGCCCAACAACCTGGACAAGAGGTGGGCAGTTATTTTATCCCTTTTGAGATCAGGAACCTAAATTTTACCAGCGTTCAGTAACTTTCCCAAGGTTATACGGCTGAGAATTGGACGAGCCTGAACCAAAGAGCTGTATGATCCCAAAGCCCGCACTTTTAATCACCACGATGCCTCTGAGCTGAGCACTTTGCTTCTGTCACTGGCTTTCTGCCAGGTCTAGTGGGGTCTAAGCCGTCTCAGACCCCGGCCCTGTTTGCGGCAGCACCCCGTGCTTCTGTGTGTGCACGCTCAGTTTCAGAGCTGTTTTCTCCTGTTCCACCATCCGTGTTCTTTCACTCAGGCCTTATTCGCACACGTGGTTCCCTCGGTTGTACCGCCTGCTTCCCCCTCCTCTGCCCGTGTTGTTCCCTCCTCACCCTAGGCGCCTGCTACAGACTCACCCATCACACGTAATGCTTCCTCTGCCGTCGCCTGCTAAGCTAGCTTCGTCGCTCTGAGCTCTCTTCTGTGGCTTCATGCGTCGTTTCATGTGGTTTCTTTCTGGTGTGGCTCTGTGACACTCTGAGTTCCTTATAGACCAGATCATGTTTCCTTCATCTCTGTTATCTCCAAGACCACCCCCAGTGCTGAGACCGTGGTACTTACTGGTGTAATAAATACTTGCTCAAGTTATCCATGTGAACATTTCCTGCCACTTTGCTCCCCCAGCCCTGGTTGACGCTAGTTCTTAATGTCACATCATCAAAATGTCATGGAATCTAAGAGTGTCTCTCTACTGCGTCTTCTCCACTGTCTTAAAAGTGATCAACTCAGCATCTCATCGCTTCTGGTATAGATGGTGAACATCTTATAGGCGACTTGCCTTCAGAGCTTTTGTTGATACTATCTTCCTTGTGTACAGACCCTTGCCTCCGACTTCACCCTTCATCAAATTCCACGTGTCCTACTTTTCCATCAGTGTCTCCCTTGGCGCCCGTCTTTGCCCTGTGCGTTCTTGGGACTACTTCTTGGTGATGCTTTTACCCTGTGGCATGATTTTACTGGCTTGGCCATGAGACCTTATTGTGTGTGGTCTCCTGTATTCCCGGCAAGGTGGAAGAACCTTGAGAACGTAGAAACACCTGTCTTTTGCCCCTTGGCATAGTTCGTTTTTCAGTGATGGTGACGTGCCTTGTGTTAGTCCATCGGTAAGCCCCAGCAACTGTGTATTCAGCATCTGGAGTTAATAGAAGACCCGTTGTTCTCATTCTCTCTCTCTCTCTCCCCGCCCCCCCTTGCCATCCGTCCTTCTTCCTTCCTCTTTTTGAGTGTTGATCTCTGATCTTCAAATTACAGATTAGAAATAGAAATTTAAAAATACATAAAAATTTTAATTTAAATAAGAATAATTAAAAGGAAGTAGTAAATAATACCCACCGGTAATACAAGGATAGCCATTGGTGGGCACGTGTGAGAAGGGTCCCTCTTTTTGCCCCCCTCCACGATTCTGCATCACTGTCTTTCTTCACTGGCACCCACCCATGTGTCAAGTGCCTAATCATGCTCAGTTTTCAAGGATCGTGAGTTCTGTTGTGCTTCTGCCTTTGCACAAACTGTTGACTTCACTGAGCAGGTCCTCCTCCCTTGTCTGTCTTGATTGTTTGGAATCTCCCCACCGCTTCTTTGGACCAGCTAAGACTCCCTTCCTTTGGGTTGGCATGTCAAATTGTGTCCTTCCTGGTTGAGGTGCACAGAGATGCTCCCTCCTGCCTGTCTTCTTGATCCACTATTATTACATTTCCCGACTGACTCATCACTGCTTATTTACATAACCGTATTTATGTATATCACTGTTTATTTACAAACCGAGTTTAGATTTTATCTTGTTCCTCTTTGTGTCCAAATACCATGTGAGCTGCCTAGTCCATCCTGGCCAGGAAGCAGTTACTGAAGGGTCCTTCCAACTGCACATACACTTTAAAGACTTGATTGCTTATCCAGCCTTGGGCTACCTTGTGATGGAAAAGAAGTGACCTTCTTTCATGAACAATAAGCACAAACATCAACATCAATAATTTTTTTTTTTTTTTTTTTTTTTTTGCGGTACGCGGGCCTCTCACTGCTGTGGCCTCTCCCGTTGCAGAGCACAGGCTCCGGACGCGCAGGCTCAGCGGCCACGGCTCACGGGCCCAGCCACTCCACGGCACGTGGGATCCTCCCGGACTGGGGCACGAACACGTGTCCCCTGCATCGGCAGGCGTACTCTCACAACCACTGTGCCACCAGGGAAGCCCCAACATCAATAATTTTTGCCTCAAGAATTGAATTACTTATTTTTAGAAAAACCTTCCCATTTTTATGTGTCAATGAATTAGTGACTTTCACCCAAACCATAATGAGAGAGCTGGTAATTTTCTTTAGGTAGGTGTTGGTAGAGTTTCATTAGAATGGGGTTATATAGCTCCTTAAAAAAGCAGGTATTTTAGAGGGCCGTGGAGAGTTCTGCTTTTCCCAATTCCTGAGGGACATGACTTTGTGGAAACACTAGGTTAGCTTTCCTGAGACTGCAGTGGACATCTCAGTTTTGCTTTCCATCTGCTGTACGACTCGGGCGTGTCCCTCCAAGGTACAGTTCCCTCATTTGTAAAATATATCATAATTTTTGATCTCATCTCATAATTTTACAAGATGATTTATAAACATGAAGTGGTATAAAAACATAAGGGTCGGTCTTCCCTGGTGGCGAAGTGGTTGGGAGTCCGCCTGCCGATGCAGGGGACACGGGTTCGTGCCCCGGTCCGGGAAGATCCCATGTGCCGCGGAGCGGCTGGGCCCGTGAGCCATGGCCGCTGAGCCTGCGCGTCCGGAGCCTGTGCTCCGCAACGGTAGAGGCCACAACAGTGAGAGGCCCGTGTACCGCAAAAAAAATAAATAAATAAGGGTTGAATAATATCTAGTTACTCAAACTTACTTCACTGCATTTTCCAATATATATACTTCAGCTGCTTATTATTACTATTATGTTCTTATTTCTTCTTGCTCACCTGGACGTGAGGTTTTTGCTCTATAGTTCACTAAGCTGCTCCCTACAATAGGGGACTCTAGGAATTTTAGTCAAATACATTTTTCTTTACAGAAGAAAGCTGAAAGATAAAAGGAAAGGTAGCTCACATTTACGGGCCACCTCCCCATCTCAGAAAGTGTTCCTGCTGCTTTCTGCTCAGTGATTCACGTGGTCCTCTCAGCCCTTCAGGTGGACAGAGCTGGCTTCCGTGTGCAGGGAGGAACATCGCCAGCGTGCTACCCAAAGCCTGTGCAGGAGAGTGTAACGCGTGCCTATGATACATTTCACCATTTAGCAGCATTTGGAGAGTAGTTTGGGGGCCCTGGTGGAAAAAATAAAAATCAAACTCAGTCTTCATGGGTGGACGTGTTCCCCAGATCTTTATGTGGGATTCATACAGCACGTGACCTAGCTGCGCCCTCGGCTCTGTTCTGAACCGTTGGGTCCAAGTAATTTATTCTGGCTCCTTATCTTGTTACTGTTGACAAGCTTAGTACTTAATGTAAATAAAAAAAAATTCTGCAGAGAGAAAAATGTTGCTGACAGCGGGCACACTAATTCACCTTCTTTCCTTTTTCCTATCTGTGTTGGAACTGATATTTCCATATGAAATATTCTTCTGTCTAAAAGTAAAAGACCTCTATTTAATTTCCTTCAAGATAATGAATTGTTTCCAAGGAAATGCTGTTTTCTGTGGGGCCTTTTTTCTGTTCCTCCACCTTGCCGCTGCTTTGTAATTTATTTACTGTTCTCTTCTTTGATGAGAGCACAGCTTTGCCATATGTCTCCACCTTTGTTTTTCCTGCAAATGGCTTTCCCCCCTTTTGTTTAATTTCTCTGCAACAAGTGTGCTCTAATACATTTTCACATGTGTCTCATGGTTATTTGATTCCAAATCTGCTCCTTGCATCACGCATGCACAGCCACGTGGGAATTCTGTGGAATGTCTGACACTGGTGAGGTTGGTTGACAACTCAACATTGGTTCCCACTTTTTTCCTAAGTGTTTCTGAAAACTCATAAAAAACAATCATGTAGGGCTTCCCTGGTGGCGCAGTGGTTGAGAGTCCACCTGCCGATGCAGGGGACACGGGTTCGTGCCCCGGTCTGGGAAGATCCCACATGCCGCGGAGCGGCTGGGCCCGTGAGCCGTGGCCGCTGAGCCTGCGCATCCAGAGCCTGTGCTCCGCAACGGGAGAGGCCACAACAGTGAGAGGCCCGTGTACCGCAAAAAAAAAAAAAAAAAAAAATTAAAAAACAATCATGTATAATATCATCTATTTGCATTTTTCTCCTTAAAAAGTTTTTTGTGTCTATTTGATAGGACACGTGTCCTTGTGAGTCAGTTTCTTGTGTTTAGGTCTTTCATAACATTTGTTTTGAAAGTAAGATCAACAGATCTTTGTAGAAGTTTGTTTGGAAAGTAAAGTGATATTGCAAAAATAGGGGCATTTGAAATATTGACAGTTGACTGGAAAGAGCAGTGGTTCTAGAGTTTACCAGTTCACTGATGACATTTTTTTCTCTCACTTCAACCATATCTGCTTGTCTAATCCTTCTCTAAGGGCACTTAATAGACAACTTTAAAAGTTTATTTGCTCCCCAGCAAGGAGGTGGGACATATACATACATACACACATACACACCCACACAAGTATATACATAGCTGTATATGTCTGCACATGTACACACCCACATACATACATATCCATCATACCTACGTGTGTGTATACGTACATACATGAGTAATAGTAATGCATAGTTAGGCTGCAGCATGACTAATATAGCTGACAGTGGGATCTGTGTAGAGGTGAGGAAGAGCTGAAGGGCAGAAGGCCAGAGGAGTCCCCATCATCACACCCATTTCTAGCTGATTCTAGGACAGGACAGAGTGTAAACCTAGGATGTAGGGCCATGGGGAACAAGGGCTTTTTGATAGCTTCAGTAGTTGCCATTGAAGGTTAGGGGAATCCATAAAGATTCAGGCAAGAGAAAGCAGAAACTGAGTCCATCTGTGAGACGGAGGGAAATGCTTAGCAGGAACAGTCCCTGTGGGTCATTGTCCAAACCATCCAGCTTGGAATTTGGGTGTACAGCCTATTACCAGTAGGGGACTGAGTTGGAAAGCAGAAATTAAAGCACAGGTCAACAGGAAGGCTTAGCTATAAGTGGACCTGTGGCTCAGCAGTTTCTAAACTTTCTTGTTATCCAAAAAAAAAAAAAAAGAAAGAAGAATGTGTATTCACTGAGAAAAGCACTTTTCAAAATGCTCATGGGATGATCTGGGTGGAAATGAAAAGAAAAGAAAGATTTGCGTGCTCTCAGGATGTGGAATGCACATAACGTGGCATTTGATGGCCGAAGGGCAGACATTGAGAGACGTGTGGTTCCGTGTCCCCTTCAGTGACACTATTCATGGGTTTAGCTGTGAGGCAGTCATGGATCTTAGTGTCTGACATTCAGGGCAAAGGCGGAGAGATGGGAACAAACTGGGCCGGGCTGAGGAACTAGCTTCATTTGGGAAATGGCCTCATGGAGGGTAATGTGGAGCCTGAATTCCTACTGTCCATGCAGGTACCACTGCTTCATTTCTTCATAATTTTTATGACCAAAGAAGATCAGGGCATGTGTCAAAATAATGCTCTGATAAATGAACGAAGTCTGTGTTTTCATGACATTTTGTGGACTCTTTGCCATCTTTCTTGGGGTCAGGATTCTTAATGCAGTGTCCAAAAGTCCGAAGTGGGTATTCCAGCTCAGCAGTGGAACTTGGCATTGAAAATACACTCCAGTCCAAGAAAGATGGGCTGGTTGAAAGCTACTATAAGAGCCAGCCAGGAAACGTCAAGAGGAACAGATCAGTGTGCCTAAACGCAACACGAAGATCCACTGTGCGTGATGCTTCAGAAGCAGCCCTCAGGAGTAACAGATGGCGCGAGTGAGGGCACGCTGCAGGGGAAGGGCCGCAGTGATTTCCAGCGTTTGTGCGCAGGGACTTTCAAGTCTCTGGTTATGGATTCCATGACGTTATGACAGATCCTCAAGCATGATGCTAGAATGGCGTTTAAAACAAGCTCCTTCGTTTCATTCCTTTGCCTTTAGGCCCTGGCCATCCTGTTGAGGCAGAACTTCAGAATAGGATCTGCAATCCTCATTCTCACGTGGGTCATGCGAGAGCATGCTGTGTCCACCGGTCCCACTGGGGCGACATAGAAAACATGGTGGATACTGAAATAGCAGAAAAGCCGGTCTTTGTCAGCTGGATGTTTTATCCCCAGGGGACACACAATACTACCCTTACAACCTCCCTATCTCACCTTTCTCTCTCTTGCCTCATGTTTGTATCTTTAGTTACGCAAACGTGATATCAGCTTAGACTTTAAAGACCCAGATAGCAAGGATGGAAAAACTGGTAACTGGTTGTAAAGTAGATTGGAAGTAAAATCAAATGCAAAATTATTTCATTGTACTTTGAACATTAGAATGTAAGTGAACTAGCCGTCATGCTTTGTCGTTCGTCCAAATAGACTTTTCATCAGCCTGAACGTTACAAAGCAGTATTTCCAATGACAGAGATAATTTGCTTTCAGATATTTTGCACAAGAGAAATTGTTTAAAAATTAATTTAAAAATACTATGTGAAAGGGCATGAGGTTTCGAATTAGAAGTCTTGGGTTCTGGGTTGACCTTCAGACCCTCCATCCTCAGTCAGTTCATTGTCACGCAGGACTTTCAGCTAAATCATCCATAAAGAGCTACCGCCAATAGCAGTGCTTCCATTGTGTTACTGCAAGAGCCTCACGGAGAGCTAGTGTGTGTAGAAGAATGTAGCCAGCTGCAGAGTTCAGTGTGAATTTAGAGATGTCATAAAAGTATATGGTCCTTGCTTTAAATAGCAATATATATATATACATTTTTCTTTTAAAACTTTATTCGTAAGAAATTAATATGAATAGTAATAGCAATTCTGTTACTGAAATAGTAATTCTAATTCCTTGAGTAGTAAAACTAAGTGTAATTTCTCTTCCTGTATATGCCATTTGATAGCAAGACAATAGTGTTTAAGGCTTTCATAGGTTTAATAGATAATGAAGATTAGAACTCTTTTAAAAATGATTAAATTTGGCCTTGAATAATAAAAAGACATTGCAGTCAATTTAGCATTCAGTTGGCTTTTCTTATCCCAACTTTCTGAGCTATTTCCTAAAAAAATCATTGAATAGTTCTTTTGAAACTCACAAAATGATATTTAGGGAAGGATTCTGTTTTAGAAAGACACAAGGTAAGCAACATTGAATGAGTGTCTATAGTGTGCAGAATATCTAGAAAGTATTATATAACTGGAATTTTGATGGGGCTCAAAATGAGGATACGATGGAACTTTCTGGTGAAGCTTGGTAAAGCTTTGCCCTCTCTACCCACCTCGATTTCACTTGAATGAGCTGATGTATTTGGGGTGGTAGGAACACCAGAGACAGGACAGGAAACCTCAAAACGGGGCCAGCATTTGCTACACACAGATAACTGTCTGGCGGACTGTGGGCAGGGGTGGGGTTGGGATAGGGTGGGTGGGGGGAGGGACTGAGGCAGCCTTAAGAGCCAGATCCCAAAAGTGGCTGTCGTGGCCACTGAGGTCACACTCGGTCGTAATAAAGGGAGGAAGCCTTCAGCACCCCGGTGACAATGTTGGCAGGGCAGGCATGTTCCAGGTTCATCCACCGTCCCCATGACATGTGAGGGTGCTTGGTAAAGCAGAACTCAGTAAGAGATCAAAGATCTGCTTCTGGGAAAGCAGAAGCCTACTAGAAAGCAGTACACCGTCTTCTCCTGGATGTAAGCCAGTCTTCGTGAGGCCTGGAGAACTGCAGTAGCTTCTCCTGTGCCCTGAAGGGCGAAGGGAGTCTTGGAACTGCCACAGTTCCCTTTTCTGTTATATGAAATAATAATTTCCCTCATTATAAAAGCAGTTTGGAGTTAAGACCTCCTGACTTAGGGCTGAAATCGTCCCACATGATAAGTCTTTTTTTTCCTGGATAAAATGTGGGTTATTAGAAGACCCAGGGAGAAATGACAGGGATAATCTGCATGTACCTGGCCTGTATTCTCTCCACCGCTGCCTGTATCTTATGAGGGACTGAGGTAAGGAGGAGAGAGGAATGATGGCATCGCTGCTTCCTTCTCCTCTCTGGTCGGCCTCTGTGCCTTCATTCTGTATCGGATCCCCATTTCTAGATGCAGTCTTGATTCCTTGATGATAGCTTGTCCTAACACAAACCTTGGTTAATTAATGATGCACACGCAGAGAGAATCCACTCGATGCTAGTAATGCTGTAGGCTATGGGGAACCGTAAGACAATGAGTAGACCTGGTGTCTTCAACCACAAAGCTTAAAGGGAAAATAAAGTAGAAATATCATCTGGATGAGAATGTTCTTCCTACCATTCAGTATTCTCAATGGCTTCTCACAAAAGGATGGAAAAGAAAAGCATGTTGTGGGACTTCCCTGGTGGTCCAGTGGTTAAGACTCCCCGCTTCCACTGCAGAGGGTGTGGGTTTGATCACTGGTCGGGGAAGTCCCGCATGCTGCAGTGAGGCCAAAAAAGAAGAAGGAAGGAAGGAAGGAAGGAAGGAAGGGAAGGAGGGAGGGAGGAAGGGAAGGGAGGGGGAGGGGAGGGGAGGGGAGGGAAAGGAAGGGAAGGGAAGGGAAGGGAAGGAGAAAGAAAAGCATGTCGTATTGCTGGTACGTGCTGAGACACATGGTGGGAGAATTAGAAATCCTGTGAGAGGGCTGGATTGCTCTAACATCACCCAGATTCTCCTGGCCAGGAGTTTACACCCATCAGATTAAAAATAAAGACGTTGTCTCAAAAACAGTAAAAAGCATTGCCAGGCATCCTGGACCACCTTAGAATTTGTTCTTCCTGGAAATGATTCCTTTGGGTTTTCCTTCCAACGCTGTGATTCTCTGCTTGACTCTAGTTTTGGCAGAACTTTTACTTAAAGCCTGTGGTGTCCAAATTAAGCTCAGGGCTGTGATGTTTGCCTTCCAAGAAGTCACTGGCAAATACCTACTCTTGGTTTGTTTTCAGATTTGCTGCCTGGCTGATCTCCAAGCTTGTCGATCAGCCAGAAAGCATATATCCTGCAAATCACAACTGGAGTCCATCCCTGGAACAAAGCTGGGCTGCCAGTTTCAGAAGATAAAGCATGTTTCACTCAGGAATCACTTTTAATTATGCAGAATATATGTGTTTTGTTTTTCATAACTCTTGAATGTTAAGCCATAAGTGTGAACTAATGACAGAAAACGTGTGTAAAATACCTAACAGGTTAGGTGGGTAGTAGACACGCAGAATACAATCCTTTCCCTTCCTCTTGTACTTCTCTCCCTTTACTTTGCAAGTGGATAAATAACTTGTTAGAGGTGGTTAACTAATATAAGCTTCTGAAAAGCTTGTCAATCCAAAATGGTGCCCATATGTGCATGTGAAGGTAGATGAGGTAGATGGAGGGTAAGATTAGAATGTCTTATGGTACATTTCTTGGTGGCCAGGGTTAAGGCATGCAGTATAGTGAGAGCATTCTAACGATCAGAACATAATACGCGCTAACGGTAGTATTACTTGCTGCTTATACACTGCTGCCTTGAAAGCTGATAACTAACCTCTGTTTCAAATATAACTTAAGAAATATCTTAGGAGCATCCAAAGTGCACGAGGAGCAAATATGGAAACGAAGAAGATGCATTGAACGTCTCCACAACTCCACCACCACCAGGGGGTACGTTTCAGAATTCAGCTCTACCAACGCCACCAGTGCTTTACATCTCCTCCCACTGGAGGTTTTCCCAGATCCAATTTGGAATGTAGAAACGGCTCTTACTGTTAGTAGTGAGGAAGAAATAAATAAATAAGTGGAATACAAGGCATGACATAGATGCATAGTGATGAGAGTGCCTATGTGATGCATTTATGTAATTTTAGTCATACTTGTATTCACTTGAACTTTTATCAATTGGTAATTTGATAAATGAGACAAGGAGGTCTTTAAGAAGAAGGTACGAGGATTTTGTACTTCCAGTATACTATATTTCTAGATCCAAAATTTTTTGATATTGCAATGCATAATAAATTAGAACTATCTTTCCTGGGTGCATCATAAAAGCTAAAAGGAGCAGAGGCAAAGTTCAGTGGGATGTAATGAATTTCCTGGAGGGGTTGAAAGCATAAATTTAATAACTCCATCATCATTTAACCTGCCAGCTAGAGAACATTGCTAAATCCTGTACAAGTTAGAGTCAGAGGAAAGTGGGACTGGAATTACTTGCCAAGCTACTCTAAGAACATGTGACTGTGAGGTTTTGCTCAGTGACAAGCAAGAAAGAGGCCATGGCCAATCCAAGAAGGCATGTGTTCCACAGAGTGAAATTATAGTGCCTGCAAATCAATAAGGCCAGTTAGCATAGCACTGTGTAGCTTCACATGGTATCTGAGTTAGAAGCTTTGTGACCCAAGTGAAGTGAAGGAAGCCAGTCGGGAGACAGATACTGCTCTTGCTAGAGGTGGCTTTGATGGAGATGACTACAGAGCCGTACCAATGCAGGCCATGTGATGGTGGAAACATAACGTTTATGGAAATAAAAATGTTGCAGGGGACTTCCCTGATGGTACAGTGGTTAAGAATCTGCCTGCTACTGAAGGGGACACGAGTTCAAGCCCTGCTCCGGGAAGGTCCCATATGCCGAGGAGCAACTAAGCCCGTGCACCACAACTACTGAGCCTGCGCTCTAGAGCCCATGAGCCACAACTACTGAAGCCTGCGCGCCTAGAGCCCGTGCACCGCAACGAAGAGTAGCCCCCACTCGCCGCAACTAGAGAAAGCTCACTTGCAGCAACGAAGACCCAATGCAGCCAAACAAACAAACAAAAAACGTTGCAAATAAATCTCATGCCTCTGTGTGACTCTCTTCATTAAAACACAAATTACTAGGGGTGTTACAACTAGAAAGGATGGAATCATCTAGGCAAAAGCTGAAGAAAGCAATTAGCAGGCATAATTCACTTAAATCCAGATCTAGGGACATTGTTTACAGAACTGAACAGCAGTTCCTGGTCCCATGGATTGTTGCCCAAGGGCAAAGAGCACGGAAGCTTCCTGAGGCTGGGGGGACCACTCTTCATTTCTTTCCACCATTTCTTCTTGAATCCAGTCACATGCTTGGCATGATGTTTTGCGTAGTGGCCACTCAACAAATTGGGTTAAATATTTAAGAATCCGATGGAATAATTTCATGGGCTCTAAAACCAGAAGATATTTTAGCTGTCGTCCTCTTCAAACATCCTCTTCAAATTCGGCAGACGAAGTGCCATGTAGGGGAGGAATCTAATCTTTTTCCTCTTTCCTTTTTTTTTTTTTTTTTGCGTTATGTGGGCCTCTCACTGTTGTGGCCTCTCCCGTCGCGGAGCACAGGCTCCGGACGCGCAGGCTCAGCGGCCACGGCTCACGGGCCCAGCCGCTCCGCGGCACGTGGGATCCTCCCGGACCGGGGCACGAACCCGCGTCCCCTGCATCGGCAGGCGGACTCTCAGGCACTACACCACCAGGGAAGCCCTCCTCTTTCCTTTTAAGTTATCGACTGGGATCCATGTAACAAGAGACAGACTAACAAGAGAAAAGCATACACATTTATTTAGTGTAAGGTTTCCCTGACATGGGAGCCTTCATAAGGAAATGAAGACCCAAAGAAACGGTTAAACCTGAGTGTTTTTATGCCAGGTTTGATGAAGACTAGAAAATGGTGGAAGAGATGATAGAAGAGAGGTGAGCTGAGTGTAGTGAACTGGGGGAACCTCTGCAAGCCCTGTGCCTGTGGATTCCTCTATGTGTGCCTTTGTCGTCCCAGGTAAAGGTGCTCCTTTCTTCTGGCCGTAGGGAGCTGACCATCCAGTGAGGGTTTTCTGCGAGTGCCATTCCTCAGGCTCCTTCAGCTGGAAATATTCCCTATACCAAGGTACCCTATTTTGGAGTAGTGTGTCCTGAACTCCATCAGCTGAAATCCAAACAGATCAAGTGATTTAAGTCCATTTCTTACTCTCAATCCAGTGCCCTTGAGTCACTGTGCAGTGCCATTCCCCCATATGACTGGACCTGGCTATGAAACATGTTCCATGAGAAAAGTCAGCATCTTGTATTGGATCACTTAATTAAAAAAAATCTGATATTTTCTTGAACTTAAATCCCATCCTTCTGTCATCATGCTCAGATGTATTCTACAAGAGTAGAATGCAATGTAGTTCTATAAAGGAATTCTGTGATGGCATTAATATAACGTATTTTCACTCAATAGCTCAGGAACACATCTGCTCTACAAATTAGGAGAGACTAGACTCACTATGATTTCCTATTTTATTTGGTCACATGACAGTCATGACCATTTATGGACTCGTTTTTCATTCCTTTGAGATTTCTTGTTGGGAATTACATATCTTGGAATGTTCATTTCAGTAATGTTTATCGAATACCTAATATTACTAAGCAGGAATTAGAGGGGGCTGCCAAAATGAACAAGACGGATAGACACAAGGAGTCACAGGGCATCTGACTTGGAAAGAGCAGACTATGAAGCAAGTGGGGAAAATGAGACGGGAAGAGACTGTAAAAAATGCTCGGATTCCCCTTTCCCTGAGCTGTGTATCGACTGTCCTTTTCATTTATGTCTTTCTTTGTGTTCACGAGATAGGGTAAAATTCATGTGAATATGTTTTCTTGGTTTCGCCCACGTTCTGCCTGCAGGCAATTAAAGCTGAACATCTTGGTTGCGAGGCGCATTGCATCCCCTTTCGCACATTGACAATATGTATCTGGAGTCGTTGCAACATTGGTTCATCTGCCTCAGAACATGAGCGACTGTGATCGTTCGCCTTTTAAGAGGTCACTGTGTTTCCCTCCTTTCCAGTATCTCCTTGTCTGCAAATACCGCCAGGCTCCTGGAGGAACGGCCCGAGCGCCCAGGTTCTGAGGCTTTTGCCTGTATTATTTTCTCGGGCTGTGCCTTTCCCTCCTGTGTGCACTCTCCACCATCCTCCTCGGCCGTCAAGGTCTCATTCAGTCCCTCCGTTGTTCCCGTCTCCTTATTGCCTTATGGTGCATGTCCCTCCGTACCCTCCCTGGTGTAGTTTGTATTTGCACCGAAGGTGATGATTTTTGAAAAATATTCTTGTGGTCTTGTTTGTCCTTGGGCACAGCTTCCCGCCTCCAAGGAACCAGGATCTCCATTATCTAAAATGCCGGTAAGGACTTCTAAAGCAGGGGTGGAAAGAAGAAATAATGAGGTCATTGTTAACTCCCAGAGCCCACTCTTTTTTTTTTTTTTTTTGAGAACCTGAGGTGAAGCAGCCAATCTTGAAAGGCAGGCTTTCTGGGGAGAAGGGGGATTTATAGCCAGCTTTACATATCAAAAGCAAGGCTGGGCCAGCACGTCAAGTCTTACTTAAGTCCTAGAATAGAGAGAGTAGAGGGTCAGACTTAAGGCAGGGATCAGCACACTTTTTCTGTAATGTGTCAGATAGTAGATATTTTAGGTTTTGCAACCACTCCGCTCTGTATTCTGGCGCGAAAGCTTCCACAGACTAACGCATAAACCCTTGAGTGTGTCTGTGTGCCAGTGAAACGTTGTTTAGGACTGAAATTTGAATTTAAATAATTTTCGTGTGTCACCAAATCTGCTTTTGATTTTCTTCAACCATTAAAAAAAGGTTTAAAAAAAAATAGTCTTTATCTCTCGGGCCATAAAAAAGCAGGGCCGGGCCTGGATTTGGTCCTCCTTGGGCTAGTTTGGAGACCCCTGACTTCAATGAAGATTCTCTCCCCATAAAAACTTCAGGGAGGCATAGGAGGCAAGAAAGGAGATAGCTGCTTGAATGGTGCAGTAGCACATCTTGACCCTCCTTTGCAGTTACCCGCAGTGGGAAAGGGCAGCACGAAGTGTGACAGGAAGGGAAGCCGGGGGCACAGGGGTGTTTGCCCTGCTTGCAGTTGGAAATTCTGGAGCACAGCAGCTTTAGAGGTTGCCCCATGTGACCAGGAGGGGAGGGGATGCTCGGCCGAGTAGAAACACAGGCGTTGTTGCTGAGGAGATGGGCCTCTGCTCCGCACTGGCACGGAGGACACCCAGGTGGTCGTAGGGACTCTACGGGGGGCACGGAAAGTGGCTCCTGGTGGTGACTCAGTATGGTGTTGTGTGGCCAGGGGCAGGGTGACCTCACAGCAGAGGCAGTGGGGTGGAGAGTAGGTGACATATGGGGCAGGAGGAAGAGAAGGGAAGGAGAGAAAGTAGTCCTTGTAGGAGTTGACTTGTAGGAGAAACGGGAGTTTCATATTTCGTGCATTTTCTCAGCTACCTCAACATGGATATTCATTGTTTGTCTCCTCTCACAACTAGGAGTTATGTGAGAACATGGTCCTATAGTCCATTCCTTAACCCCCTCGATCACTCAAAATCTAGCCTCACTGCTTTGGAAATAACAGGTGCTTGTTGATTCTTTGTTGAATTAAGATGTTATAGTATATTATGTGCACCTAAGATATATTATAAAGGAACTAAAGACACAAACTCACATGTTTCTCATTGAGCCTGTACTATGGAATGATTTTATGACTTTTTGTCTAATCTCCATTTGTCATTAATGCTCATACATTCTTTAGCAAGAATATTTGGTAATACATATTGATAAAATTTGCATTTATTATACGCTTGAAAAATTAATACCTATCTTCCTCTTTTTTCTAACTTTTAGAATCTTAAATCTTTAAATATTAGTGTTCTTTGTCAATGTACTGTTTATAAACTGACACTTTCTCCTTTCTCCCTCTCTCCCCCCCCTTCACTATCTCTCTCTCTCTTTCTTGAAATGAGCTGACACTTAAAACATAGGCAGTAAATTGGTTTGTCAAGAACAGTGTTTGCAGGAAGAGCTTTATGGAATTTTCATAATAAAATATCCTGAAAGGTAGTTCTTACCTAAATTTAATTTGTCCAAAAACATGGTATTTGGAATTTCATATTGTTGAAGTTTTGGCAGTTTGGAGAATGTGTAAGGGAAATTTATTATTTTTCTTAAACCCCAGTGCAAATCTGCATTGCACTGAAGGGCAAGAAGAAATCTGACAAGGATTTCATTATTCAATTCAGTGAAGTATGTGAATGTACATTAGGAATATTCTCTACTCTGATTATAATATGGAGGTTAGCTTTATTAATTTCTTTTATTATGTCAAATGAAAAATAAAGTGACCATACCATCACATATAATGATTATAGTTTCTTGAAATATAGATATTTTTTCTGGGAAGCTGTTCTAGGCTGAATTGTGTCACCCCCAAAATTCATATATTGAAGTCCTAACACATAGGACCTCAAAATGTGACTGCATTTGGAGATAGGGCTTTAAGGAGGTAATTGAGGTAAAATGAGGTCATTAAGTTGGGCTCTAATTCATTCTGACCCATGTCCTTATAAGAAGAGATTAGGATACAGGCACACACAGAGGGACGACCGTGGGAGGACACAGGGAGAAGACGGCCACCTACACGCCAACGAGAGAGGCCTCGGGAGTAGCCAACCTGCGGAGACCTAGATCTCAGACTTCCAGCCTCCACAGCTGTGAAATCCATTTCTGTTGTTCAAGCCCTCCAGTCTGTGGTGCTTTGTTATGGCCGCAAAACAATACAGAAGCATTTTGGGATTTGTAGATCCTAGGAGATTTGGATAATTAACCTAGATGTTATCACAGCATCCTTTCTCTTGCTGGGTATCTTTTAGTTCTTGACCTCCCTTTATTAAGATAGGCACACAGCTGGTAGCAGTCCAAGCACACAGAACAGCAGGGCTCAACTGGGCACATGGGGGTGATGTTTGGATGTCAGGTGTCACTAGGGGAATGGCCAGCTGGTTGGTCCCCAAAGGCCTCATGGAGTACAACTGACTTTGGTGAGTCCTAGAAGTCCAGGGTTTCATCCTTAGCTTTGAAGTTTCAGAAACTTGATCCAGTTGGATTCCAGCAGGGGGTGGATTTACTTTAGGTCTGACCACGCGGGCCGTAAGATCAGTCCTCTCCTCCGCCTCCTCTTTAAAGGGCCTTTGAACATCATTATTCTAAACGTGGTGTGTTGGTTTTGTCGGCATTCAGAGGGGTGTAGACTCAAGTGCCTTAACAGCCCTCACAAGGATATCTTTCTGCCCAGAAGACTGCTGTGCGTGCACGTTAGCACGTTAGTCAGTCATCGTTATTATTACTGGGGTGCTGTTCTTGCTGTTGTTATGGAGACAGACAGCTCAATTTATCTGAACATCTCCTCAAGCCATTCAGCACAATGTTGGAAGAATTCTGCTGCTGCTTTTTCTTCTTCCTGTTCTTCTTCCCCTCCCCCTCCCCTCCCCCTCTCCTCCCTCCCCCCTCCCCCCTCCCCTTCCTCTCCTCCTGCTTTATAGGAGAAATACTGCAAATGAAAGAAAGCTAATAAAAACTAGCTTACAAAGAAGCTGTATCCCAACAGTCTATTTAGAAATTAATTTGTAATTTTGTGGTTCTTTTGGATACAAATTATAAATAGAAGTTGTGTTCCTGGTCAGTTTGTAAAAATGTATGTAAACCACAATACACATGGACGTAGTAAATAATTCAACTGCATTTGTTTGATTTAAATATTCTGTATTTGGAAGTCAGACTACCATTTATGCATATTTTTATAGTATGCAGTAAAAGTGTATGTTTTGCACATTGACCAAGGAACAAGGCAACATGGAAATTGCCCCTTTTCACTCACCCAGTATCACCAACATAGATATTTGCTCTGGCCCCATGGAATCTGGGGATAGCTGGTTGTTTAGTGCTGGAAAGAGGGGCTGGTTGGCCCCATACCCACGTGCCTATAAGGCTTAGCTCTTCAGGAAACATTTTGAAAGTTGGGGTGAACAATGTTGTTACTCAGAAGAAAATCTCACTATTTCAACTTTACCCGTTTACAGAGACCAAAACCAGAGGATAGGGCACATCAGTTCTTGACATATCCTAAGTTCCTTGTCTGCTCGTAAAGGATCCAGCAGGACTTCTTTCTTCCGTAACATCTTTCCTTCGTATCAACCCTCAGTGATCCTTTTACCGCTCGGAACCAGGAAGCCCTCCATAAGTTGGCTGAGAGCGTGAAGACAAACTCCTTCTGCCTCCGCTTCGTCGTGGCCACAGAGCTTATTCCCCAGGACACTGGCGCCAGGGGCAGGAAGGGTGTCCGAGAGCTAGTGTGGTCCTCTTACCCTAGAATTCACGAGGTAGCCTCTGAGCGGGGAGGTTGTGGAGAAATGGGGTCATAGGAGGGGCTGCTGGTGCCAGAGGCCAGGCAGAGAGAGTGAGAGGAGGAGGGTAGGCAAGGCTTGGTGGGTCAGGGCAGCCCTGAATGGGGCCCGCCGGGCGGTTCTTGGTGAGAAAGGGAGGGGAGTGAAACCCACATACCACTGCGGGGTAGGGAGAGGCACTGAGAGCAAAGGGATTCACGCAAATAAACCCCAGTGTGATTGTGTAAAGGCAATTTCTGTTGTCAGTCACTAGAACGATAGATTGGCAGACACTGCACTCACAGTCATCTCTCTAGGGACTCCCCTGGCGGCCCAGTGGGTAAGACTCCACACTCCCAATGCAGGGGGCCTGGGTTCCATCCCTGGTCGGGGAACTAGATCCCGCATGCATGCCGCAACTAAGAGTATGCATGCCGCAACTGAAGAAGCCCACGTGCCGCAACTAAGACCCAGCTCAGCCAAAATAAATAAACAAATAAATACGAAACAAAATTAAAAAATAATCTCTCTAGCATGCCTTTAGGTATGAGGATGAGAGACAGGATCAGGTGACCCCCACTGAGAGCTCACACTCCCCAAGCACGTGTGTAGGAGAAAGAGCTGCAGTGAAGACATGTGAGCCGTAATGGGAGAGTGCTTTTTATTCTCAGATGCCTTTACAGCATCCGAAATGAGGCAGCTGTTGCCAAGAGGGAGAGAGTCTCCCGTTGGCCTTTCAGACAGAGAGGCCTGTCAACTCCAGGTGTACTAAAAACGTACTCTGGCTTAGCGGAGCTTTCCTGTGTGACAGGGCCTCTCTGGGGAGCTTTCAGGAGGTGGTATAGGCTGGTATCCAGGGAGAACACAAAGAGATTTGGGGGACAGAGTATTCTTAGCAGTTTCCTCCCTCTGCCAAACTTGTAGCCCCCGGTACCCTGCCAAGTGTTTGCCATGGACACCTTCAGAGCGTCTCGTTCCTTAGTTGGGAGGGAGCTATAGAGGATGGGCCACACCTGGCCACTTTCCTGCTCTCAGTTACTTGGGGACCAACATGCAAAAGGCTTACACTTGACAAGTGAATGAGAAAGAAAGACGGAGAGATAGCATCTCATCTCACTGCCATCTGGCCTGGCGCTGGGGAGAGTGAGGTAGAAGGTCTTGTGAGGCTTGAACATCTGGTATAGCCTGTGGGCTCGTCTGGAGACAGAAGGATCTGTAACAGGACATGCAGCTCTGTCATTGCTTTTCTCTGGCTCAGTTCAAGCTGGGTGTCCACATGTACAAGGTGCCCTGGCTGGGGTGTTCTTAGGTTAGGAATCTCCTGCCTTGATGATGGTCTTGTGTCAATAGTAATGAAAAATGTGTTGAGTAGCCCTGGAATAACGCCTTCCACATGCGTAAGATGCAAATGAAATCTGCAAGGGTGAGATAGAGGTCAATTCCAATGGCCTCTTCTCATTGAGCCTCCGCTGTAAGAGGTCATCTGACCCTCAGGGCTTCCCTGTCCGTGACGACTGAGGGCCACCAGGTCATCTCCAATAATTACCATCTGCTTGGATTTTAACCTGATTTAGCTATTTGTACGTGGCTAATATTATTTTCTATTAATTTATTTTTCTTTTATCCTACTATTTTAATAATTTTTATTATTAATTCCTTTCTGTTGCCATGTATTTCATCTTCAAGAGATGAAACCATTGCTGAGGGCATTGCACACCCTTCATGATAATCTACAAGAGATAAAACATGTGGCGATAGAATGGAACAATACTAAAAAGGATAATTCAAGGATATTTTCTTGAAATAAAGGATGGTTTGAATCTCCACATTGGAAAGGTACACTCGATAGCGAGGAAAACCAGTCCCCAAATGATACACATAAAGGTGTATTCTAACAAAATGATCAGACTTTAAAGAAAGTGAAGGAAATGACCCTCCCCTAAAGCCTCCGGAAAGAAATACAGCCCTGCCAGCACTTTGATTTTAGGACAATAAGATCTTTTCAGACTTTGGATCCCCAGAATTATAGGATAATAAACTTGGGTTGTTTTAAGCCATGAAATGTGTTGGCCAGTTGATGCAACAGCAATAGGAAATCAATACAGTATCCATTTCTGTTCTCAGTTGCTCTTTCTACTTTTGCAGAAGGATTTATGGAGATTTAGAAAACCTCACTGCTGTCATCTTGCCTTTGTCCGAGACGCTGATGATTTGTTTAGACTTTAGGGCATAGAACTAACTTGCAAATTATCAAATGTTTTCCTCCCCTAAACCGTGATTGGAAGCGATATTTTATGGGTAAGAAAATGGGTTTCATGATACTGCCTCTTAAATTAAATGTCTGTTTTTATAGAAAATATTCTGGGCTTGCTCGATGTTTACAGCAAAGGGAAAGAAATTTGTGTTCAATTTTTCATCCCATTTTACCAACACACTTGTTATGGATATTGAAATCATTCCTGGGTGTCTTCCCTGTAAGTAACAGATTTGTACTTTTCAAAAACCATTCTAGAGATAGCAAAGCTCTGAGCTAGTTAAAACCATCTGTTTGTAACCAAGAAGGGATGAACCACAGTTGCCTGAATCTTTGGGGACGGCAAGGTATGAACCATCGGTTAGAAACTCTGTGAAGAGATGGATACATGCAAAGACTTTTTGCAAACATCTTGTAAAATGTAGCAAATGTAGATGCTCGGTTGGGGAGGTGACAAATACATTCAGGTTATACTGAAGTGAGAGAATTAAATATGTGAAATGGCCGTGGCATGGATTTAATAGGCAAAATGTTCCTTCCTAAGTTCTTCTCAACCTCTTCTATTGTGTTCAAGCCTTTTGGCTTATTAGAAAGCAAAAAGATTCCAAGCCCTCTAACCCATCTTCCTATTTGCTGTGACACAGGCACTGTGTCCACCACACCCTCTCAAAGTCCTGGTGCCCCAGAGAATTTTCACGAAAGGATGGCCTGCTGCCCCTGACCTTCGCGTGTGACTCTCCCTGAATGCAGTGGTTGACAGTGATACATGACTTACAGCAGACACCTGGAACTTGGAACTCTTCTGTGCGGTACAGGTCACTTTTCTTATTATGACAGGAATCTCATATGTGCCTCAGAAGAGTGACTTCAGGGATGCTGAGCCTAGATTCTCAAGTCATATCTCAGATCAAACAAAATGCAGCTCTGGGGACTTGTGTACAGGTTAGCTCTCTGAGCAGAGCAAGCTTTGGCAAACAAATTCACGGTGAAGAGTCAATAGCTACTCAAGTGCTTTCTCCTGAGTCCAGTGGCTCTCAGACCCTGCAGTTAATGTGAAACCTCTCTCTTCTCTCTCTCTCTCTCTCTCTCAGACTGCCAAGATCTCTAAACTCCTGCAAATACTATTCCGTTAATCCCCTTTCCATCGGTCCAGCGGACTAAGCATGCAAAGGCACCTTATCTCCGTCGGGAGGCCTCCCTTTGTCCCACCTTCCTGCCATTCTTTCTCCATCCCTTCTCTGGCTCTGTGTGCCAGGAATGATCCAGCTTCTTCCAACTAGTCTTCCTTTCTGCTTCTAGCTGCAGCCTCTGTCCCAACTGCCAGCCGAAGCTCCCTGTGCGCCTGCCAGAGCGTGTGTGTCTGTGTGTGTGTGTGTGTGTGTGTGTGCGCGCGCGTGCGGGGAGCGAAGCTCTGACTGCCCCCATCCTCCCCAGCACAGCACACAGATCCCTACCCCACATGGTGTTCATCGTGAGTGACTGTGCATCGGGCATCTCTGGAAAGAGGCTTCTTGTAAAATATTTGAGGGCGGCTCTGTCTCTTACTGCAGGCTTATCTAGGATGGTACCTTGAATCTAGTGGATGTCGAAAGAATATGCATTAATTAATTGGTTCATTGAACGAATATAGCTAAGCTGTGGATACCAGAGGAAACTTCATCAAATATCAGCCTCTCTTCCCTACCAATGGCTCTTTAATTGTGGAGGTCTTCTTGGCTTTTCACCGGTACTTTTACAGTTCACACTGCATACCTTTAGACGTGCGTAGCCCTGAAATAGCCCATCAAGGCATATGCACAATCAAATTTTCTGTATTTTTAGGCGCACAGGTGCCTAAATCCAATGTGGATGTCATTAAGGTTTTTTTAACCAAATTTAATGGGGGGAAAATATCTTAAAGGCAAACACTTCATTCATTTTATGAGAAAAGGTGTAACGGTTTTGGGGATTGATGGGTCCAGTCAATTAGCATAGAAGAGATTAGAGAGGGACAACTATTTGTAGAGAACCATAGTGATAAGTATTACATAAACAACATTATTATTAATCTGACTTTTTAAAAAAGTTAAGCAGCCAGCTTTGTGCAGAGGCTTTCCTCTTTGTGTCCTCATGTGATGTCCATAAACACTGTGTAAAGTATAATTACATAAAATAATTGTGCTCATGCTACAGTTGACACAATGTCCCTGAGGGTGTTGCCTTACCCACGGCCATGCCGTCAGTAAGTGGCAGAACCAGGACCAACACCAAGGTCTCGAACCCAAACTCAGTGAGTGTTCTACTTCCCCCGGCTACCAAATTCTAAAACCCAGAGAATCTCCCCAAGTCGATGCATGGTCTTTAGGGAGGTCGTAAACACCTGAAAACTGTATGTGCACGTCCATCGTTACATTTTCTCAGGGAAAGCACCTCGATATTTCAAATTTCTCAGAGGTTTTATGACCCATACAAACCATCAGAGAGAAAAAGCATAGGAAATGGAAACTATAAAACTTAGAGAGAGGCAGTTCCCCATCTTTTCTGTTTAAAACATATGGCCTCACAGAATGGACCTTCAGAAAAACTCTTTTTTTTCACACTAGTGGCATAGTGATTTTTTTTTTATGATGGCAGTGGAGATAATGGTAATTAAATGTGTTGGTGTTTCTTTAGTTATATATGAATGATTTATAAATTGTATAGCGTTTCCAGTAGTTAAATATTAGATAACAGTTTGTCCTGATGAAAATCACTGATGATGTTCATTTCTTTCTCTCCAAACACCAACTCTCAATATAAAATAGCGTCTCTGAGCCACTGTGATGGACTTTGAGATGTTCTTTTTATTCAGTAGAGGTGGTGGCATGGTGCTGCACCAGCCGTTCACATAGATAATCCTTTATAAAGTGCGCCCCCTGGTGCTGGGCACTGCAGAATTGCACAGCTGTCGGCCGCGGCCCTGATTCAATGAGCAAAAACGGAAAACAGCGTCAGGGCGGGAATCGGAGAAGAGACAAACTCGGGAATAAGAAGCTAAAGCCTGACCCCGTATCACATAGAAGCTAGACAGCGCAAGGTGTCAGAGGACGAGATAAATTCACGACAGGCAGTGAGGCTGCCTGCGAAGATGGGCTGCTGCCCTTCAGTATGTGGTATACACAGTCACAGATTGGATATGGCACTGTGTCTCCGATGTGATGACACACGTCCTGAAACCAGGAGTAAAAGCAGGAGGGTCCCCACTGAACGATCACTTTTCCGGACCCAGCGGGGGACTCTATGCTTCCTGCCCCTGTAGGGCTCAGCTTTGCAGGGTTACAGGCGCTGGTCCCCAAAGACGCTACACGTTTGCCAGGGGACAAGGAAGAATCCAGTGCGAGGGTAAGCCACAGCTGCTGCCTGGGCACTTGAGGCCCTCTGTTTCCAATAGGCAAGAAGAGGAGACCTTCGTCATGAGATGAGATAGGGTGGCTGTTAACTCGGTGAGGGAGGGAGGAAGAGGTGTGTCTCCAAAGTGACTTATTTTCCCCGAAATGAAGAAGTGTAGCAAGGCTGCGTTCAGAAGAACGTGGTGTCTGGGCTCCTGCTTCTCAGGGTCGAGGACCTGTGTTGCCCCATCAGGGAAGCTAGCCGGCCAGCAGAGATGGTCGCTGAGGGTGGGCGTGTCTAAGATCAGATGCGGCACTTGGGGCTGTGGTTCGTCCTACTGGCTTTGTGCTGAATTTCCTCTGGGAGGAGGATCCAGGATCTAGAAGAGGCAGACGTGGTCCCCGAGCAGGGATGGGTAGCAGAGGTGGACTGAGGGGGACTCGCGGCAGTCCGCCCAGGTTCCCCTCCCAGGAAGGTCTTGCAGCCCAGCGTGGGTGGCGGGGAGCGGTTAGGAGGGAGTTGCTTCAGCTACAGAGCATCCTTTTGCTCAAGCGCTTATCTTTCCCGGGGTGACCCCCGTGCAAAGAGTGCTTGGGGTAGGAACAGGAAGCCCCGTCACTCCAGGGCGGCGCAGGACGGCTGTCACAGCTGTATCTGCTCCCGCACTCCCGGGGCTCGGCCAAAGCTTGGTCAGGGCTGCCTGGCAGCTCTGCTCTTCTCCTCCGCCACCGCCTGCTCCTCCCCTGCCCTCCACGTGTGTCGACCCGTAAGTCATGCTGTAAAACAAAGACGGTTGCTCACGCTTGGGTTCTGCAAGTGTTAAGTCATGAGCCGCTGCCGTAGTTGACCAACAGTGCACGCTGAAAGGGCTTCAGGATGAAAACCAGCCTGAGGTGCTCTGTGCTTGGGGTAAACCAAGCCCTTCGGTAGTTAGAGAGATCTCAGGAAAAGAATTATCAACCCATACGTAGAAAAGCACGGAAATCATTGACGGAGGTAGCTGTTCCTCGTGACCAGCACTAACCACCTCCTGAGAGGTGTGCTTGACTGTGTGTATTCCTCAGAAAATCATATATACTCTGGCTTATCCCACTGCCTCTTCGGAGCGTCCCCTCGGAGCTCCCGAGACGCTGTTGTCCGGCTGTAGTCCTCAGTACAGCCCCTGGATAAAACTGAAACCCGCAGTGCTCAGGGTGTGCGTTTTTAAAATTTCAGTTGACAGTACCCCCCTGCTGGATCCATCTCAGTATCTGCTTCCAGAGAACTCAGTCTATAGCACCTGTACTTGCTAAAAGTAATTCCTAAGGAGAAATGTTTTGGATGATTATGTACTTTGTTATTGTCGATTTAGTTGACAATAAAATATCTAATTTTTTATTTAATATCTATTTTTTACTGTTAATTTCTTTATTCCCCACCCCTTTCAGAATTTAACAGTGCTTGCTCAGGATAGACCGGATTTGTGGGATTATTTTATCTATCATAAAAAGAACGTAGGGATAGTTCATTGGTAAACATATAACTTTAAAGTGTTATTTTAAAGCGAGAACAAATAAGTGGAAATACACTATGATGTAGTTTATTTTTTTTAAAAATATTTATTAATTGTTTATTTGGCTGTGTCAGGTCTTGGTTGCAGCACACGGGATCTCCCTTGTGGCACGCAGGCTTCTCTAGTTGTGGTGCGTGGGCTCCAGAGCTCACGGGCTCAGTAATTGCGGCGCATAGGCTTACTTGCCCCGCGCGGCATGTGGGATCTTAGTTCCCCGACCAGGGATCGAACCTGCATCCCCTGCATTGGAAAGCGGATTCTTAACCACTGGACCACTAGGGAAGTCCCCTATGATGTATTTTAATTAGTTCTCTGACTTTGGGATTCATTTCCCCACTGCACAGTGAAGAGATATGGCATGTAGTGGTAAACTGTAGTTTGTATTTTTTAATTGCTTTAAAGGTGATTTGTATCTGTTTATTATGTATGCTTGGCAAACAGCTTCCCTTTGTGGAAATTTTTATAATGCAGTTTAATATTTTCTTCTTAGGAAGAAACTAAAGATTTGTTTTTGCACGTTGTATGTGATCTGAATTAGTGCTACAAATATAGTGTGATTTCAGTATGAAATACCCTAACAAGACTTCTCACCTGTCTGTTACTTTACTAAGTAACCAAATGTAACACAGAAAATTTACGTGGCTGAAAACCTTTACTCTGAAGTAAAGGATATTTGTTGTTCCTGCAGGGGGCACTGTCCTACAATATAAAAGACCAATCTAGGCACTGGTACTGGGTTTGCCCTGCCCTCTGGTTATAAGTTTAATACTAGGCTTCTTGACTTAATGCTTAAAAAATATTTTCCAGAATGTGGCCACAAACATGCTTTGTTTGTGGTAATATACTAGCAACTGGTCTTGGTCCTTTATTAAAAATACATATATAGTTTGAACTTTTGCTATTGAACACCAGATTCTTACTTTTAGTGTGTATTTTTAAAACGGTATCCAAATAGTAAAATAATGTTTTCACTTTCTGGGCTTCGTTTATTATTATTATTATTACAGAGTTAATAAGGCAAAAGTGATGTTGACTTGTCCTAAATGCAGCTAAATTGCTGGTCTCTAGTGGAAGATGTGGGGGAAGGGTCCCTTGGTCCTTGTGTGGTTCTGAGGGAATCGCAGCAGTCCCCCTTTGACAGGCATTAGGACTTTTCTCCCGTCAGCTGGAAGGGTAAACGTTTTGGCAAGTGATTCACCCTGTAAGCACCTCGCAGGACTGAGGGACTTAATCCTACGTACAGAACCTTGGAGTCTGTCCCCTTGGAAAGACCCTAGTCGGAATACTGTTACCAACTTGAATTTCCCCTTCAAGTAAAAAAGAATGCTTGTCGTTTTCAGCCTCCTGTGCTGGGATTCAAATGCAAGTATGACTTCGCCTGCCCGACCACAGTGGGAGGATGAACAGTTAGAATCCTGAGGTTCCGAGAACTGGGTGGAGGCCCTCATTTTATCTCCTGTCTTTTCAACCCTGCCCCAGTAGAGAACACACTCCGTCTGTGCAAGGATGTTTCATGTACACCCTCAACAAAGCAGCCTGGGAATCAGGCGCCTGTGGCTTTGTGGTACGGGATGGGTTGCCCTTTCCCATCTGTGTCAACCCTCCGTCCTCACCCCCATCCCTATCTTAAGCACCTGAGGCTCTGTGTTGGGCTGCTGGCTGTGTTGTGGAAGCCCTCCTACTGGTAACCTCAGTCGGGACACATCACCCCAAGGCTTCATGCGTCTAGGCTGTGTTTGCATTTTACTGGCTCTCCTAACCCTCTTCTGCAATTTCATTTGAAGATATGGACTCTATGAATTTAATATATAGCATACCTACCGAGCCATGTTGAGACCAAATCTTTCAGGGGTGCTTCTAACTTGGTTTCCTCTTCTTTTTTTTTTCAGTATTTTTGAGGTATGGTTGAAAAATAAAATTGTAAGATATTTAAAGGGTACACGGTGGTGATTTGGTGTACGTGTAGATTGTGAAAGGGTTCCCCCATAGAGTTAATCAACACATCCATGACCTCACATCCTTCCCTTTGGAGGAGGGAGGGAGCCTGTGATCAGGGTTGGAAAGGAAATGAAATCTCACAAGTAAGGCACTTCAATAATTGTTTTCCTCTAGGATGGGAGGTGGAAAAAGCCACATATTAAGGAGATCCAGAAGGTCAGAGCTTGCATAATAATCTAGGAAGACACTTCTCCAAGCATGGTCTGTAGACATTTGCGGTGCGACGAGCTGAGCTTTCAATGTGACCCTCACTGGTCTCTCTGGATTGCATGGACAGTGGGCAGTTTGGGATCCAGGGGCTTCTCCCTCCGTTCCCCTGTGTGTGTGTGTGTGTGTGTGAGAGTGTGTGTGCGTGCGTGCGCGTGCGTGCGTGCGTGTGTGTGTGTTTTGGGGCTGGGAGGGCTGCACACACACTCAGCTCCTCATGACAGGAGGGGCTATAAGTGCCAAAACTGTGTGTCCAGCCATGCTGGGCTCCGAACATCTCTCTGGAGGATGATGAGAGGATGGAAGCAATGGCTTCTCTTTTCTCACTGCCCTTGGCTTTGGAACTTGCCCCGTTTCCCAATGAATCCCATTCCTTAAGCCACACTGTGTTGTGGTGGGATTTCTTGTAAACACTGATGCATCAGAGAGAGTGACCCTGACCTTGCCCACCATGCCCCAGTGACCTAAGTTAGAAGCAAGTGGAGCTCTTCCAAAAACTCAGATTTCTGTGCCCTAGCAGAACCTATTGAATCAGGATGGAGCCTGCCTTTTCAACAAGCTCCCAGGTGACATCTACACACACTTGACTTTGAGAAGTAATGATCCAGGTCATTGTTTCTTAAACCTTAGAGTTCATGGGATGACCTGGACGACTTGTGAAGACACGGGTTGCCTGGCCCCGCCCCCAGCTTCCCATTCAGTTGGTCTGGGGTGGAGCTCAGTGATCGGCATTTCTCTCACGCTTCCAGGTGACGCTGTTTCTGCTGATTGGAAGACTAGATTTAGAGAACCATTGGTTTAAATCTGCGACTCTAACAGAAAAATGACACTCACTCACTTGGTCATAGTAGCCTTTGAGGAAGAGGAAGCTAAAACAAATTTCTCTGGAGGCTACATTCCTAAAATAAGAGAAGAAATCAAAACCAAATGCCAAAGAAATGTGCTTCTGGTACCCTCATCAGTGTATTTGATAAATGGCGGGAGAGACAGAGAAGGGGAGTGTGAAAGAAAGAATGACGTGGACAACACGATTTGGGAGAATGGGTCCATCTGATACCATAATCACTACGACTGTATGTTTTTGTGTACGTGTGGCTTAAACCAAGAACACAGTGGTATTCGGTAGATTTCCAAATATTTCATACCCTGGGAATGTGGCAGTTTTGTCAAGCCACAATTTAAAGGTGCAGGTTGTTTAAGTGAATGCACTAAGCTGTCCCTTTTCAATAAACAAAGGTTTAAACGGTACTGTGGATACCCGAGATTGTGAGCCTAGTCCGTATACGTGGTTCTCTTCACGTGTGCTCATTCATGTTCATGTGCCCATTCATGTTCATGAGTAACTTATAAACAGGTGAATAGTGACAGAAGAAGGAATGTTCGGTAACCACTTCGCCGTGTCTGTTCTTACCCATGATTGAGTTCAGCAGCATTCAGTGGCACGGTATTTGCAGAGTAAATGAACAAGTGGATAAACAGAGTACATTGTGTAATTTACAAAATTTTTAGGAGAAAAGAAATACAGCCTGACCCTATTTTTAATAGCCTTATTGAGATATATTTCACATACTATAAAATTGACCCAGTTGAAGTGTACAATTCAGTGTTTTATTAGTATATTTACAAATCTGTGCCGCCATTACCACAGTCCTTTTTTTTTAGCATAGTGTATATTTTTTTAATAAATTTATTTTATTTATTTATCTTTGGCTGCTTTGGGTCTTCGTTGCTGTGCGCGGGCTTTCTCTAGTTGCGATGAGCACAGGCTACTCTTCGTTACAGTGTGCGGGCTTCTCACTGCGATGGCTTCTCGTTGCGGAGCATGGGCTCTAGGCACGCGGGCTTCAGTAGTTGTGGTCCGCGGGCTCTAGAGCACAGGTTCAGTAGTTGTGGCACATGGGCTTAGCTGTTCGGCGGCATGTGGGATCCTCCCGGACCAGGGATCAAACCCGTATCCCCTGCAATGGCAGATGGATTCTTAACCACTGTGCCACCAGGGAAACTCTACCACGGTCCATTTTGAAATAGTTTTATCACCTCAAAAAGAAGTCCTGTATCCTTCATCTATGATTCCCAGTGCCTTCAGCCCCCAACAAGCCCTAGGCAACCACTAAGCTACTTTCTGTTTCTATGTTTCTATCTGTTTCTATCTCCCGATTCTGTACATTTCCTACAAATGGAATCATATATGTGCCTGGCTTCTTTCACTTAGCATAGTGTTCTCAGGGTTCATCCACGTTATAGCATGTATCACAAGTCCATTCTTTTTTATGGCTGAAAAATATTCTTTGTATGGATATATCACATTTTGTTTATCATTCATCAGTTGATGTGCATTTGGGTTGTTTCTACCTATTGGCTATTATGAAGTACCTGCCTCATTCAGTGGTAAGTGAGATGGTCTTACTGGTGTTACCTTAAGTGAACACATTTCATATTGGTTTCTAAATTTTGTGGTGTGGTTAATTTAAAATTTTTTTCTTGAACAGTGTGGTTACATTGGGGTTGAGTTGGTACAACTTAAAGGTACATAGACATAATTTTGAAACAATAATTTATATATATTTTGAGATTATATATATATATTTTTTTTGAGAAATATTGCACATATATTATTTTGAAACAATCACCAGCTTACAGAAAAGTTGCAAGTAGAGTGCAAAGAACTTTCTCTTTTCCGGAAACATTTGGAGGTAAATTACCCATCTGACACCTTGGACCCTGAAGAGGGTAGTGTGCATGTCTATAGTATGTAGACAGAGTGCAAGCACCAGAAGCAGGAAACTCACACAGATACATTACCACCTTCTAGTGATCAGACCCCATTCAAGCTTCACCGGTTGTCCTAATAATGTCCTTTAGAGCACAAGGAGCCAGTTAGAATTACGCACTGCCGAGAGTCGTCACGTCCCTTTACTCGCCTTTGATCTGGTTCCTCATCTTTCTTTGACTTTCTTGATCTTGGCACAGTTGAAATTTACAAGCCAGTCATTTCATGGAATGCCCCTCCGTGTGGGTTTATCTGGTATTTCCTCATGGTTATGTCTGGGCTGCACGTCTTTGCCAGGGGTAGCACAGAAGTGATGCACTGTTCTTTTCATTGCACTCTGTCAGGAGGCACATTATTTTCATCAGTCCCGTTGCTGCTGCTGATTTGATTAAGGTGGCCCCCAGTTTTAACACTCTTATTTTATATAAGGTTAGCTCTTTACGTGATGCTAGTTCAATAAGCAACCAAGGTTAGAATCTGTAATAAAATCATTCTATCAAAGTTTTAGAGATGAGAAACATCAATTCCTCCATTTGACAAGTACCCGTAATACCTGGAATGCAGGTTGACTGCTAACTCATTTGTCATGTAGATTTCACCTTTGAAGTCCATGTAGTACTTTAAAAGAAATTGAACCGAAGTTGAATATTTCTGACCTAATTTCACTTAACGTTTGAATCATTTTTTTTCTGGAAAATTCATCGAACTGAGATGTCTTGGAGTAAGAGCTTCCTAAGTGTTTCTTTAGGAAAATAGGAGATCATAGTTTGGAAAAAAAGGGTATAAAGAATTTTACTTTCCAGAAGACTATTTCTTATCTCATACCTAGTTTATTTATATTTATGTACAGACCCTCAGAATACGTAACATTTCACTTAAAGGATATATTTTCTCATGTTTTAGACTTGTTTTATCAAGAAAAGGTAAATGCCCAAAGTAAACCGTGGTTTCTCATGGTCGTTTGGGCTGGATGATTGTTGTGGCGCAGTCCTGGGCATGCTACGGTGCGGAGCAGCTTCGCCAGCCTCTGCCCACTAGATCCAGAGGCCCCACCCTGTCCTGACAGCCAAAAATATCTCCAGATATTACAGACGTACCTTTCTGGGGAACAGAAGGGTGGACAAACAGACTTGCCTCTGCTTGAGAACCACTGAAGCAAATTGTAGAATTTTTATATAATTTTTAAATCTTGCCATTTAGAAAGTATCGGTGGAATTATAGATTCTAATTGAGATTTCTATTCGAGTAGAATTTTCAACAGTATTAAATGTATGAGATTGTAAGTGTTAGTTTCAAGAGAAAAGTAGACCAGATAAGGTTAAATTTTAAGTATTTCTGGAGGCATATTTTTGCACTATAACACATATTAAAGTAGGTGCCGTAGGGATGACATTTATTTTTTGTTAAATTTCATGAGACTTTAGACACCGAATCAACCTTTTTTATGTCAGTTAAGCCAACTGTCGTATCCCTGACTAGACGTTGATAGAATTTCTTGTCACATAGAAGGATGAATTGTCTGGAACTGCAGTCAGCAAAATGACACTGTGCTGGTGATAACCGGTGAGCACAGCGCACATTCCTGATGGGAATTTAGGTGGGAATATTTTTTCCCGAGGCACTTCACAGTCAAATCAAATTACCTGCCGTAATTGCTTTTCAGTGGTGCCAACTTCTACTTTTTTCAATCCTTTCCTGTCACATTGCCACTGTGAGGACTGAATTGCAAGGAACTGCACACAATTTGAAATGGGTGTGTATTAACTAGAAAAATCCTCTTGGCAAACGAAATACTTTTTAACTAAATTCACTGTATGTGGTAGGGAGGAAGGAAAAATACTTTCCCCCAGTATCTCCTGAGTCCTTGGACAGGTCAGAAATGAAGCTTTAGTAACCACAGGTGCTCAGAAAGGAATGCAAAAATATTTCTGATGTGTTGTTTGCCCATTATGCAAGTATTTGTTTTATTGCAGCTATTGAAATACCTTTACACATATTTTCTGGCAAAGCAAGCATTTATTTTGGAAACCTTTATTTGGCTTTTAAGGTTGCTATTACTCAATTGTTTGCTCAACAGAGGAAAAAAAATGTTTGGGAAATGCTTTTCAAGTTAGTTCTCACCTAGTGGCTCCTTTATTCCCCTCAAGAAGAAATCTTTGGGGGTTAGGCGAGTGCTAAAATGGTTCAGGAATCAAAGAAATACCCGAGGAAGTTCGAAGAAGCCAATCTGATTGCTACGTGAAGATGACAGCTCTTGGCAACTCTTGCTGCAGAGGGTTAAGAATTTTAAAAAAGAGAACACACGAACCCCGAAGATAAAAACTGGAGAAAAGGGCTTGCCTGGTGGCACAGTGGTTGAGAATCTACCTGCTAATGCAGGGGACACGGGTTTGAGCCCTGGTCTGGGAAGATACCGCATGCCGTGGAGCAACTAGGCCCGTGAGCCACAACTACTGAGCCTGCGCGTCTGGAGCCTGTGCTCCGCAACGAGAGAGGCTGCGATAGTGAGAGGCCCGCGCACCGCGATGAAGAGTGGCCCCCACTTGCCGCAACTAGAGAAAGCCCTCACACAGAAACGAAGACCCACCACAACAAAAATAAATTAATTAATTAATAAAGTCCTACCCCCAACATCTTAAAACAAAACAAAACAAAACAAAACTGGAGAAAAATTACAGGCAGATATGAGACTAATGGAAGTTAACAAGAGAAGGAGCTTCACGGGAACAAGGAATTTCACTTTGTTCTAAGTTTCTTTTTGTCCACGCTCCCTTCGTCAGGTATCAGAAGCGATCATGGCAAGTGGGTAGATAAGAGTATGAGGCAGGCTTTTGTTGGGCGTGACTATAAGTTTGCGCTAAACTAGATTTATGAACAAATGAGAATATGTCTGTTGACTGAAAAAAAATGCACGACGTAAGAGCTGTGAGTTAAGTTTTATTTTGGGCCAAATGAGGGCTGTAACCTGGGATGCAGCCTCTCAGATCGCCCTGAGGAACTGCCCTGAGGAGGGAGAGTGGAGGTCAGCGTAGATGTGGTTTTAGTGAAGGAGGATACGTGCAACGAAGCATACATTTTGGCGGAACGTTGCTGCCGGTCACAAGAAAGTTGCTGCTCGTCACAAGGAGCAGACGTCTCCATTAATGATTTTAGTGCTTTTCTAGATATGAGAAGATGCAAGAAGTTGGGCTCCTAAAATCTTCTCCTGAAAAGATCTAACTTTCTGCAGGCCTGTTCTGCCAGTTTTTCCAGAGCACAAACGCCTCATTTCTGATCTCTGCCCTGAACTCCTTTCAGGGGGTGTTAGAGGTCAGCGACTGCAGTCGCCAGTGACCTCAGCCTTGTAGAGGCAGATGGCAAGTGCCAATTGGCAGTTGACAGCCCTAAAGACAAGAACGAAATCAGTTTACTAATGCGATTCCATGGGATGTCTTGGGTGAAGGAAAGAAAAGACGATTCAGTAGATGATACCAATCTAGACATGGTGAGCTGAGGCGAGGAACCGTGAAACCCACGTGGAAGAGAAGTGTATTGGCGGCCCTCGGCGCACAAGTGGAGTGCTGAATTCTGAGTGACCAAGACTGGGAGGGTTTTCCATGTATAGTTGCATTTTTATTTCTGCTGCTACATAATTTATCGTACGATATAATCAAGACACACAGAGTGACAAAACTCAGCACAACAAAGACCATGAGAGAAATATTTCACCTAGATTGCAGAGACATGGGGGAAAATTAAAATAGCTTTATTTTCATAATAATTTACATTTCTAATGCAATTACCTAAAAAAAAAAAAAATGCTAGATCATCTCCCACCCATAGTATCTCAGCATCAATTTTTGGAGTATGACCCAAAAAACCCCCAAAAAACAGAAAACAAAAAAAACACCCAGAGAAAGTGAGGAAAGTTTAGTGGAGGATGAAAGGAAGAATAGATATTTTATCCTTCTGTAGGGGATATAAGACTGTATAAGACTCAGTATTATACAGATGTTAGTAGGCCCCAAATTAATCTCCAGATTCTTTGTACCTAACAAAATCCTAAGAATTTCTTAAGGCTTGTCTGTATTTGTCAGCACACACACACGTATTTACAACAGATATGCACATGAAGAAAATACGTAATAAAGGTGATATTTCATGTCAGTGGCTTAACAGTATTGGTAAATATGATTCTGATAAAAAATTAATAATTTCTATACCAAAAAACCCCCAAACACCCAGGCTTATTCAAGTTGGAATCTGGTACCTGTAGCTTTTACTAGCTTTATTCAGAAAGCTAACAACACTTCTGCTTCTAGAATTTTCCCTCACGTGAACTGGAGAGACATAAATATAATCAGTCATTTTTGTTATCAAAGAAGCGAGCTTGTGACCCCCTTCTTCTGTGAGAGGCACCTGCTTGTCCCTACTTTCCTGTCCTCTGCGCCTCTTGGAACCCTCTCTCCCTTTCCAGATGTCCCTGACCCCGAGCTCGTCTCTCTTCTCTCTGGTTGGGCTGGACGCCCCATTTCAGGTCTCTGCTTCTTGGCCTGTGGCCACCTCAGAGGCATGGCTGCCTGCAGGGGAGCTGCAGGAGAGAGAGCAGGTGACCCCATATCACCTTCTGTTCACTGTGGGAAAAGTAACATCGATGGGCAGCTTAGATCGGGTGGTGCTGAGACCCTCCCGTTCCTCCCTGGCGCACATTGGCTTGTTGACATTGGTTCCAGCCAACTGTTCCTCATCACGTAACCGCCGCCCCTCGGTTTAGCTAAAGACAACACTGCTGGGGTGCAGACGGTGTATGGACAGCCACGTGCTTGAGCTACATGTTCTAAGACTTTCAGCTGATGTAGTAGACTTCCTTCTCACTGGACAATAAAGCATGTGACTCGAGAAGGAGAGAATTTTCTCTACCTCCTGTCCCTCTTTAATGTCTTGATGAAGCTGTCTCCTTTGTGGCACCCCAAAGCTTTTATTATTTTATTTTATTTTATTTTTTTTTGCGGTACACGGGCCTCTCAGTGCTGTGGCCTCTCCCGTTGCGGAGCAGAGGCTCCGGACGCGCAGGCTCAGTGGCCATGGCTCACGAGCCCAGCCGCTCCGCGGCATGTGGGATCCCCCCGGACCGGGGCACGAACCCGCGTCCCCTGCATCGGCAGGCGGACTCTGAACCACTGTGCCACCAGGGAGGCCCCCAAAGCTTTTATTTTACAGTCACTGTCAGTGCCTTGGCTTTTCTGGATGCATCATTACATGTATGGCCTGGGGGAAGGTGCCAGTCACCTTTGGGCTGTGCTGCCCAGTAGACAGATGTGAATCCTCTGCTCTCTCTTCTGCATTTTAGCAGCGCTATGACCAGCTCACGCTTGAAAGGGCTCTCGTTTCTTTCATGCTGAGTGAAAGTACTTTGATGGCTAATAACCAAGGAGTTCCTCATGAACAGCAACATGCGTGATCCTTTTATGTCCGCTTCTGCATTTCCACTTTGTGCAGTGCCTCGTGCATGGATAGGGCTCAGTAAATATTCACCACCATGAGCTAATCGAAGATGAAATTGCTCTCCCTAAAGCTCATGGTTTGGTGACAGTTTGGACTGTGAGAGAATGGCTGGCATCTGTCATCGTGCAGATAAGCATTCCTAATCAAGTTTAAATGCTGGAGGAATTTCCCTTCATTCCAGCCTTCTATTAGGACTCATTCATAGGTTGGGAGAAGCTGAGAAGTCTTGTCAACACCGTATCAGTGGGGACAGATGAGTTCCTTCCGTCCTGAAATGTTATCCACAGCCACAGCAGGAATACACGGCCGCTGCTGTCCGGGAGCATTTGAAACCCAGGCTTCAAGCTACCCAATACTGCACTGATTACCGGATTTCCATCCCCGCAGAAGTGTCACCCCAGGCCACTCATGCAACAGCAGCCTGTTTGTTGGATGAATGAGAACAAGTTCATTCATAGGAGGAGCCAAGTGCTTGATGCAAGGAGAGCACAAATAGCTCATGCTTTCGAGTAAGTTTAACTTTCCTAATGTGATGACTGAACATTCTGGCCATTCTGACATACAGAAGTATTCAGTTGTGACACAAGATTTAAAAAATGTATCTTCGTGTAATACCATTTCCCATTAAATAAATGAAATAGTTGGGCTTATCAGTTTTATCTCTTTAAGTTTTCATCCGCTGAATTTCCTTGAATTCTTTCTACCAAAACCCTTCTGACTAAATTCATATTAACTCAGCTAATAAAAATATCACCTGTAAATATTACTCAGCCATAAAAAGAAACGAAATTGAGTTATTTGTAGTGAGGTAGGTGGACCTAGAGTCTGTCATACAGAGTGAAGTAAGTCAGAAAGAGAAAAACAAATACCGTATGCTAACACATATATATGGAATCTAAAAAAAAAATGGTCTGAAGAACCTAGGGGCAAGAGACGGGAATAAAGACACAGACCTACTAGAGAATGGACTTGAGGACACGGGGAGGGGAAGGGGAAGCTGGGACGAAGTGAGAGAGTGGCATGGACATATATACAGTACCAAACGTAAAATAGATAGCTAGTGGGAAGCAGCTGCATAGCACAGGGAGATCAACTCAGTGCTTTGTGACCACCTAGAGGGGTGGGATAGGGAGGGTGGGAGGGAGGGAGATGCAAGAGGGAAGATATGTATATGTATAACTGATTCACTTTGTTATACAGCAGAAACTAACACAACACTGTAAAGCAATTATACTCCAATAAAGATGTTAAAAAAAATCACCTATATTTCCTGCTGAGGAGATGTATCTATGTGTGTTACTAAAAATAGAGTCCTAAAGAGTTACTAAAAATGTTAATCCATACAGAGGTAAACACAGGGGCAGATGAAGGACTTAACAAGAGGGGGAAGAGGCTGAGAATATGAGAAAGTTGTGTTTCAAATGGTACCAATAGGGCTTCCCTGGTGGCGCAGTGGTTGAGAGTCCGCCTGCCGATGCAGGGGGCGCGGGTTCGTGCGCCGGTCCGGGAGGATCCCACGTGCCGCGGAGCGGCTGGGCCCGTGAGCCATGGCTGCTGAGCCTGTGCGTCCGGAGCCTGTGCTCGGCGGCGGGAGGGGCCACAGCAGTGAGAGGCCTGCGTACCGCAAAAAAAAAAAAAAAAAAAAAAAATGGTACCAATAAACAAAAAGAAAGATCAGAAGAAATAGCAACATTCTGAAATAGTGTTCAGAGGTGCTTTAGTTGCCACAGTCCTGGCGGGATTCCACAGGCAATGAAGTAACTCAATAGAGAAGGGCCCCAGGTCACTCACAGCATTTTGAATGTCCCACAGGGTAAAGTTATATACGATCCTCCAAAGCCAAAAGCTAACTTTGTTATACATAGAAACCCAAGACATTCTCTTTATGGTTCTAACATATATTGAGTACTGGAGGAATGCAACCTGCAGGTCACTCGAAGAAATATTTTACTTTCGTTCGTTGAGAATACCACTGAGAGTTCACTACTTGAGAAAATCTCGTCATTTTTGAAAATCCCCCTTGCTCTCTGAGTTGTGGGTAGATACTCATGTATCAGGCTGCACGTGATATTATGTATTTTCGGTAGATTTACAACTAGGCACCAACATACTTATCCGTTTTCAAAATGTCAGTTTTTTTTCGAAAGTATCATTATTCATTTGAACAGTGTCTTACATCTCCTATATCTAAGTTGTTGTTTAAAAATAGGAGCAACCCTGTAACAACCTCATTCTGCATTCTGTTGTCATCGTGCCCAAGTATTTATATATTTAAAAACAGAATTATAAAAAATTATAGTGTCTTTGTTTCTGCTTTGCATTGCAATGGGCATTGTTTCCTATAATATTTATAATAATATATGTAGGTAGACTATGGTACCTATGAATTTTATTTAAGGAGAGTTAAAAAGGTACGATGAAGTATTTCTGGTACAGAGGGGGGATGGTCCAGAGAAAAGAACCACTGATGTAAAGGATGCAGGACATGGGAGGAACTGTAATCATTAGTGGAGCTCTAGAAAATCACGGAGCTCTAGGCTTAAAAAAAAATCCATATAATTATGGAAAGGGGGCCAAGCAGATTCCAGGGAAACGTGGGAATGGAGTCACTCTGACATGGACTGTTAGCAAAATGTTGAACATAAAGTAAAAATACATATGTAATGTTTTTTCTAAATCTAAATAAAGGTCACCTATTAATTACAAAGCTGTGTCCTACAGAGCAGACAAAGATGACTAAGACAGTTCCTACTTAGGAGGAATTCACATCCTAATTTGAGTGAAAATATATAAACACTGATGTAGGAGAAGACAGTTGGTTCAAATGTTTAAGAATGGAATTCAAGTTTGTAAGAAATATGACTGATAATGTTGCTAAATGGGCTAATTCTTGAAGGGTTAGGATAACCTTTATAGGTTTCTAAAACACTTATGATTTAGTTTATATATAATTATATATACTTACAATTATTATGTATCATTATAATAGAAAATTATTCTTTTCCTCCACTACATAAAAGATTAAAAATCCTTCACCTTGAGATGAGACACTCATCTGTGCCTTCTTCTTGGCATTTTATATTTTTAATTAAATTCACTAAGTCACTGAGGATTGAAGTCAGTGTTTGATATGATGTGAAACTCTGAATCTTTTATTTTAGCCAGATTGCTAGCCAGTTGCCCTGATACCATTTACTTCACAATTCTTTCTCTCTTAATAGGATGGTTCTGGTCATTAATCCTCCTCTCCCCTCTCCCCCCATGGAGTTATGTTTAATATATTTTTCCAGTTTCAACTCAGGAACATTATACTAATGAAAGTCTGACTAAAGTCCCAACAATAGAATATGCACGGGCTTATTTCCATGATCTCTCACTCACTGGTTATTCCTTATTTCTGTTAATGCTTATTGAATTTAATAGATGAGAAATATCTCATTTTGGTGAATAATATTGAGATTAAATTATTTTAAATACCTGCTGGCACCTTTTTTGGTGTACGAAGTTTTACAACACTTTCCTAGTGACTTTTGAATATTCTTTGCTTATTAAAGGTATTTTAACATCTGTCTTAGTCAGCTTGGGCGGCCATAACAAAATACCATAGGCTGGGGGGTCTAGACAACAGAAATTTATTTCTCACAGCTCTGGAGACTGGAAGTCCCAGATCAAGGTGCTGGCATAGTGAGGTTCTTGGTGGGAGCTCTCTTCCCGACTTTCAGATGGCCATCTTGTCCTTATGGCATCACACGGGGGAGAGAGAGCACTGATGTCTTCTTAGAGGAACACTGACCTCACAATGGAGGCTCCCCTCTTACGATGCAGTCATCTCCCAAAGGCCCCACTTCCTAATACATCACATTGGATGTTGGGACTTCAACATATGAATTTTGGGGAGGACGCAAACATTCAGTCCGTTACAAAATCTTTTCCACCACATAGATTGCACATTTTTTCCCTAGATGTTTAATGAGTAAATTTTTTTCCATGGTTTTGTTAAAATGCCAAAAATTAAATTCATATGTAGTGAAAATTTTAACCTATTTTGTTTTCTGTTTGTAAAGATCATTGTGTATTGCAGTATGAGATAAATATTCACTCATATTTTCATCTAGTTCTCAAAAACTTTTATATTTAATTTCTCAGCCATCACCAAAGGAGTTTGTTGTGCCCATGAGCTCAAATTTTATTGTTCAAAAAGGTATCAGTGAATAATATAGTCTTCCTTATTATCTTGAATGGAATGCTTAAACTTGGATCCTCCATAACAAGATTAGCTATTTGTACTATTGATATTGAAACTATCTATATGAATTTGCTTAAATAAAAACATTATTATAGGGCTTCCCTGGTGCCGCAGTGGTTGAGAGTCTGCCTGCTGATGCAGGGGACGTGGGTTCGTGCCGTGGTCCGGGAAGATCCGACATGCCGCGGAGCCTGCGCTTCCGGAGCCTGTGCTCCGCAATGGGAGAGGCCACAACGGTGAGAGGCCCGCGTACTGCAAAACACACACACACACACACACACACACAAAAAAAAAAACCCATTATTATAATTGTTGCACCTGGATAGTACCCTTAACGTATGATGGTGCGTATCGCATGTTACTTTTGTTGTTGTTGTTGTTAAAAATTTCAAGGGTATTTTCAAACATATATTTTTCCCAGTTACTTTTTGGTTACAATTTATAGTTTTATATGTTCATCACATTCTTGAGATTTTTTTTCATGGTAATTTATTCTAGCATTATTATTCTTTTGTTATCATTAGTTTTACCTTTATTTGCCTCTTAGGTAAAGTAGGAAATTTTGTATCTGTATATTTTCTTATCTGTGACTTTTATTTTTATATTTTTTATTTTTTAACATCTTTATTGGAGTATAATTGCTTTACAGTGGTGTGTTAGTTTCTGCTGTATAACAAGGTGAATCAGCTATACATATACGTACATCCCCATGTCTCCTCCCTCTTGTGTCTCCCTCCCACCCTCCCTATCCCACCCCACTAGGTGGTCACAATGCACCGAGCTGATATCCCTGTGCTGTGCGGCTGCTTCCCACTAGCTATCTGTTTTACATTTGGTAGCGTATATATGTCCATGCCACTCTCTCACTTCGTCTGTGACTTTTCAGTAGGTGAACTTTGGAGTCTTTAAGCTTATGTGTGCAATCTTAATTCTGTCTTTTTGCATATATTGTTTTGACTATTATAGTTTCTTGTGTGTGTGTTTATGTTCCCATTCCCCTACATATACTCTTGTTGTTGTTGTTCTTTCCCTAGAATTCTAGAATGCATGTGATTCTTGTGATCTTTCTACTGAAGGTTACCCTTATATTTTAAAGAATACACTTTAATCCCCTTGTCTTCATTTGTCACCAGGATTAATAAAATTTTACTTTTCAGTGTTCCTGTGTTTCCTCAGTCTTCCCAGTTGTTAGTTATCATTTGCTTCTTGTAGAATTTTGCATCTGGATTCTCTTTAAATGATCTTTTACCTTGATTTTCAAGCATTATTTGTACACTTTTATTAAGTGTTACGACCATATAAATAGCATGTGTGTTGGAGTTTTTCCTGTTACAAGCTTTTTGACTTTGCCACAACTATTTCCATATCAACTGTTATATTCCTGACTTCCAGTTTATTTATACGAGGGAGGTTAGTGTAATTTACTTCTCACGGATAATATACTCTCAGTCCCTGCACGTCCTAAAATGATCTTTCATTGTTCCCGTTCCCTGAATGACAAGTGAGATGGGCAGAAAATTCTCAGATCATGAGCTGTTTCCTCAAGAGCTCATTAACTTGGGTCTAATGTCTTTGGTACTTAACATGGTGGGGAGAGTTTTGAGCCAGTCTGACTTTGTTCTTTTGAAGCACTTTAAAAAGAACTTTTATTTTTAAAATTGCAGTGAGGTCTGCCACCTTTAGAACACACACGTTTTGTTGGCTCGGGTGTGGGTGTGGGGCTCCCACTCATTTTGTTCTGCAGGAAGTGAGTCCTTACAATCTCTACACCATTCTGAATTCCAACTCAGGAAAATCCCAAAGTCCCACCTCAGCCCTCTCTTCTCTGTGTATTTCCTCTTTCTGGAGACATTTTATATACTTACCATATCCTTTCCATCCTGAGAGTGTGCAAGTTGGTCCTCTCTCTCATTTCTTTGCCTTGTTAATTCTACTTTGTATTTGGGTGTCACAAGCCCTGATGCTGTAGAAAGACTAGTCAATGGGAGGGGACTGGAACAGCACACCAGGCCCTCAGCCTGCTTCCTCACGGTATTTCTACCTAGCGGAATAATTGTAGTTGACTCTGAACTACGGGTAATACAGTGGGTCAGCAAGGTCCTTTGATATATGACTTGCGCGCAGGAATTCTCAGAATTCGAATTAAGCCGAAGACCAGCCAGCTAACTCTCCAGAATACCAGCTCCTGAGCAAAAAAAATTAAATTGGATCTAAGTAGTCAGTTAATTCCTGTTTTTACATATAACTTCTCAAGTGACCGGAGGAGTGTAATTGGTTTCCCCCTTGAAGCAGATGCAGTGTCTTCAAGTGGAGATACTAAACAAGAAGACACTCCTCCTGTTAAACAAAGAGACTTCTGGCTGACCCTCAAACTCTGAGGCAGTTGACAATCAACTGAGATATTCTGTTTCAATCATGTGAAATTCTGCAAATTAATAATGCATGGGGCAGTGTGGTAAACTAGAAGCAGACTTCGTAATTCTATCCATGAGGCTAAACTCTGTCCTTAACAAGGATGAGTGGTTCTCTGCCAACTAAGGATATTATGTTGCATGCGTGAAATACATTTCTTCCCTCAAACACAGAAGAATATGCACATGGTTATCTGTATTAAGATAGTTTTCCTCCTCCATTCAAAAAATAGTTCACGGGCATAGATATTTAGGGAATATATTTTCTAGATGTACCCACTTATTATATTATCCATGGTCTCCACATAGCTTGATTTGGCTTTAGGTAGCTACTTACTGGTTTTTCTTGCTTACCTCCATTATGTTTATCGTGAGTGGAGGTTCTTCTTGTGTCTTCTGAGGACAGGCGTGGTCAGATAGCTTTCAGTGGTAGAGAGAGAGATTGTCTTTCTTTTGCGCAAAGGTATTTCAGTGGGAAGTGAGAAATCGCAGGAGTCACCTTTCCAGGCCTGGCTGCATTTTCTAATAGCTCTGTGATTCGGGCCACGTTTGTTTCTCAACCTTGTTTCTGCGAGTGTGATTAGGAAGTAGCAATGTCTGCATCATACGGTCATGAGCATTGGTCTAGTGCTTGTGAGCGTTCGGTGACTAGTAACTGCCATTAGTATTTGCAGGGTAGGAAAAAGGTGTGTCAGAGACTAGAAGGCAACTGATGGCTTGTACAGGAGCTCTCCTGCAGGTGGCTTCAATAAACAGCTATCGAACGAATGTTGTGTGGATGCCGAGGGGACTCATTACTAAGCAAACATGGTAACACATGGCGAGTCATAGTCCTGGCTGGACCAGATCTGCCCGCTTCCCCTCTGGCCATCAGCCACCTCTCCTATGGGTCTTGCAGCTTCTCGCCCATAAAGATGAACTTCAGGGCTTCCCTGGTGGCGCAGTGGTTGAGAGTCCGCCTGCCGATGCAGGGGACACGGGTTCGTGTCCCGGTCCGGGAGGATCCCACATGCCGCGGAGCGGCTGGGCCCGTGAGCCACGGCCGCTGAGTCTGCGCGTCCGGAGCCTGTGCTCTGCAATGGGAGAGGCCCCGGCGCTGAGAGGCCCGCGTACCGCCGAAAAACAAAACAAAACAAAACAAAAACAAAGATGAACTTCAAATGTGCAGGCTTCTATCGATGAAAGTCAGTTATGCAGTGACCTAAATGGGAAGGAAATCCAAAAAAGAGGGGATATATTTATACGTATAGCCGATTCACTTTGCTCTACAGTAGAAACTAACATAACATTGTAAAGCAACTATGCTCCAATAAAAAAAAATTAAAAAATAAAGATAAAAAAAGGTCAGTTACCCCGGATGATTCCTCCTCTACACCAGTTCTTTTCCTCTGGAATTTTCTCAACCACATCTTGAATCTCTGGCCCCAAATTTCCTGCCTTGTTTGTACCTGCGTTTGGTCTTCAGGTTTGAAATATTTACAGGGCAGTTTCTGTATTGGTTTTGGTTTTCCCCTAAGGTTCTTGACTGGGTTTAACCCCTGTGGTTCTCCGTGATCTGAAACACGATATTCATTCCATTGAAATATCTGAGATGTAATGTGTTCCAAGTTACAGACCTTGAAGTTTGATATATAGGTTCGGATATTTAATGCAAGAATGGTAGTATTATAAGAAATAAATGAATTTAAAAAGTAGCTATGGGTCGGGACTTCCCTGGTGGTCCAGTGGTTAAGACTCCGAGCTTCCACTGCAGGGGGTGAGGATTTGATCCCTAGTCAGGGAACTAAGATCCGCATGCCGCGCAGTGCAGCCAAAAAATTAAAAAATTAAAAAAAAATAAAAGTAGCTATGGGTTAAAAAACCTATTATTTCATACAACTTTTAGAAATCAAGTAGAGGTAGCATAATTCATCATTTTGGATGAAGTAAAAAGAGCTGAGGTTGCCTGAAAATGGGAAAGTTAATAGATTTTTAAAAATTCTACTTATTGACAAATAAATAATGAATTCACTTGTTTTACCCCTAAATCAGAATTTGCCACACGTGTGTTTTTCTTAAAACCCATCAAGAGGGAACCGTCTTGCGGGGATAACAAGATGCAAGAGAGTATTGCCTACCTGGAAGGCGTAGCTGCTCTGTGAATGGAGGGCAGCACAGGCCCTCGCTCGCAGGATTTGTTCTCCAGGTTCACATTCCACAGCTCTTTGGAAAGTGCACACCAATGTCTCCCCCTCATTTTCCTGTGTCTTCTTTTCAGAGTTCTCTCTGCCTCTACCTCTATAGCAGCCCAGCTCCCTACCACATGACCTCTGGCTCATGAAATGTATGGTATTTTCAAATGTGAGAAACTTTTTTAACCTCCCTTGAGAGCTGCATCACTCTGACTGTAGACTGAATATTGCGAGGCCGTGGCATCATTGCACTCAAAGTCCATGAGATCATGTTGCCCATTACTCTGTACATGCCGGAGAATAATTTTCAATAATCATAAAAACATAGTTTTTGAAAGTATGATCAAAAATAATATCCTGGGCTTCCCTGGTGGCACAGTGGTTGAGAGTCCGCCTGCCGATGCAGGGGACATGGGTTCGTGCCCCGGTCCGGGAGGATCGGAGCGGCTGGGCCTGTGAGCCATGGCCGCTGAGCCTGCGCGCCCGGAGCCTGTGCTCCGCAGCGGGAGAGGCCACAGCAGTGAGAGGCCCGCGTAACGCAAAGAAAAAAAAATATCCTTTTAGGATACTTCTACAGTATTTCTTCAGATCACTCCCTGTTCCCCCTTGAGTCCCTTGGAATCTCTTTCTGAATCTACAAAGTGGGAATCTACCCACTTTGTGGGTAAACCAGGGGAACCAAACTATGCTAAGCCCCTTCTGTCAAAGGGGGTGTTTGACAACAGCCTAGGTCAGCGGTTCGTAGCTTCTTCCACACTATGGACAGTCAGAGCTGGACCGTTCTCTGCGGGGGGCCGTCCTGCGCACTGGAGGGTGCAGAGCAGCATCCCTGGCCTCCAGCCACTAGATGATAGTAGCACCCATGCCCCAGTGGTGGTGACCAAAAATGTCTCCAGATGTTGCCTGGTGTCCCCAGGGGACAAAATAACCCCCAGTGGAGAAGCGCTGAGCTGAATTAATGTCTTCCTCATACCAAGGCTTGTCACTAGCCCCGTAGTGTGGGAGACTTGGCAACTTAGAACAGTGTCTAGAAGCTACGGAGAGACCGATCTCTCTAACATAACTTTTATTGCTTAAAGATCCCTCCCGGTGTTGCTCCAGTTAGCTATCTGGGCTGTTTGAACTCTACCTGACGAGGCACTCAAAATTAATGTGCCTCAGGATTTTGTGGTCAGAACAAGCTGTGCAACAATCATTAATGTAAAGCTATTTGAACTTGAATAATATGTGTGTCATACACACACATACACACATCCATTTAAAAATCAGCTGAATCAGATAAAACAGTTGGGCTCTGAAATTTTTTTTTTTTTTTTTTTCGGTACGCGGGCCTCTCACTGTTGTGGCCTCTCCCGTTGCGGAGCACAGGCTCCGGACGTGCAGGCTCAGCGGCCATGGGTCACGGGCCCAGCCGCCCCATGGCATGTGGGATCCTCCCGGACCGGGGCACGAACCCGTGTCCCCTGCATCGGCAGGCGGACTCTCAACCACTGCACCACCAGGGAAGCCCTGAAAAATATTTTAAAGCAGGTAGTTGTACCAGCAATATAGCTATCCTTGGCATTAAAAAAAAATAGTAAAAAATAATCAAGGGTATTTTTTCTGTAAGGCAATATTTCTTCTTTCAAACTCCTTAGCAAATCCAGTGTCTTTGAATACTAAGTATTTTTATTATGCAGAAGTAAAGTTTACTTATTTCCCAAGTTATTTCTACTGACTAGGAACATATATTCTCAACAACGTGTTAGCAAAATATTTCTAATTATTCTAAAGTCCTTTAAAGTTCCCATTGGTTGAAAGAAATTTAATCCAAGCATAATACTTTGTTTTTTATTTTGAAATAATCTTTTTTTTACTTATTTCTGAGATATACATTTTAAAGTAATAACTAGAATTATGACTTATAACATTATACCAGAATGTGTAAGATTTTTAGAAATTTCATGTAATGTCTGAAACATTTATATTAACATATTTCCATACAAATAACCCAAAGAAAGTTTAGTATTAGTTGTTTTTTTGTTTGTTTGTTTTTTTATACTGCAGGTTCTTATTAGTCATCAATTTTATACACATCACTGTATACATGTCAATCCCAATCGCCCAATTCAGCACACCACCATCCTCACCCCACTGTGGTTTTCCCCCCTTGGTGTCCATACGTTTGTTCTCTACATCTGTCTCAACTTCTGCCCTGCAAACAGGTTCATCTGTACCATTTTTCTAGGTTCCACATACATGCGTTAATATACGATATTTGTTTTTCTCTTTCTGACTTAACTTCACTCTGTATGACAGTCTCTAGGTCCATCCACGTCTCAACAGATGACTCAGTTTCGTTCCTTTTTATGGCTGAGTAATATTGCATTGTGTATATGTACCACAACTTCTTTATCCATTCGTCTGTCGATGGGCATTTAGGTTGCTTCCATGACCTGGCTATTGTAAATAGTGCTGCAATGAACATTGGGGTGCATGTGTCTTTTTGAATTCTGGTTTTCTCTGGGTATATGCCCAGTAGTGGGATTGCTGGATCATATGATAATTCTATTTTTAGTTTTTTAAAGAACCTCCATACTGTTCTCCATAGTGGCTGTATCAGTTTACATTCCCACCAACAGTGCAAGAGGGTTCCCTTTTCTCCACACCCTCTCCAGCATTTGTTGTTTGTAGATATTCTGATGATGCCCATTCTAACTGGTGTGAGGTGATACCTCATTGTAGTTTTGATTTGCATTTCTCTAATAATTAGTGATGTTGAGCAGCTTTTCATGTGCTTCTTGGCCATCTGTATGTCCTCTTTGGAGAAATGTCTATTTAGGTCTTCTGCCCATTTTTGGATTGGGTTGTTTCTTTAATATTGAGCTGCATGAGCTGTTTATATATTTTGGAGATTAATCCTTTGTCCGTTGATTCATTAGCAAATATTTTCTCCCATTCTGAGGGCTGTCTTTTCATCTTGTTTATGGTTTCTTTTGCTGTGCAAAAGCTTTGAAGTTTCATTAGGTCCCATTTGTTTATTTTTGTTTTTCTTTCCATTACTCTAGGAGGTGGATCAAAAAAGATCTTGCTGTGATTTATGTCAAAGAGTGTTCTTCCTATGTTTTCCTCTAAGAGTTTTATAGTGTCCAGTCTTATATTTAGGTCTCAAATCTAATCTGAGTTTATTTTTGTGTATGCTGTTAGGGAGTGTTCTAATTTCACTCTTTTACATGTAGCTGTCCTGTTTTCCTAGCACCACTTAATGAAGAGACTGTCTTTTCTCCATTGTATATCCTTGCCTTCTTTGTCATAGATTAGTTGACCATAGGTGCGTGGGTTAATCTCTGGGCTTTCTATCTTGTTCCATTGATCTATGTTTCTTTTTTTGTGCCAGTACCATATTGCCTTGATTACTGTAGCTTTGTAGTATAGTATGAAGTTAGGGAGTTTGATTCCCCCAGCTCTGTTTTTTTCCCTCAACACTGCTTTGGCTCTTCGGGGTCTTTTGTGTCTCCATGCAGATTTTGAGATGATTTGTTCTAGTTCCATAAAAAATGCCATTGGTAATTTTTTTGTGGTACGCGGGCCTCTCACTGTTGTGGCCTCTCCCGTTGCGGAGCACAGGCTCCAGACGCGCATGCTCAGCGGCCATGGCTCACGGGCCCAGCCGCTCCGCGGCATGTGGGATCTTCCCGGAATGGGGCACAAACCTATGTCCCCTGTATCGGCAGGCGGACTCTCAACCACTGTGCCACCAGGGAAACCCAACCATTGGTAATTTGACAGGGATTGCATTGAATCTGTAGATTGCTTTGGGTAGTATAGTCATTTTCACAGTATTGATTCTTCCAATCCAAGAACATGGTATATCTCTCCATCTGTTGGTGTCATCTTTAATTTCTTTCATCAGTGTCTTCTTTTTTTTTTTTACATCTTTATTGGAGTATAATTGCTTTACAATGGAGTGTTAGTTTCTGCTTTATAACAAAGTGAATCAGTTATACATATACATATGTTCACATATTTCTTCCCTCTTGCGTCTCCCTCCCTCCCACCCTCCCTATCCCACCCCTCTAGGTGGTCACAAAGCACTGAGTTGATCTCCCTGTGCTATGCAGCTGCTTCCCACTAGCTATCTGTTTTACGTTTGGTACTGTATATATGTCCATGCCACTCTCTCACTTCGTCCCAGCTTCCCCTTCCCCTCCCCATATCCTCAAGTCCATTCTCTAGTAGGTCTGTGTCTTTATTCCCGTCTCTTGCCCCTAGGTTCTTCTTGACATTTTTTTCCCTTACATTCCATATATATATGTTAGCATATGGTATTTGTCTCTCTCTTTCTAACTTACTTCACTCTGTATGACAGACTCTAGGTCCATCCACCTCACTACAAATAACTCAATTTTGTTTCTTTTTATGGCTGAGTAATATTCCATTGTATATATGTGCCACATCTTCTTTATCCATTCATCCGATGATGGACACTTAGGTTGTTTCCATCTTCTGGCTATTGTAAATAGAGCTGCAATGAACATTTTGGTACATGACTCTTTTTGAATTATGGTTTTCTCAGGGTATATGCCCAGTAGTGGGATTGCTGGGTCATATGGTAGTTCTATTTTTATTTTTTTTAGGAACCTCCATACTGTTCTCCATAGTGGCTGAACCAATTTACATTCCCACCAGCAGTGCACGAGTGTTCCCTTTTCTGCACACCCTCTCCAGCATTTATTGTTTCTCGATTTTTTGATGATGGCCATTCTGACTGGTGTGACATGATATCTCATTGTAGTTTTGATTTGCATCTTTCTAATGATTAATGATGTTGAGCATTCTTTCATGTGTTTGTTCGCAATCTGTATATCTTCTTTGGAGAAATGTCCACTTAGGTCTTCTGCCCATTTTTGGATTGGGTTGTTTGTTTTTTTGTTATTGAGCTGCATGAGCTGCTTGTAAGTTTTGGAAATTAATCCTTTGTCAGTTGCTTCATTCGCAAATATTTTCTCCCATTCTGAGGGTTGTCTTTTCGTCTTGTTTATGGTTACCTTTGCTGTGCAAAAGCTTTGAAGTTTCATTAGGTCCCATTTGTTTATTTTTGTTTTAATTTCCATTTCTGTAGGAGGTGGATCAAAAAGGATCTTGCTGTATTTATGTCAGAGAGTGTTCTGCCTATGTTTTCCTCTAAGTGTTTGATAGTTTCTGGCCTTACATTTAGGTCTTTAATCCATTTTGAGCTTATTTTTGTGTATGGTGTTAGGGAGTGTTCTAATCTCATACTTTTACATCTAGCTGTCCAGTTTTCCCAGCACCACTTATTGAAGAGTCTGTCCTTTCTCCACTGTACATTCCTGCCTCCTTTATCAAAGATAAGGTGACCATATGTGCGGGGGTTTATCTCTGGGCTTTCTATCATGTTCCATTGATCTATCTTTCTGTTTTTGTGCCAGTACCATACTGTGTTGATTACTGTAGCTTTGTAGTATAGTCTGAAGTCAGGGAGACTGATTCCTCCAGCTCCGTTTTTCGTTCTCAAGATTGCTTTGGCTATTCAGGGTCTTTTGTGTTTCCATAGAAATTGTGAAATTGTTGGTTCTAGTTCTGTGAAAAAAGCCAGTGGTAGTTTGATAGGGATTGCATTGAATCTGTAGATTGCTTTGGGTAGTAGAGTCATTTTCATAATATTGATTCTTCCAATCCAAGAACATGGTATATCTCTCCATCTGTTGGTTATCATCTTTAACTTCTTTCGTCAGTGTCTTATAGTTTTCTGCATACAGGTCTTTTGTCTCCCTAGGTAGGTTTATTCCTAGGTATTTTATTCTTTTTGTTGCAATGGTAAATGTGTTTCCATAATATCCATAATTTCTCTTTCAGATTTTTCATCATTAGTGTATAGGAATGCAAGAGATTTCTGTGCATTAATTTTGTGTCCTGCAACTTTACCAAATTCATTGATTAGCTCTAGTAGTTTTCTGGTGGCATTTTTAGGATTCTCTATGTATAGTATCATGTCATCTGCAAACAGTGACAGTTTTACTTCTTCTTTTCCAATTTGTATTCCTTTTATTTCTTTTTCTTCTCTGATTGCCATGGCTAGGACTTCCAAAACTATGTTGAATAACAGTGGTGAGAGTGGACATCCTTGTCTCATTCCTGATCTTAGAGGAAATGCTTTCAGTTTTTCACCATTGAGAATTATGTTTGCTGTGGGTTTGTCATATATGCCCTTTATTATGTTGAGGTAGGTTCCCTCTATGACCACTTTCTGGAGAGTTTTTATCATAAATGGGTGTTGAATTTTGTCAAAAGCTTTTTCTTCATCTATTGAGATGATCATATGTTTCTTTTCTTCAGTTTGTTAATATGGCATATCACATTGATTGATTTGCATATATTGAAGAATCCTTGCATCCCTGGGATAAATCCCACTTGATCATGGTGTATGATCCTTTTAATGTGTTGTTGGATTCTGTTTGCTAGTATTTTGTTGAGGATTTTTGCGTCTATATTCATCAGTGATATTGGTCTGTAATTTTCTTTTTTTGTAGTATCTTTGTCTGGTTTTGGTATCAGGGTGATGGTGGCCTCATAGAATGAGTTTGGGAGTGTTCCTTCCTCTGCAGGTTTTTGGAAGAGTTTGAGAGGGGTGGGTGTTAGCTCTTCTCTAAATGTTTGATAGAATTCACCTGTGAAGCCTTCTGGTCCTGGACTTTTGTTTGTTGGACGATTTTTAATCACAGTTTCAATTTCATAACTTCTGATTGGTCTGTTCATATTTTCTGTTTCTTCCTGGTTCAGTCTTGAAAGTTTATACCTTTCAAAGAATTTGTCCATTTCTTCCAGGTTGTCCATTTTATTGGCATAGAGTTGCTTGTAGTAGTCTCTCAGGATGCTTTGTATTTCTGCAGTGTTTGTTGTAACTTCTCCTTTTTTATTTCTAATTTTATTGATTTGAGTCCTCTCCCTCCTTTTCTTGATGAGTCTGGCTAGTGGTTTATCAGTTTTGTTTATCTTCTCAAAGAACCAGCTTTTAGTTTTATTGATCTTTTCTATTGTTTTCTTTGTTTTTATTTCATTTATTTCTGCTCTGATCTTTATGATGTCTTTCCTTCTGCTAACTTTGGGTTTTGTTTGTTCTTCTTTCTCTAGTTCCTTTAGGTGTAAGTTTAGATTGTTTACTTGAGATTTTTCTTGTTTCTTGAGGTAGGCTTGTATAGCTGTAAACTTCCCTCTTAGAACTGCTTTTGCTGCATCCCGTAGGTTTTGGATCATCGTGTTTTCACTGTCATTTGTCTCTAGGTATTTTTTGATTTCCTCTTTGACGTCTTCAGTGATGTCTTGGTTGTTTAGTAACGTATTGTTTAGCCTTCATGTGTTTTTGTGTTTTTTACGTTTTTTTCCCCTGTAATTCATTTCTAATATCATAGCGTTGTGGTCAGAAAAGATGCTTGATATGATTTCAATTTTCTTAAATTTACTGAGGCTTGATTTGTGACCGAAGACGTGATCTATCCTGGAGAATGTTCGGTGCACACTTGAGAAGAAAGTGTAATCTGCTGTTTTTGGATGGAATGTCCTATAAATATCAATTAAATCTATCTGGTCTATTGTGTCATTTAAAGCTTCTGTTTCCTTATTTATTTTCATTTTGGATGATCTGTCCATTGGTGTAAGTGAGGTGTTAAAGTCCCCCACTATTATTGTGTTACTGTCAATTTCCTTTTTTATAGCTGTTAGCAGTTGTGTTATGTATTGAGTTGCTCCTATGTTGGGTGCATATGTATTTATAATTGTTATATCTTCATCTTGGATTGATCTCTTGATCATTATGTAGTGTCCTTCCCTGTCTCTTGTAACATTCTTTATTTTAAAGTCTATTTTATCTGATATGTGTATTGTTACTCCAGCTTTCTGTTGATTTCCATTTGCATGGAATATCTTTTTCCATCCCCTCACTTTCAGTCTGTATGTGTCCCTAGGTCTGAGGTGGGTCTCTTGTAGACATCATATAGATGGGTCTTGTTTTTGTATCCGTTCAGCAAGCCTGTGTCTTTTGGTTGGAGCATTTAATCCATTCATGTTTAAGGTAATTATTGATGTGTATGTTCCTATGTCCATTTTCTTAATTGTTTTGGGTTTGTTTTTGTACATCCTTTTCTTCTCTTGTGTTTCCCACTTAGAGAAGTTCCTTTAGCATTTGTTGTAGAGCTGGTTTGGTGGTGCTGAATTCTCTTAGCTTTTGCTTGTGTGTAAAGCTTTTGATTTCTCCATCGAATCTGAATGAGATCCTTGCCAGGTAGAGTAATCTTGGTTGTTCTTCCCTTTCGTCACTTTAAGTATATCATGCCACTCCCTTCTGGCTTGTAGAGTTTCTGCTGAGAAATCAGCTGTTCGCCTTAGGGGAGTTCCCTTGTATGTTATTTTTCACTTTTCCCTTGCTGCTTTAAATAATTTTTCTTTGTCTTTAATTTTTGCCAATTTGATTACTCTGTGTTTCTCCTTGGGTTTATCCTGTATGGGACTCGCTGCGCTTCCTGGACTTGGGTGGCTATTTCCTTTCCCATGTTAGGGAAGTTTTTGACTATAATCTCTTCAAATATCTTCTCTGGTCCTTTCTGTCTCTCTTCTCCTTCTGGGGCCCCTATAATGCGAATGTTGATTGCAGTTAATGTTGTCCCAGAGGTCTCTTAGGCTGTCTTCATTTCTTTTCATTGTTTTTTTTCTTTATTCTGTTCCGTGGCAGTGAATTCCACCATTCTGTCTTCCAGGTCACTTATTGATTCTTCTGCTTCAGTTATTCTGCTATTGATTCCTTCTAGTGTAGTTTTCATTTCAGTTATTGTATTGTTCATCTCTGTTTGTTCTTTAATTTTTCTAGGTCTTTGTTAAACATTTCTTGCATCTTCTCAATCTTTGCCTTCATTCTTTTCCCAAGGTCCTGGATCATCTTCACTATCATTATTCTGAATTCTTTTTCTGGAAGGTTGCCTATCTCCACTTCATTTAATTGTTTTTCTGGGGTTTTATCTTGTTCCTTCATCTGGTACATAGCCCTCTGCCTTTTCATCTTGTCTATCTTTCTGTGACTGTGGTTTTTGTTCCACAGGCTGCAGGATTGTAGTTCTTTTTGCTTTTGCTCTCTGCCCTTTGGTGGAATAGGCTATCTAAGAGGCTTGTGTAAGTCTCCTGATGGGAGGGACTGGTGGTGGGTAGAGCTGACTGAAATAATCTTTTTTTAAAATTATTTATTTATTTTTGGCTGCGTTGGGTCTCTGTTCTTTGTTGCTGCGTGCGAGCTTTCTCTAGTTGTGGCAAGCCAGGGCTACTCTTCTTTGTGGTGCAGGCTTCTCATTGTAGTGGCTTCTCTTTTTTGCGGAGCACGGGTTCTAGGCACGTGGGCTTCTAGTTGTGGCTCGAGGATTCTTGAGCGCAGGCTCAGTAGTTGTGCCGCAAGGACTTAGTTGCTCCGTGGCATGTGGGATCATCCTGGACCAGGGCTTGAACTGTTTCCCCTGCTTGGCAGGCAGATTCTTAACCACTGTGCCACTAGGGAAGTCCCTGAAATAATCCTAAAGTTAAGCACAGTTGCAAAAACAATTCCAGGAATTTTTATTTTTCCAAACCATTTGAAGCCAACTGTTGACATGATACTTATGTGTGTGTTTCCTACAAACTAGGACATTCTCCTACAAAACCACAATACAACCATCAAAATCAGGAAATTAATGTTGGCATGCGACAACCACAGACCCTACTCAAGTTTTGCCAGTTGTCCTAATACTGATCTTTATAGCAAAAAGATTCAGTACAGAATCGTGCACTGCATTTAGTTTTTCTGTTTCTGTGGTCTCTTTCAACCGGATATAGGTTGCCTCAGCCTTTTTTTTACCTTTTGTGACTTTGATATTTTTGAAGGTTACACGTCACGTATTTTGTCTGCTGGGTCTCGCTTGGAGCTTGTCTTGTCTTTGCTTTTGATTAGATTTGGGTTGTGTATCTTTAGCAGGACCAACGACAGTGGAATTCTGCACTCTCCTTGAGTCCCCTGTGCTGCTAGGTTCGTCCCATGACTTGTGATTTTTAAATGTGATCACTTGATTACAGAGGACACTTACAGGTGTTTCTGTTGTAACCAATAAGTATTCTGTGCAGAGGTGCTTTGAGGGTATGAATACATTCTGTTCTTCATCAAATTTGCAACCACTAGTTTTATCATCCATTGATATTTCTTGAATGATGGTTGCCAAAGAATGATGTCCTAATTCCATCATTTCTTCTACTTTCTTTGGTTAACATTGTACTGTATGGAAGAGGTTTCTCCTTTCCATATTTAGTGATCTCAATATGGACTTAGATTCCTATTTTTTTTTAACATCTTTATTGGAGTATAATTGCTTTACATTGTTGTGTTAGTTTCTGTTGTATAACAGAGTGAATCAGCTATACCTATACTTATATCCCCGTATCCCCTCCCTCTTACGTCTCCCTCCCACCCTCCCTATCCCACCCTCTAGGTAGACGCAAAACACCGAGCTGATCTCCCTGTGCTATGCGGCTGCTTCCCACTAGCTATGAGATTCCTATTTTATTTGGAGGATTATAATTTCTTTTTGTCATTATTTATGTAATGCTTATTTTCCACTAAATCCAACAATGTATTCATACATTCTTTCACGCATTAACTCTTTTTTCAGGCAGTGCCTGTCTTAGATTTTTTTTCTGTAACTTTTTAGTCTGTACTCATCTCTACATATTGTAATGGTATGCCCTGCAAGATTAATGCAGTGAATCTCTTTAAATTCTGTCAGCCTGTCTTGTTTTAATGTGGGTGCTTACATGATACATGTTCCACCTGGGTTCTCTTGGAGCAGTACGGTGCCACCTTTGCAACTGTCTCATAAGCTTGTGATCCACGGTTCCAGCATCTCAAGAAAGTCCCAAGACGAGAGGGAATCACGTGCCAGTTCTCACCTTGCCGTGTTCTGATTTCTCCTGCCCTTTTGGCCTCAGACCACTTAAGCAACAGGACTGTCAGTGCCAAGGGGAATCCAGCATTCTCTGCAATCACGCACTCACCTACCCAGGCTGACCTAGGGCTCTGTCCATTGTTATGTCAGCCATGAGCTTGGTGACGCTGCCAGGCTGGTAACTTAGGAAATGAGTGTTGGCACATGACGAGCACACACCCCACTCTTCTCCCCTGTACCAAGTGTTTCAGCAGCCCCAACAGGATTCATTTCAGTTCTACTCTCTCCCCCCGCTTTCCTTCACACCATGTCCTGGGCATGCTTCCTTCAGTTTCCCCACATCATTCTTCCCTTTCCACCCCAGACTTAAGGCTGAGGGGCTCACGGGAGGTCTTTGGTCTGGTTTCTAGTCACTAAAGTACTACCGAGGCTCACTTTTGCCGACTGCTCAATGAAAAGTGAAAATATACACATGTGTAGTGGGTAACCCACTTCTTAATGTTTTGTTTAACTTGAGAGACTTTTTAATGACCACTGGAATACTTATCTATTAGTGGTTCTAAACTGGAGGTGGGTTTTTTTCCCCCCGCATCAAGGGGGCATGCTTGTAGCATCTAGTAGATTGAGGCCACGGTGATGCTGCTAAATGGTTCCTCCCAGCAAAAAATTACCCCAACTGTTAATAGTTCCAAGTTTTAGAAACCCTGTTCAGTATAAATAGTACTGTCTTGAGATAATTCTACATTTACAGTTCTTTCCATGTTTCCTGAAGCCTTTCAAAAGTTGATTTTCTTAATTGATTACTTACTATGCTTTCTATATTCAGATTGTTCCAGACTTATTTCAACCTTCTCTATCTCATTGTTTATTTTCTCTTCTCTGACATTCACCCTTTGCCCCCGGATTCAAGTTGGAGAAAGTGTGGTAAAGTTCCATAGCTTACTTCGAGTCACTGACCGTTAAGATGGAGGCCTGAGCCTAGTTGCTATCAACTTAGGTTGTAGAAATAGCTCTCCTATTGACACTAGCTGTATTTATTTTATTTAGTTATCTTGGAATGTATAAATATTACACAGTTGATATGTGTCTTAGGACAATTTTCTTTCACTTAAAAAAAAAAAATACAACTGGAAATTGGTGTTTCAGCTTTGCATATTCTCCACTTGGTGGAGAGTTGAGCTTCATCATGGAATACGAAGAGCTGTCCTCCAGAGAAAAGGTTAGCTACGTCCAAGCTAGGAGAGAAAGGAAGTCTCTGCGTGGAGTGTTTTCATGCTGCTTTAACAAGCCACATCAGTGCATTCTGTGTGAGCTGAATCGTACTGTAAAGGCGCTTTAGGGCTTCTTTTGTTATTCTAAGAGGACACAATCATTTATTGTTTTCTACCTAATTGTGAAGACCTTGTAGGCTTTTGGGCAGTGTTCTACCCATGAACACTGGGCTGGACTGTTTTCCAAAATGATCATATGGTCCTTGCTAACTATAGGAACTCAGGGACTTTAAAACATAAACCCAGACCCCTGGATTTGAGGGAAGAAAAGCTGATGAGAAATAGGTCCACATTTAGATCTCAGCACAGTTGTCAGAATCCATGGATTTGGGCTGATTTATATAGCACACCCTTACAGAAAGGCAATTTCCTGTTTTCTGGCTTCCAGCAGTGCACCAATTAAGAATCTGTAACTTATCCCTAGGCAGCAGAGATCCTTCCCTAAACTATTAGATTCAGGAACTTGGTCTCCTATTCTTGTTTAAACAGATACCATGAATTGGTCTTGAAGATATAGAGAAATCAAGAATTCCTTCCTTTAGACATTTAGAACAGTAATCAGTGTAAAATATTTGTCAGTTGCATCCGACTTTGCCAATTTTGAGCCACTCAGCAGCTCTCACCAAAGATCCTGGCTGATACTTGAAGATGTTTGAGATTCCAGTAATAGACTGTCAAAGAGTGAGATGTCGGTTAACGCTTAGGTTTTCCTAACACAGTAATAACTAGGAGGTGGCTTCATCAGTGCTAGAATCATGTTCTATAATGCCAACTCCAGTGCACTTCCCCTGCGTCTCACCTCCTTTGTCCCTGAGTATTGCCAAGTATGTGGGGCACACTTGTTAACTATTTTCTCGAATGAATGAATGTTTGTGTTTGAAGCAGAGAACGTTGCATTTTTCTTGCTGTTTTAATAATAGTTGTTTTTGTTTGTGACATAGAGAAGTAGGCAGAAAATATTAAACTAGGTTTCCAAAAAAAAAAAAAAAGATTTAAATCTCAATTCTGTCGTTAACAAGACTGTAACCACAGGAAATTCTCTTAACTTCTTTTGGTCACAGTTTCATTATTTTTTGAAAACCTGGGGAAGGGAATTTGAATGGATATTATGGTGGATCATTTTCTTGCATGAATGTCGAGGGTTTTACATTTAACTGAGCAGAATGAAGCTTTAATTCAAAAGATTTCTGTAAAGTTATTTAAAGGTAATACAGTTTTTAATTGTAAAAGTTTTTCTTGTTTACAATAACTAAAGTATTTACTTAAATATATATCACATGGCTATGGAACAGTTATTCTTAGTAAAATTAGAAATAGTTCTTTATCCAAAGCTCCCAGGAGTCACAGTATGCAGTTAATGGTCTGCCCTGAGATATGAATTATGTCAGGTAATATTGCAAATTTCTTGGGAATACCTTTTTGCCTATATTGGGTAGTTGTGTTTACTCGGCCTTATATTTCGCTTCTGTCTTACTGGAGGATTAGATTACGGAGGAGCAAATGTAAGCCCTATCGTTTGACTTGCAATTATTCAAAATGTTGTTTACGTTATGCCTTCAAACTTCTCTCAAATGGCTAGTAAGGGCCTGGCACCACATGAGGCTCTCAGTACTTATAGATGTGCTAGGTGTGCCCTCTGACCTCCTGGGGTTTCAGAGAATGGAGAGGTGGCTTCTGTGTCATGCTTGAGAAGATGCTTCCGAACAGTTTCTCAGTGGAGACAGTTGGACTGCTTCTTAACAGGTGATATTGGAACTGGGAAACGATAGTCGAGGCAGCGAGGAAAAAGGTAGTTTGGTACAGGTAGCACTAGGAACAACGGCATGGACCCGTGACGCAGTTGTGACTTGGGGCAGATGGAAGTCATCAGTTTGTCACATGCATCAGCGAGCAAGGGTACATGGCAAGAGACGGGGCTGTGGAACTGGTCGGGACAGACAGCAGAGGGCTGTGCGTGCCCTGCTTTGTATCTTTTCAAGTTGACCCTGGGGAGCTATTCCAGAGTCTCAGTTGGGTAGTTCCACGGTCGGGGTCATGTTTAGGAAAACCCCTCCATTGGCGGTGTGGATAAACTTAGTGTGTGAGGGGAGATACGATACTTAGGACACTGGTGCCACCCTCCAGGAGGGAGATTTTGAGACCCAGAGCTAACACACAGCAGTAGGATTAGAACAAAGGGATGATGCAGTGCGTGTTAAGGAGAGTCAAAGGGAGGTTTTAGGAAAGGCAAGGGAGATGTCCAAGGTTGTTTGTTGCGTGGCTTGGAAAAAAGGAGCAAAGGATGACCGTCACACGGGAAAAAATAATTCTAGTTTAGGGATATACTCGTTTGGGGTCATGGCGGGGCATTTCTTTGTATAAATCTAGTTGGTAGTTGAATACACAAGCCAAGAGCTTAGACAAATCTAGGAGGTGTGCGAATACTTGGGTTGAAGAGGACATGGAGACTTCTGATTCTTGAACACATTGATGGAGCTGGGGTGAGGTCATGAAGCCTTATAAGTGAGGATTTCAGAAGGCACCAGGCACAGAGTCCTGTCATGTGGGGGGGCCGGGGCGAGGACTGGGGGAGCACACAAAGGAAACTGAGTTTAATATTTCGAAGCTGCATTATGTTGTGTTAGCCTATGGGTGAGAAGGACTGTCAAGTTATCAAGGCACATCCTGTGCTATATTGGTTTCTGGAACCAAGCTTCCTGCTTCCCCACGAAGTAAATACACCTGTGGAGTAGGGCAGGCGATGGTGGAAAGGTAGAGAGGGATGTGGTGAGAGAGTGGGGCTTGAAACCAGTCTGCTTGGAGTTTACACTTGTGATCCGCAACTGGGCTGTGCTTGCCGCTAGCCACCAAGTCATCATTTTGTGTCCGTCTCTGTGTCCTAGTAGTATCTTAATTCTCGAGGGGCTTAGGACTTGCCTTACCCCAGTCCTGAGTTCTGACCTGTAATGTAGCCGCTCAGACCGGCAGATCTGCTGCACACTGCCGTGAAGCCAGGCTCTGTCCACTCGCAGGTGGTCATCAGCTAACCACCCGGAGACATCCCTGAGTTCCCTGACCAGGGATCAAACAGGCGCCCCTGCAGTGGAAGCACAGAGTCTTCACCACTGGACCGCCAGGGAAGTCCCGATGGTTCCTCATGCTTTAGTCCCTCAACACTCACGGTCTGCGTAGCTTCTTCGTATTTCTCACCCATCACCTTCTGATGCTGTTCATTTTCTTAAAGAGTGCACTTGTCTTTGATCTCAAAAACCCCTGAAGTCAGAGAATGTGAATTGTAACTTGCATCCCTCCCACTGCAGTCTTCTCTCTATATAAATAGAGTATTTGCCAAACGCTGGTGAATGTGGGGCTGGTCCAGCAGCTGACGATGTGATGGAATTATGGTCCTATCTGAAAACAAGGGTAGGAACAAGAGTCACTTCTGTATTAATTCATCAAGAACTTTTGAGCCTCTGATACGTGTAGAGGACACTGCTGGGCCCTGTGGAAGGTTCAAAACTTGATCACACAAGAGCCCCACTGTAAAGAAACTTATTGGTCAGAACCCCACTCATTGGTAGGATTACGAGTGATCCTAGAACAATTATAAGCCCCGCATTGGTCCCTATTTTATTTTTTAAAAATTTATTTTAAAATTAGAAACAAATTTAAATTCATCCTTCGTTGAGACTTGTCACCAAAGCAGTAGCAATGGGCTTCAAGCAGCAATTATTAGAAATCCCTGAAGATAAAAGGGAATATGTGCACACTTTTGTTTTGAGATGGTAACTTACATTTTTTTAGACAGACATGGCGAAGGTCAATAAATAGTTACCCAAGTGCTATTAAAAATTAAAGAGAAATCTATTTTTATTCTGAATTTCATCTTCATAAAGTTGAAAGTGTGACCTCTCTGTAGCATTGAAAGACTTTTTTTCGTAGCTCCAAAGATCATTGACCTATAACCTGGAGTCTAGAATATGTTTATTATTGACAGACACTTGTTAGAACATTTGCTTCAGAAAACTTTTTTGTTTACCTAAGTGTTTAAAACATGTTTACTGTAGGAGGTCGAGCTGACCACTAGCTTTGGAGACAGTCAATATTGATGACCCCTCACTGACTTAGTTAAACTCAAGATAGGCAATTTTATTTTTGGTAAAAATATGTTTTCAATAAAATTAAGTGAGTTTAAAAGGTAACTTGTAAATAAAATGCAGAATCTCAGTTTTTCGTGTTAAGTCCCTGCAACAAATGAGGGAAATTATATAAAAAGGGAGTTTTCTGGCCAGTGGCAAAGCCAGAACTACAGCAAGCCAGGTTTTCACTGATTGATTGATTGATTGATTAAATGAGTGGGTCATCCATCTATCCATCCATCCATCCATTCTTTCTTTCTTTGATTAATTAAAATTTTCAGTTGAGAGAGAGCACATATTGATTAGAGCAGAGTGTCAGGGATTATGTTAGGTTTTGAAAAAAGAAAGAAAAGTAAGAGATACTCTTTTTTAAAAATTTATTTATTTTGGGCTGCGTTGGGTCTTCGTTACTGCATGCGGGCTTTTCTCTAGTTGTGGCGAGCGGGGGCTGTTCTTCATTCTGGTGCGTGGGCTTCTCATTGCGCGGTGGCTTCTCGTGTTGTGGAGCACGGGCTCTAGGTGCGTGGGCTTCAGTAGTTGTGGCACACGGGCTCAATAGTTGTGGCTCGTGGGCTCTAGAGTGCAGGCTCAGTAGTTGTGGCGCATGGACTTAGTTGATCCACAGCATGTGGGATCTTCCCGGCCCAGGGATCGAACCCGTGTCCCCTGCATTGGCAGGCAGATTCTTAACCACTGCGCCACCAGGGAAGCCCCAAGACATACTATTTTTAGATCAATTATTCTAAAGGTGGTGCCTCAGAGGAGTTTCTATACATCATAAAGCTTTTCTCAGGAGAGTTTTTGACTCACCATATAATTTCTCAAAGAAGCATTTACTACCTCTTGTTAAAACATGAGGACTGCTGCAGGGGTTAATGCACTCAGTTGCTTAAGTGGGGAACTGACTGAGCGCTAACTGGAAAAGGCATCAAATGAGCCTTTTTTATGTCCCACCCTAACGACTCTCGCTGCAGGGCAGAGCGCCCGAGAGGCGACTGGAGGCCCCCTAGGAGCTGTTGGAGTGATGTGTCAACAGTCTGCCACTGACTGGCAGGGACCCACGGACAGCCCAGGCTGGCGGTTCCAGGGCAGGCCAAGCTCTGACAGCAGCCAGGAGGTGTTCAGCGGTTGAAAGGGACCGCTAGAGCCCTCTGCAGAGACAAGTGGGGAGAGGTGCTGGTTTTTTTGTAAAGTTGAGGTGACAGGGCGTCATGTGGGAGACGGGCAGCCTGACTGGTGAGCTGCGGGGAAGGACGTGAGAGCTGCACAGCAATCGTAGGAGACAGAGGTCCTGCACTGCCGGCAGTGAGGCGTGGCTCCAGGAAAACGACTGAAATCCGTCATGTTGCTGGTTCGTGCATTTAGCAGATTGGAGTGTTCATGGAAAATGATCTTTTTAAGATTAAAAATACATGCCTATAATATATTGCTGTCCCTTTTCGCGCCTTCAGTATAGTTACAGGACTCCCTGTATCTCCCAAACACAATAGCAAAGAAATCCTAGTATAGTCATTCAGTGAGTCAATACATGTTAGAAAATTAGGTTTTCAGAGTCAAGTTTTGTGGGTTTGTAAAAATTTCTTTTTCAGTAGTGACAGTTTTCAGACTGGTATTTACAAAACACTGTTTCCTAATTTTGATAGGTTTTTGCAGAGGTGCCTGGGGTGAGTGTGTAAACTTTTCAAACCATGATTTTTGGAAACTCTTGTGATTGCTGTCAAGCGTTATTTCAAGAAAACATTTCACGTTGTTGTTGTTTTTTTATATATTGCAAATTGAATTAGCGTCATTATTTCACCACATCTGCTAGCCTTTCTGTGCCCAGGATGATTTTTGGCTGCATCCTTCTATATAAGGATACTATAAAAGAGGAGAGAATCCAAAAATGATTAAGGGCGGGGAAGCATTTTTAAATAAGTGTTAAAGATGACAGCTCAGAAGGATGTGGGTGAACTTGGTGTGTCACTTCAGTGTGTTTGCCAAAAACATACTGGCTTAGAGACACACCCTGTAAATGGTTTAGTGTCTTGGATTGTCATCGTGGAGTCCTGGGGGCATAAGGCACCGCTTTTGCTACTGGCCATTTTCCTAAGCCGTAATCTCCCCTGTCCTGTTCTTGGGTGCCACCCCAGCTATCTTGAGTAGCACCCAGTTGGCTCCGTGCTATCCTATGCCATTATCAAGTGGGAAGACCTTCAATCAGTGCTTGAAGGAGACACACAAACATTCGTTAGATTGGAGAAGTGTCTATTTCAATAATGTTGAGGTAAATTAACTTTGGAATGTTCTAACTGTTCAGTGTTGACACACCCCACTTCAACATTACAAAAATAAAAATTATGGTGTGTTTCCTATGGTGCCTTTTAGTCAGGTGTTTAGTGTTATATTTGGCTTGATGAAATTTGGAATTTTTATGATCATTGTTACCGTAGGAAATTTCAAGGGAATCATTTTCTGGTATGTATTTTACTTCTTACAGCTTGGCTTCTAAGTCTATAACGTCCACTTACCTTTAACTTTGTGAATTAAGTTCAAATATTTTCAAAACCCCCTTGGTGTTCTCATTGTTCTTGGCTTCAGTAGGTTACAGCAAAGCCAAGTAGAATAGAAAAATGAGCCTTAAATAAAAAGCAGAAAATATTGGATTAGCCAAATGCTTTCTCCTTCATTTAGTTGGGAAATACTCGTATTTTGCCAAAATTTGAAACAAAATTCCATTGTCCTTTAATACATCTCTTTTCCATCACTTGACTAAATGTTCAACTTTGTTCCTGTGCGTTAGAAGAGAGAGAACTGTTTACATTATAAAAGTAGGGTTACATACTCCAGTGTCCACATTTTCAGAGAGCTACAGCAACAAATTCTAGAATTATAAAAGTAGGAAAGTTAAGCCATGGTACTCATTTTGCACAGACTACAGTGGGAGGGTGGGCAGAAGAGGGAAGGAGAATAGCACAAAAATTTAATTTTTAGTTTCTGGAAATCTGTATCTCATAGGAGTACAGAATGTTATATTTGGAAGGGATTTAAGTTTTCCAATCCAGCTGTCTACCCCATTCACAGATACTCTCACCAAAATCCCTACAGAGGCCTTCATTAAAGAATCAGGAACTGATTGCCTTCTGAGACAATCACTTCCAGCTTTGAGCAGATCGAAAGCTCCTGCTTGTTCCGAAACAGAAGATCTCTCTGGAATGCCGCTGCCTTATTTCTTGGGCCATCCCTGCCAGCGACTCTGAACAGCTTTAAATGAAACAATTTCTGTTATTCGAGGATTGTGACTGTGTCTCTACTCCAGGTCTTTGCTCCATTTTTCCAACTCTCTTTTCCATTGGAGGGCTTCCCGTGCTCCAGCTGTGAGCTTCACCCTTTAGAGCATCTGTCCGAATTGTTAATACCCGTGTCAAATGGCTTAGAACTGAGAACAGCACCCTCGGGGTATTCTAAACATGAGGAATGGAGTTATTGCTTATTTACTTTTCTCATGTTCCTAGATTCATTAATGAAGTCAGAATTGCATTAGCTTTTGAGACAATAATTACTCTATTGATTTATATTGAATTCGTAGTGAAGTAACTTTTTAAAGTAACTTTAGATGCTACTCTCCCACATCTAATATTTATGGATTTTTTAAAATCGTAAATTCAAGACTTTATATATTTCACTGTTATGTTAAAATAATATCTGTGAGTAAAATAATGTTGAGGAAAACTGAGTCAAAAATATATAAAAGATATTATGGGGTTGCAAGGTTGAGGGCAGAGTTTTTTTTACCTTTTTAATTGTTATTTTTGAGTTTCTGTTAATGTTGATATAATATTCGTGCCCTCGCATTTTAAAAAAACAAAAATTATGTTGGTCTTAAGAGCTTGTTCCAGATGGTTGAGACCTGATTTCTCTTTTCTAACTCACTGACTATTCTTTCCAAATCACGTCCTTTGGAACACCTATATCATCATCCAGGTGACCAAAGGTGCTGTCAGAAAAGTTCAAGTTGAGGAATGAATCCATGGCCACCAAGTCCCATTTCTCCACAAGTCAACATCAGCTATAACATTGGCCTGTTAATCGGCCGTCCTTTTTTGGAGTCAGTTAAATATCTATCAAAGAAATTAACAGTCTTTCATAGCCATGAGCTCATGGATTAAATGGTCAGGAAGACATTTTTCTGTACAAAATGATTAGTCTGAAAAACAGATTCGCTCTTAAAATGTAGAAACCCAGAAACAGGAACAAAATAATTTCAGCCTAACTCCTCTGGGTAGAACAACCAAAAATCAGACCTCTGCCAAGGCTGTGCAGGGGAGGGGGAGTGGATTGGCAAGGGTGTGGAGAAAAGGGAACCCTTGTGCACTGTTGGTGGGAGTGTAAATTGCTGCAGCCAATTTACAAGAGGATCCTCTGTACCATCTTCTGTACGGAACACGGTACAGAGGATCCTCCAAAAACTAAAACAGAACTACTACACGATCCAGCAACTCCACTTCTGGGTATTGAGCCGTGGGAATTAAAATTAGGATTTCGGAGAGATCACTGCATCCCCATGTTCACTTCAGCATTGTTCGCTGTAGCCAGGATGAGAGAGCACAGCCTAGAGGACAGTGAACTAATAACTGAGTGTTGCCGGAAGCCGCCTAGTTTGTCGTAGTTGGTTACACAGCAGCAGAAAATGAAGGCAGGTAGGGAAGAGGAAGGTATCCGGGGAAGATGGGCAGGAGAGCGCTCTTCCCCAAATGAGTGAGCTGTCACATGAGTTCATTCCTAGCACCCAGTGTCCCCAGAGACATCAGCTTGGTGGCTGTGGTGTTGCTGCTGTCACAAACGAACACGGACTTGGTAGTTAAAAGAACACACCTTTGTTACCGTACAGATCTTCACATTGGGAGTTCAAACTTGGTTTTACAGGCTAAAATCGATGTGTCAGCAGGGCTGCTTCCTTCTGGGGTCTCCAGAGGTGAGTCTTTTCTTGTCTTCCAGCTTCTAGAGGCCACGTGCATTCCTTGGCTTGCGGCCCTTCAATGTATGAAACCACTCTCTCCATAACCATCAGGACGCCAATTCCTGTATTCTACAGAAGACCGTAGTTAACAAAGAAATCTTTACTCTTACGTTCCCAGGATCTTCGTGTTCGTATCCCTTTGTCTTCGGAAGGAAATCCCCTTCTTTTCAAATGCGTATCTTACCTTCTGTAAAGCGACTTCTTGTGTGAGTTTTTGTTACCCCAGAAGAAAGCCGGGAGAAGAACATTCCCATGCATTAGTTACTTGGGAGGGGGTCCAGTGGAACGGTGGGGGGGGGGCTGGGGGCTGAGACGAGGGAGGGAGGGTGGCCACCAGGGTGTCTGCTATCGCTCAGGTGACCCCACAGGGGACTGGAGCCTAGTCTCCCCTGGGGATTCTGCACAGGAGAGTGGAACGTACCACGTAATCATCCCACCTGAGCGCAAAGGAAGATGGAGCATTTTTACACAGGCTCAACTGTGTGTCACTGACCGGAGCTGCTGTGCGGTGTCAGTCTGTCAGCAGGTCCAGGCAGGTAAAGTGGGCTCTGACAGGGAGAGGGAGCCCTCAGGCAGAGGAGCTCAGGTGCTAGCATGGGGCCATGCGGTGTGTCTGCTTGGTTTTTTTTTAACATCTTTTTTTTCTTTTTTTCTGATTTTACAACGCTTATAATTTCTTTTTTTTTTAAATTTTTTAAATTTTTGGCTGTGTTGGGTCTTCGTTTCTGTGCGAGGGCTTTCTCTAGTTGCGGCAAGTGGGGGCCACTCTTCATCGCAGTGCGCGGGCCTCTCAGTATCGCGGCCTCTCTTGTTGCGGAGCACAGGCTCCAGACGCGCAGGCTCAGTAGTTGTGGCACACGGGCCTAGCTGCTCCGCGGCATATGGGATCTTCCCAGACCAGGGCCCGAACCTGTGTCCCCTGCATTGGCAGGCAGATTCTCAAGTACTGCGCCACCAGAGAAGCCCTAACATCTTTATTAGAGTATAATTGCTTTACAGTGGTATATTAGTTGCTGCTGTATAACAAAGTGAATCAGCTATACATATACATATATTCCCATATCCCCTCCCTCTTGCATCTCCCTCCCACCCTCCCTATCCCACCCCTCTCGGTGGACACAAAGCACTGAGCTGATCTCCCTGTGCTATGCGGCTGCTTCCCACTAGCTATCTGTTTGACATTTGGTAGTGTATATATGTCCATGCCACTCTCACTTCGTCCCAGCTTACCCTTCCCCCTCCCCGTGTCCTCAAGTCCATTCTCTACATCTGCATCTTTATTCCTGTCCTGCGCCTAGGTTCTTCAGAACCTTTTTTTTTTTTTTTTTTTTTAGATTCCATATATATGTGGTAGCATACGGTATTTGTTTTTCTCTTTCTGACTTACTTCACTCTGTATGACAGACTCTAGGTCCATCCACCTCACTACAAATAACTCAATTGCGTTTCTTTTTATGGTTGAGTAAAACTGTCACTGTTTGCAGATGACATGATACTATACATAGAGGATCCTAAAGATGCCACCAGAAAACTACTAGAGCTAATCAGTGAATTTGGTAAAGTGGCAGGATACAAAATTAATGCACAGAAATTTCTTACGTTCCTGTACACTAACACTGAACAATCTGAAAGAGAAATTAAGGAAACACTCCCATTTACCATTGTAATACCCTTTTGAAATATGTTTACTTTTGAGATCTGGGACTTGTCTCTTCTATGAATCCCAAAGACATTTCTTGAATGTAAATAGGGCTTGTAAGTAGGTTCTCAAAGAAATTTCTGGAAAGTTTCTGTGGCTTGGGGTGTGAATCTTGTGTTTGCACGTGTACTTTTCTAAAAATCGGGAAAGTTCGATGTGCTGAGGAAATGGAGGTGGGACTTCTGGAGCCTGGCTGGCGAGCACTTCCCTTCTTGTCTCTTTGCTTTTCCATTTTGAGTCCATTCTCTTGTCCTCCCCAGTCTGAGCACGTGCAGCCCTGCTCACAGACCTGGGAGCCTCCCTCCCTTCTTCTCTGTCTCCTCCTGGGACTGTTTCTCTCCGCTCTTTGCCCCCTTTCCACGTCAGCGTCCCTTCTTCATGATGCGTGTTCTCTCACACCTCCTGGGATTAGTGGGCGTGAGAATCTGTGGAACACTGAGCCCTGGGGGGTTGAGTGATTGCAGGACAGCAAGAAGGCGGGACCCTGGCCAGGGGAGGATATGGGGGGGACGGCGGCTTCTCTGAAACCTGGCCAGAGTCAGCAGGTCAGCGTCCTGGTGGTGAAAGGGTGGCTCTTAGCTGTGAGTAAGTCAGGGGCACCGTCTGGACTCAGCTGACTGTGAGCCTCAGTGAGTCTCCCACGCCCAGCTCGAGCTCTGACACCGTGTACGTTTTAGGGTTAACAGACCTGTGCAGACCCCCTCCTTCAAGTCCCTTCCTACTGGGCCTCCTCCCCCTGCGGCTTTTGCCTTTCCATTTGTATTTTCATTTACCCTCTGAACTCTGATTTCAATCCTTATGACTCAGAATTGTTTTGCGGTGTTAACTAGAACTTCCACATAACACAAGTTAAATCTTTCCTTTATAAGGTGTATATGATCTATAAAAACATAGATATTTATATGTTTATGTATATATTTTATATAACTATACATAAATTATATTGTAGGTATAGATGTAAAACTGAATGAAACAATGCTGAGTAGACTCAGTATAAATTGTCAGAGTTGAATAGTTTGTTGAAAAACAAATGAGCTGTGATGTTCTCTCCTTCACACTGTACATGAGACCTACAGTCTGATATCTGCTCTGACTTATACATTATCACCACACATGCCAAGTTTAATGGAAAAATTGGGGGGGCATTATAATAAGTATGACAAACATATATGAGCTAAACAGGATATACATTGTCCTTCACTACGCAAATTCTTGTAACCTGAATGCTTGCTCTCCAAATTCATGAACAGAATGGATTCAGATAGTTTTTGAGATACGATTATTTGGGGGAAACTTTCAAAGATACTTTCCTTTGGATTCCCTTGGATAAATAACACCCCGGGTATCTGCACCCAGGAACAGAGCTGCTTTGGAAGAAATAAAGCCCCTTTTTTGGTATCCTTTAGAAACATACCTTGGACAAAAGCAATCATTTCAGAATATAACTTTTTAAAACCGTGAAAATTTATAACAGTCATCAGCACATGGGTAATTTACTGTATAATACTGAGGTGAACCGAAGGATTTGGTGTAAAATGGTAGAGTGCAACTTCTTCATACGGACAGGTCTGCACTACACACTAGAAGAGTTTGTTTCAGTAAACCGTTAACTTTAGCACCAAAGGCCCCCAGTGTCTGTGATATAAACCAGCCCTATCTAATAAGGCAGCAGAGTCACACTCAATAAAAGGCGTTTCTGAGATTTAAGGACGTTGAAAAGTGTTGCTTTTCATTTTTATGCACAGTAGTAGCAGGAGAGATTCTGCCAGACAGTGTCTCAAGTAGAGATTTCAGCATATCATTGTTGTTGGTTTTGGCACAAGCTTTGGTAGGTCATCAAAAGTGTCTTACGGGTGTTCTCTCCTTCTTTGTTTTGTTTTCAAATCTGTCTCTGGTTTTGGGTAAGTAATGAAGAATTGTATTAATTAGGTTATAGCAATCGGCGTCAAGAGGCCCTCTACCTTAAAGCATCCGTTGGATGCCAGTGACAATTCAGGGCAAAGGTTATATTCATATTCCTGCCTGTGCGTCTTTTTATTGCCGACAGGTGTGCACTGCATGCTTGTACACTCTCTGGTGCTTTGGTTTCACCATCAACAACCAGAACAACGAAAACGTTTGTGGGAAGGTTTCATTCAGTGAAGAATGCAGTAGGTGGGAAATCATGATAGTCCGATGAAATCACGGGCATTTGATTTCCTAAAAGAAGAAGTTCATGTAAGGACCAGTGTGCTAGAGGCTGTTGAAGTGGAAACAAAAGGTTGATGCTGTCTGTGATTTCGCAATCAAGTGGCGAGGAGTGTGCCATTCAGGTCCGTTGCTGTTGAAATACGTGGGAACATGGAAGCCTCTAAAGACACTAAACAGATTCTGTTCCCGGGGAAAGGAAACAACAGGAGGAGGACGGTTCATCACACACGGATTCACGATGAACACAGTGTGATTCAAAACTCGCTTGGGCGTCCGTCCTCTTCCTGGACTACACCTCAACAGCATCTTAGTTTCATTTCACTGAGGTAGATGGCCTGATTTTTTTTCCAGATCAAAATGCTTCAGGTTTTTAAAATGACATGTCAGAAAATATCCATGTGCTGTACAAAATGGAGACATGTAGGTACAGGTAAAACCATGTTTTTCTTCTTCTTGTAATTCAATTAGGCACCTGGGAAAGTATATCAATACTTTAGGTTATTAGATGACTCTTTATTGAAAATAAAGCAAAAACAAAAAGCAAGTGTCTTTGAGGCTTTCCCATAGGTGTGAATTTTATCAAAAACAGAAGCCTTTTAAAACACGTGTGTCTTTAAAGCATATTATCCATTTTTGCAAAAGAAAAATACTTATAAAATATTTTTACCCTCGAGTGGAACCTGGAGATTTAATGTATGTGTCCAGAGGTCCAGCATCACCACCATGAACCTTTGGTTCTGTTTAAGCCTGTGGTACACAGGGCACTCCTCAAGATAGACGGGGCTGCGTCAGAATGTTTGCCTTTACATTCAGTAGCCCTCACGTGCCTTGTTTCTTGAGTTACGGCTCTCATTTTATAGGTTTCCTGCTTCCTTCTCTCTCATTCCAGCAACTGCTGTGTTTTTGCTGCAAGCCCGTGTGACGTGTCAATATTTTTTTTCGCTGTTTATCTGAAATTCACATTTAACTGGGAGTCCTATAATTTACCTGGCAACCTTACCACACCCCTTTTCAGGAAATCCTTGAGATAGGAACCCTGCTTCCTCAGCAGATCCCAAGGGAGATAGCAGGCAGCATAGGACCTTAGGGACTCCCGCAAAAGATCCCTGTGCCCAGCACAGAAAAGGCATATAGGGCTCCTCTGTTCTTCAAGCTAAGAACACCAGGAGTCACGCGAATAGGGCTGGAGAATAAGGCTAGAGTTTTCCAGGAAACCTCCTAGGTGCACCCATGTCTGATTCCCAAGGCTTCTGTGTCCATTTAGCATTACACATTATTTAGTAGTAGCTTGAAACAATAAAAGTTCCTCTTAACTCACATATCGGAGGCCATATAGGGCTGATATGGTGCCCTCACAAATCATCAAAGACCCAGGTTTCTCCGTGCTCTCCACTCTACCGTGCCTCATGCACTAAGATGGCTGCTGGGTCTCCAGCCCTCAGATACACATTCTAGAAAGCAGAAGGAGAGACGAGAAAGAGGCAGGATGCCATCCCTCCTAGTCTTCAAAAGCTACTCTCCGGAAGTAATCCTTCGCTTCTGTTCATTGGCCACAGCTTAACCACACAGCCACATGTATTTGCGTGGGAGGCTAGGAAATGCAGTCTCTTTTACGGGAAACTTTATGGGCATATGGAGATTCTGTTACTAAAATTTGGGGCAAAGTTATTGGAAGCCTGTGCCATATCCTCCTCTGTGTTGGCTCTGCAATATGTCAGCATGGCTAGGCTGAATTATGTTTCCCAGAAATCCCTTCCCTGTATGAATCACCACAAAGGAGATCATCCTTGGGGGAGGGGGGAGGGAAGCAGCCGCCATTTTGCGCGTCACCCCCATTGTCTCTGATCTACTGACTCACCGTGTTGGTGTGAAGCAGCGGCTGGGTCTGCACGTCCTCCACTTTCTCCGGCTCCCCCCGCAGCTTCTCCAAGTCGCAGGTCAGGCGTGCATGTCTGTCAGCTCCCTGAGGAGGGGCCCCGCGTTCTGCAGGAAGCCCTCCTCGCCAGGGTCGAGGCGGCAATCATGACCAGCGTCGGTCCACCCTTGTGTGGTTCCGCTAGTGCTTGTGGGCTCAGCCTGCTTCCCATCCCTCCCACCTGGGGCTCCTCTTCCCTTCCTGACTGCTGCCCTGTGGGCTTCCGGCTCCAGCTGGAAGCATCGGACGCAGAGACAACAGCCTCATGGCAGCAGCTCGCCCAGCCCTGCAGGTGTCAGCAAAGCTCTGGAACAAATCCCTCTAACTGCGTGTAACTCTACAACGCCTGTGACGTGCTGGAGAGAAGTATAGCTTATATGTAGAATCAGTTTATCTGTATCTATAGGATATATTGGATAGGGAGATATATATGTGTGTGGTGTGTGTATATATATGATGTAGATATAAAATATGGAGAATATATATGGTATATAGATAGAAGGATATGCCCTATATGTATATGGAATATATGTAATATCTGTATCTTTCTATATCTTACGTATATTAATCTACATACTACATATCTATAGATATATCTACATGATACATATTACCCGTCAATATAGTATTGATACAGATACCATACATAGGTATATCTCATCCATCTCCATATTAATTGTATATATACATACACACATATGTGTATGTATATTTCCCATGGATCTAGAGCTAACTATAGATGTTGGCATTCTACTGGTCTGCTTATCGGGTTGACCCCTGACTGATGAACTGTCGCTCTCACAGCCGCCTGACATCCACTCCTTTGTTACTATGGGAGCCCAGAACACAAGCTCCAGAAACTTAACAGAACCTTGGGGAAGTAGGCTGAATCCACCCCCAAGACCCCCTAAACACAAAGAGAAGCTAAAGCTAAACTGTTTCATCAACTCCATGAATTACAGGAACAAATAAATTCTAAGGTAAATTAAGTAAAATAATGGTGATTCAATTACATGCATCCCCAAGTTTGTGAATTAAGGTTTCTATCTACACTGTTACTTCCATTTTCTTTCCTTCATCAAATCTCAGTGGCTCCATACAGTACTGAATAGGTCAGTTCTTCAGATCAATATTTAAATACACTGAGATTAAGGATTATGTCTTAGAACTGGAGACCCTGAAAAGACCTTGTAGTACCTGTTCTGAGAAGCCTTAGCTCCTCCTGGAATTGCCCAGGTTAAGTACTATTTTATCGAAGTCACTTTTGAAAGAAGTAATGGGATTTTTAATATTTTTTGAGGCTGACGTGCTACCTACTGTGCTAACGAGGCATCTGGATTTCTAACACGTTAAGATTCTTTTTCATACTAAAAAAGTAAAATGCATTAGAGGCACACAAGTAGCCAGTTATAAGAGAAAGTTTTACAAAAGTGAAAATTTTATATTTGAGGGAAAATGATGGATTGGGGGAAATGGAAGATATCTGAAAGAATCATTTGGAAGGTTAAGACTAAATTGATGAAACTCTGACCATTGTGGGAAATCACACCAAGTTTTTCAAGATTCACATGAAATTTTGGAGATGATTTTTTTTTTTTTTATTGCGGTACCCGGGCCTCTCACTGCTGTGGCCTCTCCCGTTGCGGAGCACAGGCTCCAGACGCGCAGGCTCAGCGGCCACGGCTCACGGGCCCAGCCGCTCCGCGGCATGTGGGATCTTCCCGGACTGGGGCACGAACCCGTGTCCCCTGCATCGGCAGGCGGACTCTCAAGCACTGCGCCACCAGGGAAGCCCAAGATGATGCTTATTGAATCAAGCTGACCGTAGAAAACTGAATCTAGAGAAACTAGTTCTCAAGATGTTTTGCAGTTTCTGTATTTCATAAATGAACAAACACGAAAGCAGATAACGAGGAAGATGGGACGTAAATAAGGTTCCTCTCTCTTTCTTGCTCTTCCTTCTTCTCTACGCTGTGTTACATCCTTGAAGAGAAAGGCTTCTCAACTGCGGAAATACTTATGAAGTCCGGCGTTTTGTCTTCTGAAGTTTGGGGTTTTATTTTATTTCACTTTCTGTAGAGAACTCAACACTCCAAGAGCTAGACTAGGATGCCTTGTATCAAACTTTCATGCTTTCCTGTCTTCCGTCAGTAACAAGGCACAGCTGTCCTTATCATTGACAAAGGATGTCCATTTGACAGGGAAGCTGATTACCCAAAGTATGGCAGTTATCAGGAAATACTTGGAGAAGAACAGTATAGTCATTGGGTACCAAATTTGAGTTAAATAAGGTGGACTAATGTAGCTAGTGTAGCCTGAGAGAACATAGCATTTAATCTCCTGCTTAAAAATATAGGCCCCAAATTTATTTATAAATTTTGTAAGTATACTCAGTTTGAAAAAAATGACCCGAAGTCTATACAGGGTGTGTAGTGGAGGGCATTTGTGATTTAGTATTTGAATATCTACTATGAAAATGGCTTTTTGACACTAGCCCCATAAGCACCCTAGAAGTCCCTTGTGAAAAGTGAAAGTCTGCATCTCAGATGGGTTTAGACGCTACCAAAGACCAGCCAGGATGCATTGTGGGAGCAGGAAAAGACCTCTGGTTATCAGTTTCTGTGCCTTACGTTTTAAGGACAGAGCAAACTATGGCTCAGATGTCCCCATGTGGGAACTGTCCAGGAGAGGAAAAAAGGAATTTCTCTGCTTTTATTTGGAACTTATCCTGCAATGCACAGCACATCTGTACACCATAAGATTTGTAAAAACCCACTGGAGCTCTGGGGAATTATGGCTAATTCTAAATTATTTGGAAGGATAACGAATAATAGCTAATTGGTTACTACCTGGTTAATTAATCCAGGGTTAATTAGGAACTCTACATTTTTATTGTTTTTTGCATTTATAGTTGCAAGTAACAACTCGGGTTTTACCTTCCCACCCCTCTTTTTGCAAATAGAACCTGCTGATTTGAACATAGATTTCTTTCTTCATTTTTTTTTTTTTTGCGTTATTATCCTGGACGGTTTTAATGAAGTTTAACATTATTTGAAAAAGATAAATATATATGAAGCAACTGAAATTATTTAAGTTGCATAGGCTCTGTGGTTTATGATAATTCTGTCATTTCAGAGTAGGCTGTTGGTATTTGGAGTCAGAGAGCAGAGTGTTCCCCACTGGGGGGGCGTGTATATGTGCATCTGAGTTTGTCTTGACTGAGAGTCCAGTACGTGAACGCTGTGCTCTCAATGCATAATCTCATTCTCTCGTCTTCTGCTTTCTCCTGTCGGGCCTGAGAAGTTGCCTGGATGGCTGGAAGCCACAGACTAAGGCTGACACGGGCCGCCGCCCCCATTGATAGCAGCGCCGCTGCTCGGTAGGTACTCCTTGGCAGAGACTCCTGGTAACAGGTGTGTGGCTGAGCTCAGCTTCCTCAGAAGGTCCTGCGTGAACAGCTCTCCTTTCTTGATGGCCCTTATCACAGAGGGATCAGTGAACAGGGCGGATTCCACGGGACAGATTAAAGGTTCCATTTGAAGATGACAGATGACACTCACCCTCAAAGAGCTGTCCTCCGAAAGATGACAAAGGGGTCATCTCAGGGGTCCGAAGCCCTCCAGGGATGTCTTTCATCTCTCCTCTGTGACTCTCAGCGCTTCTTGACTGCTGAGAGGAAACCGTTGGACAAGATAAGAGCATAGAGCCTGAGGCCCTCCTGTTCTGTCCTGCCTTGCCCACGGGGCCTTCCAAAAAATCTCTGTCTTTACCCCAGTTGCGGTGACATTCTTGAGGAGAGCAAAGGGGTTTGGTCACAGCCCCTCGAAAGAACAGCAGAGCCATCCACAAACACCTAGATTGGACCCCGCACCTAATACGACACCTGCTCTAATCTGATACCCAGTGAGCACAGTTCTTTGTCCAAAGATGGAGTCATAGAGGGTACAGAACCGTGTCCTACAGTAAAAGAACATAATACATGGGGGGTTGAGGTGGAGAAGCCGAATACCGAGAATATTTAAGCCTCACTGATGCATGATGTTAACTCAGACAATTTTCCACGTCATTTGGCAAAAGTTTGTGATTTCTAAAGTAAGGCGAGGGGGGATGCCTAATTTAATGACTCTCACTATTTACAGAAGTCGTTCATTAGCTTCTGAACTCTTAGATGTCAGGGAACTCGCGCAATTTGAAAAGCAAGTTCTGCAGTTAATGGATGAAACTGAGCTTAAAGAAACTAGCCATTTGAGTCTAGGAAGATTATACTTAGTTTCTTTTTACTTGATAAGTTCTTTAATATAGTTGGGAATGCAATATATAAAATGTATGAGGTTGGCAACGTTGCAGAAGCAGAATATGTGGTACAGCAGCTGTAAAAGCAAAATGAGGCCATAGTGATGGAATGAAGGGGGGCTTTGTTTAATTGTTTCCATATATCAAGAACTCAGGATGTAGGTAGCCCCGGACTGCTTTGCAGACCAATGTCTTGGGGACTTAGACTCTGGGAATTTTCCTGCTCTGAATTGAGAAGTCTTGCATGTGGACCAAGGGACAAAAAGATTGACTGTTGAGATAAATAGAGGAAGGAATAAATCAAAAGAATATTTCAAAGAATCTTGCCTGTCACCTTAGATTAATAGGTATGCAGCAAACGTGTGCCAACAGAAGTAACAGGAAACAGAACCATCAAAGATAACTATGCATTCTAAGTTTTCTAGCAACCTAGCAGAATTGTGGCGTGACTAGCAAGAAGGTTGTAAAGAAGAAACGTATTTTGGAGGAGAAGAGGGAAACACATTTGGGGAAGGTCGATCAAGATGGATTTGATAAAGATGGTCAGTATGCTCAGGTTGACAAAGAAATAGTCAAGCAGGCTATAGGCACCAAGAATATAAGAGCAGAACATGGGTGAGAGATGGGGTCTGCAAGTGATTAGATGGGATTTAGTATCATGGAGGTTGCAATGGAAGAAGAAAGTGGATTTATTTTCTAAAGGGGAGAATATAGAGAACTAGAGACAATAACACAACAGAACCTTGCATAAGCTCAGCATTAAGGCACAGCCTGCTGAAAAGGAAAGACAGCTGAGGGGGTGACCTGATACGGGGCCAGCAGTGATGGGGCCAGCACGATGGGGCCAGGAGAGTGCCACAGTGCAGGAGAGGCTGCCAGCAGAGTTCGGGGTGGACCAGAGGTCCAGAGATGGGGAATAACAGACAACTGGAGGCATTTCCTAACACCAGGAGATTTGTGTCCGTAGTTAGGAGATAGAAGTCGTATCACAGGCATTTCAGGAGGGAGGGTGTGGAGAGAGGCTATCAGCACAGAGCAGAAATGCAGAAAAATCACAGCATACTTTGAAGAAGCAGTGAGGTGTTGATATGTAGTGCAACCTATTTTTTTTTGCGGTACGCGGGCCTCTCACTGTCGTGGCCTCTCCCGTTGCGGAGCACAGGCTCCGGACGCGCAGGCTCAGCGGCCACGGTTCACGGACCCAGCCGCTCCGCGGCATGTGGGATCTTCCCGGACCGGGGCACGAACCCGCGTCCCCTGCATCGGCAGGCGGACTCCCAACCACTGCGCCACCAGGGAGGCCCCTTTTTTTTTCCCCCCCTTAAAGTGGGGGTGATCTGAGCATACATGAAGACGGAGGAAAAGGCCTGTACAGAGAAGCGGAGCGGGCTCTGGAGAGAGAGAGTTTCTCCACGTTTTCTAACAGCCTGCCAGGGGGGTGATACAGGCAAATGTGAACCTAGTACCAGCCCTATTCAGTGTACTATTCTTATTGCATAATTTTGTTTAAATGTGGAGATGAAATTGTCCCCTAAAGACAAGAAATTATCATTTTTTGCAGAAATCTGTTTTTGCCTTAAAGCAAAAGGACCTTCCTCCCAGGACCTACCATGGTATTCCCTGTGTGCGAATTTAGCTTTCTTCAGGGGTGTAGGTGCCTGAGCTGTAAGATGGGCAGCAGTTAGGTGTGCATACAGGGTGTGAATGTGTAGTGAAAGTAGGCAGAACTCACTCCAAGCCTGCAAGGACCCTACGTTTTTCCCCAATGGCATGTGGGAGTGTTGCAGTTCAGTCAGTTTTGCTTATGGGTGGTGCAGTTCTTCATAGATTCTGTCTAATGCTGAGGAGTCAGGTCAGGAATGGGCAGGATTTAGGGGTGTTCTGGAGCATAATCCTGTCAAGTAGGGTGTATTTCTGTGAAGTGTTCCTCCGCATAGAGGAACAAAGGAAGTATTTCATCATTTTCAGGAGCTGTATGAAGAAAGAGGGTAGATGTACCCACAGATAGCTAAGCTCATGCTTTCAAACAAGTTTAGCTCTTAAGTATGTGTATCATGCTTCAACAACACTAGTTAAATGGAAAAGAATGAATACTTTCTTGTTTTATGTAATTGAGGCCAAATCACATCTTTGGCTTATTTTTGTTACTGAGGCAACAACCTTCATGTTGACTTTGCAAATAGCATATTTATTTTGCAAGTAGCATATTTATTTCCCAGGTCCATAAGACGTAAACTTTACTGTCAACTTGCTTCAAGCCAAGGTCAGAACATAAGACTTACACAGGTCTAGGCTAAAAAACTCTGAAAAATATGAATTTAACTGAAATGAAACCAAATAAAAGCTGAAGAGCATCCAAGATTTAGCTGAAAAAGAATCAGGCATCTTGCTTAAGTTTTTTTTTCAGTACGCGGGCCTCTCACTGTTGTGGCCTCTCCCGGTGCGGAGCACAGGCTCCGGATGCACAGGCTCCGGATGCACAGGCTCCGGACGCGCAGGCTCAGCGGCCATGGTTCACGGGCCCAGCCGCTCCGCGGCACGTGGGATCTTCCCAGACCGGGGCACGAACCCGTGCCCCCTGCATCGGCAGGCGGACTCTCAACCACTGCGCCACCACGGAAGCCCCTTGCTTTAGTTTTTACTTCACCACTAAAGGATTGTGAAACTTAGGATTTCATTTATCTTCTGGGGTCTGCAGTCTTTTCATCTATAAAATAATAAAAGCTTGAGAACATGGTACACGACATCACCTCTAGTGCTGAGTATACGATGCTGTGAAAATAAAGCTACCGTGTGATGAATGCTGTCTTCACTAAGCTTTATAGACAGAAGGGAATGATGTTGGTGAGGCTGATCAGAATGTTGACTGGAAGGTTTGCAGCCTGGCTCTCCATTCAATGAGTCAATAGATGGAAACAGCTTAGAATGCCATTCCTGGCTACCTCTTACCACAAGTGCACCAGTGCCTGGACGCAGCGTATTGCAGAATCCAAATCACGGCCCCTCTCCAACAGGCTTTATAAGCTGGTATAATTGACGCCATTGAAATTGTTTTGACTTGGTTACTATCTCAAAAATTCAAATTATATCCCTATATCTAGTAGGTATTTAGTTCACCCACAATTCCTATTTATTCGCTGTCTCTTCTGTGCCAGAAGACTGTGTTATCTGAGAGTATAAACGTATAAAAGGCAGTCGTGCAGGAGCGAGGCAAGTGAGTCCAGGAAAAGGAGAGTTACACGGAGAGCCCGCTGACAGACTGGGGAGAAAGATCTCCTCTTTCTGGGTCACGAGAGGCTGACTTCACAGTTGCTCCTGCAAAGAGAAGTGAAGCCCGGTAGGCACGTTCTGTAAGTCAGCTCGCTGCCACTCATCTCAGCAGCCGCGTCCTCCTGGTGTGGAACGTGTCCTTAGGGATCCCGGAAGTTGTTCCGGTACTCAGGACTGTAAAATAGGTATTAGGTGAGCACAGCAAAATGGACACGGTTTTCTCATGAGCATATGTGTGCACGTCTGCACACAGCTTATGTACAGGAAAAACACAGTGTGATTCTTGTGCTCACATTTGAGAATTTATTTTTATTCAGGAACTTGACAGAGGTCTCAGCAAGGTTTGGGGTGGAGACTCTTCTGCTTGGGATCCCCTGTAGGCTGAGCTCTATGAGGGCTGTGTTGCACAGCACAGAGCAGGCCTTTGATACAGATCTGTGGAAGGAAAAGGCGAGGGAGAAGGAACATCACCATCCTCTGTTATCTGTCCAGTCCTCTGTGTTGCCAAACCCTCTTCTGGGACCCGTTTTGGTCCCTGTCCCATCCCGATCGGGATATTTGTACCTTTATCGGGCTGACGCAGTCATTTCTGACAAGGATCAGTCTCCACTGCCGTTCAGGTCCTAAAGCTCAGGGTCTTCGCTCACTGCAGTGCTGTAGTTCTGTTAGATTCCTATTAGCATGTTGTACACAATCACGCTAGCAGAATTTGAGGCCTGCTACGCATGTGTGCAAAATTATGTGCCCCACCTGCAGGCTGGTACGAGGGAGTAGTTTCTTCTCTGTGTGAAGAAGTACATGTTGGAAGGTACATGAAGAGGTAGAGATGAGGAAGGGGGAGGATTTATAGCGCACCTTTTCTTTTAGATGAGAGGAAACAATGTAGAGTTTGAATGTCCGCTCAAAAATAGTTTCCCGTCATTCCAAAAACCATGTTGCAGGGCTACTGTCCCATTGCAAGTCTGTCCCCTTCCTAATTCCAAGTCTTCCTGCCACCTGCCTCTCCTGCTGGGGGGAAGGGGGGGGTTGTTTGTTTGTTTTTCATTTTTTCTTTTTATTTTATAGTGAGGTATAGTTGACCGACAATGTTGTGATAGTTTCAGGTGTACAGCAAAGTGATTCAGTTATACATAGACATGTATCTATTCTTTTTCAAATTCTTTTCCCAAATAGGTTGTTGCATAATATCGAGCTGAGTTCCCTGTGCTCTACAGTAGGCCCTTGTTGGTTATCCATTATAAATATAGCAGCGTGGATGTGTCAGTCCCAAACTCCCTAACTGTCCCTTCCCCTGCCCTCCCCCCTGGTAACCATAAGGTGGGGTTTTTTTTGTTTGTTTGTTTTTTTGCGGTACGCGGGCCTCTCACTGTTGTGGCCTCTCCCTTTGTGGAGCACAGGCTCCGGACACGCAGGCTCAGCGGCCATGGCTCACGGGCCCAGCCGCTCCGCGGCATGTGGGATGCTCCTGGACCGGGGCACGAACCCGTGTCCCCTGCATCGGCAGGCGGACCCCTAACCACTGCGCCACCAGGGAAGCCCCGTAAGGTGGGTTTTATAAGCAGCAGCAAGACAAAACTTTGTTATTTTTGAAGAAAAAACTTAGGGAGTATATTTGCCATGCTCTGACAATGCGTGTTTTGCATTCTTGATGGATATTAGGGCCTTTCACATCAAAACGCACTCAAGAATGGAGGCAAAGATCTTGTCAGAAAATGTATATGTCCGTATGCTTTGGAACATCATATTTTTACCGTGGAGAGAAAAGAATAGATTCATTTCTTAAACAGTGTTAAGTGCTATGTGGTTAGTTTCCTTTGTAGCATCTCAGATCTCCAGCAATGCTGGACAGGTTGCTTGTTGGAAACGTCAGTTAATGTGACCCAGACATCTGACTCTGAAGGTTGGCCTCTGCACCTTCACGAAGAATATCAGTTTCTGTGGGACCGGGAGAAGAATAGTAACAATAACTAATAAAGCTTAGGAAGTCTTAGGAGAGTTGCCCTCCGGCCAAGCAGTGGCTTTCTCTTGTGGTAGGGACTGACATGAAATTTAGAGCTGACGGCAAATGCTCGCGACACACACATCTTTCCAGCTGCAAGGCTGATTGCAAGGACAAATCAGGTTACCTTCTAAAGCAGCCGCTAAAGCTGGCTGATCAGAGCGACGCATGTAGACAAATTCAGAAGAGAGTGTATTGCATCTATTCTGACTGGACTTGTGGACCCTCTGGAGACACAGAAGTGCTGCTGACTCCTTGAAAAGACTGGGAGGGTGGCCAAGAACATTCCTGTCTTGGCAGAAAAAGGTGATTGATTGAGCAAACATCAGAAAAAGTGCCCTCCGCTGCATGCCGGTGGAGCCAGGCTTAGAGGTGGAGTGGCAGGTTGAAGTGGCAGAGCCACACCCGGATGGGCGCCCACACAGGGACGTTTCCGCAGTGCTGGGAGGCTCCTCCCAGCCTGGGAACCACCCAATTCAAATGCATCAGGAGTAAACTGGGGCAAGTCCCCGTTACCCAGGACTCCCAAATACACACTTTGTATTCCTTTTCTCCACAACGTCTGCACACGTGTGCACGTAGGACTTCTTTTGAGCCTGTCCTGAAGATATAAATTCAAGATAAACCTATACATACTCTAAGTAAATCTGTTAAAGTTTTGGAAGATGGTTCTTCCTGTGCTAGATCATGTAAAGATCCTTTCTGTTCCTGATTAATCTTGAATTTTGAGAGCAGCTGACGTCAACTTTATGTGAAATGAAGGAAGTCTTTGCAAAAAAAAAAAAAAAAAGAACACATGTATATGATACACACATATATGTATCATGGTAGCAGTTTTTATGTAGAAGCAATACATAGTCCTAAGCTATCTCATCTAAGTAAATATCCTATAAGAATCAGTAATTGTAACCCCACTCTTAAAGGAAACAGAAGAAGAAAACAGGTATATGAGTCAAGCGAAGTTAAGGGTTGGGATACGACTCATTTCCTTTTTATCCATGTGATCTGATCCCATTTTAACTTCTGTGAGCTTCAATTTGTTTACCTGGATAACTGAAAAACAGATTATATATAGAGACTTTGAGACTTAGCGCTGTTGAATAAATGCTCATTTACTTTATCCCTATCTATCAATCAATCTGTCTATCATCTATCTGTCATGTATTATGTATGCCTCTATCTATCATGTCTCTAGTATTTATGTATTTATCATCTATCTGTATGAATATATGTATTATGTATGTATGTATCTGTCTATCTGTCTATCTAAGGCATTTCTGAAAATGCAGTATGTGGTTGAGACACAGTATGTGTTAACAGAGGTACAGTCAGATAGTAATGTCAGCTGGAGAGTTATTTATGGATTCAGCAATTATTTAATGAGTATCAACTTTGTGCAAAGCTCATAAAAGAGGTTACTAAATATTACCCCCAATTAGTGAAGAATTGTAGTGCACGGTTCCTAAATTTGTGCACCCGGAAAGCGGTCCAGGTTTTGTCATTGCCGTCCTTGGGTTTTCTCTACATAGATGGTCTTTGTTAACGAGCCGCCGGGAAGACAAAGCTGAGTGGAGACAGGCATAGGAGTTACGTCAAAGACGGTGTCACAGTGTTTTTATAGGGAAACCCGTGCCTGAGCCCCAGCCCTACACATGAAGGAAATCACTGTGGTTCACAGAATGGTTTCTCAATAAACACAGGCTTTGTCTGTCTTGCGCTGGTGTTGTATTTCACATTTGTTGAGCAGTGAGCGGTGTTTTCCCTTGCGTGCCTGCAACCCCTGCTGTTGGTAAAGGCGTCCGATAGAGCAGCAGAGCCTTAAGTGTTTCTGCCTCTAGGGGGCCAAGGTTGCTGCTAAATTAATCTCTGGTGTGGGGAGGTCGCGGGAGGCTTTTTTTGAATCTGTATGCCCTGAACTCTGAGTTAAGGCCTTCCGAACGGCGTCTTTGTGGCAGTCAAGGGGGAGCAGAGCTTTTATTCCTCATTGGAGTAAGGAGCAAACGTAGAACGAGGGGCCAGAGATGACAGGAGGCTTGTCTCGAGGCGTGGAAGGCGGAGGTCAAGGGCTTCTGCTTAACAAGCTGCTGCCGCATTTCCGGCGGGGCTCCTCAGTCCAGCGCCGTATGTATCCGAGCTGCTGCCTCTTAGGAGCGCCTCTTAGGTTTGGAAAACGCTGGTGTTAAAGGGCCATGACATTCCCCAGGTAGCTTACGGCTCAAGCCGGCCTGACCCATGTGATCCCGGTGCGTTCTTGAAGGGAGTCTGTGAAGCATAACGTGAGGGAAAGAGATGATAAACATCTCAACTGGCCTTACTCGCATTTAGAGTGCAGGACTGCTTTCATGGGAGAGAGAGAAAAAAAGTCCTGGTCTGATTTCCTTTTGGTTGAATGTGTTGTGCTTCAGCAAGTACCATGAGGGGATAAATATTAATCCCCTGTAATGCAGCCACTTTCTCACCTTAGCACAACAGCGTTCCGAGGAAGTGTGAAACCACTGTCCTCACTGTGTACCCCTCCTGCTATTCTGGGGGTTGGCAAACTTGAGCCTCTGGGGCGAATGTGACCCACGGCCTGTTTTGTAAATAAAGTTTTATTGGAAGAGAGCCATGGCCACTCATGGGCGAGCAGTCTATGGCTGCTTTCGTCAGACACCGGTAGAGCTGAGTTGTTGTGAAAAACATTCTTTGGTCGACAGAGCCTACGATTTTTATTTAAGATTTACAGAAGACTTTGCTGACCGACCGTGTGAAGGACCCTTACTCTGCTCACGGTCTGCATTTCACTGTCTCATCTGCGCATTTCTCCTTGGCAGAAGCTAACCCAGCATCTCTTTAGCAAAGTATCCCGGGACTTCCCTGGCGGTCCAGTGCTTCAGACTTCGCCTTCCAACGCAGAGGGGTGCACGTTGGATCTCTGGTCGGGGAGCTAAGACCCCACATGCCTCGTGGTCAAAAAACCAGAACATAAAATAGAAGCAGTATTGTAACAAATTCAATCAAGACTTTAAAAAAGGGTCCACATCAAAAGCATCTTAAAAAAGAAAAAAGTCTCCTACTGGCCACATGTGCCTAGAGAGTACTTGAAATGTGCTTGCCATGACGAAAGAACTGAGTTTTAAATTTTATTTAGTTTTAACTAATTTACGTGGCTACATATGGCTATTGGCTGCTCTGTTGGGTGCATGAAAGAGTTCTTTGGTTGCCTCACAAACTAAGGAAAGAAGAAATCTGGGGAGCTGTGGTCACACTGTGATATTCCTTTTCTAAGATTTTTTTTTTGTGGGGTACAATTCTAAAAGTTATTATTTTTTTACATTCCCTTTCTGATATTTCATTGTTAGCATAGAGAAATCAATTGATTTCTGTATATTAATCTTGTATCCTGCTACCTTGCTGTGATATTCCTTTTCAAAATTTTTTTTTTGTGAAATATAACGCATACACACATTATGCAGAAACGTAATTATACCATTTTTACTTAATGTGTATCAGATGACGTAGGATTTAAATTTCTTTTTGAGTTCATCTTAATGTTTTTAAAGGAATGTGTATGATTTAAATTTTGAAATTTTGCGTGTAATGTAGATACCTTCCCAGTTTCTTTCCAGCATCAATCATTTGTGCTTTATTTATTTTTTCCTTTTTTTCTGGATCAACTTTCCAGTTGATTATTAATGTAACCTTTCTGTTAAAAAATTGAGTACTTTGCTCTGTTCTACTCTATTTCATGTCTTTTTGCTCTGTTTATCAGTTGGTGCTATCTTTTTAAAAATAAATTTATCTTTATTTTTGGCTGCGTTGGGTCTTTGTTGCAGTGCGCGGGCTTCTTATTGCAGTGGCTTCTCGTTTGCAGAGCACAGGCTCTAGGCACAGGGGCTTCAGTAGTTTTGGTATGTGGGCTTCAGTAGTTGTGGCTTGTGGGCTCTAGAGCCCAGGCTCAGTAGTTGTGGTGCACGTGCTTAGTTGCTCCGTGGTATGTGGGATCTTCCAGGACCAGGCTTTCTCTAGTTGCGGCGAGCAGGGCTACCCTTTATTGTGGTGCACGGGCTTCTCATTGCGGTGGCTTCTCTTGTTGTGGAGCACGGGCTTGAGGTGCACAGGCTTCAGTAGTTGTGGCGTGTGGGCTCAGTAGTTGTGGCTCGATGGCTCTGGAGCACAGGCTCAGTAGTTGTGGCGCACGGGCTTAGTTGCTCCACGGCATGTGGCATCTTCCCGGACCAGGGCTCGAACCCGTGTCCCCTGCGTTGGCAGGCGGATTCTTAACCACTGTGCCACCAGGGAAGCCCCGGTGCCATCTTTATCATTGCCATCCTTTTACTTTCTTTGAATAATTCCCTTGAGTTTATTCTATTTCTTCAACTACTTTGTTTGAGTTCTTAGCACAGGAAACTTTAACTATTTTTTTTTCTATTACGTGCTTTTTAGGCTCAAAATTTCTGTCTCCCTGTCTTTGATATTATCAATTTGACTAGCATATGATTCGTCTTTTTAATTTTCCAGTTTGAGATTGGTTGATCTTTGATTCTGAAGATTTGTGTGTTTTACCAAACCTGTAAAGTTCTCAACCATTTTCTTTTAGTATTGCCTCTTCTGCATTAAAAAAAAAAAAATCCACTTAAATATATTTTGGATCTTGTCATATGGTCAGTTAAATCTAACTTCTGTTTAATTTTTATACTTCTTCACTTTTCTGTAGTTCAGTCTGCATTATTTCTACACATCTATGTTATAATTCATTAGTATTCTTTTCAGCTATCTTAATCAGCCTATAATCCTTCCATTGATTTTTTTTTTTTTTACTTTCAACTTTTTTTTTGTTTTCATTTAAAACATTTTACTTGGTAGTCTCTCAAAAATCTACCTGGCCATTTCTATTTTATTTATTTATTTTTGTTTGCTTTGGGTCTTTGTTGCTGCGCGCAGGCTTTCTCTAGTTGCGGCGGGCGGGGGCTACTCTTTGTTGCAGTGCGCGGGCTTCTTATTGCAGTGGCTTCTCGTTGCAGAGCACAGGCTCTAGGCACAGGGGCTTCAGTAGTTTTGGCATGTGGGCTTCAGTAGTTGTGGCTTGTGGGCTCTAGAGCCCAGGCTCAGTAGTTGTGGTGCACGTGCTTAGTTGCTCCGTGGCATGTGGGATCTTCCAGGACCAGGGCTTGAACCCGTGTCCCCTGCATTGGCAGGCAGATTCTTAACCATGCACCACCAGGGAAGCCCTGCCTGGCCATTTTTATGGTATCTTGTTTCTTACTCATGTTGTTAATTCCTTCTATTTTTGTTTAGATATTTAATACATATTGATTTTATACTCTGCATTGATAATTTTAATGTCTGGTATCTTTGGGGGTTATAGCCTACTGTTTGATTCTAATGACTATCACTCTTGGTAGGGGGAAATCATACAGTTTGTAATTTTTTTAATGTAATTTTTTGGTTCTGTCTCTATGAGGTAGAGACACTTCATAAAGGTGCCTTTGAACCTTCAAACTGTGAAATCTATAAACTGTACATGGTTGGTGGGAAGGAGCGGAGGTGGAGACTGCAGGAAAAGCTTGTGCTCTTTTTAGAGACTGATTTTGAGTATAACCTAGTATGCAGAATACTGGAAGATGTTGATAATGTTAGTCTGGGACACATTCATCATCTAACCCCGACACTTTTCCTCTAATCGAATGGCACTGTGTTTGTAGAATAAAGCAGACGGCTTTGCTTTTCTGTACAAAGGCAAGTTTTCCTAAAGGTAAGTCTTGGGCAGTGGAAACTTTTTATCATCCTCAAGCTTAGAAAGGTATCACATAGTTATCTTTTTGCGTGCATACTTCAAGCCAGGATCTGCATGGAAATTTTTAAAAATTATCTTTATGCCTGGGGAGATTTTTTTTTTCTCCTATTAAGCAGTAAAGTCAAGTTACAAAATTAATATATTTGGTCTTTGGAAATTTACTCAATTGCCCATGCAGCACATGGATGGACAGATGTCTGTTTCTACCTTCTTTTAGTATTTTTGCTGAAAGATAACTGAGGGACCATAGACTAACCTGAAAATGCTTCTGTGTTTTTATCTTTGTGTGTGTGTATTCCTTTCTCTGCTTGTCCTGAATCAACGTGGATTAGTCGACTGACACACTAAGCTGGGAACTGATTCCCGTAGACGCTCTGCTTTGGTGTCCCCGGGTTTAATACCCAAGCATACGTACTTTGTACAAGTTTCCCAAAGTGCTTCGTACCATCAGGCAAGTCAGGGAAGCACTAATTGAGGGAACTCACGCTCCATTAACCACACACTCGATTTACAAAATGACCTAGGTGCTTGTGAAATAATGTTTTTCCTAAGTCAAGATACAAGATAAATATATTTCACCCTTGGAAATTTGCAAAATTCTCATAGAATATCAATTCATAAATAATCTCATTTGCGCATATAATGTCGAACCTTTTCATTTGTTTTCCATTGATTTTCAATCACTGTTCTTAAGCTGTTACCCACATGGGACGAGGAAAGCACCTTACTAATTAGAATTTTGTTATCTTGGAATGCGTGTTATCTACTGGCTTAAAGATCATTGTGTACTTGCTGTGTCCCTGACATAGACATGTGGGTACACAACGGGGAAGAAGCAATAGCTCAGCTCCAGAGCTGTAGATTCATCACCTGTGTCACTTACTGGATGAGCACCTTGGGGCAACTTATATAAACTCTAGGGAGTCCCATTTTTCTTTTCTGTAAAATGGACTAAATGATTCCTCTGATCATAATGTGTTGATACTAAAGTCAGATAACTTACATAAACTGGTTTCAGGGGGTTAAGTAGTCAAGAAACAATACTATCTCTTAGTGTTACTGTGAACAGTGGCATAACTGTTATCTTGATTATTACCATTATCATGAGAAGACAGGGCAGTCGTCCATAAAGGTAACAGAATGCTGATACCCAAGCAGCTGCAGCAGGGCATGTGTGTCTGTTTAATGTACTTTGTACATTGTGGCGCACCATGGTTTGGGTGCAGTCTGCAAATAATGGAGCATCTGGGAATAAAAGTTTCCGTCACTGTTCATAATTAATATTCGCTTGGGATTTTCACGGAGAACTAGGCAATGTTATTTCAATTCTAAATATCTCTTTCTCCAAGTTATGTAGAGCAGTCAGCCGTGAATATTAAGAAAGGAGGAGCTGGACTTTAACAAAATTAGTGAAATGGAAAATTTAAGGAGAAAAATAGATCTTTAAAATTAACTTTGTTTTGAGATATTGTAAATTGTCATACGATGATGGCCTTGTGCCTAGGATAATTCTTCAGTTTTCTTCATCCTCTTTTTATAGGTAGAATGACAACTGTTAATATATAGTGTACAAAATAAACAGCACTGTGGTCACTTATAGTTGTTTCCAGTTGTAGATGACATCTCTCGATTCTTGGTCCTGAATCTCCATGTGCCTAGAATGGTGTCACCAGATATCTCCTTACTCAGAGGTCACCTGCTGTCTGCTGAGTTCTCACACCCCACGCCACCCCAGTTACAAAGCACCACGGCTCCTGTTGTGGACTACAAGCCAAGCACACTTGACACTTGGCCACACCTGCCTACCTGTATGCATACCTGCATGCCTGTGAGCACCTGCGCAACTGTTAGCTGTTTGCGGGCAGGAGTCATGTTGCATTGGTTATTCTAGACACGGTGCTAGGACAGTAACGAACCCATGATAGGTAATCATTGTGCAAATGTGAAATGATTAAACAGCATATTAATGTTTTATAAGGAGCTGGAAAGAGGAAATGGAAATCACCAATAAGCCAAGTTCAAATCGGCTGACTCAAGACGTGAGGACATGATTGAATTTGGGTGTAAGAGATATAAAGGGCTGGTAAAAACCATGTTTAAAAAATTTTTAGATTTTAGACAAATACAAAACTTAAGAAAATAGTATAATCGTATAATAAACTTTCCATCACTCAGCTTCGAAACATGCATTCACGGTCGCTCTGTTTTCAGCTATACCTCCCCTCCCTCCAGTTCGGATATTTTTGGAGCCAAGTCTGTACTCACGTTGTTTCTTCAATAAACATTGCAGTGTTCACCTCCAAAATGTAGGACTGCATAATGTGGTCTGCTGAGTGTGTGAATTTGGACAGCAAGTGTGAGCCTTGGAGCCTGTTTATGAGGGTCACAGCTCGTCAGGATCCACAGAGAACAGATGCGGTGCGGATGTGTGTGCCTTGAGTAAAAAGACTCATTAGGCAGAAGCAGTCCCTTGCATGAGCTAGAGGAACAGAGTGCATTGCTTACTCCGCATTTTCTTCCAAAGCTCGTGCCCTCCAAGAGACACCTTTCTTTTCTTTCTTTTTTTTTTTGTGTGGTATGTGGGCCTCTCACTGTTGTGGCCTCTCCCGTTGCGGAGCACAGGCTCAGCGGCCATGGCTCACAGGCCTAGCTGCTCCGCGGCATGTCAGCATGTGGGATCTTCCCGGACCGGGGCACGAACCCACGTACCCTGCATCGGCAGGCGGACTCTCAACCACTGCGCCACCAGGGAAGCCCGAGACACCTTTCTTAACGACGCCAGCCTTAGCTTATTGCCATAGCCTCTTTATCAAGACAGTATTTTCCACACAACTACATTAGACAAAACCTGTTTTGATCATTTTCTGTTTGTGACAAACAGAGGTTTTGGGTAGATCAGAATAGGGTAAGAGATGAGGTGGCCAAAGAACCCTGCTTGTCCAGGACAGTCTTAGATTTTGCCCTTTGTTTCAGAGCAAGGCCTGAGTATAAACCCTTCTGCTCAAAAAAATGTCCAGGCTTGAGCCATCCAGCCTGGGGTAACCCTAGGCACAACTGTCTTAAACTAGGTTGGAGGCTGACAGGGATAGAGAAACCACCCCAGTTGGAAATGCAGAGGCCAGTCACCATGAGGAGACGGGATTCGCAGAGAAGCCATTGGTCTAATGAACCGTTGCAGTAGCTCGGTCGAATGGCTAATTGTTGAGGCTTTGGGGTCCTCTGACTCCAGCGCTGAAAATAGGTGATCTCCTCGCCTTGTCCATGCATCCAGCTCAGGGAGGTAGAAATGAGCTGTCACTCCACCCTGGGGGCCTGAGCCAGTCTCCCCACGGGGGCCAGGACTGCTGATGTGCACGCAGACACGGCTCGGTCTTTCTGGAATTCTTCCAGTTCTAACGTGTTGTTGGTGCTCAAGTGAGCATGACTTGTTTTTCAAAGGAAACCGTAATCTCCTTGAGAGCAGAGAGTTTTAGTGACTGGTGATGGTTTCCTGAGTATATGCATACGTAGGTTTCCACATATGCAAACTCATCGATTGTATACATTAAATACATGTGTTTTTTGGTATCTATGTTATACTCCAATAAAGCTGTTAGACAATAGCAGTAACAACAAAAGAGAAAAGTAACAGTGGAAGAAGCCAGAAGGGAGCAGTGTTTCCTGATGGACTACGCAGCCATACTGCTGTAGGTACAGTATTATAGGGGCAGAGACAGGCAAAGACATTGCTACGAATAGTAGAGGCAAGAAGGGGCACAGTGTATCTGAGAGCGAAACCACGAATTATCAAGATACTATAGAGGCAGAATTGGTAGGCACCGATGATAGATTTGCTTCAAGCGGTAAGGAAAATGGACAAGGACAAGGTGAATCAGGTCTGTCAGAGCACATTGATGGAGAGGGTAAGAGAAAGGAGCCAGATGGAGAGGAAGCAACCTGTGGTGAATATTGAAGGAGATTTTTACGGAAGATTGCTTTGAATACACCAGAATGGGTAAAGCCCCAAAGCAACAAGACGAAAGGGGCTTACTCAAAGAGGGATTTTCGGGCTTCCCTGGTGGCGCAGTGGTTGAAAGTCTGCCTGTCGATGCAGGGGACGCGGGTTCGTGCCCCAGCCCGGGAAGATCCCACGTGCCGCGGAGCGGCTGGGCCCGTGAGCCATGGCCGCTGCGCCTGCACGTCCGGAGCCTGTGCTCCGCAACGGGAGAGGCCACAACAGTGAGAGGCCCGCGTACCACAAAAAATAAATAAATAAATAAAAAGAGGGAGTTTCTTTCTCATGTAAGAAGTGGACTAGCTTTAACAAAATTTTGTAGAAGCATACCCAGCGCTTTTCTATAATTGTTTTCAGCAACTCTTTTTAGAGTGTAATAATTTTGTAGAGAGACAATTCGAACTAAAGCAGAAAGAACTTTTATTTTTCTATCCCTTCACCTATAGCTGCCTCACTTTAGGAAGTAGGTATTTAATAGATGCTCAGTGAATATTTCTAGATGAAAGGCTCACTAGCCTTACCAGGAACTCATAACTGCTAAATATGTTCATTTTCTTCTGATACCTGTCATGGTGGGTTGAGTTTATCACATTACTTTGTGATTTAGTTTAGAAAGCTGTATATTTACAATATATATTCTGATCTATATATATTGTATGCATTTATGTGTACGTATACAATCAGATGTGTGTAGTTCATGTATGCACTTCAGATATTTATGGCTGTATATATGTAGTTTTAGATACACACAAACTCACACAAAGGGTCTAAAATGTGCATTCCAGGAACACAGAAAAGAAAAAGTTATCAGCCACTTAAGTACTGGTGCAGAAAAGAGAAAAAACATTTTAATATGGAACTTTATCATGTGAAGTTTTTAACCACCAGCCAAATATTTTCTGCCATTATCCCTCTACCAACACTAATCCAAAAAAATAAAATAATGAAAACAAAGTTCTGCTTACATGGAAAATATGGTGAAGATCCTCTGTAACCCAGTAAGGCTATATTTTTGGTCTTGTGTGCTGTGCACATGCTAAGAACTTGCTCTGTATTCACAGTACCCTGTGCCTGGAATTTTTTTTCTTTTTCATGTTGAGTTAGGCCTAGGAAGACAGTGACAAGTAGAATGGAGGGTTTTGATGCATTTTCTACTTAATAAAACAACAGGTGATTGAAATATATTTGAATTCCCCAGAAAGAATCAGTGAAATCTTGAAAGTTGTTAGTATTCACCCCTTTAACAGAAAGTCATACAAATTAGCATCTTCCTCCTAGATTTGGCTTCAATTATAGAGCAAGGTCGATTGGGTGTGTAAAGGTTTAAGGTAAGCAGACACCGTGGGATCATGCCGAGTGCCTGATCAATTAAATGGTGGTCATATAAAACAGCAGTCCTGGGACAGAAATCAAGGCCATAAAATAGTTCAGCCAGAGCTGTCTGTATGGGTCCATTCGGGTGAAAGGCTGATTGTGGTCAGACAAGAGCAAGGAATCTTCTTCGATCAGGAGAGTGAGTGGGTGATGCCAAGGGGTGATCGAATCAGGCCGTTTGTTTACATCCATCAAATGGGGTTGGGCGATACCTGGAGCTCTGGGCAGAAAGGAATCCCTGGAGCTTTGGAAGGTGCTTCACAATAGTGAAAACTAGTGAACGTGTCTGCAGTGTTTCATGACGCCAGGGATACACTCTGGCTGTCACTTTAAGGGGAAAGTGATTGAAGATGCTGGTAAGTCACATTTGTTATTTTAAATGCGGAAGATAATGCTTTAGGGAGAGTATAATGCTTGCCCAAGGTCATGTTGACAAAGAAAAAACAGGGACTAGAAATTATTTTTTTCTAGATTCCAGTGAATATTCTATATACCACACTGCCTCTTATTTTTCTTTTTAAAAATAGTTTAATAGGGCTTCCCTGGTGGCGCAGTGGTTGAGAGTCCGCCTGCCGATGAGGGGACATGGGTTCGTGGCGTGGTCCGGGAAGATCCCACATGCCGCGGAGCGGCTGGGCCCGTGGGCCATGGCCGCTGAGCCTGCGCGTCCAGAGCCTGGGCTCCGCGACGGGAGAGGCCACAGCAGTGAGAGGCCTGCGTACCGCAAAGAAAAAAAAAGAAGTTTAATAACTGTTGTTTTAAAAGCATAGAAGAGACAGCCACCTAGTGTTTGTTTAATTTCCCCCACTGTTTGTAAACATTTGAGTCTATGTAAAATATATGTGAAAAAAAGAGTATTATTTTGAGCCTAGCATCACTCATTGTGGGCCTCTTCATCCATGTCACCATGACGAATGGCGTGATTCATCCAACTCAACACCATGTAATGATCCCTTGAAACGTCTGACCTTTTGCTCCTTAGATCAATGAGTTGAGATCAGCCGAAAACATAGACCTCAAGTGTTTGGCACTTGCTCTCTTCTCATTATTGTTTAAAAAAATAAAATGTTTACAGATGCACAGTTTTTTCCTGCTCTCATTCCCTGCCCCCTTATTCATTTTATCTGGCTACTTCCTCTTGGTCTTTGTGGCCTGACTTTGTTGCACCGTCTGGAAGTATTGTCAGCTGCTAGCAGACTTTGTCAGCCATGTTTAGATGAAAACACGGTCTGGAAGTGAGTTCAATCAATCAGCAATCTCTTCCTATACACATATGCTAGTTTCTCCATTTCAGGGTTAGGCCCGTTAAGTCGCACTCCCACTGGTAAGAAAAAACCATCAGCTTGGAAGTTTTTATCGGGAGGTATGGCAGGCTGACTTCTAGACGGCACCTGTGACTTTCTGCCCCAGGTGTTACTGTCATTATTCTGTCACATTGTGTACATGCCCAAAGGAACTTCGCAGATGGAATTCAGGTTCCTAATCACTTGACCTTAAGAGAGGGGGTTATGAGGACAGGACTAAGCTAATCGCAGAGCCCTATGAAAGCACAGTTTTCTCCAGCTGGTAAACGAAGCTAAGGAGAGATGTACAGAGGGCTCGGAGGCAAGGGGCGCAAGGAGAGCGACATCACATCAGAACACACGAGAGTGTTCAGCTGTGCTTTAGGAAAGGACTCTAGTGGGCATCGGGGCTCAGTAAGGAGAAGAGTGGCCATGACAGGGAGCACGAAGGAGGAGAGATTGCTCGGCTGAAAGAGGATAGAGCAAACTGAAGGGCACCTCCAAGCCTTGCCGCCTCTGTAAGCTGTGGGAGAAAAAGGAGGGCTGCACGTGAAGCCGTGTCATCCTGCAAAAACTAGGTTTGTGCCAAGGAAAGAAGGTGAAGAGAATCTCCAGGGAAGATGTGAGGACGAAGAGGGGTTGCTGAGCATGGAAACCTGGTGCAAAAGCACTGTGGGGGGCTTTAGAAGGGGGGTGGGGAGGGACAGGGAGGCAGGCTAAAGGAGGGGTAGGGTCAGTACCAGGATGAGGGCAGGCAGACGGGCAACCCGCTGGGGTCCCCTGATGGCACCCGATGTTGCTTGTTCTCCTAGCCCCTTAGGACACAGTGTGGGAAGGGGGCACCGGGCGGCCCTTTACTCCCCGAAGCTCTGGAGGGGCAGGCTGCCAAGCACAGGGCACGTTCTGTCAGGCGGTGTCGAGTTCAACACTGAACCCAGGGATACGGTCCATTAGTTCACTGCTGTAACCCAAGGCCATGGGATAGTGCCGGGCGCATGGCAGGCGCCCCATCCACGTTTGCTGAATGAATCATGAGCACTGTGTCTTTTCTGTGTCTAGTCTTCCACCACCTAGAGTGGGGGGAGTTCAGAAACTGCCTCTTCTCCCCGGCACGCCAGGTATAAACTAAGTCAGACTGCCCAGGACGTCTCAAAACCCATAACCTCGATGCTTGTGTAAAAGCAAGATTTGGATTTGTAGTTATATTTTTGTTTCTTTACACAGAGAAACCGTCCGTGTGTGAGAACTTCTGATTTCCATCACCCCACACCCACCCGGCTTCTGAACCCACAAAAGAGTCTTGATACTCCCGCAGCCTTGCCCCTTGTAGCAAAGGGCAGCTTCTGTCCGCTCGCTCCTCCTCGGTAGCTGGGCCGTTCCTGAGCTCCCTGCTGCTCTTGCACTCTGTATCTAAATCCTTCACGTACTTCGCAGGCTGTGTCTTCCAGCTCCCTGCAAAATACAACGACTTTTCACCACTTCTGCCCCTACCACCCTAAACCAAGTTACCACACAAGCATCGTAACTCACCTTGAGGGCTGTGAGGGCCGTCTAACTGGTCTACCCGTTTCTACCCTTGTCTTCCTACTCAGCCACAGTGAGTCTGTTAATGTATAAATTATCATTCTTCTATATTAAACTGTATGTTATTGTACTCACATATTTCAGCGTCAGTCATAACAAAGCCCTGTGTTGTCTTCCTTCTCTATCGGAAAGAAATCCACAGTCTATACCGGCGTCAGCTACGTGGTCTTCTGCCCAGCTGTCTCTCCGATGTCATATCAGCCTCTTTACCTGTTGTAAAGAGGTGGGGCCAAGCACACCGCTGTGCACTGGGGGGTGTTTCTGCTTACTCTCTCCTCTACCTAGACCTTCTCCCCGCCAGGTGCTTGCACTGCTCCCTCCTTTACTGCCACTATCAGACTTTTCTCTCTGGCTGCTGTGTCGTAAATTCCGCCCACCCTATCACTCTTTAGCCCCACAACCTGGCACATTTTTCCTGCTAGCTTTCCTTATCACTTGCCCTGTTATACATTCTGTGTATTTATATTGTAACTGCGTGATTGTTTTCTGTCTCTCCACGCTGGAATGTAAGCTCCACGGGAGTAGAGCTTTCTCTATTTTGTTCATTGCTGTATTCCCAGTTTCTGAAACTGGGCCTGTTATTTAATAGGTATTTAATGATGGTAAATGAAATGAATGGATGGCTTTATTCCTTTCCATAAAAGTCATTAGAGACTTGGCTTAAAGATAGAGTCTTTCAGGAGAGAATGTCAATTTTGTTTCATGAAGAGAAACAAAGAAAGGGAGAAGGAGCAAGGTGAACATGAAATAAGCATGTGATTGGCTGGACAACAAGTCAGGGAACAAGGAGCTGAGGTGCACTTTAATCTGTACGTGAGGACGTTGAGACCAGAGAACGTAAACGCTCTTTCAAGCTCCAACAACTACGTGGCAGCCTGGCTAGAACCAGAACTGTCTTTGAACTGTGTGAAACATAACACCACCTCCAAGAGTTAGAAGTAAGAGACCTGGGAGGCAAGGGAAGAGTAGAACTCTTTATCAGTTGCACATTGGCCAGTCACAGTGCTAGACACGTGCATTATCCTTTCAAATGCATTTACTTCAGAGAAGGCCAATACACATATAGAGAACAGAACAGACTGCCAGTTTGTCTTATGTTTTTCATGATGGGTGAAATGTCTTTGGTTCATAACAATTAATTTATAGTTAAGCTTGAAGAGGCAAAAACACATTAATTTTTTACAATGTAGCATTGAAGGAATAAGCATAAATAAAAATTACAAATAAAACATGTAAAGCAATAGCATAACGTTAAGGGGAAAGGTTTATTTTTGATTGTGTTAAGGAGGAGAAAATATTGGGTAAACAAGTACAAATGATACTCCATGACGCAAGTTTTAACTGTGGGTAAAGCCAACAAAAATAATGTAGAACGTCATCGTAAAAGAGTGTACACGGAGATTCACTAAGCTAGCATGTCAGCCAAGTCAGCCTCATGTATTGTCACACTGGATGACGTTTATATCTGCTGGTCCACTGCGAGGTGATTTATACGGCTACGTCATGCTGATCATCTCTTACCAATGTCCTCCCTCACCCTTGCCCTGTGGTTTTGAAGCATTGTTAGCTTCATCTAAGAGCACATTTGGTTATGAGCTAGTAAAATCCTTACACATGATATTTAAACAAGAAGTCAGTGACATACCATGTCGGCACAACCCCCTTTATCTAACTGTTAAGTTGGACAAGGTAAACTCTAAGAGTCGGGGCTTGGTCAGATCAAGGCTAGGTCTCCTGTAAATTAAAAAGGTGTGTCTCTCCCATGACCGCTTGCATCTGGGAGGCTGGTGTCTGTTTCAAACCTGCCTCTTCTCTGCTTTGCTCGCTAGGCTCTGTGAGTCTTAAAGTGGCCAGCTGGCTGGTCAGTGTCTCCCCACAGCTCGACTCTTTCTTTTACCAGTTTGAATTGGTTACTTTGCCGCTGGCTCTTCTCAAAACCTCAGAACTATCTCCACTCTCCTCCCCCTTGCTGCTTATGTCTTTCAGTAGCGAAATTCTGCCGATTTGATCTCTCAGGGACTCGTAGGATCCGCTTCTAGTTCCCCGCCTCCCTGCTCAGACTTACAGCCTCTCTTTCATTTTCCGACAGCTGTCTCTGCCTCCGGTCTCTCCCACTCTGATCCATCCCGAATATGTCAAGAGAGTTACCTTCGTAGAGCTAAGCCTTCTCATTGCCTCTCACACCTATAAAGTACATTCCAACGTTCAAGTTGACATGCGGATTCCCTAGGCAGGACTAGTCCACCCTTTATCCTCATTTCACATCCTCCCTCCCCGACACTGAAATCTCAGCCCCACAGAAACCTGCCCACCCTCCAAGTACACCGAGCACATTCCTACTTTGGTGACTTTCTTCCAGCTGTGTAACACCTTAAACCTGCTCAAACCTTATGACTACCCTGACCTTTTCTTTTTAACTGATTTATAGCATCATCAAAATCTTCATGGTACCCTATCTCGTTACGTGTTTGTATGCATCACAGTAAATCAATTATACTTCAACCAAAAGATAAAGACACCACTACACACCCATCAGAATTCTTAAAATTAAAAAGACTGACATTACCAAGTGTCAGAGAGGATATGGGGTGACTGGAAGTCTCATGCACTGCTGGCGGCAGTGTAAGTTTATACAACCACTCTGGGAAGCTGTTTGGAAGTTCCTAATAGACACACACCTACCCTATGACCTAGCATTTCTCCTCCTTGGTATATATCCAAGGGAAATGTGTACGCTCCCCAAAAGATAGCCCCAAACTGGAAACAACCCAAATGTCTACTAACAGGAGAATGAATAAACAAATTGTAGTATATTCCCATAATCAATGCTACTCAGCAATAAAAAGAATAAGATACTGATACCTGCAAAAAATAAAAACATAAAGTATGTGTGTCATATATTAGTCATCATTGTCACCTACCCCTACTTAAAAGAATACCTTGGACATAGTAGCAGCTCAATAAAATATTTATGCTGTTTCCTTTAGATTCGTGACTGAAGTTTGTCCCAGAAAAACACACAATGTATCCCTGATATCCATAATAAAATACTCTTTGTGTGATATTATCATGGCTTTAACTAGTGATCAGTTTAATTGCAAAACACCTACCCTAAAAAATCAATTTATCCCTGCAAAAAAATAAAAACAAAGTGAGTGTGTCATATATTAGTCATCATTTTAACATACCCACTACTTAAGAAAATACCTTGTACATAATAGCAGCTCAATAAAATATTTGTGCTGTTTCCTTTTGATTCATAACTGAGGTTTGTCCCAGAAAAACACAGGATGTATCCCTGATCATATTCTCCATAATAAAATACTCTCTATCTGATGTTATCCTGGCTTTAACTAGTGATCAGTTTAACTGGGGAGCACCTACCCTAGAAAATCAATTTATCCTAAAGTCAGCATCTGATAATGAATTCATATATTTTCTCTCAAATAGGTCAGTTCCATTTTAGTTTGGCTCCTTACTAAATAAGTTCAGTAAGTTACCTGTGAAAATGTTGGCACTGAGACTGGGTGGTGATGAGAAATTTGTGGTCTGGGGCACTTTTAGGAACCCCTAACCCACATCACAGAGGTGAGTTCATGGGTCAGGATGCTGGCACTTCTCTGAACCAGGTACAGCCAAGGAGAGGCACATCTAAATCTCCCACAGGTCTTAGCACAGTTGTGAAAGCACAGCAGAGCTTTGTTGTTGAGTCACCAGCTGTTAACAATGAGCAAGTGTGTTTGAGACATTCAATTTCTGGATGAGATGATATTACAGCTCACTCCATTCGACTAGAGGAAGTTATGTGACCCTTCAAATTCTACCCGAGAGGATAAACTACTTCTTCTCTTCTCCAACGTGCAGTCGAGTTGTAGAAAGAGAGTAGTTTTGGTAGGTTCTGTGTAGAATCAAGAAAAGAAGGGTTAATGAAGAATGAATTCAGCATCTGCATAAGAAAAGAGTCTGCAGTGGAATTCCCTGGTGGCGCAGTGGTTAAGAATCCGCCTGCCAATGCAGGGGACACGGGTTCCCAGATCCTTGGTCTGGGAAGATCCCACACGCCGCAGAGCAACTAAGCCTGCGAGCCACAACTACTGAGCCTGTGTGCCAGAACTACTGAAGCCCATGCACCTAGAGCCTGTGCTCCGCAACAAGACGAGCCACTGCAATGAGAAGCCCACGCACCGCAATGAAGAGTAGCTTGCCACAACTAGAGAAAGCCCGCGCGCAGCCACGAAGACCCAATGCAGCCAAAAATAAATACATAAACTTTAAAAAATAAATAAAATGAAAAGTCTACAATGAGTTATGATCCTTTGAGAGATAAAGTACCTTCCTTCTTCTTATCTTATGCCTACCAAGTCTTCCTCATGTGTTTGTATACGATGGTAAATAAATCATTGAATAAAACCTAGAAAAAGGTTGATGTTGGATGAAAATAATCTCATAGTTTTATATATATATATACACATACACACACACACCTTTAGATTGTATCTACCTTTATGAAAACCATTAATCAGTAAAATTAAAAATTCAGTAATCCAATAACATATAATTAATAATTGCTGTCTGTTTAAGAAGTTAAACTACCAAAATTCAAGGTCATGGATAGGTCAGCTACACTGAGATTCTAGGTCCACAGATGTAATTATCAAGACTGCCTTGCTAGATATGAGGGCAGCTGTTTAAAGTCTGCACAATTTCCCATCTTCAAACTTAGACTTCCGATTTAGAAAAAAAGTATTTATCCAATTTCCATTCATACAAATCAGAGGGAAAACATAGTTAATTTTAAATAACTATTTTAGCAAATGTGGTGTTTCCTTCATAACAAAAATGGAATAGAACTTAATTCTAAAAGTGCCTCTTACGAGTTTTCTCTACCGCCTCGCAAGTTGTTGCAGATGCGCTGGTTCACAATAACACGCGCCTGTCATCCCACCATCTCTGTGACGCAGGAGCCCAGATGTGGCTTAGCTGGGTGTTCTCAGTCTCCCGGAACTGCAGCCGAGGTGTCGTCTGGGCTGTGTTCTCACATGGAGGCCCGAATGGGGAAGAGTCTACCTCCAGGAGCACTTAGGGTGTTGGCAGAAGCCACATCCTTGGGGCTGAACGCACGAGGCCCTGACTTTTTACTGGCTCTTGGCTGGAGGCCACTTTCACACCCTCAAGGCTGCCCACAGTTCTCAGGCACGTGCCTTTCTCTGTGTGCAGTTCACGACGGGGCCGTTTGCTGCTTCCGGGCTGGTATGGGCTTCTCTTCAGGACTCTAAGCAGGCAGTCTGCTAAGATGGAGTCTCATGTAGTGTCACCAGTGGATTCTGCAGTCCTTGATATTCTGTGGTTAGAAGCAAGCCCCTGCCCACACTGAACGGGAGGGGATACAGATCTTTAGCACCAGGGAGGCCAGCTTGGCAGCAGCCTATCACAGCACATGCTTCAGAAGACTTCCCCTCTCTCTCTGGCTTTCTCTCTCTCCCTCTTTCTAGGTGTATATATATAATTTGCCTATATTCTTGTATATGTAATTTGTATATTTCTGTCTAATATTTGTGTTATCTAAAAAAATGGTTTAAAAATTCTAACAAAAGCCTTGACTCTTCCTTGAGGTTTTCAGCATAGTAAATATGTTTCCCTGAACACATCTTAGATACCTTTTTTTTTTTTTTTTTTTTTTTGTGGTACGTGGGCCTCTCACTGCCGTGGCCTCTCCCGTTGCAGAGCACAGGCTCCGGACGCGCAGGCTCAGCGGCCATGGCTCACGGGCCCAGCCGCTCCGCGGCATGTGGGATCTTCCCGGACCGGGGCATGAACCCGTGTCCCCTGCATCGGCAGGCGGACTCTCAACCACTGCGCCACCAGGGAAGCCCTAGATACCTAATTTAATCCCATTAGTCTTCCTCATGTTTGTCTTTTCATTCCATGCGCCTTGAATCAACTCTGCTTTGTGTGTGTGTGTGTGTGTGTGTGTGTGTGTGTGTGTATGCATGCGCGCACGTGCGTACTACATCTTAAAAGAGTGTTACCAAATTACCTGGATGTTTTAATGACTTAATGAAAGGAGATAAGAACAAGCTTACAGAACAACAAGAAAAAATTACCGTCCAAAGACTTGCTAACCCCTCCTACAACTAACATGTTCCTTACGTGATAAAGTTTTTGTTAGAGTTAAGAAGGGTTGATTATTCATTGTTAGATACAGCCATTTCACCGGAATGGACCGCATTAATCTAAAAGGAACCACAAAGAAGATTCTTTTATTTCAACTTCACTGCATCCAGCCATAACAAAGCCATGGAAAATTCTTACTTGGAATAGCTCCCCTCAGTCAGACACTCCATTTATGGGTACAGGATTTTCGTTGTGATTCAGACATGAAGAGAAATGTGAAGTGATGTATATACGTTTGCTCTGTTTTATACAATGAACGTATAAAACAAATAGGAATGTTTTATGTGTCTTTGCTGTGGCTCAGAATTAAAGCCATTACCTCCGGGGCTATTTCGACATGTCAAGAGTTTCCAGGTACAGATTTGTATCCAGCTCAAAACCATTACTCACAGCTTTCCCCTCACCCGTATGTTACTGCTGCTGCTCTCACCTGCTTCCATCTTCTCCTCCAGCTGCTTGTTCTTACTTGCGTCATGGCCACCTCTCCCTTCTCCACCCTGAACGTTCATCCCCGGACACTTCTCCTCCTCAACCTGCTGGGAAATCTCAGCTTCTTGTTCTGGGCTCTGTGCTGGGGAGTGTCAAGTTGGATGTCCAACCCCTCACAGCTACCGCGTATTTCAGACTGTTAGAAGGGCAGAATAGTGACCCTACCCGCCAAAGATTCTAACTCCTGGGATCTGTGAACTTGTTGCTTTACGTGGCAAAGAGGAATTAAAGTTGCAGATGGAGTTAAGGCTGCCTGTCTGCCGACACAAAATAGATTATCCACGCGGATCCAATGTAATCACAGGGATCCTTAAAGTGGACGAGGCAGACAGTGATGCAATATGAGAAGCCCTTGACCAGCCGTGGCTGGCTTTGAATGTGGAGGAAGGGGCCATGAGCTAAGGAATGTGGGCAGCCTCTGGATGCTGGAAGAGGCTAAAGAGTGCATTCTCCCCTGTGTCTCCAGAAGGAAATGCATCCTTGCAGACATCTTGATTTTGGCCTGGTGAAGCCCATTTTGGACTTTTAACCTTCAGAACAGTAAGGTAATAAATTTGAGTTGTGTTAAGCCACTGAGTTTGTTATAGTATTTTGCAGCAGCCCTAGGAAACGAGTGCGTAGGTCCGCTTTCTGATGGACACATTTACCTGGACGTGTTACAGATATCCAACTGAATTCTCCAATTCCCTAACTGGAAAGCACCCTGTCCCTTCTGTGCTTCATTAGGAAATACAGTCATCCTCTTTTTCTCTGTCCTCCGTACCCAGTCGTTTATTCCAGATCTGCATCTGCCTCAGGTTCCTTCTGCCACTGCTTTAGTTCAAGCCCTTGTCATTTCTCATCTGCAAGACGCAATTAATTATACTAACCGGTGTCGCTGAACATACTTTTGACCGCCTTAAACCCGTGTCCCACTCATGATTTGTAATCTGTCCCAAACAGAAGTAGGTCTTATCATTGCCCTGCTAAAACTCTTGTATTGGTTCCATCACCTGAAGAATAAAGTGAAGGCTGGCCGCCATGCAGACGTGGTGTTCAGTGATCCATCCCCTGTCCTGCCATTCTCCATGTCCCTCACATTCCAGCTGAAACTAGGTTGCAGTTCTCTTAGGCCATGCTCTTTGACGTCTCCCTGCATTTTCCCACTGTCCTTCAGGCTCAGGCACCATTATCCTCAGGAAATCTTTCTTGAGTCCTCTAGTTGGGAGTAGTGTCCATCCCTTGGATTCTGGTAGCATCCTCCAGCTACCTATGTAGGACCATACTCACCATTTCAAATTAGCACTATTTTTAAATCTGAGTGAAAAAAGGTTGCCTTTCTAGATCAGAACATAGAATACTTAAAACGAAATTCATCCCCTAATAAAACTTTGTGACATTTTGATGGAGAGATGAGGGGACGCTTTAATGACACGGATATATTGGAAAATAGCGAAGCTATTTATATACCTTCAGCCAGATAGCAATGGCATTTATCTAACTAACCAGGATCGTCTAGGTCCACAGCTGCCAGCAATGGTTCTCAACCTGAGCTGAACATTAGAACCACCTGGGTGGACGAATTACGAGAAGTAGCTGGGGATGGGACCCAGGCATCAGCGTTATTTCAAAGTGCCTGGGCAAATCTAAAACGCAGCCCCTGCAGCAGAGAAATGCCCAGGAAGTGTACAGGATGAGGGGAGTCCCCACTGAGCTGAGGACATTCAAAATGTAAAAGGGATTCATTCTGTAGCCACACCTTCCTCCTTCCAGCTTTATACGTGGCCTTTCTGCTTCCCAGGCCCTTCTCTTTGTTTCTGCTCTCTCATTGTAAGCGGTCTCATCCATTCTCCTCGCGTCAGATGCCAGTTACAGGTTCATAGCACCTAAACGTATCCTGTTAGTGTAGAGTTCTCCTACGAGCTACAGAACTGTATCCAACTGGTTGGGGGTTTTTTGTTTGTTTTTGTTTTGTTTTGACATTTCTGCTTAGATAGATCCCAAACTGATCATTTAATTTTGCCTAAAAGTATCTACTCAGTTTTCCAGATCTTAATAAATGATACCACTATCCGCCCAGTTTCTTGAGCCAAACACCTCCGAGTCACCCTTTCATTCCTTTGCTTCAACCCCCAAGTCCCCGTGCTTGGTCTCTCGAGTGTATCCCAGCGGGTCCATTTTCGTCATCTCTACTGAATCTGGTTCAAATGTCCATCATCTCTTCCCTGGACCTAGTGATAACTTCCTAGATGGCCCCATGATTCTGTCCTGCTTGTCTACGATTCATGTTCCACCAGCAGCCAAAGCAAAATCCTTAAAAACAATTGGACAAAAGCCTCTCTCTCTGTAAAGTCTTTGATGACTTCCTTTGGCACTTCTGCAAGACTCTGCACATTCCAGCCCTGCTGAGACATTCAAGCCCATCTCGACCTGCTTCCTTCAGGAGGTTGATTCGTCTGTGGACTTGTTTATTGACGAGGCAGGTTAGGCTCTCAGCACGGAGACCTTTCTGTTCTGATGCTGTGCCCCTCACAGCCCCTGGGAAATAGTCGTCATTCAACATAAACTTGTTTTGTGGAAAGGAGGGCGAGGAGATAGCCCCACGGTGAGACCTAATTTATCTTTGTGGACCATAATGCTAGCTCGCAGTTTATGATTTGGGGGAAAACGTGCCATTTTTCAAAGATAGGAACCTTTCCGCAGGGGGAAAAAAATAGCATAGCATGAAATGCTGAGGAATACATTTTTTAAAACTATGTTATGGAAATACCTTAGAGATGTGACGATGCAGAATACCTCTTTGTGTCTTCGGAAAGCACAAGGATTTAAATACGGGATACAGTTGCTGGAAAAGGGTAGCACAGTAATGGAAAGCAAACATACTCGTCCAGATCACAGTGAAGGAAGGTTTTCATGGCGGCAGAAACTCAGGTTCCCTCAGGAACTGCCCAGGGTCACTTCCAAACCTAACTTCGGTTTTGCTGAAATAAGATATACAAGCTGAATATGAGACACGAAATGTGGATAAGTGGTAAGGAGTTTTGAGAAGCTGTGTGTAAGGGGAGGCAGTCTTGACGCACGTCACTCCAGCCATCGAGGTCAGTCTGAAGATATCACTATGAAGAGGTCAATAGAAGAAATTTCTGTGTAACTTAACCCTCTTCATCTCCCCAGAAGCCTCCATGTTGTTGGATTTGTTTGGGACACTCTGTGAAGGGACTAGTTTATTTTAGGGAAAGTGTTTGTGGGAGTGCTCATACTTTTTGAGTTGCACTTGGGAAAATTTTTTTTTTTTTTTTTTTTGCGGTACGCGGGCCTCTCACTGTTGGGGCCTCTCCCGTTGCGGAGCACAGGCTCCGGGCGCGCAGGCTCAGCGGCCATGGCTCACGGGCCCAGCCGCTCCGCGGCATGTGGGATCTTCCTGGACCGGGGCACGAACCTGCGTCCCCTGCATCGGCAGGCGGACTCTCAACCACTGCGCCACCAGGGAAGCCCGGGAAAAGATTTTTTAAGACATGCTTACTTCTTGTAGGGTGGACCTTTACCTGGTGCCACGAAAGGGATTTGGGGAACGTTACCCATCACACTCCAGACAGGAGACAAATACCACACCAGTAATTGGCAGAGGGAAAAGTAAACAATTATTTTGACAGCTAATGAAGGTCAACTATGAAGAAAAGGCAGAAGAGAATCTATCTAGAGAATACGATAGGGCCCGAGGAAGAGTGTTGAAGGTGGGAGGGAATAAATTTGGGAAGGAGCTCCTCCCCGTGGATGGGATTCAGACTCATTGGAGAGGGTGTGGTTGCAGCCCACTGTGGATAAGTTTTGGTTTGCCCGGGAAGAGGACTGGTCCAAATTAGCGGGTTAAAGCTAGTGAGGAACAGAAGTTGCTGCAGGGTGACCACCGCTGGGTGGCCCGTGCAGACCCCTGGAAACCTGGTCATAGGAGCATCAAGGGAGGGGAGTCATTAGAACCTGGAGAGGAAGAAGCCCCTTCCCCCTGCAGGGTCCCTCCTGCACTGTCTACTGACAAGCCTGACATTGTGCATGTGCGTCAGGAAGAGTGTTTGAAGGGCCCAGCTCCAGGCTTCACTAGGCAGGGCAGAGAAGGGTGATCGGACGTGGAGAGCGACTCTACTTGATGACTGACATGCGAGCAGCCTCCTGCACGTGGCACAGGCCCTGTCACTACCGGGAAGACCTCAAGCGACAGGTCCCTGCGCACAATTCGTCCTCCTGGGTTAGGAGAGTTGGGGGTTGTGACGAAAAGGCAAACATTGCCTTTACATGTGCAATGTCAACTGTAGCTTATCTACAATTAACCACGTTTGATTTAGAGTCAAAAGGGAATGATTGGTGATACCGCATCCCAAATTATTATTTTAAAAGATTGCCAAGGGGTGATCTGTTTCTACGTTCCCTGATGATCTCAGGAATGAGTATTGAGAAACTGGTGATCGTGTGAATTCTTCAACATAAGTTACGGGATACAGACTGCTCTGCAGGTTATGAAGTAAAGGCTGTTCCTTATGCTGCAGTTATTTCCCCACCAGTCTCGCTTGCTGAGTTCCTTTAGTCCTTTTTGTCACAGTAAACCATTGGGTTGAAACTACTGGCATACTTTTATCCCAGAATCAGGGATTATGGATTTTAAAATGGTCTCCATGTATTTATATACATAAACTCCATAAAATTGTTTGCCAGAACTATAAATGTTTTTAAGATCCAAATTTATAAACCTGAGAAGAACTAGAAACTTGAAATAAAATAACCATAAATCAAATATTGGCCCGTTGAAATAATTTTTTAAAGAAAATATTTATTCCTAGAAAGGATGAGTGATACATAATTTACTGTTGATTATATACTGTTTTTATATTTATAGCTGTCACAATAGATAGAACCATTATATATATAATGTGTGTGTGTATATATATATATATATATATATATATAGCTATAACTCATAGAAGTATATTTTCATACAGTTTTTATAGACACTAAATTTTACATTTTTACACATAAAATCTAATTTGGAAACAATATGTTCGGGCCAAAACAGCCTTGCTCATTTTAGTTTTCAACATTTCCATAACTTGTATGGATTTTATTTCAAACCATGTAAGGCATCCAGTTGGCAGCTGAATATTTAGTCAACACAGCCAAATTAATACTAATGCAAGGTAACCAACTGTCTTTCAGAACAGGCTGTAAACTTTTGGACTTCAGACTTAGAAGAGAAAAAACAAATGAAAGGGAAGGAGGGGAGAGGAGAGAAAACCTTTTAGCCTCTAGACGTACAGGAAGGTATTGTGAAAAGCACTTCAGAGATGGCCCGTTTATTAGCATGAATAACTTCTTCCTGCTTCTCAAGGATCGAACAGCTCCACTTTGCAAATGTAGCAGGTTCACAGTCTTGTGGGCCGAGGCAGAGGAGTGCCTCTTCCTTCCTCAGCAGTTTTATAAAGCGTTTGTTAATTGCTGCTCTTATGACCCCTACCCCATTCTCACATTTGACATTTTCTAATTTAAAGATGATGGTAGATTTTTCTCTTTAACTGCCTGTTCTAGAAGAAATTCTTCTCTTTGCTTTCAGCAGCAGGTCAGTACACCTCTACATCCCACTTTTATCGTAATCGTAGAGAAAGGAAGGAGGATTCTTGATTGTTTTCAGGTCCTGTGTCTCTCTTACGTCCCACACTTAGGAGTGTCTTCTCAGATGAGGATTCTCTTAAACTGGCTCTGGAGCCGAATTGAAAGGACAGCTAATGAAAGCATCCTACTCATTTCCAGAACAAATAAAGCAAGCGAATGAACACCCAGCCAGCTTTCCAGGCCATACAACCTTGTCAGCTGGACGTTTGTTTCTTTTTTCTTTTTTTTTTCCTTAAAGAGCTTCAGTTCCCTCCACGCACAAGGATCCCTTGCCGTCTGCCAGCGAGTCTGTCCCCACGGTGTTGATATTTGATGTTGAAAGCAGTGGAAAAGCAAACTTCTACCAGGGTGACCTCACCTAGATGACCTCCCAGTGCCTTAGAACGGGAATGACCGTCCTTGGTTATGAATGACACTCAGGATGAAAAGTGACTGTCCCCCCAGGTCTCACAAGTGTGAGAGCAGATGTTCCTTTCCTCCTAGTCCTAAGTGCAGTGGTGAGCAGCTCTGAACATCTGCCTGAGCCATTGCTACTACCTCCTCACCGACTAGTATCAGTAGCATTACTCTTAGTGTCTAGGCTGGTTTGGCACTGAGTTTGCATGTTCTGTGAACCCCCTGCTATCAGGACAGATAATCCATTTGGTCTGATGAGCACTGACCTCTGGAAAGCCGAGAGTTTCCTTTTGTGAATTTGCGGGTATGTCAAAGAAACAAATGAATATTAGTGAAGGCGTTATTATATATTCAGGCCAGTTGGATTCAGGTCTGAAGTGATTTGAAGTCAGATTAAACAAATGTTAATTATTATCATCCTCAGAAAACATTTAAAAATAAGTCTGCCCTTCTGTGCTCTTGGCGTCCTTTGGGAATGTTATCGTGGTGTAATTCAAGCATGAGTACCTAATGAGATAGAACCTGTAGTTCTTTTTTCTCCAAACTCCAGAATATTTGCAACGAGTTAATCTTCTCAAAAGGAAACCAAGAGTTTCATGGTTCCCCACAGGTAATTCGGTTTGGAGCAAGTGTGAAAAGGTGAGCTGAAATGAAGCACAAAATAGGAAACAGTGGATTCCCGAAAACCAAGCCGCAGGTGAGGCGGGCCGGGGCCCCCTGCGTCCCCAGGCTTGCTGGAGCTATCTGGTTAATTTATTTCTGGGGTCTAGTTTTGTAGCAGCAGCCCACCATACTCAGCATGAATTCTGCCTCTGAAATATAATTACCAAGATGTGAAAAATGATGGAATTCTCTGAAATGATAAAATAGCATCTGTTAAGGTAACTTTTGGCCAGGTTCCCAGCTTTTCATTACTTAAGAGGAATAATGATGTGTTAGTCGCTGTGAAAAAAAGAAAACTCTGAGAAAATGTTAATCATGACTCAAGTGTAACGCCATCATGTACCTCTCAGAACATCCCACCACTAATTTCTTTGGCCTTTACAGCTATTTCGTGCCCCTCTGAAGTGTGATTTTGCAGTGAAAAAATACTTTACCTACAGAGTTTACTGTTAGCCACTAAGTTCCCTTTATGGTTGATTCCTTATCATTTCAGTGAGGGAGTAAATAAAAAGAAAAAAACGTGTCAAAATGATGTTTTAAAGTAACATGTACCCGAGGGACAGAGTGGCATGAAAGTTTGGGGCTGAGGGTAGGTAGTTCCAGTTTTTAGAATATTGTCCATATGTGGGATTCTACCAACACCGACTCAAAGCATTTTAGGTTTCCATCATCCCCAGTAAATGCCACAGCTCTGTCCTCTTTTTCTTCTGTAGTGTTCAGCACTGCCAGATGAAACACAGGACACCCAGGTAAATCTGAATTTCCGACGAACAGTTTTTTCATTTGAGCATGAGATACACATACTCTAAACAATTAACTGCTGTTTATCTGAATCTTAAATTTAATGTGATATCTTGTGTTTTTATTTGCTAAATCTGACAACCCTTGAAGTGGTACCTGTTTTCACACATATGAAGTCACTTGGTCAATAAAAGCAAAGTTGATTCAATATCACAGCACAGCAGCTGCTCTGTATGAGGGAAAATACAGTAAAAGTTATGTGTTTTGGAGAGGAAGTCATATAAGTATGGGAAGTAGAGCATATTGTAATTCATTCTTGAAGGTTCAGAATTCACATGACTACATTAGCATCTCTAAGAATTTCTAAACTGGGGAAACAGAAAATTTTTCTATAGCCCAGAATTGATTAATCTGATTTTACTAGAGAAACTCATTTGTTGCCTTCATTTGGAGGGAGGGGAGGAAGGTACTTCGTGTGTGTGTGTGTGTGTGTGTGTGTACACATGCACATGCGTGCTCGTGGTTGCATAATAGGCCCCTGGGAAATATTAGGAATGAATATGAATCCTGAGATTATAATTTCGGTGTATTCCAACACAACATGAAAAATACCTATTGCCTTTAATTTCCTTTTCCCCACATGTCTCCCGAAATCTTGGCAATTAGGTGAAAAGGGAGGAGATTTTCTCACGTGCATCTAGAGTCATTCTTAGGACTCATATGAAATAAGATTACCTTATTTTCAAATGTATTTCTGGTAAATTGAATGTGAACGGCAGCTAATGTACATTATCTACAGTGAGAAATGTTACAAATGAGAACACGTGGAATATTAGTAACAAGAAAGGGTCAACTTTTGAGAGACTCAGCTCAGCTGTGGATTTTACCTACACCTTACACTTGTTCCCTGTGTGATTATCCATACCTGTGTATGGTATGTAATTCCAAGGTGTTGAAAATAACTCTTGAAAAATCTTTCTCTCCTTATTTCCTGAAGTCTGAAATTCAGCAATTCTGAGAGCATCATGTGGTTTTTCATGTTCGGTACTGTAGTAGTTATGGGTTTGGACTGAGACCTAGATCCAAAGTTAGGTTTTGCCACTAATTTTCTATGTGACCTTGAGCAACATAGGAAGTGTCTCTCCCCAGTTAGCTCATCCGTGTGTGTAATGGTGCTTCCCTCCGAGGCTTCTGAGGATTGCATGAGGTAACGCATGTCCTTCAGCCCGAGTGGAGGGACCGTATCTTTAGTGTTGTGTTGTTCGTTGCTGTTTTATCCTGCTTTGTGTTGTTGCCGCTGCGGCTTGAGCTGTCAAACACCCGTGCTGGGTGGGAAACATGGTGGGAAATGGAAACATTTGTTTCTAAGTGTGGTCCCAGAATTCAACTGAGAGGGTGTTACCCGCGGCTGTCCTTTGCTCTGCACCTCAGGGTGCTTTTGTTCCGGAGAAGGTGCGTGTCCTGCCCTCTCCAGACACAGGTTTTGGTTGACATGGAGGCTGTAGAGAGGGAGGGTGTGGTTCCCTGGCACTTCAGGGTGCCTGCTACTCTTATATTTCTTTTAATACCCTCGGAGTATAAAATTACTGGGTGACACATTTCCCCGCTGAAGACTATAGTTACCTCGCTGTTGTCTTCTGACTTTGAAGTCTGAGCCTAACCTGACTTTCTCCTCCTCCAGTGAAGGTGTCTCGCTTTTCTGTCTAAACACCTGAATGGCTTTTTATCCTTAAAGCAAAAGCTTTGGAATGTATCCCAGCGCCGTTAAGTCTTACCTAATCTCTCCCCAAACTTATGTGTTTTGGATTCGCGTGTTTCCTTTTATATTATTTCAGGAGAAAATTATTTTTTTCGTAATCATCCATTTAACAGTTTAATGTATTAAACAATGTAAATGCCTTGATTTCACATATTTTTAAAATCATTTTCACCATATTTGCTTCAGATTTTAAAAAAAGATACACGCGTGTGATGAACAACCAAGAGACTTAATACTGAAACCTGATGTTATATTGCAGTGTTCTGATGTGCTATGAAAAAAAAAGTTACATTGACATTCTCCCATTCTTCTCCTCCCTCCTCAAGGAAATCAGCTTGTAAAAGTGACACTTGTTCTTCTTGTAAAGGTTTTAAAATATTTTAACTTTAATATGTACGTATCCATAAATTCATGTGTTTCAAAATCCTACTTTATTTGGGGGCAGTCCTTAATCTTTTCATTGGATCATCTTAATCCTTCTTTTTTTTTTTTTTTTGCGGTACGTGGGCCTGTCACTGTTGTGGCCTCTCCCGTTGCGGAGCACAGGCTCTGGACGCGCAGGCTCAGCGGCCATGGCTCACGGGCCCAGCCGCTCCGCGGCATGTGGGATCCTCCCGGACCGGGGCACGAACCCGCGTCCCCTGACCACTGCGCCACCAGGGAAGCCCCATCTTAATCCTTCTTAATGGTCGTCATCTCTCTTTCAGATTTTACTTCAATCACATTGTCCTTTTCAGCTCATTCATTGTGATTCTCTGATGGCTTTCCTTTAAATCCAGTTCCTGGTCCACCCTATCTCGTTTTCTGATGACTCCTTTATTTATTGATTCTGTACATCATGATGCCTTTGTTCCCTTGGTTCTGCAGTCTTTCTTTTTTATCTCAATTCAGTACTTTTATCATCTTACCTCTAAGCTTTTTTTAACCATTGGAAGTCGTGTTCTTAAAAGGCTTTCAAAGAGCTAGCATAAACTTTTGGGGGGGTTTTAAACTTCTCTTATATTTTCTTCCAGAATGGATTTATGCCCTTTTCTCTTTCTCTTTCTCGCACAAGACACTTGGTACCCATCAAGATGTGGCCCTGGAGTCTCCCCTTCCTGCACAGAAGTCAGACTCACCTGCTTGTTCCTTTCATTTCACCTTCCCCCCCACACCCCCCAGAGTGTTTTCTATGCAGCTTTCCAAATGCAGGAGTGTTATTAAGGATTCTCAAGAACTTGCTGACTCTCAAGTATGTTCTCAGAGGGGGACGGGAATAGGCAAATAATTAGAAGTCAGTCCTGTTCTGTTCTATCAGGACTAGTTTTTTTCCCTGTCTAGTACTTTCTGAAAGTTTGTGGTGTAGATTTTGATCAATTTGGGAGGTGATCAGTTTCACTTTTCCTGACATATGTCATTGGAATATGGGTAATTTATCACATGACTTCATTTTACTCTCTTTGCCTGGAAGGAAGGAATGGATATTTTAGAGATGTAAAGAATAATTTATGGATTTACTGTAATTCTTATGAAACTCAACATGTCCCAGACTGAATCCATTACCTTCCCCATCCTCTGTACAGTCTTCTTTTTCTCTTTGTGATCTCACTTGGGGGAACAAGTCTGTCTTCGTTACCTAAGACAGAAACCTCTGAGCATCATGTGATGTTCACAGAGGTACTAGTGTATGGTCAGATTTTTGCTCAGAATGAGATGTTTGGGAAGTGGCTTATTTGTGGAAACAAATTTTTTTAAAGGTAGAATTTTTCCTTTTTTTCTGAAATATAGCATTTAAAAATACAGTTAAATAGCCTCATACTTGTGGTTGCAACTGGGTGTATTGTTAAACAATCCATGCATATGTAAACTGAAAATTCTATTTCAGCAGCTTATGGACAGAAGCCTCCAGAGAGTAGCATTTTCGATTACTCAGCACTTCACACGCATTCTGTGTCTAATGAAATTCACTTTTCGAAGGCCTTGCCTTTTGCCTCACGTTTGTGTTGTGAAGTAGATCAAAACACAGCCTTGAGAGAGACACAAAATCCAATCATTGACCACTTAGGTGATCCTAAGAGTGTTGGTTCCTCCAACAGAGTGAGTCTGTACAGAAGTGAGAATGAAATTACACACTGAATACATGAGTTGGAGCATCCTGGTGATGGAACTGGTTTGGGGTGTTGTAGTCTCAAAGCAGAGTAGGTGATTAGGTAATCTGCAGCCTGGGTAAGGGATGCGGGTTGTGAGATCACAAAATGCGGAGAACATGCAGCCTGTCTCCAACGAGATGAGGGACTGAGAAGAAGTCTTGGAGAAAATGAGCTCTATGTATCTGTGCCCCAGGTCTCTCATTACACGCCTGCTTGCTGAGGAGACACCCTAGGAAGACGCTTACGAAGGTAAGTAAATTACCATAGTTAGCAGAATCCCGCTTTCCCAGGTAAAGGGTGTCCTTACCTGGGAAAGCTGGACACCAAATACATAGAGGCATTAGAGGAACCCATAGGATTCAGACGCATTTTGTGCTAATTTGGGGAGTAAATCAGGGCAGTGTTTAAGAGAACAGCGCCCAATAAAAACCTGAACATATTGGCTCTATAATTCCAATATAAAATATACATTTGAGATGAAAGGTATAAAAGTGTCTCACCAGGCTCATAAAAAAATGTTGGAATGATTGCAAACCAGAGACTTCATAAGCTTATAAGTTTAATTTATTTGATTTACAAAAAATTACTTCTTGGAGACATTTTTTGTTAGAATATCAAAGTCATTTGAGCGGTTCAAACATTACTTTTATAAATGTTGAAAATACTGTTTGGGTTTTTGTTTTTGGGTTTTGTCTGGAGAAAGCTGACCGCTAAGACATCAGCTTCACGTCAGCAGTCCCCATTCTGACCCCATTTTCTCCAGGGTTATCGAAGGTCACCATCTAGCTGTGCCAGAGCCGGGACAGGAAGACCCATTCTTGCTGGATTCTTTCTTCCCCTCAGCGAGCCCCACCCCAGCACACACCCATCCATTATCCTTCATTGTGTCACAGCATTTTCTGCCGACCTGTTTCCCTTCTCTCCATTTCCCGGGATATAGTTACAGGCTGATAGCTCTGCTGGGGCCCCAGACTTGTTCTCTGCCAACCCACCGTGCCAGCAGAGACCGGCAACACTTCCTGGGATACAGCTCAGGCCACTTACAGCATCTCCAATTTAAGAGCCCGTGGTGGCCCCGTGCGCATCCTGAGGCGTCTCAGAGCTCAGGTGCCAGCCCAGCCCTTCTGCAGAGGCAGCTCGGGTTCTCACGGTTGGTCTATCATTCCCCTCCCTGTAAACGGTATGCCTTTCAAGGAGAGATGTCTTGTTCACTGTTACATCCTCTGTACTTTGCACAGCGCTTGGCCCTGTGCTCAGTAAATGTCGAACGAATTCATGAATTGCTAACTAATTAACCGGCTAACTGATAGGCTTCCAACGCCGACATTCCCGTTTACTTATTCCTGTAAGCCAGTGGTCCTCAACTCGTCTTGATTTTGCCCTCCAAGCAACACTTGGCAGTGTCTGGAGACATTCTTGATGGTCATAACCCGAGTGGGGTAGTGATTATGGCATCAAGTGAGCAGAGGCCAGGGGGGCTGCTATGCAGCCTACAGTGTGCACACAGGGCACTTCCTCATGCCAGAGGATTATTAGGGTCAGAGTATCAGTACCGCCGATGTTGAGAAACCCTGATACAGAGTAGCCGTAAAGTGAAACCTGACACAGTGTTGCGTGGATTATTTTTCAGTTGTTAACTAGCAACAAAATAGTTTCTTTTATTCCTAGGTAACTGTGTCTTCCCGAGACTTTAGAGATGATTGTTTAGTAGAACTTTCAAAGTGCAGTGTATTTTTTTTTTATCCCCAGTGGTAAATGTGGAGAATTAGTGGAAGTACTACTATATCACGATTCCAATTTGCTCCCCTTTAAACACTGAAATGTGTCTCAACTTGTGTTCTCTATTGCTTCTTTAGATTTACAAGCAAAACAGACTCAGCTTCCTTTTCATTTGTGAAGTACATTAAAGTTAAACTTACACACACAGAGTCCTCACCCTAACAGTTTTCCTCTTTGGGCAAGTACTGTATGTATTTGAGGATTGTGAACGAGTTGACAGAAGTTGAGGTGGGCCCAGCCGTGTGGAATTGCGGCACCGAGGCATGGAGAAAAATGGTTGCCAGGTCCCTGAGCTTCATTGCTCAGTGCAAGTCACTAAACCAACACGTTCCTTCGGAAGAATTGGTTTGCCTGCAGCAGGGGAGTTGCACAGCATTGTCCTGTCTGGTTAAGTGATTGACGATGAGCAGCCTGGGAGCCACACGGAGCATCGTCTGGAGGGAGAATCCACTGGTGTTAACAACTTGTAGGTGCGTTATCACCAGTTGATCCATGTCGTGTGTCTGCGTGAACCAGGGACACCTAACAAACAGCTTTGCTCCAATAGAGAAAATCTTACGAAGGTCACCCATTCAAGTAAATGGGCCGGAAGGATTTGGGATTTATCTTCTGTGAAAGCCAAACAAAATATAATTGCATCATGGTTTGTAGATTTCAAGTACTGATTCAGGCAGGGATCCAGTTCCCGCTGAGAGCAGTGATTGGGTGATGGCTGGGGGTACTCAAGTGCAGCTTGTGAAGGGAGGACTTCATCCACAGTTTATTTATTTACACTGGTATAAATTCAGCCCCTAGGACTTCTCGTGGCTCCTTCCCTTTGACTGCTAAGCCAGCACCAAGTTGGTACAGCAGTTTCAGCCATTAGCCAATTTGGTGGCTAAACTAGGCGCTCAGAACATGAGTAATTAAAAAGTGGAAGCATTTTCCTGCTGTTGAGTCCTGACTGATGAGAAGATAGCTAGTTAACGATCTATAGTTAGTTAACTAGCTGGACCTGAGACACTACATGCAGTGTGGATTCCCTACATGTAGGCACGTGTAGGTACGCAGATAAACATTTGCAGAAGAGTTGGCTTTACATTGCTTTCCCGTGGCCGGTTTTTGTGAACTGCCCTGAAGTGGATTAACGCTTTCCCTGTGTACCGTGTATGGAGAGAAACAGCATTAACTTGATCCGCTGACAGAACAAAGCAGTGCACTGCCCATGTTGTGGCTACTTAACTGTGGTCACCGCTCTTCTGGATATATCGTATTTAAAAACATAAAACTCTGGACTGAGTCCTGCTGTTCCTATGTGGATTACTTTGAGCAAAAAGATAGATGATCTGCAAGGGCCGGTGTAGATCAGTGTGGGCTGGCCGTGGGCCACGTGGTAGTTACAACTCTGAATGCTGCACCGTCTGGGAAGTCATTCGATAAAACCGTATGTGGAGGAGATTCTGTTGTGCCTAATTGCTTCAGCTCCTTTGACTTACATGGGGAAACTCCTGTCCAACGTTACGGAAAAGGCGAAGAGAATGAAGTCTCTGGAAGTCTCATGGTGTGGCTTATTCCCACCTTTTAGAAGGGAGCTGCATCCCACTGTTTTGCAGAATGGAGCGAGAAGAATGCAGGCCTGAAACTACAGCAGCAGGTGACTTGAAAAGACCCGAGCCTTCACCTGTGTTTTGATGTCACAACGGGGTTTTAACTTCTTCAGTGGGAAAGGAAGTTTTGGGAGGAAAGCAACTGCTGGCTAAGGGTTAAGTAACGAATCCAGATGGAAGCCTCCATCCAATTATCAGCATCTTTATTGGCCAAGTGGCGTGTGTCCTTTACAGTCACGGGTTAGATATCAAACCAGCTACAGTTAGGAGTTGGCAGAGTGCTATGAATAAAGGGAAAATGAAAGAGGGGGACACATAAATCTCAGTTGGGAGGTCAGGTAGTTAAAACACAACAAATGTTTATACACGAGATATTGAAGTTAGTCATTAGAATACCAAAGCTTTTGAAGCTTCTCTGTCCCGGTTAACAGAGGTTTACCTTTACCGTGTCATTTTAGACGCCAACACAACCGCTGAGAAAGGACAGAAGCAATTTTACACCTTGCAACAGTTTTGAGATATAAAATAGAGCCAAATGTGTTAATGGTCTCGAAGGGCATATACACATTTGGTACACTGACAGGCAATGTGCCCTTTACACTTGGGTATCTACCTTGTTGGTGGAGCCAGTTTTCTGCTCTTTTGCAATGTTCTGTGTCCCTTGCTTGGGTCAGTTAATCCTCTAAATTCAGTCCCCTTCTAGCTGCAGGAGCGCTGTGGTACCTGGCATCAAGCCCCCATCTACTAGTCTAACCTTGGTTTTGCACAAACGATGCAGTAACCAGATTCCAGTTTGCCCTTCTCTTGTGACATGCTGCCTGCCTTTTCTGGTTCTGGTCACCAGATCCATGCTCTGTGAGCTCACTGTCCTTTCTGGAACCCTAAACTTCCAGAAGCTGGAAATCTCCCAGACCTTGCTTTGAGGATGAGCCACCCAGTGAGCATCTTCCCAGTGTCTCTCTCCCTGGTAAGGACTTGGGGGTGATTGGAAGGGAAGGAACAGCAGACTTCTCGGAAAGGTGCATTTGTGTAGCTCGCGTGACTTTGGTTTTGAATTTGTTTTCCTGGAGCGATCTTGGAGGCCACCTTGGTGGTGGTGCTGGTACCGGTGTGGGTTCCAAGCCGAATTCCCTGAGGCACTGCTGTCAGCTTACAGAGCTGCCTGCCTGCCCCCTGTCCTGCTACATCTCCTCATCTGGTGTGCGTGGGTCTAGTGACCCATGAGACCTGAGTGCCTCTCCATCAAGTCCTATTGCTTGGTGCAATAATATGAGTCACTGTGGTGCACCAGACCCTTAGCACACCTCACGCCCTTGAACTCTACAACAACTGTATCAGATGTGAAGTGTTATTCCCAGTTTACGTAAGAAGAAACTCAGAGTCAGGAGTTTAAAAACCTGGTGCAGGTTGCATACCTATGAAGTGGCAGAGTCTGACCGTACCCTCAAGATTGACCTATTCCAAAGCCTGCGTTTTTAACCAGAGGCCGATCTACCGTCCTTCCGGATAACTTCTCTTGGCTCTTCTTGTACACCTGTCTGGCTCTCTTCTTACCGGTGGATGTGTCTTCCCTTTGTTGGATTGGGGTTTTGAGCAGCTCACCTTTAACAACTGGGCAGGTTTAATTTCTAACTGTTTTCCAATCTGGTGTCACCTGTCCCATCCCTGATACTCACACCATGCCTGGCAGGGTCCTGAGATATAAAGCAATAATCTCTATTTCAATACCCGGAGGAGAGCAGGGTTCCAAAGTCCATTTTGACCTAGATTTTCACTTAAGTAAGTCTTTTGTGGCCCCTGCAAGACAAATGCACATCTTTGTCATTTTCCAGCTCTGCAATATTCCTGTCACATATGTGGAAGCACCTATTAACCATTTTTCTTATTTCCCATAAGTAACTCCTTAAGAGTCAAACACATTAGGCAAACCTTCCCAGTTTCGTAAGGGTTTCTTTGAAGACAATCAGACTCCTTCTCTTTAATACCACATGGTTTTGCAAGTTGTATCATCACTGAAGGTAAATAAAGACTGCCCCAAATATTAAGCAACATTGTATATTGTCATGGTGATGTTTATTACATTAGAAAAGTTCCAGCAGTCCCTTCGTAAGTGGTTGTTCAGAACTCAGAACACATTCTCTCATATAAATAATGTTATGAGCCCTAGAAAAATTCCTGGGGTAGCACACTGAAAAACTACTAAATCCATATGTAGCTGTGCTTAGTGGTATAAGAAGAGTTTGTTTCATCCATTTCCATTGGGTAAGCCATGCGTTCTATATATGAACATTGTTTTGAATAAATGGTTCCTGCACTTTAAGTGAAAAAATTGTCATCTTTTAAACCACTTTGGGTACGATACTCTCCTCTAAAATATATTAAATTCTTCCATCCCATCTAAATCAGGGTGTTTCGAATGTGTTATACTCAGGCCCTCACATTTGGAGATAAGAAAGGTACTGGCGGTTGAGAGTCCGCCTGCCGATGCAGGGGACGCGGGTTCGTGCCCCGGTCCGGGAGGATCCCACATGCCGCGGAGCGGCTGGGCCCGTGAGCCATGGCCGCTGAGCCTGCGCGTCCGGAGCCTGTGCTCCGCAACGGGAGAGCCCACAGCAGTGAGAGGCCCGCATACCGCAAAAAAATTAAAATAAATAAAAATAAATAAAAAAAGAAAGGTACTGGCTTGTCGAAAAAAATAGTGTCACAATCTCTTTGTCTAAGCTCTTTGAATTTGTTCTCATAGTGAAGTGAAGATACGCTAATCTGTCAGTGGAAAAGTGGTCAGATACAGTATTCTAATGACTTACCAGGAACAGAACCATATTTCCTCCTTTCTCAAATGAGTGATTTAAAATATTGTTGGTGAATAAGGACTGTTTCAACTTAATGCTGTAGTCCGACCACATCCCATATTGTAACCTGGTTGAGTCATACTTATTAGCATGGCGATAAAGCTGAATATTAATCTGGGTAAATTTTGAGAATGATTTTGCTGTACTCTGATCTCAAGAGGTGTTCAAATGCAAAACAGGGGGTTTTATTGCATTTGCTAAATTAATGCACCACTCCCCAGCCCAGAAAAAAAGCTTGTTACTTTTAAGAACATTAAAATTGCTTTGCCATTAGTCATTCCAACTCTGTATTCCAGCACGGTCAGGCCAGGTGAATTTTCCAATGATTCACCTTTTATTTCATCTCCCACCTTCGCGTCTCGCAGTGTCTTGAGGTAAGGCTTTCCCACAGCAATCGCCATCCTGCAGTTACTCTGAGTACAGCTGTGGGCCTGCTGCTGTGGGCCCCAGCCGGGAAGCCATATTGATTATTTCTGCAAGTGTCAGTTTCATTTCTTTTTCCCATCAGCATCTTTTTTTTGCCTGTACTGAACTGGGAACTAGACATAAGACCTGGAAAGACAGAAAAATATGCTTCAGAAGAGTTCTTGGGCAGGGGATTTGCTGTGGTCAAACTCAGTAATATGTTGTATAGAGAACTCTCTAGTTTGTCAAGTGTCCAAGTATCCTCAGTGGAAAATAACACATACACACACACAGACACACACACACACACACACACACACAGGTTGGCTGCATCTACATCTACAACAAACTGCCCCCCATTTTTTGAGTTCAGTGAATATGAACTGCTAGGTCTACAGATGTGCACAACAAAACCTTCCAAGTAAACAGGTCAGTGTTAACAGGTATCTGAATATGCAAGTTAAATGTTAATTTTTCTCTAGAAATACTAAGGTATATATAAATTATACAGTCTTGCTTTAAAATTTATGTTATTAAACTGTGTATTTTGATTTTTTAATTGAGAAATATTATCTTTAATGTGATGTTTGGATTGAGAAGTAATCATAATGAAAACTGATAACAAACAGAGGCAACAGTGTCCCTTATGTGAAATGTTGGTCAAGTCAGATCAGCACCTCTTTTTTTTTTTTTTTTTTTTTTTATTTTACTTTCGGTCGCATTGGGTCTTCGTTGCTGTGCAGGCTTTCTCTAGTTGCGGCGAGCAGGGGCTACTCTTCATTGCGGTGCGTGGGCTTCTCATTGCGGTGGCTTCTCTTGTTGCGGAGCACAGGCTCTAGGAGCACGGGCTTCAGCAGTTGTGGCTCTCGGGCCCTAGAGCGCAGGCTCAGTAGTTGTGGCGCGCGGGCTTAGTTGCTCTGCGGCATGTGGGATCTTCCTGGACCAGGGCTCGAACCCGAGTCCCCTGCATTGGCAGGCGGATTCTTAACCACTGCGCCACCAGGGAAGCCCAGATCAGCACCTCTTGATGAATGATGATCCCACCTTAAAAAATGGAATTCAGTCTATCTGAAACGTCTTTCACTGCTGAGAGGGTAGAAGGATGAAATGACAGGCACAAGCAAATGTATTTTGAAAATAAAAGCTGGAAAAATAAATTTTACGATGTTTTATAGCTACCTCTGTTTTTGTCAACCTGCTGCAAACTAAAGATGGTAAGTTTAAATGCACACGTGGAAGAGTCATAAGCAGTGAGGTCAAAAATTACTTGTTGAGCCCTGTGCTACTTACGACACTGTGAGGGACTGTAAAATGTAGGGGTCAAGAGAGTAATTTAAAACATGAAGAGCCCACAAGTCAGTACTTAAATAAGAATCTCAAAACCTTGGGAGCAGCACGTAGCGCTTGGCAGTGTGGCAGGGTTAGAGAGGGCGTGAGGCCGTGGTAATCGCTCCGGGAATTCAGAGGGGAAGTTGGCTGAGGCTGGCGGACAGTGAGGGCTCTCCTGGGAAGATGACTTTGACCTCGGCCTTGAGGGGTGGGTACGGTCTGTGCATTCAGGGCAGGGTGGGCAGCCCCCTGCAGGAGGGGAGTCGTGAGCGACACCAGGTCAGCAGGTGCAAGGCCTGCTGAGGGCGTCCCCTGCCGGCACAGGTGGCAGGTGCGTCGTCACCACCTGGGCCTTCGAGGGGACGTGCGCTCACGGAGGAGATGCCAGTCCCTGGGACGGGCGTCTGTGCTTTACCACCTTATGTGATTTAATTCCCACCGAAACCCTGAGACTCCGGTGTATCATTTGCTCTTTACAAATTTGGACGTTGAGGGAAAAGCTAACAAGTATGTCCAACAGCACACGGGGATTCGAAGGGCGTCTCACCTCTCTGCAAATCTGCACCGTTTCCACAGCACCGCTGTGGCTACAGGGCTTCCTCAGGGGCACCCAGCTGCTTACAGGTCAGCGTCCATCTAGAGCCTGGTCTTCTGCCTTGCATTCCGGCACCTCTCTGTTACACTCTCTTGACGTCATCGTGCAGGACTTCTCACTTGGCTGAGAACTTTCACAGATCTCGGCCGCATTTTACAAAATAAAAAATCTCCTAGGGAGTTGGATCAGATAAATGTACCCGGGAGAGAGAGGGAGAGAAAGAATCTAACTGCATCAGGGCTGCCAAGTGCCTAGCTGCTGGTAGAGTTTGGCGTTTTAACCCAGATCTTCTGACGCTGAAGCCCTAGCTCGTTCTACGGTAATTGATTTATTTTGAAATCAATGATCTTATGTCGCTTTATTGGGAATCTTAATTTGTGCACACTCCCTTTGATAAAATCAAGAAACTGTCAGCTAAAACGGACAAACCAGGAGAAATGTGTAAAGACCAAAGTCACTTTAAACATAGCCGTTGAAATAGTCTACAGTAGAGTGTAGGATCTACTAATAAAAACATGCAGGACAGGTTCACAAGTGGGCGGGGAAGGCTACTGTACGGTAGACAGAGAATGAGACAGACTCAGCATTGCTCCGCTATGACAAGCATAATTTGTAGTTACGTTGTACCAGAACATATTGATTCCAATGTCCAAAAAGTTTTATTTTTCACAGACATCAAACGTGCCCTTTTTCTTTACATGTGAATTTTTTTTTTTTTTTTAAGGCATTCCATCCTATGATTTTGGCAGGCGGGGGCGGGGGATGAAACTTCTTTGTCCTTTAAGAACTGACCCTGCAGAAATCCTTGTATTCCCCATCTGTTTCTTCTGGGGATTCTTAAATTTTTGTGCCTCACATTCTTCTGACAATCATTTGTGTCTCTGTGAATCTCAAATTCATCCTAGGTACCTCTGCTTTCTGAAAATTGCAGTCAGGTCTGAGACGCCAGGATGTTACTTAACAAAACAGGACCCAGTTTAATAACTGCATCTATTTTCTGTTTCTCTTTTCAGAGTTCGTTTGGGCTTTCCCCGTCATTCCTTATCTGGCCAGCATTTACCAGAAATAAAAATATGTATTTCGATTGTTGATTCTGCGTAAAAATAGATTATTTAAATCCAAACCTGAAGCTCTGAAGGAAGAATGTATATTAGTAAGTTGAATAGATGGGTTTAAATTTCTCAGTGATCCTAAAATGTAAATGTTTAATTCCTTCCTCGTCTTGTTCCGGGCTGCCTGAATCTCTGTGAACCCCTAAGAGAGTAGGCACGTACGTATATATCAACAGGGAGACTGAAAATAGTGGGCAGTGTTCGGCATGTGGGGTTCCCTTGCATTTCCAAAGGCTTTCCGCCTAAAGGTATTATTATTGTACCCAAATTTAATTTTCCCTCAAGGTCAGTGGTTAGGAACATTTTTATCTACCATTCTTTCTGAATTAGGGGTACTGGCATGTACCATTTCCTTTTGTATCAGTTTCTTTTAAGATATTATTATTCAGTGTGCCTTGGTTAAACAATTCTAGATGGACCATAAGATTGAAATTGTACTTATTAAAACATTGACTGAAAAACACTTTTAACCCATGAATAAAATTTAATTCAGTTCACAATGGTCATGCTGACTTAGCCTGGGATTTTAAATGGTTTTAATTTGACATGGCATGGCATATTTCATCTGCTATATGTCAGTGTCCTTTTTACAATAACTTAAGACAGTAAGCAGCGTCCTAATACATGATGCTAAAGCTGTTTCTTTCATTTTGTATAAGGACTTTCTCTTCATAGATGCCTGTTCGAAACTGACAAAAAGTCCAAGGTTTGTTTTTTTTTTTCTTTCATTGATGTTTGTTCTGCAGATCGTTGTGATTTTGGTGTCCTCCTGAGAGGAGGTGAGCTCAGGGTCTTTCTACTCTGCCATCTTCGATGCTCTCCCCAAGTTTTTATCAGTGGGATTAAGGTGATGTGTGACTTTCCAACTAGAGCAAAACCTTTGAGAAGAAATAACCTACTACCTCAAAGCAGATAATGTTCTTTCTAAGGAGGAGGAAGAACTTTTTACTATTAAAATTCTAAAAAATACTAAATTTTCCTTGCAAAAAAGCTGTCATATCTTTATCCTCCAAGATTGCTTGTTAAAGAAAAGAAAATACTCTGAAAAATTAACTGTTCACTGATATCAAATTATCCTTTGAGTCTGTTTTTCAACTTGATTTCAAGGAAGAGTTTGAAAGGAAGTTACCTTACATTAGATGCTTTGAACACACAAAGTGTAGGCATAATTCATATGAGAGGAATAAACATATATTTGCACTGTATCAGGTTGATTTTCATACACGATACCATACATTAAAATACTTAAGAAATGTATACAATTTCCTTTTAAAGCCTGATACGTTAAACTTTGAAGTTTCATTGTTTCAATATCTAAACAGTTACAGGAGTATGAAAATTATTCTTCATTTCCTTACGTTCACATTATCTTAGTGGGTCCCTCCTATACACTGGGTGTCAGCAAATGGCAGCCCCTGGCCAGATTCAGCCCACTGCCTGTTTTACTGACACACATCCAAGGTCATTCACGTACAGAGTCTATAATTGCTTCTTGCTGCAGTGGCAGAGTTGGAGAGCTGCCCGTGTGGCCTGAAAAGACAAACTTGTTTACTGTCTCGCCATTTACTGAGGATGTGTTGCAGATCCCTGGTATATATCAAGTTACATCATTTTGATAGGACCTTTAGCACACAGGAAATGTGTGAGAAGCATAGCTGGTGAATTCGGTTTAGGACTGCACTAACGGGGGATGCTATGACTTTGTTTTGAGCTCTGCTAAAAAAAAGTACAAAAAGTATGTTCACGCAACCATGAATGAGAAGACTAAACTAAAGACATTTTTACACAATATACATCAATGTCCATTTCACAGTGATTTGATTTTAGACAGTGACAGTGTTCTAGTGTGTAGGGCTAAAGCCGTTTTTTTAAAATCATTTTATAGCAGCTAAAATTTTATTATGCTTAGCATATAGATGTGCCAGCCAAAAAACTATTGTATTTAAAACAGAGTTTTAAAGATAGGACAGATCATAGACACCATCTGACCCTTCTTTGAAGAGAGGAAAACACGGTAGAGAAATACTTTCCCTCACAATCACACTGTGATTAAAAGCAGAACTAAATTTACCTTCTGTGTCAACTACTATTCCTCTTCTTTGCCTGTGAACCAACTTGAACATATTCTTGGAAGAAATATGAAAGCAGTTCAGAATTGATCCAAAAGTCATTGAATCTAATCTGGGGGCCTGCAGACAAATTTCTGGTATGTAGCTGATTTTCTGCCACATTGTTTCTTCTTATTTTTTTTTTGTCTTCATTTTGTCTTCATTTTAGATTTCATTTAATCTAAAAATTAACGAACCCCACCCTGCATTGTCAAGATGGCTAACTTTACACAAGACTCAGTATGAGGTCTCAGTGCAGTACCTTTGTCTGTGTTTACAGTTGCCCTGGTGCCAAGTGGTACCTTCTGCTTCGGTCGAGTAGTGAGAGAAGAGAGATGGGCTAAGTACATAAATGCTGCGTTTCTCCCAGTGAATACCACAGGACCTCAGTGCCGGTTGTTTGAGTGGACTTTGTTCTTCCGAGAAGAGAGAAGCATGCCTGGGTGGTGAGTCTGGGGGGCACTGCAGTTAAGTACATCGCTCTGCAGTTGGCCATGCCTCACACGTGGCGGCCAGATCCACACGTACGTTCTAAGCAGCCATTCGGTTTCAGCAGCGCAGAAGCTTCGATCACATTAAATGAACAAGAATTTGGATTTTATGGGTTTTGTTTGCTTTACTTTGTAAATTTCATTTGGTTTCATTATTGTGTAATGCTAGAGATTAAGGAGTTTGTAATCAGTTTATGTTTGCATAGATTTACGTAACATGAAGATGATCCTTTTAGTCAATGCTGGAGATGGAGGAGAAATTTGTTTAGTCAATGCTGGAGGTGGAGGAGAAATTTGTTTAGTCAATGCTGGAGGTGGAGGAGAAATTTGTTTTCACTGCTATTACTTTATTAAGACTCTTTAGAACAGTCTTAGGTTCACAGCAAAATGGAGGGGAAGGCACAGAGAGTCCCCCTACACCCCCTGATCCCACACATGCACAGCCTCCCCCCTTGTCCACACCCCCTTCCAGAGGGTACATTTGTTACAGCTGATGAACCTATACTGACACATCGTCACCCAAAGTCCATAGTTTACATTAGGGCTCACTGCTGGTGTTGGACCTTCTGTGGGTTTACGTAAATGTATAATGACACGTTTCTATCATTGTAGCATCATGCAAAGCATTTTCACTGCCCTGAAAATCCCCTGTGCTCCACCTGTACACCCCTCCCTCGTCCCCACCCCTTGGCAACCACTGCTCTTTTTACCGTGTCTGTGGACTTGCCTTTTCCAGGATGTTATAGTTGGAATCATGCAGTACGTAGCCTTCTCAGATTGGCATCTTTCACTTAGTCGTACGCATTTAAGAGTCCTCTGCATCTCTTCGTGGCTTTTTAACATAGTTCTTTTCTTTTAACCCTGGTTCATATTCAGCTGTGCTGCTGTATCACAGTTTATGTGTACTTTCAGACACTGAAGACATCTCGGTCACTTTTTTTTTTCACTTAAATTTTTTTTTTATTAACGTAACATGTACATACCATAAGGTTTGCCATTTTAACCATTTTGAAGTGTCCATTCGGTGGCATTAAGTACATTCACATTGTGAGCAACCATCACCAGCATCCGTGTCCAGAGCTGTTTCATCTTGCAGAACTGGAACTCTGTCCCCATTAAGCACCAGCTCCCGTGATTTCCTCCCTCCAGCCCCTGGTGACCAGCATTCTCTCTTCCGCCTCATGTGTTTGACGACTCTAGGGACCCCATATGAGCGCAGTCATACACTGTTCATCCCTTTGTGACTGCCTCTTTGCGCTTAGCCTAATGCCCATTTGGAGAGCGTCTGTGCCATGTGCAAGTGTGAGAATGTCTGTAGCCTCTGAAGCCCTTTCACCTGGCTCTTCTCCCCTGCCTCTTGTCAGACACTCACAGAAAGATGTGCTCGCCAGAGACAGAGGGTTGCACCTGTGGCAGACAGAGAGGCATTTTAGTTTCCCAGTGATCTGTGGGGAGACAGTTGGTGAGGCAGCCTCCCCTGCCATTCTGTTACCTTAGCATGAGAGGCATGGCTGCTGAAACCTAACTCCCAGCCGGGGTGGGCTCTCAGGAGGTCAGCTTCCACAGGTGATGAGCAATGCTGCTGAGCGCCTCTGTTGTGGCAGCCCTGGCGGGCTAGGCACCGGACTGTCGGTCGCAGGTGGACTGTTGACTCCCGATGCCCAGGCTGAGTACTGCAAAGGGGAGTAGTGCTGACTGAGAGCACTGAATGCTTCCAGAGGGCGTCCTTTCTGGGTTGTTCTGGACACACGTGTCCACTGACCCTGTGTGACAAATGATCACAGTGATGGCCACGCAGCAATGATGGCTTACATTCTCTAGCAGAAAGGATCCATGTGGATTCCTTCCCCCACCACAGACGCACACTCTTCTCCTGAGACTACAGCAAGGCCTATCTCAGCCGTACTTCTGAAGTGATGGCAGGAATGGCCGGAACCATCTGGGGCTCTTTGCACCGATAATAATGAACAGAGACAATAGAAGCCAGGTCAAAATTAACAAGATATCTCTGTAAAGACCAACTTTTCTGGTTTCTGGAATGTTTAGCATCCTTCCTGACTCTTACTACAGGGGGGTAAAAGCTAAGTAGCTATAACTAAGAGACAGCACAGGACAGCCAGTCCAAAAGACAGACATGCATTTCTCTCCCACCCAGAGCATGAAGGCAGATCTGGCTCCAAATGGTCACCCAAGGCCCCAGGAGAGCAGGAGACCCTTACATCATCACGTGACTCCCAATGCTATTCTAGGGGTCGCAGATTTTAGCCAGCAAGAAGGCAAAGGGAGAGGGGCCATCAGGAGCACCCATAAGGACCCAGAAGTGTTACGTAGCAGTTCTGTTCACATTCCTACTTCTGAGAACTAGGTACAGACCACATCTGTACTTGGAGAGCAGGAATAAAGTATGCTGCGGCCGTAACCATAGGACAACAACAGCAAAAAAAGGTGGGGGGAGGGGTTGGTTAGGGACACATTGAGAAGTCGGCCAAAGTCCAATCTTTTATGCCCTGAAGCATATGCACGCTGCTTGTTTTCCATCTGTAGGAACCCATTCGAAGGGAGGACAACCCCAAGTCGTATGCAGTGAGAGCATCCAGCTCTTGAGAGAGGTGTAGTTTGCTTCTGCAGGCCCATACGAGACTTCTCATCACCCACTTTTTCTTTTTTATGTGAGTATTTAATTTATTTATGTATGTATTTTTGGCTGTGTTGGATCTTCGTTCCTGTGCGAGGGCTTTCTCTAGTCGTGGCAAGCGGGGGCCACTCTTCATCGCAGTGCGCGGGCCTCTCACTATCGCGGCATCTCTTGTTGCGGAGCACAGGCTCCAGACGCGCAGGCTCAGTAGTTGTGGCTCACGGGCCTAGTTGCTCCGCGGCATGTGGGATCCTCCCAGACCAGGGCTTGAACCCGCGTCCCCTGCATTAGCAGGCAGATTCTCAACCGCTGCGCCACCAGGGAGGCCCCATCATCACCCACTTTTTGATTTAAAAAGTAAAAGCCAAGTTCCCTGCCCTCTTCCATATAAAATGGCATTGCAGTAACACGGTACATATGATGATCTATCATCAGAAAAGGGGAGAATGAGAAGCACATACAGTGAAGACATAGCTAGCGATCATGAAATCTTAGTGGACGGTAGTGCTTCTGGTGGTGGCTCCGCTGCTTGGGTCTCTGGGAGGCATATCCTTGTTTGTCATTCTCCTTGGCTACGTATAAGATGGACATTGGCCATCACGACCTGCCTGGGTTACTGTAGATCTGTAGAAACTCCTCTTTTTGATATCTGTATGAGAGCTTTTGAGGGTATTCCTCTGCAGGCAAGGCTTGTAGTTTAATTAAGAATATAAATTCCTCAAAAAATGTCATAGGTTTCCAATTTATTTACTGCCCAGGAGGCTCATGAGTCTGTCGTCATTCCCAGAGTCCTTTTCTGGAAAAAGGTCTTGAGTCTGCCTCGCGTATTTGATTTCTTAGTTTACCCAAGACTTTCTCTCTCGTCTTAACTCTGCCTACCATGAGATCATTTAATATATTAGACAACATTGTGAATCAGATCATTGTCTTAGGGCTTGATCTCTTGTTGTTGTTTTTTTTTTTAAATGACTAAATATGGCCTTTGAGAAAGGCATTGCTCAGCATTGGTAATTCCTGTGATGGAGGACAGAAACAGTTTCTTTTTCTTAATGACCCCAATTTCTCACCCCACTGTTTCCTTACATCTCTGCCTGCAAATTGGCCAATTATTGCCTAAGTTAGTTTCCTTTTTGTAATGCCTTAGTAAAAAACAATTAGGGTCAGCAAACATAAGAACTTTCTTTTTCCACTCATGTCCTGCAAAAATCACATACTCCACCTTTTAATTTACCGTATGTGACACATTTACCAACTATTTTCAAGGTTTGTTCAAGGTCATCAGCTTTCTATTCTAAAGTATGAGTTTCCTTGCCACCAAAGCAATAAGCCAATGCCAGTTTTTTGTTATTGTTGTTGTTGTCTAGTGGTGCACTTGCCATACCAGTTTCCATATGGGATAGTTTTACTCATTTGTCTTAGAGTCGCATGTTGTATGCTCAGTAGACACTACGGAATCTAAGCATTTTAAAGAAAATTATCATGTGGGACTGGACTAGTAGTTGAAAAAAAGTTGGGGAAATCTTGCCGATCCCATCAAATGCTGTTGACCTAAATTTAGTAAGTAGCTGGATCTGTTTATATTTGAAATATCCTTCCAGGGCTGCTTTTAAAGTTTGTTGAAAGAAGCCAATACTTTTGGGCAAAGAATCAGAAGCCAGTGGTAAATCAGAAAGGGAATGGAGGGTATAAGAGCTAGTTCCAAATGGTCAGCAACAGTGCTACCCAGGTTGTAAAAGTTGTTCAAATGATGGCCAGACTAAACCATTCCATTTGAGGAATGGTTTAGTTGATGTAAAAAGGCATGGGTGCAATTTTTTTGGTATTGAGGAACATATCTATAAAATTTCTTTTTACAAATACCCTGTTCCCACTGAACTGTACTGAGATTCTTGGATTACTTTGGGGAAAGGAGATAATTCCTCTATAAATGACTGTGGGAAGAAGCGCCCTGTGTGAGTTTCAGATTTGTTAAATCTTTCCTGTTGAGATGCTACGAAAGATTTTTCACTTCTGGCTGTTGAAATGGAAGGTAAGAGTGGACAAATAGTTTCCAATATGAATTTAAATTCATTTTAAAGATGAGTCATAAAAGGAATTTTTCATCATCATATTACTTTGTGGTAACTGGCATTATCCAAAAACAGGAAAATATTTTCTAAATGAAAAATGCATCTCTTCAGAGTTTTTCCAAAGGCAATCATTTATTCATACTGTAAGAAAGCGCACTGCTTTCCTTCTTCTTTAATTCTACTATTGGGCTGCTATTTATTTTTCCTTTTCCACGTGGAAAGTTCTTAAGAATTGACCATAATATTTATTTCAAAGGTCACGGTGGCAGCTGTCCAGCCGGTTTGCCTAGTCTTCTTTCTTGTATGTTCCCAGTGACTCTGTGATACAAATTTATAGGTTATTTAGTTTGTTTTGGACACAATTTTATAACAACAGGAGGCACAAGCTTATTTTTAAGGATGATTTTTGATTTTGGGAATTTTCCACTCTATCTTGACATTTTGACATGGACTTTAATAATTTACATGTGTAAATAGTAAAAAAAAAAAAAAAAAAATACAGTTTATTTTTGGTTACCTAGAATAACTCCGGGCACAAAGGAGGTGTTGAAGGGAGACTGTAGTTTCCTTTCCGTGCTGTCTCTTTGCATTTCCACCAAGAAGAACATCTTCTAGCGCAGGATTCGTGATCTCTCTGCCCCTCACTCCCTCTTCCCGTAGGGGAAAGAAATCATGTACCTCCTGTGACTCTAAGACAAGGCTCAGGGATGAATAACTCTGCTTCTCCCCTCCGCGCTTCTGTTCTGGGAGGCGGCCTGGCCGGTGGGCGAGAGCACGTGTTCTGGTCTGAGCCTGTGTGGTGTCAGGTCCACATATGATATAAGGGCTGGGGGTGAGGCTGCGATCGCTGGGCACCGTCCTTCCTTCGGGGGGAAAATGAAATCTTCTGGGCAGTCGGTCGTAGCCCATTACTGATAAACATCAAATACGTATCTTCTAATCTGGCTCTCATCACTGATAAAGGGGGCAGTCCGCCATCCACCTGCCCGCCTACCTTGCCGAAGAAAAAGTGAAATGACCTGAGAAGCCCAAATACTAAGCTCTGGCCCTTGGTTGGGAGCCTTGAGACATGGATTAGAATTTGGGAGCCACTTCAACAGGAAGTTACTGAAGCTTCAACTAGGGGTTGGGATCAAAGCTTCCTGGCCTTGGGATTACCAAGTGGCCTTTTGCTAGAGTTTGAATTTTCCCTTTGGTGAGTCATGCCAGTCTGGGCCATTACTGACAACACAACAGGAAACGTTTTCATAGTGAGAGGTTACCTTATGCAAAAACCAGCCCCAGGAAGGACACTGGCTGGGCATACTTGTGTGGGCCTGAGCAAAGTACGGGCCTTAGGGTATAGGGAGAGGTGGCTTGAGCTCCATTCACACAGGCCCTGGACATGTGAAGACCCTCCTTGCTACTGCACTTCTAAGACTTCTAAGGCGTCCTAAAACAGGAAAGGACTCGTCCTAGGAGAATATGTTCTTACTTTCATACTGTTGATTTTCAGATGCTATGGAGGCAGGAACTGGCAATCATCTCCCTTTGCTTTTAATAAGGCATCTCACAGCCAGAGCTTCCTGGAATCATGCCAGGATTTTAAGTTGCACCTAAGCTCCGTGCATGTGGGCGAGCACGAGCGTGTGAAGTTCCAGCTTTTCAAAAGCCACGAGTACCGCGCTGATACTGGCAGAAGGAAAACACGGCCGCGGACAGTTCTGTGGGATTGAAAGTTGTTCTCAACCTCAGGCACCTGAGGAAGGCGTGGAGGGTGGAGCTCTGGGGTTCATGTCTTCAGGTTATTAAGAGTCTCTTAGCATCACGTGGACTAGGTTGGCTTTGGGTTTGAATGTTGTTTAAGCTCATAAAATGGCCCTAGGTGTCAGAACCCAAAGGGATGTGATTTCAATTTCTGGGACTGTGTGAAATTTAGGAAGATGTCTAGGAAATTCCTTTTGTATGTGCTGCAAGAATGGAAGAGATTTCCCCAGGCTGGTTTCTGTCTGTTTCCCGCCTTGTGTCTCCTACATTGCAGATACACATGCAGTGCTGGCACCCAAAGAACATTTTCATATAGAAAGAAGCCAGCTGGTCTAGCTCCTTTGTCGTGTCACCAAGAGCATCAGCACAGCAGGTGGTGGGCACCTTTCCCACACTAGGGTGTTGCAGTAGGCAGAATAGCGGTCCCCAAAGGTGTCCCTGTCCCAACACCCAGAATATGTGACTGTGTTTCCCTACACCATAAAGGGGACTTGGCAGATGTAATTAAGAACCTTGAGATGGGCAGATGATCCTGGCTCTTCAGAGGGGGAGCCAATGTCATCATGAGGGTCCTTGTAAGAGGGAGCTGGAGGGTCAGAGTCAGAGCAGGAGATGTGAGGAGGGGATCAGAGGTTGCATTGATGCGGGGCTTGGAGCCCGGGAATCCAGGAGCCTTTAGGACTCGAAAAAGCGAGGAGATGCAGTCTCCCCTAGAGCCTCTGAAGGGGTGCAGCCCTGTGACCCACTTAGGAGTTCCGACCTCCAGATCTGTTCAGATGATGACTTTGTGTTGCTTTGAGTCACTGCATTTGTGATAATTTGTTACAGAGGAAGACGAAACCAACAGAATTGACTAGCAGTAACTTAAACATAGAAAAAAAATGCTGAGATCTTTAAAAATGTTCCACTAAACTGAAACCAAAACGTTACCCCAACTCATCCATCCATAAATATGAGCCCCAGCATGCACCTGAATAGACCAACCCTGCCCCACCAAAGGGAAATGTGGGAGAGGAGTTGGGAGTAATGCTGTGTAGAGATCACAACTGACTGCAGAAGTGTGTTCCTTCTGTCACAGTAACAAATGGCCCTGTGAACTGGACACATTATCAGGGCCAGGGCCAGGGTCCCAGTGAGCCACTCAAGTCCAAGGTCCAATCTGTCCTTATTGAATATTTTGTTCCTTGTGGGATTTTCTTTTTTTGCATTAATTTACATTTTAAAAAAAATAATGTATTAAAATATTATTTATCCTGATGTCTTACTTTTTGGGCCCTCCCTTCGATTCTGTGCCCAGAGTGCCTCATGCACCTGGCTATTGGCGTGGAGGCAGAGTTTCAGCCTCACTAGCCTCGCAGAAGTCGGCCTCCGCACCAGTGAGAGCCTGGGATAAAGGGACAGGCCTCGGGAGCGCGTAGGTTTGCAGGCCCAAGCAAGGGTCCGCGACTGCAGCTACTGGGACCAAAGATTGCACGGGCTGACTCCCCTGAAGGCAGCCTTGGTTCTGGAAACACGGGGCTCAGAGGAATCAGAGGGCCGGGAGGATGTCGGCAGAGAAGACGGTAGTGACTGGCTTGGCCCTTCCATTACTTTGCAAGTTTTACAAGACGCAGCTCTCAAACGCTGCACCCTGAGAGAAGAAGCACACTCTCAAGATTTTGAACATGATGAGAAGATTTGGGGGTGCATCGGTCAGCGTATGAAAGACAACGGAGTGGCACTATTTCGTGCACGCACGTGTGTGTTCCTGAGTCTCACACAGCGTCCGCCCACACACCACCCGCGGGTCAACTCCTTCCTGCCCAGCGAAATGCTGCCTGGGTGTCGCTCCCAGGGGAGCTGAGAGGCTCGGGTGCCGGGCACTGTACAGCCTGGGGAAACAGACACCAGACCTGTTGTCTCCATCCCCAGCTTCTGCCTGGAGGCCACGTCGCCTCTGCCCTGATAGCCCGGTATCCCACTGGATGGGCGGGCTGGCCCAGCCTCTGCGCGCAGAGGAGAGGTGCGGCCTGCACGCTTGGTGGGCCTGGGAGGAAGAAGTGGGTCTGCCTAGCCTTCTCCCCGCACCCCGCTCCTGTCCTGACTGCGGTAGCCTCCACCCGAGGGCGGGCGTCTGGCCTGCCCGTCCCCCCCACCCCCACCCCGCCCCGTTGCGCACAGGGCCACCCCCGCCCACGGAGGCTGGGGTGGAGGGCCACCTGCGGAGGCTGACTGCGAGGGTCCCTGACCCTGCCTTTCCTACCTGGGTCCTCCAAGTCAGCTTTCATCAGGCATGGATTGCACATTTCTAATTCCAGTTGTCTCAGTTCTCGCTCTCGGTTGTTTCCGAATTCAGCCAAGAACAAACTGGTATTAATTTAGTAAGCCCTCTTAATCCCCAGTAGTGGATGATCAATAAATCTTTCCTGAATAAATCAGCAGCCTCATTATTTTATTTATTTATTTTTTTGCGGTACGCGGGCCTCTCAGTGTTGTGGCCTCTCCCGTTGCAGAGCACAGGCTCCGGACGCGCAGGCTCAGCGGCCATGGCTCACGGGCCCAGCCGCTCCGCAGCACATGGGATCCTCCCGGACCAGGGCACGAACCCGCGTCCCCTGCATCGACAGGCGGACTCTCAACCACTGCGCCACCAGGGAAGCCCAGCAGCCTCATTTTTATGATTGGCCTCAAGTTTATGCGTTTGCAGAGTTTCAAGAAAGTATGAATCATTTAGCTGGCTACCACAATCATTTAGATTACCACAGGGGAGAAAAATAGTGTGTGTGTGTCTGTGTGTGTGTGTCTGTGTGTATATATATATATATTATATATATGACTGATCTTAGGTCTATTTTGCATCCAAATTTGATTAACTTTATTTTTTGGTGAATACAATAAAAGTACTTATACATGCGGTCCCTTTCCTTAAATAACTTTTTCATGCATCCTGTTGTCGTTTGTGAATGTGCGTATGTGTGTGTGTCTGTTGATGGAAGCCGAAGCCAGACTGTGTGTATGTGTGTGTAATTAAGGCTTGTAGCATGCACTTCATGTGGTTTGATTTAAATTTGATCTGTTGTAAGTTCAGGGTGAAAAATAAAATCCACGTCTGACAAAGAAAACCAAAAGCATTATGAAAATCATATAGTTTCACATACATCCTTCATTGGGATACAAACTCACGCCCAGCAATGATTCAAGCAGACAGGTCTCCACTGATTGGTTTGGTTTTAGATTCCACCAGATTTCCTACACTTGGACCTCTTCATTTGTCAGGCGGCCTGTACACTAATTGGTCAGGATATCAGACATGTCGAAAACCAGAAATCCATTCATACTGCCTGGTTCAATCAGTGTAGCGAATCTGTATTCCACACGTCCAGGTCAATAGTTTTAACCTGGCATCCATGGCTAAAATTGGAGCCTAAGACCCAAGTGTTTCTCATTAATGTGCTTCTGCTTCATATCTTGAACATTCTTTTTTGAGGCATTCCTCTGCAATGCCTCCATCCATTCAGAGCCGGTTCCCAAACATTTTGCTGTTTGAGACACAGGCAGTTTAAATCACTTGTAAAGGTCCTGTCAGGCACCCTCTTGTGATTGGCAGTTCAGAGTCCTAAAGAAGGGGTTCTCCCCTTCCAAACATTCAGAAACTTGAAATGGGTCGTGCACCATATAAATGAAATCACCATTTCCTTGAAAAAGTACAAGATCATGATATTGAATACTGCTATAAAATTATCGTGTGTTGATTGGTATAATAAGACAAAAGAGTGGTACTATTTTAATTTTCGTTTAGCACCGCTTTCTGCCCGTTGCCCTTGCCAGGATTTTTCAGAAGTTTTTAGCGAGGAGGCTGTACAGGTTGCTAGCATGCTGTGTACCCCACTGTGTCCAGGCGGGAATCTGCCTTCTGACCAACCCAGATTCCCACCACATTCCCGCTCCGTGCTCCTCTAGAATTCCATTGCCATCCTCTCCTGGGTGATACCAAGGCTTCTGGGAAACAAACAAAAATAGAATGCCGCCCCCCCCACCCCGCAAATGTTATGGACAGCAGATAAAGGCCAGCACAGACAGCAGCTGGATAAGACCCAGCCACGACGACGGCGTTATAGGTGTGATTGCATCTGATGTACCTGACAGGCTGCCAGGTGGGCATCACAGCCCCCATTTGTGCACACGCGCCTTCTTATACCCAGCCTGCACCCCACACTCTTCCCTCAAGGGCAGGGTGACTTCTAAATTTCTGCGCTGCCCTTCAGGGCTTCCCTCGCCAGGTCTTACAGACTGTCTTCCTCTTTCTCTGCACTGTGTAAGTTGTGCCTTATCCCAGATCGTCAGGCACACGACATCCCAGAGAATATTAGAACTGTGACCTTCTTCAGACGGAAGGAGGATATGTCACTACTTTTTCACTCTTGTCATTTTGCCGTTGGAGACACAGGCAGTTTAAGTCACTTCCCAGTGTGTTCCAGATGGTCCCTGGTCACCTTTCCCTTGTCTATTTGGAAAGTACATTTTCTGTAATCCCCCCTGGATGTGGGTTTCAGGGTAGATTTTACCTCAAATCATCCACGTCATGGGCTTCTTTATGAGCTGGGCAGAGGCTGGGAGGAACTTCCAGTGGTTACTAATCTCTGAGCAATCTCCCCTCTCCTCTGAGCTTCTTCTGGGCCTCCTACCCCTTTGTAAACAGTTTGTTTTCAGCAAAGTGCCTCTGTTTGAACCCATAGAGTGCTAATGTCTTCCCGTCAGACCCTGGCAGATGCAGTAAGTGAAATCTAACTTTATTCTCTTCCCAGGACAAAGAATCAAATTACTTTGGGAAACTTTAGGCAAACAAATGGTTTTAAGACCCTTTACTATGGCCTAAAGAATTCCAAAAATCATTTTTTTCTCTTTAAGGAAGTTCCCTGAGTCAGGGATGAACACAGTAAGAAAACATTGACCTTAGTGACTATAGTTTCCCTGAGAATTTTCGGGCATTTTTATGTTTCCAAATACTGAAACATTTTCTAAGCTTCATTGATCGAAACTTCTAACACCTCAGTGAATTTTATCTATATCTGAAGTGGAACATAAGAAATGCCCCAAGGTTCTCAAAGATGTTTTGTAATGATTTACAGTAAGAACCGTGTCTAATGGAAATGACAGGTATAATTTATTTATGAAAGCCGACATGAAATTCAACCTTGACTACAGATGGGTATTTTTCCACCGTGCCATGGGACTCTGCTGCTCGTGATGGAGATGAAACTATGGGCTTTGGCTTCTTGTTCAAAAACACTAGTTCAACTTTAATTCTAGAGTCACGCAGCACCTGTGCAAATGTATGATCAAGATAATTTTTAAAAATCTTAATTCTTCCTGAGATTTAAATAAAGCTCTTGTCTTTTAGAGCATGCTTGAGTTTTGTGCATGTAGAAATGCAAAAGTCAAGCTCACCCTTAAAAGGCAACGACAGTGTCATATTCTCACATGCGACTTTCCGACAGGCCCACGTGAGCATATTTTGTGCGGACAGTACAGCTCTAAGCCTCGTGATATGTGGAAATGCGTGTACAGAATATTTGGCATAGAAGGGTCTGGATAAATAAAGTGATAGGAAAGATGTTCCCTAGAGTATTTTTTAAGTGGTGTGAGATTGTGACAGGCTCGTTTTATGTAATCTTATGCAACATCAAAGCGTAACTGGCAAAGAGGGCGACTAAAGAGCAAGTAATAGGATTATGCAGTTTGCTTGATGATCTTACCTGTACGTTCTGATCCATATTTTCTCCAGAAAGCAGAGCAGATACTGAATTTTTTGTTTTTTTCTTTTTGCCCGCACCGTGTGGCTTGTGGGACCTTAGTTCCCCAAGCAGGGATGGAACCTGCGCCCCCTGCAGTGGAAGCACGGAGTCTTGACCACTGGACCACCAGGGAAGTCCCCAGCACAGATATTATTATTCCCGTTTCATGGGTAGACCGTAGTATTGAAGGTCACCTGTTCCATAGTGCACACCTGGCCTAGGGCCAGGTGCTCCGGATTCCTCTCCGCCCACTTCGGGGCACCAAGCAAGATGACTGTTGTTCTGTACAAGTACGTGCAGTTCCCCACTTCAGAGTACTGGTGACTGCTGTTCCTTTGGTTGCGATTTCCTTCCCATCACTTTTATTTGTTGTTGCAGTTCCCTCATCACATTTGTACGTTGCAACCCTTCTTCCGGGCTCTGCTCAAATGCTCTGAAGTCTTGTGTTGAATTCTGTTAAATTATCAAAAGTAATTAAAGGATCAATGATCAAAAAAGAGGTTTAACCTCACCATACAGCTTTTATTCCAAATGTGTTGATAAACTGGATATTTTATTTCTTAACCTACCTAGTTTTTATAAAAATTTAAAAGCCATTAAACCAATACAAACCAGAAAACCTAATTAAAGCTATTTTCTGGTATTTGTAGGTTGAATTCATTTAATTACAGTGGTAATTAAAGCTATTGAAGCTCACATGCTTTTTGGGTGGGGAGGGCTGGTGGGGAGGCAGTGTGCTTGGGTTGGCTACAATTAAAAACAGTATTTCAATTCTTTTATGTGTAGACAGGGCCTTAGGGATAAAATGATGTAAATAACTTAGCATATTCACGTTTTAAAGTGAAGTATAAATATTCATATTGCAAAATATTTTCTGGCTTTAAGGATGTTCCATCAGTATGATTTTAGATTAATCTTTACAGTCAAGATATGTCAGAGAAACCTGACATAGGTTATTTTCTGCATTGTTACTATGTCAAATGGTTGGGATTATGTTTGTTCTTTTTCTGTTCATTGTTATAACCAATGCATAGTTCCTAGTGACATTGATTTTAAAAAGGAATTATGCTATAAACCTTTATAAATGTGTATACAAGATTTCAGTTCCCAGCCAGAGACTGAAGTCAGGCCGCGGCAGGGAGAGCGCTGAATCCAAGCCACTGGACCATCAGCGACAGTGGCCAGTGACGAGGCGCCTGGCCTGTCGGCTTTGTAGAAATGAATTCCCACCAAGGGACGGAAAGTAGTGAAACAAGTAAAGTGCTTGTTAGGAGGAAAATAGGTACGTGTGAATAGACTCACACGGGTGGACTCAGAGAGAGAGTTGCGCCCTCGCGGTAGTTTGCATCACGCTTATGGGGCATTTCTGCCGGGTTTCCTCTGGCCAGTCATCTTGCTTTGCCGGGTTCTGAGTCCGTATTGGGCTCATCTCAGGGTCCTCCCCTGTGTGCGTGCGCATCTCTCAGCCAGGACTGATTCTAGCGAAGAGGCCTGTGGGTAGCTTGACGTCACCTACCATGGGGTGGCGCCCCCTCCCTTTTGACTTCCGAGGAGGCTTTCTGCGCATGTGTCGTTGGGGAGGTCCCCAGAATGAGGACTGTGTGGTCTTTTACCTCTTAACCTGGGCAGGGCTCGGCTCTTTCATCCCTCTGCATCTTGGACTGTTTGTCCACAGGGGACAGACTCCCGTGGCTCAGCCTGGGGCCCATCTATCTGCTGCCTCAAGTGGACTTTTCTAATCTGCTTTGAGAGGTGGCAGATTCTTTCGGGAGAGGGGCTTTGCCTGCGAGCTGGAGCCACTTCCTTTATGCAACCTCTTCGTTATGTCAGGGCTGCCGGAGCCTTCTTGAGGACCAAGGAAGTGCGCTAGTGCCTAACAGAATCTGCTTTTCATTAAGCCCCTATCATATGCCAGCAATGTTGCTAAGGATTTTATGTGTGTAATTTCTCATTTCTTGACAGTCCTGCAAGATAGGTATTACTATTCATATGAAAGGCCGCCTAACTTATAAAGGGGTAGACGTGCTGAGCTTAGAGTCAGGTCTCACCTAACCCTCAACCCACTCTGTGTTTAATTCACCATTGCTGGGAGGCCTTAGTTGCGGGAATCCCAGGTTTCCGTAATTACCTGTCAAGTGATGAACAAATGAGTGAATGCAGGAGTGCCTTTTAGAGCATCCATCTTTCAATACTCAGAGAAAGTGAAGATTTCACATTATGTGTGTGCAGCCAGGAGGCTGCTGTAGGACCACTTGGCTCGAAATCTAAGACGTGCTTCAAGGCAATGATCTAGCTGTTTGCGGTCCAGCTAGGATACCCTGCTTCCAGTTTGCTGGAGACTGCCCTGATTTAGCCCTCTGTGGATCCATAGCCCGTGTTCATGACTTTTAGGTCTCCCTTTCGCTCTCAGCTGTGTTTGGTTTAAACAGTTAATCACACAGTCACAGAAATGAAATTCTCTACAAATTTTAACAAAACTTGTACACAAGAAGAGGAGGAGGGAAAAAAAAAGGAAGAAAAAGAAAAGAGAAACGCCTCATGTGCAGGTTTACAAAGGACAAGTGTCCACATCTGTTGTCTCTGGCATCTGCTGATACCCTGACTCGGCATTGTGAAATCATCTTTCATTATAAACCTCAGGGTTCTTTCTCAGGGCAAAGTTTAAAAAATCAGTTCTAAAATCAAGTATACTTCAATTTAAAAAAGAAACAAATTAAAATGGAAATTTAAAAAAAAATCCTGGCAAGGTCAAACAAGGAAAAAGAATAAAATTGGTATTAGGAATGAAAAAAGAGGATATCGTTATAGTTCCTTGCAGACATTGAAAATATAATAAGAGGATATTACCAACAACTTTAATAAGTGTAAAATTTTTGAAGAAAATGTTAGCAAGTTAACTCAATTAATATATAAAAAACTTAACACATGAGCAAACTGAGTTTAAACCAGGAGCACAAGACCAGTTTAATGTAATTTTCCACATTAATTTTATAAAGGGGAAAATCATGTGATTATCTCATGTATGCCAGTAAAGTATTGATTGAAATTAAAAAACAAAACAAAGCAAAATCAGTCAGTTATGCTCATTCAGACACCTAGTGCTGCATGAGACATTTATCCTCAGATATTAAGAACACGTTCATTAATTTTGTTTTGCTTTGTTGTCCCCTCTGGTTGTGTAGTATGTTCTCTAAGGTACAGCCCAGGCCCATAAACACAGAGGGAGAGGGTTGCATGTCACGATGCCCCTTCTCAGGGCAGGAGTTGTGGGGTGTCTTGTGAACCGTCTTGCAGGGTGCCTGCCATGGTACACCAGAGAAAGTGAAGATTTCTCACCTGCTGTCGATTGATGCGGTGGGCTTTCAAAATTTGAAAGTGCTGAGGAAAAAAAAGGTCTGTTTATTCTTCCACTGTACAGTGTTTCATAAAAATGAGAGACGGTATTTGGAGAAAGTGTGTTGATCTTGATTTTTAGCGGTGGCACAATTTGAGCGATCTCTGTGTGGTCTAAGAATTTTGAGGGTGTGTACTGTTTTGCCAACAGAGCTCAGTGAGAGAAGGGGAGGGTGTGGTCGGCAGAATTTTAACCTCGCCCCTCCCTCGCCGCTGATTCTGCCCCCACCCCCCACCCCGGCGTCCACACCCTGTACAATCCCACCCCTTGAATGTGGATGTGATGAAGGTGCTCCTGTGGTTGTACCAAGGATGTGGCAAAAGGGAAGAGATAGGGCAGAGGTGACCAGGAAATGGGGCCTCAGCCCTAAAATTGCAAGCAACTGAATTCTGTCAATAACCTGAATGAGCTTGACAATGGAGTGTTTTTTGGTCAGACCTCAGCTGCAAATGCAGCCCGGCACAGCTTGACTTCAGCCTGGGGAGACCGTGAGCAGAGGACCGGGTTTCCCCCCCCCCCGCCCCCCGTCCTGGACTTAGCCATCTCGTACGCGCGTGTTGTTCGAACATGCTGAGATCGTGGGGCGTTGCTATTCAGTGTAGAAAACTAATGCACACGGGAAGCCATCTTGTGAGGTTACGTGCAGCATGCATCGAAACACTACGTAAGAAATACTGTGTAAGAAATGCCCTGTTGTTTCTTACAGGCAGTAAAGAGCCCGAAGTACCTAACGTGCTAAGTGGGACACCCCCGTGCGAGGAGCTCAAGGTCACGTGTGCCATCCAGCCGGGAGCCACCCGTGTCTGTTCTGCTCCATGTACACCTAATGACTTCTCTGCTTGCCGTTTATTTCACTCCCAAGACATCTCTTTTTATTAGCAGTTTTTTGTGGACTAGTTTTGTCTTTCCTCCTCTACTGCAAGCCTCGACTGGACCCAGAGGCCCTTATTTTTCCAGTGTGTTTTCCTCCAAGTTCACAGAACGCAAAAAAATAGTGTCGTTAAAACAATGGTGATTTGGGGATGTTAGGAAAATGGATTCCTCTCCCGAGGGCCATTACTGCTGAAGAAGAAAACAAAGTAGCACGCCAGCACGCACTGTACTGATGGGGCTTTTCCAAGGCGCCCCATTACTTTGATCAATTTCCACACTTTATTAACGTCCGTCAGCGTTGCTCCAGACAGGACCACCTGCCTAGAACTCGAACACAATTTTAGAATAAGCGGAAAAAACCCCCACATTTGCCAGCCTCTGTGTTGTAGTGCCTATAATTGCAAGTGCTGCCTTCACCTGTAAGCGTCCCGGGACCCGGAAGGTCTGGCTCTGTGTTTGGCCCGCTCTCCCCAGGTGCGCCCCCCTCCCGGCAGGAAAGGCTCCCCACAGACGGGCCAGCCGCACCTGTCGGCCCTTAGCCTCACGAGTTTCACCCGCGTGCGCCGTGCGAGGTTATTTAACGGAGCCAATCCCATCCTCCCGTGAGAGGGAGACGCCGCTTCGTGTCTGGTGCCGGCCGGGCGGGCCTCGCAGGCCCGGCAGGATCGCGCTGCTCCGCCTCGCAGCCGCAGGGGGACCCCTCGCTGGGGGATGGCCTTCTCCCCCAAAACGTGAGTGCATGCGGCTAACAAAATGCTGTCGCCTCGTGTGCGGCTCCAGTGTCGGGTGTCCCGCCCGCAGGCCCTCCACCCCCGTACCGTTTCGGCTGGGGCGCCCCGCCCTCTCCAGCAGGCTGACCGCGAGGGGATGCCGACAGCCTCCCGCCGAGGCGAGCCAGCTTGACCCACGGCATTGCTGCCCCTTTCTGGGCCCTCTGCTTGCCCCCCCCCGCCCCCCCCCCCCCCCGGGACGCCCAGCACTTTGCTCTCTTGGGTTCCGGCTCCACGAGGGTGAGACCTATAACCAAGGAAGCGCTGGTTTCTGGCTCAGCTGGTAGCTTCAGACATCCACCGGGGACACGCAAGAGCGTTAGAGTCTGCACGTTGCAGCAGAAGCGAATTCCTATTTCCGTCGCACGCAGAGGCAGAGCTCACTAATTCTGGCTGTGGCGAGGGATTGGAGGAAAGCTTGATACGAGAAACAGTATTTGAGCCAAGCCTTGAAGGAGAGCTGGGTGTCGGCAGTGGGACGGAAGGGCCCTTTAGGGAGACAGGACGTTGTGATTAGAGTTCCAGTTTCGGTGAGCGGGAAGGGTGGGGAGACGCAAGGGGGCAGGTGTGCCGATCCAGGGGGTGAGGCGGAAAGTTGAAACAAGACTCTGGTCTGACGTGGAACAGCCTTGGATGCAGTGAAAAGGGCTCAGCCTTGAATCTTTATGAAGTGGGGAAGCGTGGGGCGTTTGGGATTGACGGGCTGACGGACATTCGTTTTGAGCAGATACGTCTTAATAACAGCGTGGGAGGGATGTATCTGAGCCTGTCATGCAGGTGATACACATATGTAGCATTTAAAAAGCTGTAACTTACTACTTAGAAGTCTCTCCATTTGTACAGCCGTAGTGAGCACGTCCGAGGTGAAATGCTTGTTGTAGGACATCTTTCCAAACTCATCTCAGAGCACATTTGCTCTGAGCCACTTTCTATTTATTTTTCCTAGTTACTTCTTACTTTTTCACAAATAAACCTTGTGTTAAAGTATTAGGATTGATTTAGAAAAAAATTTCATCTCGTGTGGTTCCTGAAAATTAGAACTTAATATAAAGTTGTGAATAGAAAAGTTTTTCCATGAACCCAGCTGAATCGATCGGCAGTCTTTTGCTTGCTTGTGTGTTGCACAAATATTTCACCTTTTAATGTGATAAAGATCAAGGAACGTGAAGGGGGGGCCATGATGAACACTTTCCAGCTGCCTTAAAGAAGAATCGTAATCGTGTGTGTTAGTGCCTTCCGCATCTTAGCAGCTTGAGGGCAAACTTCCAGATTCCACTTCCAGAATTCTGCCCACCCAGCAGTCCTGTGATTGTCCCTTAGAGGTGTGTTCTGTCGTTTAAGAGTAAATCAGATCCGTGAATACCTTAGGCATCACTGGAAAAACGGTATAGTGCACATTGTTATAAATGGTATCTTGACCAAACTAGAGAGTCAGGTGCCCCAGATTTCCTATTCCTCCCCCAAACTCATACATGTTTAGCTGATTATTAACTAAAGTTCTAGTAATTAAAGAAATAATTTTTTAAAATGTAATAACAGAGATATAGAGGTTATTCTTCCTGGTGTAGTTATTTCTAAAATAAAGTAGGTCAGAGTCCTTTTAGTATTAAGTCCCTTTTGGTTTGGTGGCATTGCTACATTAATACGGTTCGTAGTATCTCCAGGGTCAGAACTGGAGACCATGTGTTGCTGCAAGGCCTGCATGACTAATGTGCTTCTCCAGACACTGAACTTCTAGACTGTGGCAGATCTCGGTGTTTACATGGGAAGGCTGAACTTGACATAAGTAGGGTAACACATCTGGGGAAAATATCAAGAAAACTCAAACCATTTTTCTCTTTTGAATTATTGGAAGGGTGAGACGCTGGAAACATCAAGGATCATGCTTACAGCAATTCAAAAAACATTCCTTCAGAGACTGGGGGAAACATGAAATATCTGTCAGTGAACAGGCGGGCGAGGTGATATTTGCGAGAATGCAGCAGGAACTGTAATGGAACTGTAAACCCATTACTATTCCAGATTCGCTTGCTATTATTCAAATAGGAAAATGGTAGCCTCGTTTTCTGTCTCAAAAGAATCCCTCTATTATGATGGTTATATGTTTGATAGATGTAGAAAGTCTTTAATGTCACCTTTAATGATTAAACTGGGTGGGTCTGGAAGATGCTTTTGCTTCATTTCAGAATCTGAGATGTGCATTTGTTTATATTCATTAGCTTAATTTAGCTCCTTTTCTCCGAAGAGTCCAAGGTGCTCTTGAGAGAGGCTTCGCGTAAGGAGCGTGCAGTTCCTCTTAAAGCAGAGGGAAGACACAGGCAGGAGAAAGACAAGGAAAGGAGGAAATGAAAGACCTTGAGGTGAGAGTGAGTTAGAAAGGGTCACATGATGCTACGAACTTGGCATGGCTTGTGCAGTTTTTAGAAACTGAAAACGTTTCCGAGATGGGCATTGGCCGTTCATTAAGCCCAGGACGTGATGGGCAGAGAATACCCGGTATCTCTGGCTTCTTTGGAGTTGAGGAAACCCACTACCTCCAAGTGCAGATAATATCATTGATGATATCATCATTTCCCAAGTATTTAAACCTGGTGTTGACTCTCTTGAATGTTAAAGAGAAACTAGAAACTCCGTCGTGTTTTCTCAGCAACTAACTCTTCCTTTCATTCCACTTTTCCACCCAGTGCCCTGCCCTTCCTCCCGTGCAGCCTGACACCCAGTCTGTGACGGCCCACTCTCTGACTTGCTTCTCTGTCACCGTCCCTCCTTTTCCAGTCAGGTTTTCCCACCTGCACTCTCAGAACGATATCCTTCTGGGGTCTTGGCTGTGTGTGCTCCTTCCCTCAGCGCCTTTTCATGCCTGCTTTCTCCTCTCCTTCTATCACGCTTGTTCTGCAGAATAACTGTGTTCTTCTTCTGTGTCTTTCTCTCTGCTGTACATGTCCCGCTGAGTGGGCCTCTCACTGTCTGTCAACTCCACTGGAGCGCTTTCTTCTCCATTCTTCACATCAGAAAGTGTGTCATCACTCCCAGGTGGTTATTTTCTTTCTTCCTTTGCACTTTCCCCGTCTTCCAAGCCTGGATGCCCATTCCATGCTCTTGAGGACAACCCTTCTCCACTGTAGGATCCTCTCCTGAAAGTGGCAGCTTTGTTCCCCCCCCCCCCCCCGCCACATACACTGTCCCCAGAGTGCTTCTTTCCAAGGGGAAGGACCATGGCTGCTGAGGTTGCTTGTTCAGAGCCTCTGAGAATTCTGTACACTCAGCACCCTGCTCTCATTTCTCAAGACCCTGTTTTCTAAATGGAAACTGGGGAGGCTAAGGTGCTGCCATGGACTGAATTGTGTTCCCCGAGTTCATATGTGGAAGCCCTAACGCCCAGTGGGATGGCATATGGAGGTAGGGGTCTTTGGGAAGTAGTGAGGGTTAGATGAGGTTGTAAGGGTGGGGCCCTTCTGCTGAGGTTAGTGTCTTTATAAGGAGAGGAAGAGGGAGATCATGGAATCAGCCAACACCTTGACCTTGGACTTGTCCGCCTCCAGAGCTGTAAGAAATAAGTATCTGTTGTTTAAGGCCCCAGTCTGATATTTTAACACAGTGTCAATGTACTGTACTTGGAGTCTCCAGTTGCCCTTTCTGAGTCTGTGAACTGAAGACATGTCTGGGCCTTCCTTCTTTTCAGAACGTTCTAAAGACCAAGTGGATATGTTCTCAAATTATTTCTGGCGAAAGGGGGAAAAAAAATAGGAGGTGGTTTATAGTCCAAGGGACAGGAATCCCACACCGGAGGTTTACAAAGTTGAGTTAAGGGTTGGAAAGTTTTCTTATTATTTCATAGATTTCTGTAAACTTGTAACCAAAGTAAACAGCAGAATAAGAACAGCGTCACTGGTAAAAATATTGACTGGTACCGTAGGCTACAAGAAAACACATCCGTTAGAATATTTTTCCACATTTTCCAATTCTGTCTTAAAGTTGGTTAAACATGTAGAATTCTCTAATTAGCTTCTTAGTCTTCTGACGAAACAAAGAATGCTTCGGGCCTGGTGCTGCAGGGAACGTAACCTTTCAGTGGTGGTAACTCGTTTTAAAAAATGAAATTTGCTTTGCATTTAAAAAACATATATACCTTAATTGTGTGGTTTTATGGTTGACTGGAAGTTGCAAAAAGGGGATTGTGGTGTCCGTGTTTGGTATTTTTTTAAATTAATTTGAATATGAGTTTAAAGTGCAATCAAAGATCTAGCTTTTTCCAAGCAGAAAGGTACTTTATTCCTAATCCATTTCAATCCACTTCAACCTATTAAGCCTGGCAAAGAGATGAGGCTGGGCCAAGAGTTACTGATTAAACAGGACAGCCCACAGAATGGAAAATTTAATGAATCCTGGCCTGTTACAGGCTACCAAGCTATAATCACATTTTTATTCCTGATCACATAGAATCTTGTAGGAAGTTTGGCATTCCTGAATATCAGTCACAATATAAATCTGTAAAATTTCCTATTGATTTTAGAACAGCAAGACTGAATCCCAGATTCCATTAGATTTCAGTCATTATAATTCTAAAATACAAAAGAATTTCTTTGACTTTTATTTCAGTTAACTGGGCGTGAAATATACCTTAGTGTAATGTTTTGTTATTGTTGTTCTAAGTTTGGTTCAACTATAAATAGGTTAAGAAAAAAATGATGTCTTCAAATTGAGGAGGGGATTCCTAATAGAAAACCAAATGAGATCCATGCAAAAGCCATCGAAAACCATTCAGCAAGGGTTGTGAAGGGCTTCCTAAGGAGAGTTGTTGCATTCACTGTCCCTTGAGCGAGAGGGATTGAGAAATGCTCCAGCAAACTCCTTTGGGTGCCATGACTCATGCTGTGTGAATGCCAAAGATTTCTGACTCAAGTCAACCGACGACGTTGAAGTGCCTTTGAAGTCTAGAGTGCTGCGGTGATGAGTAGGAAACCAAATAGAATATGCCTGGCAAAGCAAATCACACGGTGAAACCAAACGCCTAGGAGAGGTCTCTGAGGTATTAGCATCTCGGATATTTAAAGACAACACTCCCAGTTCTTCGGATGCATCTGCTGTTTGCAAATAGCTAGCCCTAGTACTTTTCAAAGATGTTCTTCTGTCCTTCTTGAAAACCCGATTGGGGAGGAGACTGAAAATATGTTTTAGACAAGACACAACTCAGTTCTGCAAGTCAGTGTTGCCCCTGCTCCAGGTGAAAACATTTGAGGCAACAGATGAGGACATAATAAGGTTTACTTTTTAAGGTTTTTTTTGAGGTGTCTTTGGAGAACGTGGCCTGGTTATCAGAGAGCAATAACAGAGTAACTGGCCTCATTTGGCTTGACAGTCTTGTCCATGCCAGTGCCCTCTCCCCACAAGGAACTGGGGAAAGGGGTGTCACGCCTTTCAAACCACAGTTGTAGGTGGCTGCGCTGGTGGCTGGTTGACGTCCGGGCACACAGAAAGCGCACTGTTGCAGCGAGGACGCTGGAAGCATGACAAGTCAAACAGCCTGAGTCCCGACTCTGCCATTTCCTGCTGGGGGGCGGGGGGGTGGTCTGAGCCAGCTTGCTTAACCACGTGGGATTTCAGTCCTGACTGTGAGACGGGGATGAAATAACCACCTCATACAACGCACTGCAGTCTTTCCTGCACAAGCTTGGAGGGGGAGACATAATAGAGTGCTGGGGAAGGGGAGGGGGACCGCAGGCCGACTGCCCGGGTGGGAACTGCAGGCCTCCGCCTCGGGGCTCTGTATCTGAGCGTCTGTGCACCGGATGACAAATGTCAAACGGGGATAGTAATTGTCACTAACCTGTGGGCCTTCATAAATCACGCAAGTAAAATATTTACCATGGTGATGCTCTTTCTAAGTTTGTAATGTATTTGAGCTCTTACTCAAATAAAAATAGGCAATAGGAAATTAGGAGTAGAGGGCAGTGCAATTCATAGGGGCCCTCGTTTTACTAACCTATGGGTATTCCATAAGGAACTTATAAATAAAGGACTAAGGGGTTAAGTGGTGCTACCATTTTCAACCAAGAGAAAAGTGGGAATGGCAGTAAAAGAAAATGGCTGTAGATAGTAGTCACTCTCTGTTTAACTGAAGAAAGAAAGAAAAAAAAGGTCCAAGTATTTGTCCTAGTCATTGGTGTTGGGAATGGAAACACTCTGCATTGCTTCAGGAAATGTTCATGAAGTGTCTGCCTCGTGCGTAGGTCTGTGCTGGGAACCAGAGGTGCAGAAAGAACGTGTGCTGCCCCAGGGAGCAGACTCTACCTGGTCAGGGGCGTTAGAACGCTCAGGAGAGTATGGTAGGAGTTGGATAGGGCTCTGTGCCGGCCTCTCAAGGGATGGCCCAGCGCAGATACCCTTCGGTCATCTCTGCCAACTCCTCCTTCCTCTCCCGGGATGGAGGACCCCGATAGGGAAGATACCAGCAGGGGTAGGCAGCCTCTCTGGGCATTTTCTCTCCATGAGACTCTACCCCCTCTCCTGATGCAGGATTTCTCAGCCGTGTTACGTCAAAGCAGGTGCAGGAAAATTATTCCATTAAAGCCAAATCCTAAATAGAAACTGTGAGTGACTGTAGTTTGATCAATATATATGTAACTTTGCAGAACTTTACAAAGAAAAGCTTTGCGTTTCAGTTGACAGCCCTGTTAAAAATGGAGCCATTCACGGTGCAGACTCTAAGGTATCTAATGCATTAAAAGCACAGACTCTAATGTAATGTAATGCTGAAAGAGGCCAGACACCGTTGACCCCTTGCTGCCCGAGGAAGTAACAAAATCAGTGAATTTTTTCTCATCCCAGTGCTATCCAGGGGCTATAGATTCAAACTTACTGATAAATTCGATTAAAAAGGTAGTATCTTGCAATGACTAAATTCAGTTGTCTTTATATGAGTCCCTGCAGACACATGCAGGGACAATTACATGCAATTTGATGTCAAAATAAGGCAAGCTAAGAAGCTGAAAGAAGCCTATGGTTCTTCATGTTTCTAAAATAATATCCTAGGGCATTTTTCCTAATTAAGGTTTAAACAGGAGAATTATATGTGTTGACTTGTTACTTTCATGTTTATTTCTGAAAGAGGTAAAAACCTTGAGTTACCATTAAAACCATTACTGAGTTTTGTGATATCAGCAGATATCAACGTTGTCAGTTTCCTGGTCTTAACCATTGTGAAATTCATACAAAACCTTCCCATCGTTTCTGTTCTCATTGCCCCAGTGTAGGAAGAAAAAGATTTCTTAGGTCTCCCCAAGGTCAGTTTTTATGGATAGCAAACATTTAATCATAAAAGGAAACCATGCTCTTTAGAAGGGTGTTTTGTCGGGGCAGCAAATTACGCTCAGAGACTGAGATTGTCTTTGCCAGTAATTTATTTAACACAGGTTCACTGCGAAAATTACCCGTAATTTCACAAGCCAATAGAGTACAGGATAATGTCTCTTAATAAGCCACTAAGAAGTAACATACTCCAAGCCAATAATAGATTAATCACGCTATTGTTCCAGGCAAGGGGACGATGAAAGGAATAGAGTCCAAGTTTAGTTGAGGTGTACCTTTCTCTGAGTTACTTCTCTGAAGAGTTGCTTGGCCAACTGAGAGCCATGTGTCAGTGCTGGCGATGGGTCCAAAGTGAAAATTCTTGTTGCTGGAGCACCTTGCCAGGGAGTGAAGGTGCAGGTGTTGTGGGTGAGATTACCTCCTTCCTGGGGCTGCTGCATGGTTTCCAGCACTGCCGGCAAAGAGTCGCCTTGCCCAGGCTGGAGCTGATGCCCCCGGGTCTTCAGAGAGCCATTCAGGTCAGCAGTCGCCTTGCCCAGACCAAACACCCTGGGACAGTCCTCACGGACTCTGGGTGTGTGTAGTCTGAAAGGCCCCTGCCCTAGCTGCTGCTGCTTCCCATGTTTTTGTTGTTAACCACATGCATGCATGATGACGTCCTGACAACAATTTCTCTTATACATCAGAACAACTTTACTTATAATCACAACTTTGTTGTCATGAGCAAGTGCGCTGGAAATCATATCAGACCAATACACAACAAAGGGGATAATTCAGCTTGGTGAGTTGGCTGTACTGATCAGGAAACCTCTGGTTTCAGGAGAGTGAAAACCAACTCTAGTCACCTGAAGAAAGAGAAGGCTTTGATTTCCATGTGATGAGAGGTACAGGTGCATGCAGGAGCTTCAGGGACGCCCTAAGGTAAGTTTTCCTCTCCACTCTTGAAATCTGCCTGTTGACCTGATAAGTTAATGCCCTTGTTGTTTACAGAGTGTGTAGCCTACTTATTCCTGAGTGCTTCCCCTGGTATCTATCCCTGGAGAAGTCATCAGCACTGCCCAGCTATCACCAGTTCCTTGGTCTCTCTGCTCGTCATTTTAGTGCCTCATTAACCAGAATTACTGCGTGTAATCCATCAACCTCGAACACTCACATGGCGTTTACTTGGCTAGCTATTTAGTTGGAACTTCATTATCAGGAAGAACAAAATTGAAAAATGAAAACGGTGCACATCTATAGCAATGGAATGCTTATTAACGTTCTGTCAGTGCCAGAGCGGATCTTAAAACTAAATCGAATCTGTCCGTGTGTCACTTACACAGGGAAAGGCACAGATCGTATTTGAAGATTTTGCCCTACGTTCACAGAGGAAACGTATGTTGATGTTTGTTTACTAAAAATAATGTTTCCTATGTAACAACAAAGCCCTCCCCATTTCTTTTCACCAATAAGCGAGTAAATCAAGTTGTTCATTACTAATTAGGCTAAAAATAAGGTGAACCGTTTTTAAGACATCCAAAACATTGTTTCAGTAAATTCAGCAAATTATCAAGATACATAGGTTCATTTCAGACTCCTTCGGAATGTCAGACTCTTTTAACTTATACTACAAAATTTATTTCAGTTGTAATTTTAGTTTTGAAATTAAGAAGTTAAGTTTGGATATTGAAATGGTTATCATTAACTGCATTTTGTCTGTAACTCAGAAAATTATGGATATGTTTTCCTATATGTTTTCCCCTATTTGTCATTTAGATGGGTAAGTGATGAAGTACTGGTTGAGTGTATGTAGTTGAACTATAATACCTATAAAAACCACTCCAAAAAGCTCAGAGAATGCAGAATTATTGCTAGTGTGTTTTCTTGCTTGTGGGGAGGTATTACATATTCATATTTAACGCAGCAGGCTCGGCATAACTGTGTCTTATCACTGCTGGCTACGGTGGATTCCTGAGTTCAGTCACTTCAGCGTGATAGCACAGGGTGGCTTTTGCCGAGCATGTTACAGAGATCTGACACTGTTAGGTCAGAAGGTCCCAACCTTATACCCCAGCAGGGTGTAAGGACAAGATGTGTGAATTTTCCACGTTCCTAGTTGTTGTCAGGCCTCATATCAGGTCCACTCATTACTTACCCTCCACCTCATCCTCTTTTCATTTTCTCTGTGACGGAGAGTTTAAGAATTTTGCTACTGTCCTACCTGACCTGTGCACGTGAAGCACCTTAGGACTAGTAACCAGAAGCCAGGTTAAGTGCAGAAGCAGTCTTCGTCTCTCAGTCAACCTCAAGACTTTGGTGTGAAGGGTAAGCCACGCCGCCTAGACCAGGTACCTGAGACGATGCTCGGGGATGAACTACAAATCCTCCTCTGGCCTTCCTCCAGGGGCTGGTGGCCCTTTCCCTGGGTGCCTGAAAACGGCAAAAGGAGAACGTATCGCGTCTTAGGTTGTACTTAGCACTGCCTGTGCGCTGATTCCAACTGCGGGGTCCCGGAGTACAGATGATTCCCCCAGTCAGAGTGGGATTCTGAGAGTCAGGTAAAAATAGAATCTTTGTGGGGCGGGGAGAAGCAGTGGGATCATTTTCCCAAGACCCGAGTGCACAGTCGGAACAGAAACAGGAGGCGCCTGGGTCTCCATAATCCATGGAGTGAAGATTTGCGTGGTAGGAAGAGTAGAAGCTCACAGAATTGCCTTCCCTACTGAAAGACTGAAACAAAGTTCATACTGCGTTCCTGAGGAGAGTAGCAGAGACTAGGGCCACCATCAAAACTGGAGAGTGTCAGGTGTACTGTTTTGTATCACAGCCCCATTTGACTCACTTGTTGGAGATGCGTGGGTGGGACTTGGAGAATGATGTAGATTCGCAAACTCAACAAGATGCTGATTCGATTTGCAACTTTGGTCCAGATGTTGTCTTTTTATTGGAAGAAAAAACAAACAACCTGCCACCAGGTATTCAGTTAAAGATCTCGTTTTGACCAGTATTTATTCTCCCAGTATCCATTCTCTTCTAGATACTTTATTCCTGTAAGCCTAACCAAGTTTTAGCAAGCAGATGGGCGTCCAGTTAGATCCTGAATTGCCCCACTGGTTTGTAGCTTGGTATGCAGTCACATGACTAAGTTCAGGCCAGTGGAATATAATGGTAACAACATGAACAATTTCTGCCTCCAGTTCTTGAGAAAGGAGGACAGATACCTTCCATTCTTCTTTGCTTCCTGTTGGCTTAACAGTGTTGACAAATGGAGCAGTTGACCTTAACTCACAGGTGCTGAGTCATGGGTTAAGGACGGCAAAGCTAGCCCTCCAGCCATGTCTGGGCTGTTGCATGAGAGAGAAGCAAACGTGTAGTCTATTTGAACGTCTGTATTTAGAGTCTTTTTGTGTTACAGTAACTTTACTTCCCAAATAATGAGAACATAACCCTGCCGGTCCACTTAAGTTCATGATTCCACATTTAGCCTAGGATGTTTGTTCAACCCCAGATGCTTGTATTCTCTTGGTCACTTGAAGGCCCTGATCTTTGGAGTGCTTGGGCTTCTCTGTGTCTCTCACTGTCTCTGTGCCTCTCCATCCTGGTACAAAATCAAGGTGCACTTCCACAAAGGACAACTCACACAGACATGTAGGTGTAACCACATTCACTAGTGATTTAGATACTCCAAAGTTAAGTGTTAGAAACTTTTATTGTTAAAAATTTCCTCAGTAGTAAAAGAAGATGAGTAATCTTACAGTGGAGAAACCTGAAACACTTGGTCAGCCCAGGGATCAAGGTCAGTGTCAACTGGGGTATGTCATGTTGATAGCATGTGACCTTGATGTGATGTCATGAGAAGGGCACTTTACCTCTGTGGTCTTCCAGATGCCTGTAACCCCAACCTAATCATGAGAAAACCACTGGAAAAAGCAGAATTGAAAGACATTCTACAAATCTGTCAAGGTCATCAAAAACAGGGAAGGTCTGAAACTGTCAAAGCCTGAATGAGACCAAGAAGCTATGGCCACTAAACGTTTATGTGAGGTCCTGGTTTGGATCCTCCTGCAATATATGGAGGTTAGGGGAAAACTAAGGAAATCCAAGTCAAGTATAAACCTCAGTTAACAATAGTGTGTCAGTATCAGTTCATTAGTTGTAACAAAGTACCGGATGAATGTAAGAGGTTCAAACGGGAGAACTCTCCAACGTTCTTGCAACTTTCCTGTAAATCTAAAAGTATGTTATAACAAAAGGTTTACTAATTTTTTTTTTGACTAAATTTTTAAAAAATGTGATTTAGCTTTTTTCTCTCTTGCTTAGGGCGATTTCTTTCCATTTAAAGGTGAAGTTTAATGAGAGATGAGAAAGCAAAGCATGCAAATGTAGGGGCCCCTGGCTGTGTAAAGAGGACAAGCTTGGGAAGCAGATGGGAGCTGAAGGAGAGGTTTTGTTTTGCTTATTTTCAAAATGAGTATATTTATTTATTTTTAAAGTTATTTATTTATTTATTTTTGGCTGCGTTGGGTCTTTGTTGCTGCGTATGGGCTTTCTCTAGTTGCAGCAAAGGGGGGCTACTCTTTGTTGTGGCACACGGGCTTCTCACTGCAGTGGCTTCTCTTGTTGTGGAGCACAGGCTTCACTCGTGCAAGCTTCAGTAGTTGCGGCACGTGGGCTCAGTAGTTGTGGCTCGCGGGCTCTAGAGCGCAGGCTCAGTAGTTGTGGCTCATGGGCTCTAGAGCGCAGGCTCAGTAGCTGTGGCGCACGGGCTCAGTTGCTCGCGGCATGTGGAATCTTCCTGGACCAGGGCTCAAACCCGTGTCACCTGCATTGGCAGGCAGATTCTTCACCACTGCACCACCAGGGAATTCTGAAAATGAGTATATTTAAATGAGGGTGGAAAGGAAGCATTGGAGGTAGAGGACAAAATTCTGGAAGGAGAATAGATAATAGTTCTGATGACTGTCCCGAGAAGTCAGTAGCCAGTGGGATCCAGAGTACAGGTAGACAATAGGAATCTTTGCAGGAGGAGATAAGGAAGAAAAGATTGCCCCTCTCACAGGTAAAAGAGTCAGTCTCACACTAAGAAGTTCCAATCTCAGAACTTCTGTTTTCTCTTTGTAGAAAAGCACATTATTTGGCTGAGAATGAGGGATACAGTCATCGGATGTAAGGTTTAGACGTTAAAAAAGAAAAAGCATCATCTATCCAAAGACTCAGAAAAATGTAAGAGGTATAAGCATGTAGTAAGTCTCCAAGAAACTAGAACCAAAGACAGAGTACCACTAGGGTTTACTCTCTCCATGCTTAATTCTCCATATTTTGTATCTTTCTCCCTAACTGTTGGTTTTGTTAGATATATTGATCGTGGCCACTGCTGGGGCAACATGGGTAGCAGGGCCCCTGCACCCCACTCACACATTCACCAGAAGAGACATGTTGGTACTTTTCACTGAGGCAGAGAAATGGGAGCCCTAGTGACCAAGTCAGGGCTCTGGCCAGGCTGCCCGATTCCAATCTTTGATGTAATTCTAGGCAGGTGCTTTGTTTCTCAGGTTTCTCGTATCTACAATGAAGATGGTGCATATCCCCGAGGGCAGAGTTAAGTAAATCACAAATACAGAGCACACAAGCCAATATTTGGGGCATAGACCAACTTAGTATTAGACTGTTGATAGAGGATGTGTGTAAGACACTGGACCACAGGAGTTGAAGGCATTGGCTGGATACCTGAAGGAACAGGAGCCAACTGGACTAGGTACGGGAGAAGACAAAGAGGTGAAGGGGCTGGAGGTGGAAGATGTTTGCAGGAGGACATGAGCTAGAGGAATAGAAGTGCGCATGGCCAGTGAGAGGAGTACTTGATAAAAGATGTCTGAGAGGAAGGCATCCCAAATGACGGCAAATTGGTGGAAGGACAGCGGGTATTTGGAGCAGGCAGTGTCTGGGGACATCCAAACAACAGAGCCATAATGGTTGTTGGTTCTGTAAAGGAAAGCGTTAATAAAAAGCAGGAAGGTGGAAAGAGGAACAAGGGTCTGGGCATCACAGAGAGGACCACGACTGATGAACCAGGTGAGATGAGGGAGGGTGAGAGGTCAGCGGCTGGTAACTAGAGAGGAGATATTACACCACTGGGAAAGTGGAGCAGTAATCAGTGCAGTGTCACAGATTTTGAACAGTGTTAGAGAGAAGTGAAATTTACTTACTGTGACACCATGTCAAAGCACATTACTTTTTCTGAACTGGTGTGGCTCCAGACTGCCATCAAAGTGCAATACAAACGTACGTATTCCTCCTAAGAAGGATAATGTGCGGCTTTGTACGCGGTGTTGGATTTACTTCGGCTAAGGAGCGGTGTGAACAGTCGTGGGTTTCTGAAGGTTGGCGCATTGCGTCGGAAGGTCAGTGTGCTCATTGTTGGAGGCTTGATTACGCCTTTGAACAGCATCGTAATTCGGGGGTGGGGGGCGTTCTCATTTTCTTTCTCATCCGTGCTGAATCTTCCGTTGTGGAAGATGCCAGCCATCGGGAAAAGGGTATGTTTTATAGGGACAGACGCAGTTGCCAAAGAAAAACGAGTGTCATCGAATTGTGATTCTTTGTCTTGTAACTTTAGTGGTGCCATTCTGCATATGCAGAAGGAGATAAAATCTGAACCCTTCATCAAGGGCTGGCTTCAACCTTCACATGTCACGTGGCAGTTTTAATCTTTCAGTGTGTTCTCAACTGTTTCTTTTAGCTAACTGTGAACTTGACCTCAGAACTACTATTGTTTTCCTTTTCATCTTTTTAAAATGACTAACCAAATGTGATTCTCTTTTAAGGGCCATATATGTCAAGAGTTTTGAAGGTTACTAATGTAACTAATCTGGGTGGCTCTGGTATTCAAATCGAGCATGTATTTTGACTGGATGTGACATTTGCGAAAAGACCTCCTATATTGTCCCAGATTGCTAAAGCTATTATACAATATAATTGATTCCAGATCATGTCTTTAAAAACTTAACTCCTTACTACTAATATGATAGATAGTCTTGATAACACTGGCATTGAAAATCCTTTTCCAAACAATGGAATGTAATCACAGAAAACAGAATCACCACTTGACTGCCAGAGAATTAGTTTATTTTGCAAGGTCGTTTTACCCTTGTTGAATTCTCTTGAAACGGTGAGCAAATGGCACCTGTATTTTGCTGAGAGCTCCAACTTTGAATGTGCATGACAGGTTGCTCTCTTTTGTTTCTCTGTGGTTGGAGAACGGCACTGAGGACCCTGAGTAGCTGGGAACTTCTATGCCTGCCTGGGCCTTAGAGGCAAGGTAACTGTCAAGGTGACCTCTGGTTCTTTTTCCATTATGCGAGTCTAGAATTCCTATAAAAACAACATGTGACCTGGAGAGCCCAGTAATTGCTGAAGAAATCTGGGCTTTTAGTCACCTAGTACTCTTGACTTGGGGTCTATTCCAGGACAAGTCGTTCAGCCCCTGTGATGACATAAGCCCCTCATCAGTCCAGTGAGGGAGGTGGGTAATGATTACCTACACTTCAGAGCTACTGATAAGAGTAATTTGGGATGGATAATGCTTAGATTAAAGGTGCAATGGAAGCTGCTACTTCAACAGCATATATTTAGCCATTTAACAGTGCCATCGTTTAAGCAGAGGGAACTGATACAGCTATGGTGAACGTTTTGTCTTCACTAGGGGTTCTCAAAGTGTGGTCTTCAGACCCGCAGCATCAGAATTACTTGGGAGCTGGTTAGAAATGCAGAGTTTCAGCAGCCACCCCCCACCTGCTGGATCAGAACCTCTGCTGTGGGGTGGGAGCAGCTGTCTGTACATTAACAAACCTCCAGGGATTCTGATGGCGAGTTCAAGTTTGAGATCCACAGCCCTAGACCAGAGCCTTTTCTGAACAGGGCCAGATAATAAACGTTACTGGCTTTGCAGACATGTGGTCTCCGTCTCAACTACTCAGCTCTGCTGTTTGAGCCTAAAAGTGGCCATAGACAGTACATAGATTAATAGACGTGTCTGTGTTCCAGCAAAACCTTTATAAAAATGGTAGCTGGGTTTGGTCAGCAGGCTATCACACTTGCTGACCCCTATTGTAAACCTCTGTTACTCATTTTAGATCAATTTGGCTTGTTTTCTGTGAGTTGAACTGAAGACATTTATCCACATATGGTGTTTTACTTTTTAAATTTTTAATTTTATTTTTGCCGCACCACACGGCTTGCTGGATTTTAGTTACCCAACCAGGGATCGAACCCATACCCTCGGCAAAGGAAGAGCAGAGTCCTAACAACTGGGCCGCCAGGGAATTTCCACATAGATGATACGTTTTTTTAAAAGATTCTCTTTATCCAAAATATGTCTATTACTGAGTGCAAATTGAAAACATCTTTTTATTATTTGAATTTGTAAGGTTTTTGTGTGTAAGCGGAAAAGTAGATGCTTATGATAATTAAGGGAAGATATTTATTTAAAACATTAATATTGTATTTGAATTCATTATTAATACATAAGGAGCAAAATCTTACCTTAGGTCTTTTGTTTATCTTGTTTTCTTCTTTTGTTTGTTTATTTTTTTAACTTTTATGTTGGAGTATATATCCAGTATTTTATATTGGAGTTGTGTTAGTTTCAGGTGTACAGCAAAGTGATTCAGTTATACATAATACATGTATCTCTTCTTTTTCAAGTTCTTTTCCCATTTGGGTTATTACAAAATATTGAGCAGAGTTCCCTGTGCTATACAGTAGGTCCTTGTTGGTTATGTATTTTAAATATAGCAGTGTGTACATGTCAGTTTCACACTCCCAATCTATCTGTCCCTTCCCCCCTTCCCCCGGTAACCATAGGTTCTTTCTCTACGTCTGTGAGTCTGTTTCTGTTTTGTAAATATGTTCATTTGTATCATGTTTTTTAGATTCCACATATATGTGATATGTGATATTTGTCTTTCTCTTTCTTACTTCACTTAGTATGATAATCTCTAGTTGCATCCATGTTGCTGCAAATGGCATTATTTCATTCTTCTTAATAGCTGAGTAACATTCCATTGTGTATATGTAGCGCATCTTTATCTGTTCCTCTGTTGATGGACATTTAGGTTGCTTCCATGTCTTGGCTATTGTAAAAAGTGCTGCAATGAGCATTGGGGTGCATGTATCTTTTCAAACCATGGTTTCCTCTGGATGTATGCCCAGGAGTGGGATTGCTGGATCATATGGGAGCTCTATTTTTAGTTTTTTAAGGAACCTCCGTAGTGTTCTCCATAGTAGTTGCACCAACTTACCTTCCCACCAACAGTGTAGGAGAGTTCCCTTTTCTCCACACCCTCTCCAGCATTTATTGTTTGTAGACTTTTTTTTTTTTTTTTTGCGGTACGCGGGCCTCTTAATGCTGTGGCCTCTCCCGCTGAGGAGCACAGGCTCCGGACCTGCAGGCTCAGCGGCCATGGCTCACGGGCCCAGCTGCTCCGCGGCATGTGAGATCCTCTCGGACCGGGGCACGAACCCACGTCCCCCGCGTCGGCAGGTGGACTCCCAACCACTGTGCCACCAGGGAAGCCCTGTTTGTAGACTTTTTGTAGACTCTTTGATGAGGGCCATTCTGACTGGTGTGAGATGATATCTCATTGTAGTTCTGATTTGCATTTCTCTAATAATTAGTGCTGTTGAGGATCTCTTCATGGGCTTCTTGGCCATCTGTATATCTTCTTTAGAGAAATGTCTCTTTAGATCTTCTGCCCATTTTTTTTATTGGGTTGTTGTATTGTTTTTGGTTTTTTTTGATATTGAGCCACACATGAGCTCACACATTTTGAGCTCACAAATTTTGGAGATTAATCCCTTGTCAGTGGCATCGTTTGCAAATATATTCTCCCATTCTTTGGGTTGTCTTTGTGCCTTGTTTATGGCTTTCTTTGCTGTGCAAAAGCTTTGGAGTGTAATTAGGTCCCATTTGTTTATTTTTGTTTTTATTTCCCTTATTCTAGGAGACGGCTTGAAAAAGATCTTACTGTGGTATATGTCAGAGTGTCCTGCCCATGTTTTCTTCTAAGAGTCTTACATTTAGGTCTTTAATCCATTTTGAGTTTATTTTTGTGTATGGTATTAGAGAATGTTCTAATTTCATTTTTCTAACATGGAGCTGTCCACTTTTCCCAGCACCATTTATTGAAGAGACTGTTTTTTCTCCATTGTATATTCTTGCCTCCTTTGTCAGAGATTAATGGACCATAGGTGTGTGGGTTTATCTCTGGGCTTTATATCCTGTTCCATTGATCAATATTTCTGGTTTTGTTCCAGTACCATACTGTTTTGATGACTATCGCTTTGTAGTATAGTCTGAAGTCAGGGAGCCTGAATTCCTCCGGCTCCATTTTTCTTTGTCAAGATTGCTTTGGCTATTTGGGGTCTTTTGTGTTTCCATACAAATCTAAAAATTTTTTGTTCTAGTGCTGAGAAAAATGGCATTGGTAACTTGATAGGGATTATATTGAATATGTAGATTGCCTTGGGTAGTATAATCATTTTGACAAAATTGATTATTCCAATCCAAGAACATGGTATATCTTTCCCTCTGTTTGTGTCATCTTTGATTTCTTTCATCCACATCTTTTGGTTTTCATAGTACAGTTCTTTTGCCTCCTTAGGTAGATTTATTCCTAGTTATTCTTTTTGATGTGACGGTAAATGCGATTATTTCTTTTATTTCTCTTTCTGATCTTTCATTGTTAGTGTATAGAAATGCAACAGATTTCTGTGTATGAATTTTGTATCCTGCAACTTGTATCCTGTCCCCTGTTACTGCCTTTTGGGTTGTAATACCAGTTTTGCCAAACATAGAAACAGTAATGTAGAGAGCTCACATTCACGGTTTCCCGAAACTTTTTAGTGTAAGGAAAGTTCTCAATATGTATAATTCCTTTTTTCTAAATCCATGAGCATGATTTAATAATATACCATGTGTGCATTTTAATGATATGTGTATTTGTATACATAATAATATTTGCATCTTTACATATGCATTATATGGTAAATATAAACTACTTTCTAGTCCCTTCCATTTTTGTTTTTAAAAAACTATTTATCTATCTATCTATCTAGATATCTATCTATCTATTTTGGCTGCACCAGGTCTTAGTTACAGCATGTTGGATCTTCGTTGCAGCATGTGCAGTTCTTAGTTGTGGCATGCGGACTCTTAGTAGGGGCATGTGGACGCTTGGCTGTGGCATGCGGGATCTAGTTCCCCCACCAGGGATCGAACCTGGGCCCCCTGCATTGTTCCCCACTGGACCATCAGGGAAGTCCCTAGTCCCTCCTATTTCTTAAAGTTAAAGCTGGTAGGAAATATTTTAAGTGCAGTTATATACTTTAGTGATAAAATTATGTCTTACTCTAAGTTTACAGAGCCCAGGATTATTATCAAGTAGATTTGGATATCTTATAGTGCTAGCATAGTCTTTTACTGAGAAGAAAACCATTATAAATATTTGCTGAGATACTGAGTGAATGAATGGATTAATGAATGAATCAATCAATGAAGCATTACCTGAAGTTAGGACAGTTTTCTTCTTCAGGCCATGGAGCTTTCACAGAACAGCTCCATGTAACTGCTCCAAAATGATAGATAATTGCCCTGTGTTCATATGTGAAAACATGTTTATATTAATTTACACTATGTATGTATTTTTCTCTTGGTTAGTCTATTTTATATTGTATCTTTTTTTTTTGAACAAAATTACTATGAAAGCCTGCTAGTTTATGATGAAGTTTCCACAGGCACTAAAACCAAAAGAAAAATAATCAACTCTATTTCTCCTGTGTCCAAAATGTGAAAATTGTTATTTTTGGATCATTTTCAACTATGTTCTTCATTTTTTTCCTGAATTTGGCTACATTATTTTTAGTGTGTGCTTTTTATTTCTCTCTGGCCAGGTTTTCTTGCCTTTAAAAATTGGTTTAGAAATGATATAACCCGTGGAGACCTCTGTTATTCTGTAACCGTCCATGTGACAGACATTCTGGCTCAGATGGGTTAGTCAGAGTATAGGTGATTGAAAGCTCATTAGAGTATTCTGGAACTGAAGACACAAACCACACAAAATGGTCAATTTTTGATGAAGGAGACAAGAATATACAATGCGGAAAAGATAGCCCCTTTAATAAATGATGTTGGGAAAACTGGACAGATACATGCAAAAAAAAAAAAAAAGAAACCGTACCACTGTCTCACACCATACACAATAATTAACTCAAAATGGTTTAAAGACTTAAATGTAAGACTTGAAACCATAAAACTCCTAAAAGAAAAAAAAACACAGGCAATCTGCTCTTTGACATCAGTCTTAGCAATATTTTTGTGGATCTCTCTCGTCAGGTGAGGGAAGCAAAAACAAAAATAAACAAATGGGACTAGGTCAGACTAAAAGGCTTTTGCACAGTGAAGTAAACCAACAAAACAAAAATGCAACCTACTGAATAGAAGGTATTTGCAAATGATATGCCTGATAGAAGGTTTAATATATAACCCATAGAGACCTCTGTGGGTGTATGTATAAAGAACTCATGCAACCCAGTGTCAAAAACAACAAACAAAATCATTTAAAAATGGGCAGAAGGTAGGAATAGACATTTTTCCAGGTAAGACATGCCGATGCCAGTAGGCACATGAAAAGGTGCTGAACATCACTAATCATCACGGAAATGCAAACCAAAACTCCAATGAGGTATCACCTCACACGGGTCAGAATGGCCGTCATCAAGAAGACAACAAATAACAAGTGTTGGCAAGCGTGTGGAGAAAAGGGAACCCTCGTGCAGTGTTGGTGCGAACGCAAAGTGGTGCAGCCACTGTGGAAAACAGAATGGAAGTTCCTCAAAAACGTTAAAAGTAGAACTACTATATGATGTAGAATTCCACTCCTGGGTATTTATCCCCAGAAAATGAAAACACTAAGAAGATACATGCACCCCAGTGTTCACAGCAGTACTGTTTATAATAGTGAAGACGTGGAAGCAACCTCAGTGTCCATCGACAGAGGAATGCATAAAGAAGATGTGGCACGTGTATCTATATACACACATACATACAAACGCACACAATGGAATACTGCTCAGCCATAATAACATTAGAGAAAGACTCATTATATTTTTTTCACTTACATGTGGAATGTAAAAGACAGAACAAATGGACAAATACAACAAAACAGGAACAGACTCACAGACACAGAGAACAATCTAATTGTTGCCAGAAGGGAGGGTGTGGGAGGACGGGCAAAATAGGTGAAGGGGAGTAAAAGGTGCGCAATACCAGTTATAAGATAAATAAGTCACAGGGATGTAACGTGAAGCAGAGGGAGTATATTCTTTGCATGATGCATAAAAAATATCCCTTATTTCAAATAAAGACACTAAATTTTCAGGGGCTTGAGGAGCATGGTCAAAGTTACAAATCAGTAGTGACAGGGTCGGAATCTGGGACTTCTCCTTATAAATCGCTAGTATAACTTCTTAGGTTTACATGAGTAATGACATGAAGGAGGAAAAATTGTAATAAATGACAATGGCCAAGGAAAGAGAAGCAACAAATGTATGAATAAATTTACCCATCCTTAAGGCCCCCTTTTTATCATGCAATGCTCTGTCCATATATAAACAAGGCCCACTTCTGTTATTAGTTCACTAAGTGAAATAATTCATTTCACTTTTCTCTGAGCATTTTTTCAAAAGAAAAAAAAGTGGGCCAGGACAGAATGAATTCTAATCATGAACGAAGATTAAGGGGTTCTTTGCAAATGGGTGTATGTACTTAAGAGATACACTCACAGTTTTGTTGATGCAGATACCATATATCCGTGCATAAACTATACATTAGCATCCACGGTTTCTCAAAATAAAAAGGATAATTTTTATGCATGCATGTGAAAATGCAAAATTGTTCCTGAATGCCTTGCCTATTTCAATATTGTGCATTTCATTCTATACATAAACAGCTATCTAGATGAGTAGCTAGATGGATGGATGGGTGACTGATGAAGAGGGGACAGAGAAATTTATGCAGCATCGAAAGTCTTTGGCCACTGGATGTCATGGTTTTCCCCTGTAATCATTAACCCTTCACTGATATTTGAGGGGTTCCTGTATTTCCGGTGCAGCGGTTAGCAGTGTAAATGGCGAGTTTCATTAAACTATGTCACAGTCCTTTTTCAGTTTACTATGCTTTGTTTAAAGCGCATCGTCAGTATTATTTTCTACCTGAAACTGGCTGAGGAGGATTACGTCTCCAAATATATATTTTTAACGTCTAAATATTTAAACGTCCAAGAATTACATAGTTGTGTTGATTATACTTAGGTTTTACTGAATCAAACTCAAACCTGAAGACTTCGTGCAGTGCATTTATGCACGTGCTAGGGTACGTTTTTAAAGAACTCTTTGCTCTACAGAATTTCCATAGTACAAAGAGGTACAGATTTTTAGACGTAATGATCGTATTTGAGCATCTACTTGCTGTTATCGGGACCTGGTGAATACATGTGTGATGGCAGGTGTATTATGAAAGCGTACCATTAATGAGAACCAGAGAGCCATATATCTTCCTTGTGGATGTGGTCCAGCCTACAAAGTCTGATGGAGGTAAGTGGTTGTGACAGTTAAAAACAGTTGTGCTTCTTCTGTCACAGAAATGCTGCTGAGTTTGTTTAAAAAGCACTGCAGGGGCTTCCCTGGGGGCGCAGTGGTTGACAGTCCACCTGCCAGTGCACGGGACACGGGTTCCAGCCCTGGTCCGCGAAGGTCCCACATGCCGCGGAGCCACTAAGCCCGTGTGCCACAACTACTGAGCCTGCGCTCTAGAGCCCGCGAGCCACAACTGCTGAGCCCACCTGCCACAACTAACAAAGCCTGTACACCTAGAGCCCGTGCTCCGCCACAAGAGAAGCCACTGCAACGAGAAGCCCGCGCTTTCCGCGACTAGAGAAAGCCTGCGCACAGTAGAAGACCCAACGCAGCCAAAACTAAATAAATAAATAAATTTATATAAAAAAAATTATTGAGAAAGGTACAACAGTAGGAGTTAGCAAAATGTGTGGGTTCATGGAAAGTCTGCTTTTGTTTGAGAAGGATTTTTCTAGTTAAATTGGAAAAACACAGCCAATGCCCAATTCTTTCATATCCATGTTCAATATTGTTTGTGGAGATGGTGACAGAGGAGGAATCAAAAAATCAATGACAAAATGGAGAAGTGCTATTCTTTTTTTATTTTTTATTTTTGCTGTACGCGGGCCTCTCACTGCTGTGGCCTCTCCCATCGCGGAGCACAGGCTCCGGACACGCAGGCCCAGCGGCCATGGCTCACGGGCCCAGCCGCTCCGCGGCATGTGGGATCTTCCTGGACCGGGGCCCGAACCCGCGTCCCCTGCATCGGCAGGCAGACTCCCAACCACTGCGCCACCAGGGAAGCCCCTGCCTTTCTTTCTTGATGAGAAACTTAAAGATATTTAAATATTTTCATGATTCTTCTGGTAGAAAAGGAAAGACTAAAGAGCAAAAGTGTAGTAAAGAGTAACGTCGCTGACAAGGAGAGAATCGAGTCCAGAGAACAGAGGAGGGCTGCGCTCAGGAGGACCCAGGGGGGATGAGGGACAGTGCAGGCTTGGGTGGTTGGTGGACTTGAAGCGGGAGAACACGAGTTCCCGTTGGATGGATGAGGTTTTACCCTGTTGGAAGCATTGTGTCCTCTACTGAGTATAAGGAGTGAGGTAGGAATGGATTGGAGAGCAGTGAACCTTTAAAAGAATAGTTGTGAACAGCGGGTATGCAGTGGAAGTAAAAACTGTGTTTGTTTTTCTGGATATTTTAAAGTCCCTAGTGGATATCGTTGATCAGCAGTGCATTGTTATCCATCTGCCATTTGGGTGTGGTTTTCCTAGGGGTACGCCTCACCTGTCTGGGTGAAAGGGAGCAGAGAGATTTGGGTGAGAATGTTTTGTCTGTTAAGTATGAGAAAATGCAGAGCCAAGGCAGGTTAGCTTATCGGCAGGGCATTTATTAGAAAGGTGAACATTTACTGTGACATAAGTGGATATGCAAACAAGAAAAAGTAACAAGGGGCGATGGATCCCGTGCGTATTTGGACCCGGTGGTACTAAGCAGTAACTGTAGTGGGAGTGGTCCATCAAGCAATCTGCAAGGTAGAAGACTGAGGTCTGAAGATGAGAGACTTCAGTTTGCTCTTTTGGAGAGGGAGCAGTCATGGAAAAACAAAACGAACAAGTAGATGACCACAGATGCAGTTCCAGTCTGGGCAGTTGTGGGAGACGCAAGGCAGAAACAGAGACATGAAAATGAGTGTGGCGTCAGTTAAAAAAAATAGAGTGCTGCGAAGCCCTAGCACGATTCTGCACACTGTATGCACTTTGTACCCTGGCCGTGCTGGGCATACGAGTGCATGGACGACAGGCCATCAGCCACCGCAGAGGGCCTTTCTCTTACTGCTTCTCAGTCTACCTCAGGTTTGTTTTGGTGGGTGAGAGACCTGCAGTCTGATTAATTCGGACCTACCTACAGATGAACTGGGGAAAAAAACGACATGACAGTGGAGCTCAGTTTTTGCATGCTAATTTTGCAGTGAGCTAATTCAGGGTTTGTTAGAGTAATCGATGACTTTATCCTTAGGGACTCGCAGGTTGAACTGGGCTGAAATGTGAACATGGTATCTGTTCCTCACCGTGGTGGCAGTGCAAGAGGCACGGGTAATGTTGGGAGAGGGCTTGCAGGGCTTGGCTCTGGTGCGAGATTGGGCAGATCTTTGTTTGTTTTCCTAATACCTATTGAGGCAAAATGATAACAAATGCAAAACCATTATATATTGTACAACCTGGCGGGGAGGGCAGACACCTAGAATCAGTGAAAGGTCTTCTGAATTATTTGAGCTCAGCGAGGGCATTCCGTTGAATCCCATCTTGAAATCATTGTCTCATGGAGGAAAAGACATACTCAAAACAGACTTTGAACCAATATGGAAATGCAGCAGGTGGTCAGTTACTGAAAGATGGGCCACTGACTGCCCGTGTGATTGTGGCACGCTCGCCTCTGTTACCTCTCAGCCGTCCTCACCTGCAGGGTAGGGGTGTCTGTCTAGGCCAACACTCGTCTATGGAGACATCGCTCTCTTTATTGATCGAGCGGTCTGGCTGTGAACTCCCGCCTTAAAGCGATCTGTCACATAAAATCCGGTTTCAAAGTACATCATTTTAAAATAAAATCTCGTGTGTATGTGCTAAAAGCTGTCACCCCTGCCTAGGCTCTTGAAAGCACAGATGTCAATTCTTTCCTCCTTCTGGCAGTCCGACCACGCCAACACGATGGGGCCGTCCCCGGAGGAGAGAGGCTGTGTCGTTCCACTGGGTCCTGGCAAATGCGTTTGGGGCTTCTACCTGAGAAATACGCGAACCAGCCCATTTCTCTCAACTCGTATCCTATGTTTTATTGCTACGGATGAATCGGAAGTAAAGACCCCTGACTGCTGTGTCCTCTTAGGGTCTGACTCCACAGGGGTGATGGTCACATTTCGAACAGCAGAGCATGGTGGTGTCTGTGCTAAGCGTTTGTGTCTGTTACAGCAGGGCAGAGGCAGCGTAGGGCCAGAAATGGTTCTAGTGACACGTTCGTGAGTTCCGCTACAGGAGTGTCTCAGCTTGAATTGAAATAAAAACTCAGCGGCACAGTAGGAAGGCTGCTTTTTGTCACGGGACCTGACAGTCCTGAGTCGGTGTGACTTCTCTCACACGCCACTTTGAGGACGAGAGGTGCAGAGCTGTTCAGATCACCTCTAGATCAAATGGGCTTTGTGTGCGTTTGATTATGTATTAGCAGTGGGGTCCGCTGGGTAATTTATCGTTATGCATAACAACTTATAAAATTGTAAGCTTGGAGGTATCACTTTAATTGATCATCAGATATTTTAGAGCTAAATACACTGATTTTAAATATGTATAATAATGATCGGTCCCCCCCGGCACACTAGAAAACCTGAACAGTTGCCGTAACCCCGGAGTTTTGAGGTGCTCTACAGCAGAGCCGTACTCAGGGCCAGTGTTCCGGCCCCATGGAGTCGCGCTATTGCCTTTCACAGATTTCCCAGAATTTTTCCCTGGGATGCTCTGGCTGCTCCAGAATGCATATCTGGGTGTACTTTTGGTCTTCCGCCATGTCAGCTAAAATCTAACCTCTGGAACAGAGCTGAAAAGGGCTCCCTCCATCTTGTCAATCGGGTGTAGCCTAGATGCATATCTCAGGAACGATGTAGTTACGCCTGAACAACCAAGACGGCCAGAGCTGCAAGGCGCCCTGCTGTGAGGCTGCATTGCATTCATGGAAGAGAGTGGGACAGCGTTCAGAGATGGGAGACGGTCAGGGAAGAGCATGGAGGGAAAGGCTCAAACACAGCAGGCAGCCTGAGCAGAAAATGTGGATGGAAATAGCAGGCTTTGCTGAGGAGGGTAGGAGCGATGAAAAACAGGGACAGGGACACCTGAGTGAGAGCGAGAGAGAAAATCCGCCACGGAGAGACGTACAAACGACGGCAGCAGGAAAAGAACCAGGTGTGTGTGTGTCTGTCTGTCTGTGTGGAGAGAGAGAATGACACATAGAGACAAGTAGAGACATAGAGAAGGAAGGGGTTCTGTTGCCCTTATACCTAAATATCCTTGATTCAAACAAGCAGGATTTTTGTGGGAGAGTTTTTTAAAAGTGGATAGTTCTACATGCCATCCCCCCCATTATATCAGTATAGAATGATACCCAATTATAAAATTACAGAAGTAGGTATCTTTTCTATCCTCCTGCCGTATTGTCCTATGGAAATTGTAAGCGAGCAAAGTTAACATTTTTGATCAATGCAATGTAGCTTTCAGTGCTCATGCTAACTCCGTGTAGACCGAAACAAGTCTCTGAAGTGTTATCCGGGTGTTTAAATCTACTTCTCAGTGCCCGGATGGACTGCCTAACACATGTCAGGCATAGAGAGCGGGGCTGGAGCACGGGACCCAGGGACATGCCGGAATCCTCAGGGAATTTCACCCACAAGCGTGTCTATTCATCACTGCAATGCGAGGGAGACTAAGATGTATGTTCTCAAACGAGAGCATTTAATGACTCGGGGGTTCCTATCCGGGGAAAATTATAGCTGACTGCAGAGAAACAGGTAAATGGACTCTGTTGGGAGTAAAAACCTGAGGCAGATGGTTAAGGAAGCAAAGTTTCTATGGGTCTCGTAGGGACAAGAATTCAAAGAGGACTGAGCAGTCTCACCAGCTGGAACACAGGGCGAATGTAGGGTGAGGGCGGAGGGCTAGTGGGTGTAGGGTGAGGGCGGAGGGACAGGGGCTGGGCCACACCTGGGAGGGCTATGAACACCAGGTTGGGGGGTTATTGGCGGGCGGGAGGGACCGCTGGTGGCTTAGAGCGGAAGAAGCGGGTTGCACGGCACTGCTAGAGAACTGGGGGATTGCACGCTCCTTCCGAAGACTGACGCTAACGTGAAAGGAGATAATCTAGGCTCACCCCACGGAACAGAAACACAAGCCCTGACGACGGTCCTCAGACACAGTGTACCCTTGTAGCAGCACTGTCCAGTGGGATTTCCCGTGATGACCCAGAGGTTCCAGATCTGTGCCGTCCAGTAGGGTAACAACTACCCACGTGTGGCTTTTGGCCCCTTGACGTGTGCCCAAGGTGGTTGAGAAGCTTAATTTTTAATTTCATTTAATTTTAATTCACTTAAATATAAATGTAATAGCCATCTAGCTCCTGGGTTCTGTATTAACATAACCATATTAGGCTATAGAGGGAAAAAGAAAGATTATAAAGCATGTTAAATAGTATAAGGTAGATTTTGATCCTTTGAGGTTAAGACGTTTCTCCTATATCCACTTCTGGTGCTCTGTCAAATTCATTATCAGGAGATTTCTGCCTTACTGTGAAGCTTGATGTTGAGAGCATTATCAAGGACACCCTGGAGGATGTTAATGGACCAGTGGTCTAGGCCCAATCTAATCTGGCAATTCACAGTTTCTGTTTTTCTGTCTGTTACAGTTACTTGACCAGTCTTAATTGGACGTTTTTGTGTCATGTTTATCAAACACCCTCACCTTCTAAAACGCTTTGCTTGGTGGCAGCTCGTTTTTGAGGGTGGGTTTCTTCTGGTGGCTGAGAGAAATGCACCTCCAGAAAGTCATTTCACGCTCGGGGATTTGTGCTGTCGTGATTAATTTACGTGTTGGGCAGAACAGTCAAGGTGAGGAGAGAGACACGCACACGCGCACAGAGCAAGGTCTTGAGAGACCGCAGGCTGGAGCAACGGTGACGGGTGGAGGTGGGGAGGTTAACGAAAAACCGAACCAAACCAAGGGATTCCAGACAAGAAGTGAAGACCTTCACATGTTCCTGTGGAAATGGACCGACAGGCTATTAACAAACTCTGACGTGGGGCCTCCTCCCCTATAAACGTTAACACGGTGGCTAATGGATCAGAAGACACACGTTCAGCGGCCCCCCTCCCACTCAGCATTGGCCTTCAGGTGTCTTTGTGGAGCCCAGGGTCTACAGAGAACAGAGTTGGACAAAATAATTGTGTCTAAATTAGAAGAAATGACCTTAGTGCTGTGTTAGAAGAAAGCAAAAATTCGTGGTCTCACCAGGGTTACCCAGAATAGTTCAGAACAAGCAAGGGCGATTCAAAGATGCTGTAACCAAAACCAGCAGAGCACAAAAACCCAGCCCTCAGTTTGTGGAGGAGAATCCACAAGTGTCTAATTGCAGTCTGAGATATTTATGGTTAGGTTAGCATTTGAGGGCTTCCCTGGTGGTGCAGTGGTTAAGATCCGCCTGCCAATGCAGGGGACACGGGTTTGAGCCCTGGTCTGGGAAGATCCCACATGACGCGGAGCAGCTAAGCCCGTGTGCCACAACGACTGACCCTGCGCTCTAGACCCCGCGAGCCACAACTACTGAGTCAGTGTGCCACAACTACTGAAGCCCGTGCACCTAGAGCCCGTACTCTGCAACAAGAGGAGCCACAGCAGTGAGAAGCCCGCGCACTGCAATGAAGAGTAGACCTCGCTCACCGCAACTAGAGAGAGCCCGCTTGTAGCAACAAAGACCCAACGCAGCCAAAAATAAAAATAAATACATTTATAAAAAAAAAAAAGATTAGCCTTTGATAGGAAAACTAGTTATAACGTGTACTACATTTCCAAGTGAAAAGATAAAAAAATTAAGATCTCGTACATGCCGTAAAACTGAGAATTCCTATCAAAATGACCTTGATCTATCAATACAGAAGTTTGTATCTCAGTAAAGGGGAACACTTCAAAGAAAGCAAAGAAGAGCCCACTGCATTTCTAATCCCAGTTCAAGCTCCTTAGTGGCACAGATGGGACCTGAAACTCCGGTCTGTGGGGTGTCTACTTGGGAAATGTGTTTAAGCTCCTGAGAAGCCCGTGGAAGGGGTTCTACGTGAGTCCTCGGGCTTCAGCTGGTTGTACAGCAGCTCCTTCCCCCAGACGCATATTAAGAATAAAAGGACCACTCGTTCAATCACTTGGTAGTTTCCACTCAACTCATGTTATGGTTCTCAGAAAAAGGCAGTTTTTCTTTGGAAGATGTTTTTGAATGTTGACTTCTGTTGACGAGACTCTGAGAGTACAGTTCTCCTCGGCCCGCCTGGTAGGGAGAACGTGCAGAGGGGCAGGACTTGGTGCACACAGGCAGGGAGGAGAAGGGCTGTTCCGTCCCATGGTTCTGCTGAAAGAGCAGAGACGCTTTCCTCCAAATACCCGAGGGAGTCTCCTCCTGTCTCATCGGCCTGAATGGATTGCGTGGCATTGTGAGCCAAAGCCAAGTGCTTTCAAAGGCAGCGGACCCACTTCCTTGTTTGCTGTAGACTTTGTCACGCGCCTGGCGTACCCTGGAGCATCTGGCCGCTTGTCGCCCTTCCCGGTGGAGATCCTTCGCACCACCCGAGTCCTAATTAAATCAGACTTATGCCTGAGGCTGGGATGTGTTGACTCCCCCCCACCCCGCCCCAGTCCAGAGAGATAAGAGTTGAACACAGAGGAAGAATCGGGCTGGGGAGACCCAGCAGGCAAGTCCAGGATGGACAGGTAGAGATGCTGCTCCAAGTGTTTTCCTCAGGGACACGTCTGCCTGATTCCTTTTTTCCCCTGGTCAGAATACTATCTTTCGTCTGCACCAACTATAATTGTGGTAATTATAATGTCTTTTGCAGCATAATTAGCTAAATCTCGTCTTAGAATGCCGAGACCTTGAAGCAGCATCATTGTGTCTATGAACTGTGTGTCACTAGCATGCACAGAAATGGGAGTGAGGAGGAAGGAGTAGAAGGGCAGAGAGAGAAAGTGTTGCCGTCTTTGGGAATTTAGCTGATAAACATTCGCTAACATTGGACTTAAAATATCAGATACTTGTTTAAGGACATTTCAGAAAGGATAATTTTAAATGCGTATGAGTTGCCATCATGTAGGACTTTTTCAGTAATTTGAGTCATTTCTTACTGTGAAACATTTGAGGATTTCTACTTTATTAAAATGCGCTAATTGTTATACCACGCAAGTGCCTGGTGACCACAGTAACATAGAGTTAAGAATTTTTGCTTGTTTAAGGAGCCTGCTGCCTATCTTTGCCTGAAATCTTAGAGAATTCTTTTTAGTTCATAAGGAAACATAATACCTCCACCATTCTTAACTCACATAGTTATTAACATGTGTATGAAAATAACCTAAATGTTTTCTTAAACTACACTGGATAACAACATAATTGTTCTACCTGGATACAGGATTATATCAGCACATGTTATGAACAGATCATTTTCTAGAAACACAAAAAAAGCAGGGATGAATTTCAGTGCCCCTACTCTAATCACTGGAGACCAAAATTGCTTTACTTCAAACTCCTGGAATCAAGTAAAAATGTCTACTCATGTGCTTAAAGGGTTATTTGTTCTAGATTTAATCTTACAGCTACTTAGGGGGAAAAAAATTGAACTTAAAGGTAAAATGTCACTAGATGTATTTTCAGATCTTTCCCAAAGCATGGTTACTCTTGCTTGTGTTTAGTTATCTGGAGAATAAAGTTTTAATGCTTACCTCATGTTCCCTGAAAACTCCTTGTGTATTTTTAGATTAATATCCTGGGAGGAGAGACGACCATCTGTGTCCTGAAGCTGGAGATTTAGGACTAGGCAGTGCGATAGCTGAGGTTGAGGCTGACTATTGCTCCTTCAGGTATCAGTTTGTGATTTATCAGTCACATAGTATCGCGGCGAACCTTTCACGTATCTACGGTACAGTATGTGCGGTAGACATGATTAAGAAGAGCCATGAATGTGAAAAACAGATACATAGAGTAAATAACTGGAGAGACATGACCAGTGTCATCTAGAGCAGTGAATGTAGCTACGAGGCAAGGATGTGTGGGTCGCTGAGAGATCCTCGCGAGCAGAGTCCAGGTGGTCAGCCACGAGTGTTTTGAAGGAGTTTCAAGGAGCAGTCTTCTCACCAACCTCTAAAACTCCATTTTGTAATTAACACGCACTCCATGTTATTTTTCCTGTTGAGTTGCATTGGGCACCTTCCTTTGCATATTTCTGTGCAGGGATGATAAAATACTGACAGAACACATTTTATGGCCTTAAGGAGAATGCAAGTGGGAAGAGAGACACAGTGTTCACGTTACAAAAGAGGCGGCTGGACGGGCTGCTTGTAATATTGCCAGATCAGCAGTGTCCTAAGTACTGTGTACTTCAGAGCAAGGAGGCACCGCTTGGAGGGGTGCAATCGAGCCTTCACAGGTGCTAAAAAGGAGGTGAGAACTGAAAGAGCCAGTGCAGGCACAGGAATAAGGGAGTCAAGGTCCGGGGGTGGGGAGAATTTAATGGTATTTTTCCCAGCTGTATTGCAATATAATTGGCATATAACATTGTGTAAGTTTAAGGTGTAGAAAGAGTGGATTTGATACCACTGTAGGTTAGCTAACACTTCCATCGTGTGACATAATTCCATTTCTGTTCTGTGGTGAGAACATTGGACTTCAACTCTTCTCAGCAACTTTCAAGTGCATGGAGCAGAATTAACCATATTTCACAGTGCTGTGTATTACAGAACTAGGAGGTGAGAACATCTGTATCATTTCTTCCTGTGAGTGGTTCCCGTGATAACTGAACTAGGATTTTACCAAAGGGCGTTTTCTGCCCTGGTTCTCTAAGTAGATGGAAGTGTAAAGCAAGGGTTCCAGTGGTATTTTTAGTGGCCTTCTCTACTCTGGGAATAGTGGTCTCTCATGTACCCTTCTGCATCTTAATTCACCTTTGCACACTGCAGAAAGTAGCTCCATGGAATCTTCCCGTGTAAGAATAGAAGTTTCCTGAATCCATGTTCTCTCCACAGCTTCCACACAACTCAGGAGCTGTGAGGGGGGTCCTTAAGAAACAAAATTCCTTTAAAATATATTTGAAATAGATTTTCAGGTGAAGATGTCACTTAATCAAATGACCAATAACAGAAGAATGTTGGGACTTCAGAAATGTTGCGACTGGGTGGTTGACCGTTTGACCCATAAGTAAAAAGGAGACTTTGGTTTAGGGACGTGCCTTCTGCAGTAGGCAGTGTATCTATCTGTGCTACAGATTAGAATGGCAAGATTGGGAAATAGGACTGGTTGCAGGCACACGTGTTACCAACAATGAAATATGCCCTTTGTCTGCAGTGTGTGGTTAAATGATGTTGGTGTCATGTTCAGAATTAGGTTTCTTGGGCTCTGAGTTGTCTGTTGTCCTCAGGGTTAATCTTATAACCATCTTTTATCAGGTATTCATCTCTCCCAGCAATTAAGGTGCTGAGGCATAGCTTGAGGTCAGTCAGTTGAAGCAAACGCTCTAGCTCGTTTGATAAAATGGCACCATGAGAGCACACATCAGCTTCTGTCTGCGCACAACTCCCCGTCTCCCCCTGCCACGGAAAAAAATCATTTCACAGCACTCTGTTTATACAGGTATTTCCAAAATCTGAACTTAGTTTGACCTTGGCACTTACCAGATAATGGGAACCGTTATGTAACTGAGAACGTATTATAAAAACTTGCAGAAGACAGACGAGTCTTAACTTCTGCAAAGCCCAGTTGTTTCACTGCAGCAGTGTTTTCCCCATTATTTGCTGGAGTAAATAAATACTGAAGCCAAGAATAACTAACTTCTTTAACATTTGTAAAATGGCCAACTCCCCCAACTAATCCGTCTTAAACACGAAGGGGTTAGGTTGAAAGCTCTAGGTCATGAGTTTTGCTGAAGTGATGGAAAGCTCAGGTTTGCCCTTAGGTAAAACTAAGATAAATAATAATTTTATAAAGTGTCTCATAGTGGTCGTACCTCCACCGGTTTTCCCGTCGAGACCACGTATTTGTGAACAGAGGCCTGGTTGCCTCTGCCTCTTTATCTCTGGTAGACGGGCGAGTTCATTGTGGTCATGGGGGCGTGAGAGGCTGAGACCCTCCTGGGAATGCCTGGGGGGTGGTGAGTCACCTTGGAAGCACAGCAGTTCTGCACAGGGTCATGGGGTGTCTGAGAGACCACACTGAAACCCACTATACTTACCTGCAGAAACCGACACTGTTCCTATTGGGGTCAGACCTCCAGTCCATGGGAGCTCGTAGCTTCGGGGACCCACGCTGTGCTTTTCGGAAAGCCTTGGAGTTTATTTACCTTGCCTTTATTGGTTAGGCAAGTCCAGTGGTCTGCCAGGCAGGGTATGTTCGTTTCAAGATGAAGACCAGGTCCTCCCAAGAAGGAGAATGCATGTGCATTTAAAATTTTTTTAAAATTCACCACATACGTTTTACTTTATTAGCTTCACTGGTTTATAACATTATATAAGCTTCATGTGTACAACATTATATTTCTACGCTGTGTCCTGTACATGCCGTGTGCTCACCACCAGAACTGTGTTTCCATGTGTCACCATACAGTTGATCCCCTCTATCCATTTCGCCTTCTTGTAACCACTACTCTGTTCTGTGTATGTAAAGGTTTTTGTTTGGTTTGGTTTGTTGATACATTTTTTTTATATTCCACATGTGAGTGAAATCGTACGGTATTTGTCTTTCTCTATTGGACTGTTTCACTTAGCATAACAACCTAAAGGTCCAACCATGATGTCACAAGTGCCAAAATCCCATCTTTTTTATGGCTGAGTACTGTTCCATCGTGTCTGTGTGTGTGTGTGTGTGTGTGTGTGTATGTGTGTATACACACACACAGCATCTTCTTTATCCATTCATCCCTGAATGGGCACTTAGATTGTCTCCATATATTGGCTATTAATTACACGTGTATTTTTTTTGTTTTACAGAAAGGTGTAAAGATGGACACTCCTAGGAAAACTGAAGTGTAAATAATGCTGTCTTCCTTTTAAGTGAACAGTGGTTTTGCTTTTTTGTTTTTTTCCACATTATAACTGGTTCGTCTTTGACATACCATGTACCCGTGTGTGTGTGTGTGTGTGTGTGTGTGTGTGTGTGTGTACTTAGTATTCTGATAAATTTCCTATATTACACTTGGAAGTTTTCTATGAAAACATGAAATGATACTTGCAATAGTACATGAAAGTTTTCCCTGGTTCCTCTGAATCATCTTTGTCTAGTAGAATTTATACGTCAGCCAGAATTTGAAGTGCCTCTGTAATTGTAAAAGTTCTAGTAGCCACGTTAAAAAGAAACTAGTGAAATTAATTTAAGAGTATATTTTATCTAATACGGTATATCCCAAGTATCAGCTCTACACGCATGGTAAAATGTTGAATGAGATGCTTTATAGCCCACCTCTTTTCCTGTTTAGGCTTTGAGGTTAGTGTGTATTTTGCACTTCCGTCACGTCCCAGTTTGGAAGTGCCACGTTTCCAGTGTACACTGGCCACGTGTGGAAACGACTGGTGTGCTGGGCAGCCTGACTGATGCTGCTGGTGTGGTGGGTTGACGTGCAGAGTCTGGCCTTTCTCGTGGCCTTCCTTAGTGGGATGGGTTCGCTGTACGAGGCCCTCTCTGGGTTTTATACCGCTGACTTCGTGCCGGTCTGGAGGTACGTACCGAAAGTAACCTTTGCTTCAGTTCACAAGATCTTCATCCAGATTCCTTCAGTCACGTCAGGCATTTCTCAGAACTACCTAGGGAGTCAGAGTTTTGCAGAACAATCTTGAGGGGTACTGCTCAGGTACTACATAGAATGTCCTTCAGTTTGGGTCGGTCCATACTGCAATGTAGAGGAAACTTCTCCTGTAAAAAGCCGTAGAGTAAATATATTCAGTTTTGTGAACACTGTACGTACGGTCTCTGTTGCCGTCATTCAGCTCTGCTGCTGTCCTGTGAAAGCAGGCACAGACACTGTGTGAATGAATGGGCAAGATGTGTTCTAATAAAACTTTATCCACAAAAATAGGCAGTGGGCTGAATTGATCCATGAGCTATTTGCCAAGCCCTGATGGAGAGGCAAGAATGCTAGACTGGAGCAAGTCTTTTTGGTTCTCTATGGGGGGAGGAGAAAACGACAGACTGAAAAAGAAACTGAAAGAGAACAAGTCAACTCAGGTTGCCTTCCATTTGTAAAGTCAGACCCTTGATTCTAACGGCATGTGACCCTAAATAACCTTGCTTTACCACCTGTCTTTTACGTGATTGGTTTGGTTAAAGAATGAGTATAAATCGTGAGAGGGAGAGAGGAGAACCTTTCTAGATGCTCTCTTTTACAGCCACCTGCTCCACTCTGACAAGCTGTCATTTCAGGGCTCCATTGTAGGTAAACAGAAGTGCATGTTGTAGAAGAGGATGCCACGTGAAGTCAACCTGAGGGCAGGTACCCACTCAGTTTGTTACAAATGTCTGTCCCTTCCGGGGGGGACCCTGTTTAGCAACTTATAAATGCTTTGCGAATTAAGTAAATGCTTTGCTGCCTCAGCACATTCATAGCTTTTTTTGTTTTGTTTTAACCAAAACTAGGATTCAAATATTTCTCTAGTTTTTCTCTTCTTCTTACTCTTGGTGGTGTTATTATCACCATTACTAGCAGAGATATTACCGAGGCCTTAAAAGAGTGAGTGTGTATTTAGATCAAATAGTGAGTTATGTAAAAATGTTTTTCTATTATTTGTAACTCTACATAAGCTAAATTTTGAGTCCTCATTGTGCCAAATGACAGACAGTTAGGCTGCAGCAAAAATATAGGTAAACTCATTCCCTTCGGATCAATGAAATCCTGCCTGCTCTCTTTTCCTCTTGCCTGCAGTGGCATCAGGAAACCTAGGCTGTTTGCAGTCACTGCATTGGGAGGAGGCATCAGTTCTGGTCACTGGCTTGCCCCTGGGTGGCCTTCACACTGCATGGAGTTCCCATCCTCTCTCTTTTTTTTTCTTTTTTTAAAAAAAGTAATCATTTTTGGCCACGTTGGGTCTTCGTTGCTGTGTGCGGGCTTTCTCTAGTGTGGTGAGCGGGGCTACTCTTCATTGCAGTGCGCGGGCTCCTCATTGCGGGGGCTTCTCTCGTTGTGGCGCACGGGCTCTAGGCGCGCGGGCTTCAGTAGTTGTGGCACGTGGGCTCAGTAGTTGTGGCTCACGGGCTCTAGAGCGCAGGCTCCGTAGCTGTGGCTCGTGGCCTTAGTTGCTCCACGGCATGTGGTTTCTTCCCGGACCAGGGCTCGAACCCGTGTCCCCTGCGTTGGCAGGTGGATTCTTAAGCACTGCGCCACCAGGGAAGTCCCCCTATCCTCTCTTTTACGAGGAGAGAAAAGAAAAAGAATGAAGGAGGGGGAGAGGAGGAGAAGAAGAATGGACTCAGCACTTGGCTTTTATTTTTCCAAATCTTTTTGTCATACATCTGCATTATTGCTTTTTTTTTTTTTTTAAAGCAAGACTGACGTTTTTGGACTCTGGTTCCAGAGCAACGATCTCCCATTTGGACAATGGCAGCCCAGTACCTAATGGTCCCCACAAGAGGGGAGAAGGGGTGGGGACCGTCGGGGGCAGAGGGAGGGCATCGTGGGCTCTAGGAGAAAAGAGCACATTCCCGTTCTGTTTTTCATTAACCCTTGACCACATCCACTCCGGACAGCAACTCCAGGATAGGACGTCATAAGCGTGGGAGACAGGCTCGTTGCTCCATGGAGGCAGGGAACCTCCAAAATGTGTGACGTCTGGAGCAGACCAATAAGTGGGCAGCCCTCCCAACTAACATTAGTTGAACACATTTCATCCTTTATTTCGTGACAGTGCAGAAATCTAATTTGCTCTTTCCCACTATTTTATTACAGTTTTTAATCAAAGCGTGATAGGGCAGCATGCATCACGTCAAGCATGACGCGAGCGTGTAGGGAAAAAATGAGGACACGCCCTTACGCCTGACCCCGCCCAGCTCCTCCCCTTGTCTTTTCTCCATGAGGACACAGAGGTCCTTGTCCCTTCACACTCCCAACGGCTCTCTCCCCTGTCTGATCTGTTCTTCCTGGAAATGATCACTCCCTGATGGACATTTTGCTTTGTTATTTGTCCCTTCACGTTAAAATCGGTCCTCAGTGAGAATAAATTGATCTGTTTCGATCGTTGCTGTATCACCAGGCTGGTGTATGGAGGGCTCAGTAAACATGTACGGGATGAATGAGTTGCACTGCATTTATGTAGCCATTTTGCCTGGATTCGTTGTTTTCATATATAACTCATGCCACACAGCAGGTATCCAGTAAGGAGTTACTGTTCTGTGTGTGGAATGTAGTTGTAACTTTATGAGCATGTTGTATCAGGCGGAGACATTAGAGAATATTGCCGAGGAGACATCCCTGGTCTTCCGTGGTGTTTGATATGTAGGGTATAGGGTATTAAACAATGGATGCAGAATGGAAATGAGAATATGATTACGGCGTTTATCTGACTTTCTCATATGACAAGGTTCATATCAATGGGGCTCTTTAGAGTTGACTTTTACTGAGAGCTTGTGAGGGAATGCCCAGCATCAGATAGCACTGTGCTGAGCATCTAACATGTGTTAGGGAGTTCATTTGTCAAAATGACCCTAGAAGAAGGCAGGTACTACTGTTAAGGCTGAATAACTGACTCAGAGAGGGTTATTGATGGAGAGAAATTGTGAGAGTGATCTGGCCCTGGTACCTGTGTTCTTGAATCAAGTAATATTTCTTGAATCCAGAATAGAGTCTGGCTACCGATAACGTACATAAGATTCTAATAGTGGGCACACGTATGAATTGGAGGCTGATGGCTTCCTGTTTTCCAGTTGAAGCAAAAGGTGGCATCTTTGGTTGAGAATAGGTTTGGGAGGGCTTTGAAGACAAACCATTTGAAAGGATCCCAGGAGTCTGAGACAGGAATACAGCACAGAGGACAAAACAGACTGGGTCAACTTTGAAAAGCCCAAGGGATGTGAACTCAGTCCCTTCAGGAAGTATGGCTGCCTGAGGAGCTGTAGAGAGATGCACAAGTAGCTGCGGGCTTAACTCAGCTAGAACCAGGAGTCCTCTTCCTAACTGTGGTAAAACCAATGATATAAAATAAAGTAAGTCCTCACACTTGGAGAATGGTGACCCTGATTTTGTTTTTTGTTTGTTTTGGGCTCTCATTGGAAGACATGGCTGTTTTATCTTTGAATCATCCCAGAGCGCTTTGCAGCCAGTCTGTATGTTTCTCTCCCCAAGATGATGACCTTATTTGGTTTGGTCTGGTTGGCGTCGTTGGCCTCGGCTAATGTCTGTGTTTCAAGCTCTTCTTCGTTTTCCACGCTTCCCCGATTACTCAGCTGCGCGGTGCATTGTTTCAGCTCCAGTCCCATTAATCAGGCTCTTGCCAACGTTTCACAGCTTGGGAAGGATTTTTCCTCAAAACATTGAAAACCAGCATTTCACGGAATTCAGCTGTGGTTAACAATGGGCGGCCTTGTTGGTGGGGACCACATTCAAAGTTAATGGGCTTGAAGGAGCCTCTTGGGGTCATCAGCAGCTGAGGGTGCAATTAGGATGCTCAGGGCCGGCTCACCAGCCCTAGAGACAGCTTCGCCAGCTCGGACACGTTCTCAGGGCCCGGGATGGGGAGAAGCAAGCACATGTCCATACTACTATTGTGAAGGCTCCCGATCAGATGCAGGGACTTGCAGTGGGAGGAAAATCGGGGATTGTGCCCCGCTGCTCGCTCACGCTGAGGTCACACTGGCCTGATTTTCCCCCCTGCCACGGAACAAAGCCCTCTAATAAATTTATTAAGTCCAAGTTATTTGCAATTCATGTGCTCTTTGCAAATCAGGAGTAGATGATGAGGACGATGCCCTCTTTACACAAAAGAATCTAAGCATGGGGAGAATTTAGGCAGCGAAGGAGGGCAGCGAGTCCTTCTAAATCATCTTACAAGCCCTTCAGGTAGGTTTTTATGCAAACCAGATGCAACGTTCTTTTTCTCTTCTGACTCTGGATAGCTAGGGTTTGGTGGCGGGGGCGGGGAGGTTTCTGACTGTTAAATTCAGGATTATATTTTACATGTCACGACATACCGTGCCATTCATTTAAACCGTCTCAGCAAATTACTGATGAAGGCATCACTTAAATTTCCTACCATCCTAAACACTTCATTTCCTGACCTCTACAGATGGAATTTTTTAAAAAAGTAGTAGGCTTTGTTTCTCAGAGCACTCTTAGGTCTACAGAAAAATTGAACAGAAAGTCCCGCGTTCCTGCGTACTCTGCTTCCTCCCTCTGGTCACTCTATTATTAACATCTTGAGTCAGTTTCATCCATTTTGTTAAAATGGATGAACCACGATTGACACATTATTGTGAGCTGAAGTCCCTGGCTTACATTAGGGTTCAGTTTTTGTGCTGAGTGTGCTGTGGGTTTGGCCAAATATACCACATCCCGTGTCCACCATTACAGTATCAGACAGAAGAGTCTCACTGCCCTGAAAATCCTCGGCACTCCACCTGTTCACCCCTCCCTCCCCTCTAGCCCCTGGCAACCGCAGATCTTTTCACCATCTGTTTTCTTTTTTTTTTTTTTAGTTTTTAAATCTGTAAATTTTGCCATCTGAATATTTTTCTTTAATCAACTTTCCTGAAATTGACCAACACCAAGAGATTGCAACAGTAGTTTCAGGTTCAGATCATATATTCGTCTGTCATATGTAACATGGTTTATAAAAAAAATCCACTTTCATCAAATGTTAATGGACTTATTTTTTTCTTTAATAATAATGAAAATCATTAAGTATCCCTAGACAAAAGTGGCAAAAAATTATAGCGTGTACTGGAAAGAAAATATAAATTGTGGGATTATTTGTGATTTTAAAGGAAGATGTCCTGAAGGACTTGGATAAAATATGAACGAACCGTTACATAAGTGTCATGTTTAGAAAAACACATCATTAAAAAAATTTTTTTTATTGAAGTATAGTTGATTTACAGTGTTGTGTTTCTTCTGTACAGCAGAGTGACTCAGTTATGCATATATATACATTCTTTTTCATATTCTTTTCCATTATGGGTCATCCCAGGATATTGAATGTAGTTCCCTGTGCTCTACAGTAGGACCTTGTTGTTTATCCATCCTGTACATACTAGTTTGCATCTGCTAACCCCAAACTCCCACTCCATCCCTCCCTCACCCCCCTCCCCCTTGGCAGCCACAAGTCTGTTCTCTATGTCTGTGATTCTGTTTCTGCTTTGTAGATAGGTTCATATGTGTCGTGTTTTAGATTCCACATATAAGCGATATCATATGGTATTTGTCTTTCTTATTTACTTAGTATGATCATCTCCAGTTGCATCCATGTTGCTGCAAATGGCACTATTTCATTCTTTTTTATGGCTGAGTAGTATTCCATGGTATAGATGTACCACATCTTCTTTATCCATTCATCTGTTGATGGACACTTAGATTGTTTCCATGTCTTTACTATTGTGAATAGTGCTGCTATGAACATTGGGCTGCACGTATCTTTTTGAATTATGGTTCTGTCAGGATAGATGCCCAGGAGTGGGATTGCTGGATCATATGGTAATTCTATGTCTAGTTTTTTAAGGACCCTCCATACTGTTTCCATAGCAGCTGCACCAATTTACATTCCCACCAACAGTGCAGGAGGGTTCCCTTTTCTCCACACCCTTTCCAGCATTTGTTATTTGTAAGCTTTTTAACGACGGCCATTCTGACCCTGGTGTGAGGTGCTACCTCATTGTAGTTTTGATTTGTATTTCTCCAGTACTTAGCGATATTGAGCATCTTTTCATGTGCCAGTTGGCCATCTGTATATCTTCTTTGGAGAAATGCCCGTTTAGGTCTTCTGCCCATTGTTTGATTGGGCAGGCCTGCTCTGCACCAGCGTCCTGCAGAATGCCTCAGCCTCACATCCCCTGCTTGGGGGCCTGGGAGGCCACCAAGTTGTAGACATGACAGCTGGTAGATAAGCAGGACCACCGAGGATGAGTGGGCAAGAGATACATCTTTGCTGTGTGGAGTCACTGAAATGGGAGCGCTTGTTAGATACCGTGTCATAGTCTACCTTGTCCTCACGAATCATAATAATTGGTGTATCTGAAGCTTTTCCTTTGTATGTTTGGTTTTCTGGTACTCTACTCCGAGTAAGTTGAGGATAGATTCTGGTTTATTCTTCCCAGGAGCTTATAAGGTAATTTTCTGCTTTGCACTTAACTAATGTCTTAGCAATAAATTAGGGAATAACCCTAAAGCAAAAAGAATAGTGATTCAATTGTTGTGATATATATATCTCACAAAAAATGTGATATATGTATATTACATATTATACATATTGTATATTTATCACACATACACACAGGCATACCTGTATGTCTATACCTCATAAATTAGGAAATACATATGTATTTGGAATAAAGAGAGAACGAAATTAGTGGATTGTTGGGTTATTAGTTTTTCCTTCTTCTCAGGTTTTCAATGATTTATTTCTAGCTTTTTATAACTTTGAATTTAACTAAGTTTTAGATCCAGTTGCCAAGTTTTTAAGGAAACAGTGTTGGCTGTAATAGATGTTTTACAAAAGTAACGAACAGCAAATTGAAAATATATTGCCATGTGCATTGAAACTCAGTCTGCAGCCTTGATTGCAGCCTGGATGTGTAATAACAATCCATACGGGTTATTGAATCGCCGTCATGAGGCTCCCAGTAAAACAGGTTGTTCTAGAGATAAAAACACGGAAATGTATCACAGGTGGTTTAATCTTTACAAGACATTTTATTTTTGCATGACATTGGTGATGGGATACTTTTTAGCATCCATAAGATCATCAACAGTTGTCTCCTCTGGGGACAGTAGCAAAACAGAGGGCTCTGGTGGAGAAAGGAAAGCTCAGCTCCACTAAAAAGACTGACATGGCCAACATTCCCTTGACTTTCATGCTACCACTGTGGGAAGCCTGGTCTTACAGGGGAGCGGCACCCACGGTGAGGCAGGGAAGGGCCCTCACTCCACAAGGAGCACAGTGAGACTAGTGAGATTTGGCCTGTCCACACTGTGTATCTGGTTCAGAGACTAACTGAGGGTCAGATAGAGAGAGAAAACACAGCCTTCCGTCAAGTGTCAACCAGGTAGAGATGATTAGACCATCTTACTGCCGTTGAGAAAATAGCGTACTTCTGTGGTCCTCTTAAGACAGCTAAAGAAATGTCCTAAATTTACACTGCTAAAAACTCACTTCACGCTCCCCGTATCACTAACGAAACCAAAATCGGACAGGAAGGCACAGACATCTCACTGTACGTAACACACCATGTAAAACGACACAGTTGAATCTTAACTGCCTTTTGACAGTAAGTGCAAATAGGGTCTCTATTCATACAGAAAGGCACTCGTTACAGATTAAAACCAAGTGATAAATTGTCTACCAGAGACACACCTAAAACAGATTGATCGAAACATTTAGGAAGAGTGTCAAGAAGCATAAATAAAGTATGACTGTACTTAATCATCATGGGTAAAACCTTTAGAAATACGGGGAGTAGGGGAGGCTGAGACCTCCAGAGATCATGTAAACAAAGTTTGGAAACTTGGTAGAAGACCCAAATAGAATAATTACCAGAATTTAGCATGTGTGTCTGTATATTTAATACCCGTGAGCCGAGCTAGGCAGACCATGCCTTCCCCTCCAGGACCCACAAAACATTTCCAAATTTGGCTTTATATTTGGCCACAAGGACACCCCGCAATCACTCAGTGAAGGGAGCAGTAGTAGACACCACATTCTATGACTAGGGAACAATACAATTAGAACTTAATAACAAAAAAGTGTAATAAAATCCTAAGTGGGTGTGTTCTTTTAAAAATAGCACTCTTTAAGTAGTGAGTTATTTAAGAGGGCATTTAGAGATTAAGGACATTCAAACAAGGGAACATTTAAAATGTAATTGCAAGTTATTTAGAAAATAATGCTGCTGGGCAGAGTAAAAATCAAAACGAGCTGGGCATGGTTAGTGGTGGGCTGGTAACTTTAACAGTTGCTTTTCTGGGTGTATTTCAAGCACGAGTGGTGTTTGTGTATTCATTTATATTAATGAGTGAGAGAAAAATAACAGGGAAAGTATACATCAGAACTTTACTTGTGCATCCCCCAGCTGAGCAATTTGTTTGCTGAGTTCGGTAGTTAATAAACTTCAAATACTGGGAGATATTTCCTCCATTTTTTCGTGTTTGTTACTCACAGGGTAATGGCTGAAGACTCAACACTCTTTTTGTGGTTAATCTGCACTATTATTATTTTCTCCAGCATTTTCGTTAGGAAATCAACAAAGCAATAAAGTCCTGATTTGTAGCACTTGCCAGTTTCTGTGGTGGAAATGCCCCCACCATGGCCGATCTCAAGCTCCCACCATGGTCACTGGACACAGAAATGGGAGGAGATGGACGGTAGCCGCCAGTATGTAGTGTTTCCACCATAGACGCCAGTAACCTCCACAGCAGGTATAACAAGTAGGGAGATGATGAGAGAATTACAGCATTTGTTTATTTATTACTATGGTTTTAATAGAGTTTTGACTGAAAGTTTATGTAAGTTAATTTTCAGTAATGACAGCGTTGAACCGCAGGCTCCCCGAATTCCTGAACATTTAATAAATCTGTGTGAGCCAGCTCCAGACGTCACCGGCAGACAGTCCAGTCCAAAGTGTCCTTAGAAGGGGAAAATTCCAGTCCAAAGTGTCCTTAGAATTGTTTTAATTTCTAATTCGATAAAATACACGTTACAGTAATTTGACTAGATAACCCTAAAAATAGGAGGAAGGAAAAATTAATAAAGTTAAAAACAAGAATAGTACTTAGAAAATAGGAAGACAGGGTAGAATTTATAAATGCTCTGCCAGTTTCTTTCAACAAATGTGCAATGTACACAACTAAAATCTGGCAATACTCTCCTTGTTCCCATTGATCCCCAGTCCTCTTAAGAGAGAAGGTGCTGGACGTGGAGAACAGAACACATAAGGCCAGAACAGGAAGTAGGGGAGTGTTTGTAGGAGATTATGGGGTAGATTCATATGACTCTGTAGAGTTACCTGCTGTTCACCTGTTCTGGAACTAAAGTCGGTTTAAGTGCCAAGTATTTTGGCCTAATTCTTTTTTTTTTTTTTAATAAATTTATTTATTTATTTTTATTTTTGGCTGTGTTGGGTCTTCGTTGCTATGCGCGGGCTTTTTCTAGTTGCAGTGAGCGGGGGCTACTCTTCGTTGCAGAGTGCGGGCTTCTCCTTGTGGTGGCTTCTCTCGTTGCAGAGCACAGGCTCTAGGTGTGCGGGCTTCAGTAGTTGTGGCACACGGGCTGAGTAGTTGTGACACACGGGCTTAGTTGCTCCGCGTCTAAGTGGGATCCACATCGTGGTGGAATATTCCTGGATCAGGGCTCGAACCCATGTCCCCTGCATTAGGAGGTGGATTCTTAACCACTGCACCACCAGGGAATCCCTTGGCCTAATTCTGAGAGCTTGGAGATGATAAAGTTCCCCTGTGGTCAGAGCAATAGAGGTGGTTCAGTACAGCTTCACGTGGTCCATGCTGGGTGCCCCTCACCAAGAGTGTAAGTCCTGGATCCGGTTCCAAGGATGTGGAAAGACTTGACTACAGCAGCGGTAGGATCAGCTTATACCAATCTGGCTTGTTCAGCTCTCCAACCTGAGCTGACCAAACTAAGTATTTTAAGAAATCCAAACTCTTTGCCCAGACTTATTTACTTGGGTGCAGAGGAAACGGGAGGAGCAGATGGACCCAGGGGGCACTCTGTGGCTCGTAGTCACAGTGCTGGGCATCCTCGGGATCCAGGGCTCTGTGAGGGATGTGGGTGGTTGCCAGTGGATACAAGTGACTTGGTCTCTCTTGGCTGGGCTGCAGCTGGGTACCTCCCACAGATCCATGTTCTGGGGAGTTCCCAGGGCAGAGTCAGGGTTCAAAGCACCCTCCACACAACAAACCAGCAATGTCCACTGCAGCAGCCTTGGTTCTGCACAGAGCCCAGTGTTTGTTCATTTCTTTGTTTTCTTGATGCTTGTCTCATTAGGTTTGGGAGCTTCCTTCTCATTGTCTTATTCCAGGACGAGATGACCATATTCACTTGGATGATTGTTTCATGTTGGTTCCAATGAATTTCTCCGTGCAATTTACGATAAGCCAAGGATTAGTAGGTTGTCGATTTTCATTTGCTGTCCTAGAGCTGGTCTAATAGTCTGGAAACAAACTTGATAATCACTAGTAGAGTCTAATTTCCTAAGGCATGGTGCACATTGCAGAACCTGTAGATGAAATCCTGTGTACACCAGTCTAAGTGAGGAAAAGGGAGAGGGAGGGAGAGAGAAATATAAAGGATAAGTAAGAATGTAAAATTGGAATATATACGGAAAACTGTAGAATATTTATGAGGTGAAATGTTAGGAAAGTGTAAACAGACTGTTGTCATGGTCCCAACTGAAAACAATTGTCAAAGCCCCCCTCCACTCTCTGCTCACACAGTGACAGATGGAGGTTATTTCTCAGGTAATTTTCCCCCATAATATAGGGAAAGTGAAATTGCTATGCTATTGAACTTTAAAGGAACAAGTAATCCCTATGGTACTAAAACTGACCAAGGCCATATAAAAAGAAGGAGTAGTTGTATTAAATATTATGAAGGTAGATTAACTCTGATATTAAAATATGACAGTGATCACAAAGTAAAAACGTTATATGCATAAAATGTGTCATCTCAGTTATATAAATATTAATGCAAACTCTGTAAGTGAACATTTAAACCAGCAGTATATTAAGAAGTAATACCTCATGATGAAATAACATCTATTTTAGGAATACCAGAAGGATTCAGTATTAGGAAATGTATTAATGTAATTCCTGACATTATTAAGTTAAATGAAAAAAGTAACTTTGGTGCTTCAGTAAGTGCCAAAAAAATTTGATAAAATTCAACCACTATTTCAGACAAAAGTTCTAGGTAAAACAGACATGAAAGTAATAAAAATAACTTCAACCTAATGCCTAACTATGTCTTGATGATGAAAGAAACATTCCACTAGAGTCAATAAGAAAGAAGGGTGCCTGATGTCTTTTTTATTATTAACATCAGTGTGGAAGGATTAGCCAATACAGTTGTTTAAAATTTTGGAAATCAAAATTAACATTTTTTAAAGATAGGAAAGCCAAAAGAATTCATTATGATAATGAGCTATAACAGAAAACACAAGCATGTTAAATAAGGTGGTCAGTTACAAAAGAAGCATACGTATGTAAATATGACACGAAGAATAAAGAGAATGATAAGGATGAAAATTTAAATGGTATCTACTGTTCATTTAGTGCTTACTTTGTCGCAGGACTTCTTCTGGGCATACTAGTGGCCCTGCGTTTAAATATCTTTCACAACCCCGTGAGATAAATATTGTTCTCATTGTACCGGCCAGAGATGTTACTCACCATAAATACTGATTAATGCCTATGATGACAACGCTCCATGGTGATTATAAGAGAATAGTCTTGGGAAATAGGTAAATGCTAGAGGATGCAAATGATAGGTTTGGGAGAAAAACATAATAAAATTCTTTTCACATAGTGTTTATGGGATATCCTGGTAGAGGTGCCTCAGAAGCATTAGAAAGGCAGTTCTAGGGCTCACGTGGGGATTGAGAGTTGGGTTCATACATTTGGAAATCATCACCTTACTGACAGTGATGCTAGGTTTTCATCTGAAGATTTAATGTGTGAGTTATTTCTTTTTATAATCAGTTTAATACTTAACATTCATATTGGCTTCTAACAATGGGCAGAGTTCAGGACTGAAAATTAATTACGTATTTTAAACTTGGTGGAATATTTTAATATTATGACATTTTATCTAATTGATTTATTTTTATGTGTATTTAAGTTAGAAGTGTATGTGCACTCATACTACTGCCTGCGTGGAAAGGTGTATATATATATATATATTTTTTTCAAATACTAGAATATTGGAATATATATATTCAAATACTGAGCATATATATGTATTCAAAAACTGGATTGTAACTATATCCGCTAACAGATCATCTTTTTCTTTAACCACTTAGTATGATATTTAGAAACATGAGCTGCTGATAATAAAATGCATCTAGAGCATTTTAATGGCTAAAGAATATTTTATGTATACTTTGAAAAAAAATTCAGTCTTCAACTTTGGGGCAATAAAGTGGTTCATTTATTTCCCTAAAATAAGCAATGTTACGGCAGCTAGTTTTCATAAACTTTGAATATTTGTCTGAAGTGTTTCAACAGAAGATCCTAGAATCAGAATTTCTCTTTCCTTAGTTATGCTTTTTAACAATAACATGAGTTTATTTTTTAATATACAGAAGTACAGTGAACAGAGAAAATGCTTCCTAATATCACCGTCCAGGTGACATCACTGATACTTTAAGAAGTAGACACATGTTTAAAAATTCATAGAGCACTAAAAAATTGAAAATGACAAGTGACAGCTTCTTTTCCTTTTCTTGAAATACATAAATTGGAGAGCTGTGCATATGAGCATATGCAAATCTAACTCATTGTTTACATGACTATGAATTATTGAAGAGCCCCTACCCAGGGGTGGGAAATATTTCTAGATTAAGTCAGCTTCCCAGAAGTGGCTACCTAGTTTGTTGTTCTCCAGTGCTTTGGGCTGCACCATCTGGGATGTTCTTTCTTTTCTGTGCCTTCCTTAGCTGCTCAATAACAGGAAAATACACCCTTTGAACAAATTTCTCAGTTTCTCTGCTTCCTGCGCATACATAGCTGGGGATGCTGAGGCTCACATTTACATTTTGAACTAAGTCGTTCTGTTTTATTCCAGACTGGTAACACTTTTGCCAGTACAACTGTCTCAAAATCTTGGAGGGTCTCCTACGAATTGGATTCCATGCTGGTGCTAGAATGGAATTAGCACTTCTCTTTGAGATATACTTTTCTCTTGGACTCAGTCACTACTTTGGGTATGCAAGGCTGTGCTAGAACAATGCCCTCACATTCTCAATAGCTATTTTGCCCAGCCAGCAGGTTCTACTAGATTTCCGAAGTCTTAATACAGGGTCTTAGCGCTACACTCCTGCTTTGGTCTTTGCCCTGAGGCTACAGCTTTCTGGTAGTTTGCTGGATTTTTTTTTCCCCAGGGTTTTAACTTTTTTGGGGAATCATTTTCTCACTAAACAAGGTGGTGTTAAGACACATATTTGTTTTCCAGTTTTGCTGTTCCCAGAATCTCTATTTTCTCTAAATTCTGTCTCCAAGTTGACCTGCTGTTTCTGCATCTATTCCTTTTTATAGCAGTACCTTCTCATACACAGTTAGTAAGGGCCAGCTGCCTCTTACAGTAATTTGCATAAAGCTCTCTGTCCCAGTGCAACAATTTCTTAGGTACATTTTCTGTCTTCCAAAGTTACCAGAGACAACAGGTCAACCAGTGCATTTATTGTGACTGCAAAACATGATCACAGTTTTTTCCAGTCTCTTAAAACAGTTCCCTTGGCATTTTTACAGCCTCCTACATTCTCAGAGATTCTCGGTTGACCGTTCCATTGTGATCATGTTTGTCATGGGTAGTGGTGTCCAGAGATTTTACTTTTACTTATGGGACATGAACAAATGCTTCTCAACACCTTTCCCCTTGTGTTTACTATGGAATGGGTTTTAAGTACTGTTTTCTTGAGCCCTTGGGTTCAAGGAGGGTTGGTCTCTGCCTTTCTGGGACGTGCCATTCTTTGCGCAGCAGAATTCGACTCTTTTCTGTAAGGGATGGCTTCTCCCCCCCGGAAGGTGCTACTCTCAGGTATCTGATTGTTCTCTGAATTCAAATGAAACCCTTGGAGCGTTTCCTTTCATTACACAGTCAGCTTGGTTCTCCTCCTGGCCACACTGCTTCCCCTGAGTTTCCACAACCCCTCGCAGAAAGTGAAAAGGGGAGGGAGACTTGGTATCTGGTCCCAGCTTTCCTTCTCCGAGGGAGGGGAGGTAAACTTCATGTGGGGCTCTCTGGGTGACCCAACTCGCTGAGAAGATCTTGAATGACTTGATTTCTCTTTAGTCTTCCTTTCCCCTAAGTTCCTGATAGCCAGAAAAGGAAGGGAAAGGAAAGAACTAGAGTTGTATTCCTTTCCCATTCTCTCATCTCACCACGGACTCCATTGGTCTTTTCATGTCTTCGATAGTACATCATCTTCACCAAGGAGCTTGTCTTCTTGAAGAACTTCCTCCACTCCCTCCCGGGCCAAATTCTTCGTCCATCCTAATGCCACGCTTAAAAGTTGAGGGTAATTGTGGATCATTTCACAGGTTTAGTCTTACTAGACTCTCTCCTTCCTTAAAGGAGGAAGAGAGGAGAGGCCACATGGAGCTGCACCCAGCAGAGCTTTGCAGACAGCACGAGAATGTCAGGCTAGACGACATGCTGCTCATAAATCCTTCCCTTTGTTGGAGCGCTGTGGGTATTAGGGAGTGGGCTGCTTAGGGGTTGGTCTGTGTGTCTTTAAATTGCAGTCTTGCTTATTCTGTCCCCCTTTCCCCCCCCATTACAGCTTATCTGTTGAAGAACCTGGGTTGTTTGAATTGTAGTGTTTTCCACAGTCTGAGTGTTACTTACTGTATATTTAAGCTGTGGTTAAACAGGTTGTTCTCTTCCCTGCGGTTCCAGATGATTATCAGGTGAATTCAGAGGCTCGATCAAAATCACATTTGGTCCATTGGGCAGGACTATAGCTGGCGTTAAATTCTTTCATCAGGAGATGCATGCTTTCTGGCTTTTAATCTTTTTGCTCTTATCGGCATTTGGCTTTCAATGCCTATATCCGTGAATTCATTGAGGCCTGCAAAATGGTGATGTTCTAATCTGATGACTTTATTTATTCATTTATTTAACGGTAGTAAAAGTATAACTCTCTGCTAGCATTCTGTTGCTTACATGGAGAAAGCCAGATATACATTTAGATTTTCAAGGTAATAAATTGGCCACCGCTCATACTCACAGTGCGGTCAACTAGTTTTATTTTTTAAATATATTCATAGATTCACGGATCTAAATATATTTGTTGGGCTTCACTCATTTACACATCTGTCCTTACTGAAGCTCAGACTGGCTCAGCTGCGGCCAGTGCAAGTTCCTTCAACTTGGCCACTGCGTCTGTTTGACAGACCCCTGCTAGTCTTTGGTATCTTGATTTCTCTGATCTGTCCAGATGTTCTAGCCTCATCGTAAGCAGTCATTTCTCTAAGAAACTCCGCCTTCGTGAAATAGGCAGTGGTACGCCAAAACCAAAACGGGAGTGCTGAGAAGGGCCATTGCCACTCAGTCGTGCCTAAGAAGTTTCAGGTAGTTGAAAAGTCGGTATGAAACTTGAGCGTTCATCCTCATGTGTCTGTGGCAGTTCTCCCACCCGTCTGCCTCTCTCATGGTTGTATGTTTACGTCTGAGAGGCAGACGACTCATCACTTTAGTTCACATGCCTTCAGATCAAGAGGGGCTGCACCCAAGTAAACCTGTCTGCACTTGAAGGTTACTTAGGAGACACGCTCTTCTAACTTAAGTCTGACCTTGACGCTGCAATGACATGACTTTGGGGTCTTGGAAGAGAAGTGACTATTTGGAAGCCAGATATTAGATGCTGGTTCCAAAGATAACTCCCACTGAACTGCAACTTCTTGTATGCAAGCCCTAATGTATTCCCCTCCCCCCTGAATTTGGGCTCTCTGTGACCTTACTTTACCAATGGCATGTGGCTACTTGGTGGTGTGCCCATGCATGCCTCAGTCTCAGGAAGGTGTTGCAGATTTTACTTTTGTGATGTTGTAATCCCTGAGCCTACCATGTAAGCAATCCAACTTCCCTGCTGGAGAGACAGCCGGGAGAGCCTCAGGAAGAGACCCTGAGACTATATATTGATACATTTCAGCAGAGACCAGCCTTCCAGACATCCCTGACAAGCTGCCGGAAAGATGACTAGACCATCTTAAATGTTCCCATCCAGTTGAGCCCCTTCAGAGAGCTGCAGCTTCAGCCAATATCATGTTGAGGAAGAACTGCCTAGTTGAGCCCAGTTAACCCACAGAATCATGAGAGATAATAAAATTATTGTTTTAATAAGACACAGAGTGTTGGTATCGTAATATAGCAGTAAAAAGGCCCTACTTACTTTGGCTGTAATCACCACCAAATTGTATATGATTAGCCTCGAGCACAGTGTCTGTTCCTAAATAACTTCACAGATGCTGTTCCTTCTGAAATATGATTTCTTCTTGTCTGGGTGGAGAAAGCTTACTTCTCACTAGTGTGGTGAAGCCTAACCTGACTCCCTGCAAAGAGAAGTGCTTTCCCTCTGTTCCTTTGTGACTCTCCTGATATATATGGAGGGAGGGAGGGAGGTGAGTAGGTGGATATACAGATGGACACAGAGATAGGTGGGTGGATAGTAGATCTTTCTGTTGATTGCAGTGATCTGTTTATAGGTATGACACACTCCTTTTTCTTTTTTTTTGGTATCCCCATTACTTAACACCTAGGAGGTGCTCAGCGACCTTTGTGAACTGAAGGAGTAAACTTTGTTTCGAGAATTGTTTAGAAACATTATGTGAGATTATCATACTAAGTGAAGTAAGTCAGAGAAAGACAAATACCATATGATATCACTTATAGGTGGAATCTAAAATATACAAGTGAAGCTATATACATAACAGAAACAGACTCATGGATGTAGAGAACAAATGTATGCAAAGGAGGGGAGGGATAAATCAGGAGGTTGGGATGAACAGATACACACTACTGTATATAAAATAGATAAACAACAAGGTCCTACTGTATAGCACAGGGAACTGTATTCAATACCTTGTAATAACCTATAATGGAAAAGAATCTGAAAAAGAAAAAAAATGCATATATATATCTGAATCACTTTGCTGTACACCAGAAACTAACACAACCTTGTAAATCAACTATACTTCAATTAAAAAAAAATCATGTGGAATTTTGTAAAAAGGAAACCTATATCATAGAATCACTTATTATTAAATACATGTTATGACTGTTTTAAGTATATGTCATTGATCTGTGAAATGTATATTTCACCTCCATTTGAGGAACCTAAAAATAGAGATGGGAATAGGTGAGGAAACTGACTCAAGTCTATGACCAACCTTTATATTTAATTTGGTTTTTAAAGTCTGTTAGTTCTTTATTTATGTATGTATGTGTGTATGTATGTATTTTGGCTGTGTTGGGTCTTCATTGCTGCACACGGGCTTTCTCTAGTTGCATCGAGCAGGGACTACTCTTCATTGTGGTGCGTGGGCTTCTCATTGCGGTGGCTTCTCTTGTTGCGGAGCACGGGCTCTAGGCATGTGGGCTTCAGTAGTTGTGGCACATGGGCTCAGTAGTTGTGGCTCACAGGCTCAGTAGTTGTGGCGCACGGGCTCAATTGCTCTGCGGCATGTGGGATCTTCCTGGACCAGGGCTCGAACCCGTGTCCCCTGCATTGGCAGGCGGATTCTTAACCACTGCGCCACCAGGGAAGTCCCAAATTCTGTTAGTTTTGAACATTCCTTTTTAGTTAGTTTTGGAAGAAAATTCTGGGGTATAGGAACCACAGATTTTGTGTCTTCTGAGGTCAGAGTGCTGACTACTGCCCTGTTCTTGTCTTCCTGTGCCTGGCTGGCAAAAATTCACTGCATAAGAAATAACTTTGTTATTGAAACATTTCAAGAACGAATTGCACAGAATAACAAAAGGGGGTGGTAAGCTTCATCTGCCTGCCTATGGCTTCTTTGCATTTTGTAAAAGCAACATTAACTACATTTTCTGTGTAAGCAGGATCATCATTAAAAAACAAAAATAAAGTGGAAGATTATCCGCCCTTTAAATGAAATTGCTTGTATAGATACACATTAATTATCCGGATTATAGTCCTTTCTCAGTGACAGGTCATCAGCGTATTGGGTCAATCCCTGAGATCTCAGTTCTGTATTTATTGGATCCCTGGAAATAAAGGTGAGACCTTTTAGTCCCCAAGGAGGATTCACAATGCAAGTCAAGCAAAAACACTCATGCGTAGACTCACAGAACCTTAGAATAGGTGAGTATTTGAAGGGAAGTTAAATATTTTCTAGACTAAAATTTGCCACTGTTTGGGAACTTGCTATTACATTTCTGCTACATGTACATCCAGCTGTGTATGAACAGTTCCAGGATACTAAGATTGTGAATATCGGCATTTGAGAAAGAGTGTCTTGCCTTCCAGTGTTCAGGCGCTAATACATCAGACAGTAAATTACGCGAGCTTCATGTAAATTCATTTAAGTTATTTGAAATTCATAATGACTATAAGAAGGTTTAGTATTAATCCAACACCAGTAGTGACATTTTTCTGATATTTGGAAGAGTTCAAGAGGCCTCTCAGATTCAAGCAATAAAGTGATCAGTAACTTGGAGAATAAATCCTTTGTAGGCTAGTCAGTTGAAAACCACACCGAGAAAATAAGACTCTAAGGGTGAAAATAAGAAAACTCAAAGTTCTATCAAAGATAAAGTCACCATGTCCTTCAGTTACAAAGAGAATGAGGTGTAGACTTAAATTCTTACATAAAGGTGTTCAGTTGAAGGCTCTAAGGGGTGGTCATGTAGAGATTTGGAAGTCTTAAAACACATATGCCTCAAGCATGGTCTTGTATGAAAACCTGGAAGAAGATTAAATCTTTACAGTCATTTTTCACTAAAAACAAACAAACAAACAAAAACAACTTCATGAGTGTCTGTCACCACCATAATAATCACTTTTTTTTAGCTCAGAGACTCAAGTAATATTTGCTGAAAAAAGAGTGAATATACGAGTTTTCATAATGGCACCCTGCAGATAGATAACATGGAGATAATATACCAAATAATTGAACTGAAGACAGACATGGACTGTAGTCGTCATTTTATATCTTCAAAAGTGATGGTCTTTGTTGGAACATCTGCAAGTAATAGAGTCGATATTCCTAAGAAGGCAAATTGAGGGAAAAGTTTAGAATTAAGGATATCTGCTGTCACAGACCTATTTGTCTAGTTTGATGGTACGAAAATATAATACCTATTTGGTTTTCAAATAAAATTGGAGACATTGAAAAATAGTACTGTGCTGTTATCGCCTCTGAAATTCATTTCTTGGTGTTAGTTATTTCCTGTTATTTTAGTTTTTCAGACAAGATGAAATTCAATCACTTAAAAAGAAATTTATATCTAGGCCACTCCACAAACCCAAAATTCTGATATCAGTTTTCTTCTTGGCTTCCTTGGAAAAATGTGTCAAGTTCATTCTTTCAGGTAGGTCCAGGAGTCCGGTCAGTATATTAGTGTTGTTTTTGACCATTTTTTAGAACCTCCTAACATTCCCTATGAGGTGTGGATGCCATCTAGACTGGGCACTTTGTAAACTAGTGAGGTAAGAGGAAAGGACTTAACTCTTATCCAAGACCGAGAAGAAGGTAGGTAATGCTTCAAAAGGGCATGTTACTTGTGGCCACTAAAATCGTACTCCTAAGAAGCTTTAGGATCAAGCGCAATCCGTAGAAACATAGAATTGTGTGAGATGTCGCTTTTTATATAAGTTGTGTTCGTAACAGATGGGAAGAATATAAAAAAGTATTCAGAAGAGAGTGGAACTGCATATAGATTAGTTCAGTGTATCTCGTGTGTAACTGCTTGGTTTGAACATCCTGGAATTGATTTGCATACTTAGTTAATGTTGAGCACAGAGGCATTGGCTATGGACCACTCCTTTTTAAAGGGTTTGAATGTATAACTACAGACAAAAAATAAAAGTTTCAAGATAGCAAAGAGGATTTAAAGAAATTCATCCTGCATGACTATATCTCCATGGTCCATGTCACGCCTCACTTTTTTGGCCGTCGTTTGCTTGGGTTAAGTCAAGGAACGGGTACACGCGTGAAGTAGATTTTCCATTTGAGTATTTGATTTCCAGTCCCATACTGGAGACTGTCCAAGTATCCATCAATAGAAAAATAAATTACCTTCCTTCTTACACATCTATACAGGGGTATGTAATTTATCCTTAGCTGAAATGGGCCAAGTTCAGTGTTTTTGATTATCTCGGTTATTCTAAAACTGTTCTCTTATTATTACACATAGTACCATGCTGGTGAATTTGCTTCTTGTTTTATATTCCTTGGATTTATAAATTCATGGAATATTACCACTAAAGGCAAATTAAGAGATCGCCTCCAAACCTATCCTTTTTCAGGTAATGAAGCATATTCAGAGAGGATACACCAACGATTCCAAAATGCAAAGGTTGTTTATAGCAAAAGACACCTCACACTTTCTCTAGGGTTTGTTAAATGGCAAAAAGGTACCTTGATGGTATTATTTTTTTTTTCATTATAAGACTCCAGGTTTAATGGGTCTCTGCTTTGTTAATCACACCTAAATTGGATTCTTTGAAGATTTTCATAAAGTTCAAATTACATACAACTAACACTAATATTTTCAATGTCAAAAGCCCAAAGCCCCTCAATAAAATGGTTTGATCCCCCCAAACAGAATTCTCACATACTAAAATCACATTTTAAATGATTTTTCAATGTTGCATTAGAGTTGTATTTCACATATTAGAAATATAGTCTTCATAAAATGTTTTAGTCTGCTTTTTCATTTACTAGTTTATCAGCATCATTTTCTACAATACTTGAATGCATTTCAGAATTATAAATCATAAGTTAATTCTTGTCTTTTGATCAATATACCAAACCTTATTTACTCTTCCCTTCTGTTGGGACTTCACAATTTTTACCATTATGAATATTTTGATACACCCAACTTTTTTTTTTTTGGCGGTACGTGGGCCTCTCACTGTTGTGGCCTCTCCCGTTGCGGAGCACAGGCTCAGCGGCCATGGCTTACAGGCCCAGCCGCTCCGCGGCATGTGGGATCCTCCAAGACCGGGGCACGAACCCGTGTCCCCTGCATCAGCAGGCGGACTCTCAACCACTGCGCCACCAGGGAAGCCCTGCACCCAACTTTTGATTTGTTAAAACAGTTTCTTTTTGATAAAGGTTTAGGAGGGAGGTTACTGGGATTAAGTTTCAAGAGCATGAGTAAAACATTTGGATACAAGACACAAGAGTGGATAGGTAAGGAAAGGCCTCACAGTGAATCCCACCTCATCCCTGTAGCAGTGTGACTTCATTTCACATAGCCCTTCAAAGTTTAGTTTCTTATTGGTAAAATGATTGTAGACACATATGTCAAACACGAATGTTATTAGGACACTTTATAAATAAAATATATTGTCCAGTGGCAAAATAGGGCAAGTGCTTTATTAATGATGTTTAACATTTTCCTCATGGTTCTTGTGATATTCCTTTCTGAAAGCATTGTGGTGTTTCTTCTCCTCCTGTGCACCTGGAGTACATCCCTTTTTATGACATACAGGTTTTTTTTTTTAATCTGTTTATTTTGGGCTGCATTGGATCTTCGTTGTGGCATGTGGGATCTTATTTATTTATTTATTTTTGGCTGCCTTGGGTCTTTTGTTGCTATGCATGGGCTTTCTCTAGTGCGGCGAGCAGGAGCTACTCTTTGTTGCGGTGCCCAGGCTTCTCATTGTGGTGGCTTCTCTTGTTGCGGAGTACGGGCCCTAGGCGCACGGACTTCAGTAGTTGTGGCACTCAGGCTCAGTAGTTGTGGCTCGTGGGCTCCAGACTGGGCTCGTGGGCTCTAGAGTGCAGGCTCAGTAGTTGTGGCGTAGAGGCTTAGAGGCTTAGTTGAGGCTTAGTTGCTCCGTGGATCTTCCCGGACCAGGGCTCGAACCCGTGTCCCCTGCGTTGACAGGCGGATTCTTAACCACTGCGCCACCAGGGAAGTCTGAGCACATCCCTTTTTAAAATATCTGGCTTATGTATTGAACCTAAAATTATATATTAACTTTGCTCTGAGTTTGATTTCTCTAATTTTCTCTGATTTTATCCTTCTCAAATTAATCAAGTAGTTATTACGTTAGGAAAAAAAAAGTGCATAAAGAGAATGTCCATCCTATTCATTGACTAAGACACTAGATAATATTTTAATGACTATTTATCAGGCTCAAATGGCCCATTAGAATCCCCAGGTGACATATCATTTCTGTAATCATAGGAAGTAAGCATACAATATTCGGTCCAAAACATTTGGAATCCGGGGCGGGGGAAAAAAAAACGTGAGCATTTAAAACCCCAGAGAATCTGAAGAGATACGTGGGGATCCTCAGGCCGCAGTGGAAGAAGTTGGAGCCCCTGTAATGATGAGGAGATGTGATGCTGAGATGCTGAGATCGACCGTGTGTGATGGCCGTTTCAAGAGCCATAGCTCAGTTTTGTGGAGGAGCCAGCTTCAGCAATGCTGAGAGCGGTGGGTGACGCTCATGTACTGCATGTGACTCTATGCTGCTTGAGCTCAGAGCCGTCCTGCCTGGTGATTTTTTTTTTTTTTTTAAGACTTTATGTTTTAATGGCACTTTTAAGTTTACAACGGAACTGAGGGAGGTACAGAGATGCCCCATGTATTTCCTGCCTTGACACGGGCATAGCTTCTCCCCTTGTCAACATCACTCACCAGAATGGTACATTTGTTATCAAGGATGAACCCGCATGGATACATCCTCACCACCCAGAATCCATCGTTTACATTAGGGTTCACTCCTTTTTATTTATTTATTTATTTATTTATTTAATTTTATTTATGGCTGTGTTGGGTCTTCATTTCTATGCGAGGGCTTTCTCTAGTTGCGGCGAGCGGGCACCACTCTTCATCGTGGTGCGCAGGCCTCTCACTGTCGCGGTCTCTCTTGTTGCGCGGCCCAGGCTCCAGACGCGCAGGCTCAGTAGTTGCGGCTCTCGGGCCTAGTTGCTCCGCGGCATATGGGATCTTCCCAGACCAGGGCTCGAACCCGTGTCCCCTGCATTGGCAGGCAGATTCCCAACCACTGCACCACCAGGGAAGCCCAGGGTTCACTCTTGGTGTACATTCAGTAGGCTTGGACAAATGTATAATAACACGTATCCATCATTATAGAATCATTCAGGGTAGTTTCACTGCCCTAAGAATGCTCTGTGCTCTGTCTCTTCATCCACGGAAAACCACCCATATGCTCTCTTCACCTTTATAGTCTGTTAACACTTAGACATAGTTCTCTCCGATCTTTTATATATGTGTAAGTTTTAACGAAAGGACTCATTTATTACATTGTGTGGTCATAGTTATGTGTATTTCCTAGAGCAGTAGAAAAATGGCCTTCACATTAACTGCTAGTTCGGTCAGTGTCTTATAAATAGAACGGCAAGCGTTGTAATTATTTTCCATTGCTGTTGTTACCCGATATATTTTTTGTGGGAATAGAAGGCAAAATACATTTATACACTTAACTGGACATTTGTATACCCAGTATAATACATAACTAGTTACTGATTTTATGCTTAAAATAGCTGAGCGTAACTTGTAATCCTTTTCCTGGTCTGCTGAGAATATTTTGTGTTTTTAGTATATTTAATGCAATGTGCCCTTTTCATGGAGTCATTTTGTTTAAAAAAGATACAGAGACTTTAGTACTTTGTAGTAAGTTAAAACAGAAGATTGAGTCAGCAATCAAACGACTATTACCTATCTTCCCCTTCTACCTAAATGTGTAAAAGTTCACAGGTGTTGATGATTTTAACTTTCAAAGAGAAAAGAAAACGTTCTGCCGCAGGATGCTGATGAAAATGGTCATTTTCCCTTTCTGACAATCCCTTTTGGGTGGATACATGTTACTGTAATCTCTTAAAAGAGTTCAATGCAAAGGGGAAACTAAGTGCAGAGAAAGAAAATGCCACAGAAATCGCAGAGGAGTATTTATAACTTGAATATTATGAACAATGTTGCTAAACTTTATGTTCTCAACACACATCAGTCTGTCCTTGGACAGTGCATAACCGAGATCTCAGACATCTAAGAACAATGGCATTAAGATGGGCAGGTAAACTTTAGAAGAATCAACTCTGGAGATCCTTACATAAGATTATGCAAACAGGACACCTTACCATTCAATCTGCCGCTCACTTAAAAATGTTTAGGTAAGTGCTACAGAGTAACTTTCTTTTTTTTTTTTTACTAATCCTTTCCAGTGTGAAGGATGTAGGGGAGAAAGTAGATACAAGCGACTCCTTTGATCTTCTCAGGGGATGTAGAGTGCTCGCTTTAACTTATTAAACTGTACCTGTAAGACTAGGATCAAGGGCTAATCAGGTGTTTGAAAATATGGATAATCCGAAATTGTGCCAAGGATGAGAAAGATGAGAGAAAGGTGGGGAAATCACCCAATTAAAGAAGCAACACACACCGGAACTCCCACACAGTGCGGCATTTAAGGTGATTTTTACCATGGAGAAAAATGTTCCAACATCCAGAAAATAATTAGATCTTTGGAAGAAATACGAACTAAAATTGGGGGAAAAAATTAGATTGAACTATATATTTTTACAAGGTTCTGTATTTTAAAATCTACTTTCTTTACTTATGATACTTTTTCAATGGTATCTATTCAAAATAAGGACCAATTGATTTGGAAAGTGAGTTCAAAAAGGGATTCAAGGCTTCCCTGGTGGCGCAGTGGTTGAGAGTCCACCTGCCGATGCAGGGGACACGGGTTCGTGCCCCAGTCCGGGAAGATCCCACATGCCATCGAGTGGCTGGGCCCGTGAGCCGTGGCCGGTGAGCCTGCGCGTCCAGAGCCTGTGCTCCGCAACGGGAGAGGCCACAACAGTGAGAGGCCCGTGTACCGCAAAAAAAAAAAAAAAAAAAAGGATTCAAACAGTTTCATGAATTTTTAAACAGAATGAAATATTTTAAAACCATTGTAACACAATTCAGTTTTAATGGCGTTAATTTTTTTTTTTTTTTTTTTAATGGCGTTAATTTGTGTGCCTGATTTCAGCCTGACTGTTCTTAGGGAGGTCCAATCTTACAATTTGTAAATAGGCCCAATATGTCCGTTATATGATTATGAATCAATTTCAAGAGTAATTTTAGAGTCAGATTTAGTGATATCTGTGACAGCACTTATGGAGCACGTGACATGTTAAAGGCAAGATATTATGCATTAGAGACAGCTTTCAGCTGAGAGGAGGAATGAGGCGTAAGTCAATACTAGTGTTATAGGTGTGATGAAACAGGGCCAGAAAATCCTTATGTTCATTGGCAATAAATCACAAATGTAGAGGCTCGATAGCTTAGTTGCTTGTAGTCATTTTTCTCTTTAGTCTGGTTGCACATTATGGTCAACTAGAGAGGTATTTGTAAAAATGCTATTTGTGGGGTACCATGCCCAGAGATTCTAATCCAGTGGCGAGAGGGGTGGGAGGATGCCTTTTCATTTCCAAAATCTCCTAGAGTTGATTTGAATATGCAACCTGAGCTGAAACTCCTGCCTGGAGTTATAAATAGAACCAGTTCCATACTTGTGTCTTTTTCTATTTCACTTCTATTAGATTAGCAAGACCTGGTGTGAAATATACAATTATTTTCCGACATATTTTAGAAACATCTTTGCACATTATAGTTTAATATCAGAATGCACATAGTGCATTCTAAATGAGCATTTTCCCTGAGAAGTGACCCACAGTCGTGGTCTGAAAAAAAAATGTTTCAGGCACCCCCATGTTAAATTAATAGAAGGTGGTTACAGACTCCCAAAAGGATTGGTGTCGCTTTCAGCTAAGGATGTCAGCTGGCTGGTTCTTGTTTCTTTTCAAGTGGCTGGTATGTGGTTTGCAGCTGTGATGAAGGGAAATTTGGGAAACGTTAAGAAACCATCCTACTGCTTCGTAACAAGCCAGGAATGTATGCATACTCAGAAGTCAGGAACAGTTTAATGAGATGTTTCAAAACAAATAGCGAGAGGGGCATCTTCTCTCTGTTGCCTTCCCCTAGTTTAAATGAGTGTGTGCAGTGGTGATAAAGTAAGTAAACATGTAGAAGGAGAGAGCAAGAAGCAAGCTATCAACTGAACATTGGCAGTGTGTCCAGACATGATAGATACATAAAAAATAGTCACAGCAACCCTGGGACCTAGCTGGTACTAGTCCCTGTTTCTGGACACGCTCCGTACAACCAGCTCTATAAATGTATTTATTCATCCATTCATTTATTCAGCCATGTATTAATTCACGCACATACTTGCATTGGTTTCCTCTTGCTGCTGTTACAAACACATACGCACTTAGTGGCTTAAAACAACACACACGTGTTATCTTACAGGTCGGGAGGTCAGAAGTTTTAAATGGGTCTCCCTGGATTAAAATCCAGGTGTTGGTGGGGCTTCATTCCTTCCAGAGTCTCCAGAGAAGAATCCATTCCTTTGCCTTTTCCAGTTTCTAGAGGACATTTGCGTTCCTAACCTCGTGGCCCCTTCCTCTGTCTTCAAGCACTTCACTTAATCTTTGCTTCTTTCCTCACGTCATTTTTCCACCGTTGACTGTCCTGCATCTGTCTCACAGGGGTGCTTGTGATTCCATTGGGCCCACCCAGATAATCTAGGATAATTTTCTGTCTCAAGATCCTAAATTTCATCCCATCTGCCAAGTCCCTTTTGCCCTGTAAGGTGACATATTCATAGGTTTCTGGAGCATGGACATGATTGGACGAGGGAGTTATTCTGTCTACTACAATATTCTCTAGGCAGTTATTAATCACTTTCGATCTGACACCTATAATTGTTTTTACTGATTAACTTTGGAACTTGAAAAATGTATTTTTCCATTTCACACTTTCTGTTGATTCTCCATTAAATAAGGTGAGAATTCTAACACGCCTACTTTTCCCCCAGTTCTTATCTGACCTTATACCTCTTGGAGATATATGTATTTTTATAGAATTCCAAAATAATTGTATATTATTTTATATAATAATTGTAAAGTAATAAAATTACATAAAATATTTTATAAAATATATATATATTTAATTATCCATTGTCAAGTGTTTATGACACCTAGATTTTGTTCTGAAAGTACAGTTTGATCTTCTGTGGTTTTTCTGTGAGTTGATTCTAAAAGGTGACAACAAGAGCAAAGCATTCATCAGGCCATAGCATGACTTTGTAGATAATCTACACTGACTGTATGTCCCAGCACTTTGGGAGATGATTTAATTCTTGAGGTTCTGAGATTTCACAAGGACGTGACTTCTCTTTCATTCCTCTTACCTTTGACCTAAAACCCCGTTTCAAATTTTATATCTTTTAAAATAATGTACTCCCTTTGGTTTTCTTTCTAAAAATCCTACCGGTACAATACAAGCTCTTGATTGAGGGAGCAAATCGCTTATATGTCAAATAGTATACATTTATCTTTTAGTTTTACATTCTAGGAGTTCCCTTGCTTTGTCATCCATCATTCCAATGAATTATTTCCATCCTTCTATTTTTATTTTTCAAGTATTCTTTCTGGCATCTTCATTATTTCTTTTTCATTTAAATCTAATCTTTGCTCATGGATGCAAAACGACTGGAATGTTGCTGAGGGTTAAGTCAGTGTGTTTTACGTTCTCTTCCCTAAATCACGTCTATCTTCTTTTAGATGAGTGTTTATGTTAAATTTACATAATCTTTTACGTTACCTTCTGCCTGATTTCTTTTTTTTTTTTTTTTTTTTTTGACAACTTCCTAGTAATAGACATTTGTCTGTTAGGCAGCCTGGTATAGACATTATTCCATGCCATATGCTAGGCAATCGTAAGTTTGTTGGTAGATGAAATTTTCTAATTCCATAAGTCATACCTGTTTTTGACCTTAGTGTGCCCAACTCATTTCCTTTTTTAACTTTTTACATTTTTTCTTTGAGGTATAGTTGTTTTACAATGTTGTATTAGTTTCTAGTGTACAGCAAAGTGAAGTGGAGTTCCCTGTGTTATACAGCAGGTTCTCATTAGTTATCTATTTTATACATATTAGTGTATATGTGTCAGTCGCAGTCTCCCAGTTCGTCCCACCCACCCCCGCCTTTCCCCCCTTGGTGTCCATATGTTTGTTCTTTATGTCTGTGTCCCTATTTCTGCCTTGCAAACAGGTTCATATATACCATTTTTCTTCTTTTTCACTATTGACTTGCGGTTTTCAGAAGACGAGGCTGATTCTACTGGGTGGCTGGTGTGAGTTTCTTTCACTGTGGTTTCGTGATGTTTTGTTTTCATCAGTTTTCTCCAGGGAAAGTGAGAGCTCTCCAGGTGCTCTGTATAGATGAGCAGGGTTTGTGAGCTATCAGGTTTTGCTGGGTTGAGCTTTTGAGGGTTGGCTTCAATGTCACAGAGCCCCTGAATGATAGGATAAGGATATCATTTTCTCTGGGATATCAAAACTCACCCTAGTTCCTCACTTTCTCCAGGTAGTCTTTCCAATTATGAAGAGAGGAGTCCTTTGGTTTGTTTGTGTGTTTGTTTTTGTGCCGGCACGTGGAAGGCAGGTGGAGAAACTGTGAACTTTCCCTTCTAGGCAGCAGTATCACCCAGCTCCTTTTCCCTACCCACTAGCCTCTTCTTGTTCTCTGAGTCTGATTGACATTGGAGAATGAAGCACATGTTCTGGTGCACTGTTCACTTCCTGACATTAAGGGTCCTTCCAGAAACCTATTGAAATCTGTTGTTCAGTGTTAAACTTCTTCCATTTTTCTTTCCAATTATAGATTGCTTCCTGGTTTTTTTTTTTTCTTTTTAAATGGGCATCTGGGAGTGAGGGAAGACCTATGATTGCTCTCCATCCACAATGTTGAACCAGAAGATACTGAGAGTTTATGTTTAAATAATTTAATTTACAGGAACTTATGTTTCCATCAACACATTTCATGTATATGCAGTGCAATTTGGTGATTCACAACTAAGACACAGAGAACATAATTTGCCCAATAACCCCTCATTTCACTGACTCTTTCTTCTCTTGTAAAATGAAGAGATTGGATAAATGGTCTGTAGTATTCCTTCTACGTGAATATTCTATATTCTTCCCCTCTAATACAGGGGAAACATTTAAGACACAAACAGCATATGCCATTTTTGAAATTTGATTCACAAACAAAAACATTTCATTACAAATAACAGCCCGTTCCTATGAAGTAGTTCCATTTTATGTGACATTTACATTAATCACTTAAAACTTGACACAATTTTATTGGAATTAAGTTTCACAAATAAAAATACAGCCTTATGTCTGAAAGGAGAGAACATAAAAATATTTTTGTATGGACTTTAAGAAAAATAGTTTGACTTTTAAATAGGAAAGCACATCTCAAACACCTACTTTTTCGCCAGTTTTATTTTAAATATCAATAGTTTTGTTTTCACTGTTTTCTGAAATGATGGAAATGGAAGGTTGGATCCTGCCTAATGAATTCAGGGCTGCCGAATATAGACTGTACCTTCGCTTTTCAAATAAAAGCAAAGAAAGTGCCTCCCAAGCAAGGACCCTTATTTAGACTTTGGATTTTATATCTATTGTACTTTCATCAAATACGTTTTCCATCTGACCCCTACTGTTTGCCTAAATTAGACTGGAAATTAAAGAGCAAAGAATGCCTGTGGCAATGAACGGCTCATTGTTGGAAGTTTGAGAAAATAGCGGAGGAAACATCAGCTGGGCATTTTGACCTAGGACTCATTACATCAGCCTGGGAATTGCTAATGCAAGTAGCCGTAATATGTGAAATAACAATAAAGAAATAATTTGTGAAATATGCACAGTATAAAAGTAAGGTATTTTATATTTCATTTCGTCTGCTCACAGGAAGTAGCCACTCTTAGCAATTGGTATTTTTCCACCACTTGAATCCAATCTCCCTTCCTTTTTTCCTGTTTTTCCTTTCTTTCGAAAGTGACCCAACACAACCACAACACCAGAAACACAGATCATCTCGTGCAGGCTGTTCTGTACTCTGGCATTTTTTGAACTTAAGTGCGTACTGCCTGTGTAGTTTGAGGAGACTCCCACATCCTTAGATATTCTTTACAGCTTGCACAAACTCATCCTCTTGGGGAATCTTCATAACGTAGGGCATTGAACCAAGTGCTTGAAGGAATACAGGGATGAATCTAGTATAGATTTTGCCTTCTGTGAGCTTGTCAGGGCTACAAGACATGCTAGATCATGAGGCATAGACTGCCCAGGGCTACATCCCTGGGCCATGGAAGCCCACAGTAGAAGAGACACTCCTACCATGCACGAGAGCCTCACATGGCAGGTGATATCTGAGCTAAGCTGTAAAGAATGGGCAGCATCTTGGCAGGTATACCAGCGACCCACCTGTGCAAAGGCACAAGTTAGAACGTGCTGCAAAAGCAGCAAAGGCGTAGGTTTGACTGGAGCCAACACTTTCATGTCACTAGAAGGGAAATAATGCCAGAAAGGAAGAGTGGAATCAGGCCTTGGAGAGCTTGAGTTCCAACAAGATGGTTTCCTACTTAGTAAAGGAGGTAATGATGATTCCATCTTTTTTTTTTTAAATTAGCAGCATAGCATGGTCACAGCTATGTTTCTGGATGATGAATCTAGCAGTGGATTATTAGAGGGAGCTCAGAGCAGAGGCTGGAGATGAGAAGAGAAGAGGAGAAGTTTAGATGAAAGTTGCCAGGCTGGGAATCAAGAAAGGGATGGATTTAAGAAATGTGTACATGGTAGAAGCAGTGTGATTTGTTCACTGTAAGAAAGGAGAGAGGATTAATCTCCAAATAGACATTTATTGCTCATGTTCATCTCGAAATAGCAGATCCTAAGGTTTTTTGGAGGTTTATTTTGTTTTGTTCTCATTGAAGTACAGTTGACTTTACAGTATCATATTAGTTTCAAGAGTACAACAAACTAATGCAATACTTCGATACATTATACTCCATACAAAGTATTAAATATTGATTATATTCCTTGTGTTTTACATTGCATCCTTGTAGCTTATTTTATACCTAGCAGATCCTAAGTTGTAATGGAAGACATTGGTATTGGTTTTCTACTGCTGACCATAGATGTGGGAACTTAACATCTGTTTATTACCTCACAGTTCTGCATGTCAAAAACGCAGCAAGACATTGCTGGATTCTCTGCTTAGGGTCTTACGAGGCCAAAGTCACATGGTGCCCTGCAGGATAGGCTTCTGGCTCCGGGCTCTGGAGAAGGCTCTGTGTCCAAGGCCATTCCCATGGAGAAGAACCCGGCCCCTTGCCGTTGTAGCATGTAGGTTTTTGCTTTAGTACTGAACTTTGGGTGGCGGCCACACTCTGTTGCTAGACACCTCCCACCTGTCCCTGCATGTGGCCCTCTGTTTTCCAAGCTAGCAACAATACATTGACTCCTCCTTAGTCCTGGAATATCTCTGAGTTACCCTTCTGCTAACAGCCAGAGAAAAAGCTCTGCTTGTGAAGGACTTGGGTGACAGGATTAGACCCACTAAGAGAAGGGGATTTTATTTTGTTTTATTTATTTCTTTTTTTAAACATCTTTATTAGAGTATAATTGCTTTACAATGGTGTTTAGTTTCTGCTTTATAACAAAATGAATCAGTTACACATATACATATGTCCCCATATCTCTTCCCTCTTGCATCTCCCTCCCTCCCACCCTCCTTATCCCACCCCTTTAGGTGGTCACAAAGCACTGAGCTGATCTCCCTGTGCTATGCTTCTGCTTCCCACTAGCTACCTATTTTACATTTGGTAGTATATATATGTCCATGCCACTCTCTCATTTTGTCCCAGCTTACCCTTCCCCCTCCCTGTATCCTCAAGTCCATTCTCTAGTAGGTCTGCATCTTTATTCCCGTCTTGCCCCTAGGTTCTTCTGACCATTTTGGGTTTTTTTTTTTTTTTTTTTGGTTCCATATATATGTATTAGCATACGGTATTTGTTTTTCCGCCTTACTTCACTCTGTATGACAGTCTCTAGGTCCATCCACCTCACTACAAATAAATCAGTTTTGTTCCTTTTTATGGCTGAGTAATATTCCAATGTATATATATGTGCCACATCTTCTTTATCCATTCATCTGTCGATGGACACTTAGGTTGCTTCCATGTCCTGGCTATTGGAAAGAGAGCTGCAGTGAACATTTTGGTACATGACTCTTCTTGAATTATGGTTTTCTCAGGGTATCTGCCCAGTAGTGGGATTGCTGGGTCGTATGGTAGTTCTATTTTTAGTTTTTTAAGGAACCTCCATACTGTTCTCCATAGTGGCTGCATCAATTTACATTCCCACCAGCAGTGCAAGAGCGTTCCCTTTTCTCTACACCCTCTCTAGCATTTATTGTTGTAGATTTTTTTGATGATGGCCATTCTGACCAGTGTGAGATGATATCTCATTGTGGTTTTCATTTGCATTTCTCTAATGATTAATGATGTTGAGCATGCTTTCATGTGTTTGTTGGCAATCTGTATATCTTCTTTGGAGAAATGTCTGTTTAGGTCTTCTGCCCATTTTTGGATTGGGTTGTTTGTTGTTACAAGACACTGATGAAAGAAATTAAAGATGACACAAACAGACGGAGAGATGTACCATGTTCCTGGATTAGAAGAATCAACATTGTGAAAATGACTCTACTACCCAAAGCAATCTACAGATTCAGTGCAATCCCTATCAAACTACCACTGACATCTTTCACAGAACTAGAACAAAAAATTCCACAATTTGTATGGAAACACAAAAGACCCCGAATAGCCAAAGCAATCTTGAGAAAGAAAAACAGAGCTGGAGGAATCAGGCTCCCTGACTTCAGAGTATACTGCAAAGCTACAGTAATCAAGACAGTATGGTAGTGGCACAAAAACAGAAATATAGATCAATGGAACAGGATAGAAAGCCCAGAGATAAACCCAGGCACATATGGTCACCTTATCTTTGATAAAGGAGGCAAGAATATACAGTGGAGAAAAGACAGCCTCTTCAATAAGTGGTGCTGGGAAAACTGGACAACTACATGTAAAAGAATGAAATTAGAACACTCCCTAACACCATACACAGAAATAAACTCAAAATGGATTAAAGACCTAAATGTAAGGCCAGACACCATCAAACTCTTAGAGAAAAACATAGGCAGAACACTCTCTGACATCAATCACAGCAAGATCCTTTTTGACCCACCTCCTAGAGAAATGGAAGTAAAAACAAAAATAGACATACGGGCCCTAATGAAACTTAAAAGCTTTTGCACAGCAAAGGAAACCATAAACAAGATGAAGAGACAACCCTCAGAATGGGAGAAAATATTTGCAAACGAATCAACTGACAAAGGATTAATCTGCAAAACATACAAGCAGCTCATGCAGCTCAATATCAAAAAGAGAAAGGGATTTTAATTGACTCGAAATCAAGTGATTGGTACCCTTATTTGCATCTCCCACCGTGCCTTTGCCTTGTACAGGGAGTGAAGTCCTGCGTTCGCGGTTCTGGGGGTCAGGGCAGGGTATCCTGGGGTGGTGGCGTTTTCGAGCTTTGCCTGCCTGGTGTCTGTTAGGGAATTGCTCCAGTTCGGGGGCAGCCTGATGCCTCTGCCACTTTCTCCTGCTCACCGTCTGTGTAGTCAGTTGCCTTTTACATGTTCATTCAAGAAACAAAGGCAAAGCACATGCACAGGTGTGGAGGTAAAAGAGCTGCCCTCAGGCGAAAGTGGTGCGTTCAAATGGTGCCATCTTTGAAAAGTGTAGGATCAGCACATATGCTGTGAGTTGGTGCAGAATCGAGCTTGTCGGGCTGGGAAGATATTCAGAAATGAAGAAATCTGTCACCACGCAGTTCGTGCCAACAGAAACTTCAGACCAGCATGGGTATCAGCCATGGGTGTATGAATTGGGTTGCAGTAATGTGATAAAAATAGAGAATTATACATGTAGATTTAAAAACTGGCCCAATCTACAACCTGAGAATTACAGTGCTTGTTTTATGGCTACAAGATTAAAAAAAACAAAACAAAAAAACAGTCATTTGAAGTTTATAACCGTCGCAAGTGTAGAATTCTGACTTTTTTTGGTGCGTGTGGCTGTAATAGTCTTCTGTCTCCTAGAGGTGGATTAAAATCCATAGACTATTTACCTCCATCTGTCTGTGTCTGTGCAGACTGTGCTGTGGAATCCTTGCATTCCACTGGATAGAATGACCTTTGTCTTTTAATCGCTGGCTGCTCACATTAAGAGAAGTTGTGGAAGTAAATTCTAGGATGGGGCATCAACTTGGCTCCATATTTAGAAAAGCAAAAGGATTGGAGAGTCAAAAATGGAATTGATATTGAATGGAAATAGAATTTCTAATGGGACTTGTTCCTTCCTTGAGACTTTTTTTTTTACTTTCATAATATAATACCACATTGTTATGGCAAGTCATGGTATGATTTTGGAGTCAGTTCTGTAAAGACAGTTGTCTGACAGGACAGCCAAGGGGCCTTCCCATTGACCTTGAGGCAAATCAGAAAGCACATATTCCTTCTTTATAGTTTACTTTTGTTCTCTCTCTCTCTCTTTACATGCTCTGCCATGTGTATTTTTAAAATCTTTATCATTTAGATTTTACGTTTAGATTTTCTTGGAGTTTAAAAACTCTCATACGATCTTTGGTTTTTCTTTGCCACACATTTATGTCAGATCTCTTATAGTTTTTCTTCTGATCAACACGGTTCTGTTTATCCTCAACATATTCATTCTGGCTATCACAATTTCAACAGAGATGCAACTATCCAACCAGCTTGATTCAGACCAGTTCAAAGTGTTATAAAATTCCAGCTGGATATTAATAATAGACCCATACATAACTACAGAACCGTGTATGCCTTTAAACTTAGCTTACTGGAAACTACATCTGTGTAAAGACTGATAGACTAAAAGAAGTCATATTAACATGAAAGATACCTTTGAGAAGCGTGAGTTTTTCTTCATGGGAAAACAAATTTCACAGATCTATAGAGTGGAGTTAAGTATTTTTAAAATATGATGTAGTGATGTGGTCTGCCCTCTTTAAGATGAAAGTGTGGTGCTATTAACAGAATTATATCGCATTTCAAATTTAAATCACATTGCTTCTACTTGTCTGAAATCTTGTTTTAGGCATTAGCTATTTAATTGAATGAGTAAAGAAGCAAATTATTTAACTGTAGATACATTCTCTGTAATCTCTGAGTAATTCATAGATGATGGCATCAAAGTGACATTTGTTAGATATTGTAAACATACTACGGTACAGTATTTCTTAGCTGTCATGAGTGTGGATTTGGAGCAAAATTCCAACATTAAAGTTGAAGTAATCCCCATGCTGTGTTCCACATTTTGTTCTTAGCCCAAGGGAAAATCACTTTGGAACACAGTCAGCTTTCTCCTTGTGGGAAAGAGAAAGATGTATGTAGGCTTATTTGCCTACATTTTCTCAAAGTAAACTTTGAAACCTCAAACGCAGCCGCCAGCTAGTAGCTGGCTTCATTTTCCAGAACCAAAGCACAGATGAGTTATGAACCCAAGAAGCATATTTTCACGCCCACATAAGAGCTGGCTCAAAAGCTTGGGAATGCCCTGGGATCTGTGCTTATTAGATGCCTGTGGTCGGCAGAAGGAACAGGGAAGTGAGAATGAAGAGGGGAAATTCCAGCCTATGGAACAACTAGCCTGGAATGGCAAGTTAACAGTCAGGTATTGCTTGAGAAATGATTTTACCCCAGAGAAAAATTAAATCTCTTTCACGCTCCATAGAACAGCAGAGTCCCATGCAGAATTCTCTAATTCCAGGGACAATTATATTTTTCTTTAAATGACATGAAACGTTTCTCGGTAGAGATGAGACCCCCATAATGTTTTTACTGTAGCTGAGAGGAGCTCTTATGTGACCTCATAGCAAGGAAAACAAGCAGCATTTGTAAACCAAAGAGGCGTTGCAAAGTTTGGCCGCCATGCTCACAGTCAGCACCAGAGGAGACTGGACAGAACCCAGGTTTTGCCTGTGTCCTTAAAAGATGACAGCACCTGAGAGGTAAACGGGGAGATTCAGGCACACAGAAGACAGGCACAACCAAACAGGCATCTGTGTAGATAGAAGAGCATATGAGCTAAGAAATTCTTGGGCATGATGCCTCTCCCTCGTATATAGCTCAGTTACAGTGAATAGTATTACACAATATTCATGGCTTCAAAATCACTTGGACTCTCAACAGTTAAAGATTACTGACATATGTTTGTGTGTGATCTCTCAGTTTGGTCCTAAAACTTTCAGAGCATCACTCAACAGTGAACCATTGGATATGACAGATGTCTCATGAAAGATGTTCAAAGTGCTCAGAATTACTGGCATACATTGTAAGAGAGATAACAGTATCTCTAAATAAACAATGTTTAAAATACAACCTTTGAAAGATACTTTATAACCTGAATGTTATATAATTTACCCCTCAGATTATAAAATTAAGCTGAGAATAAATTGAATATATGTTGGTTCTCCTATCCGTTCCTGAATGTGCACCTGGGCTTACAGCTCCCCTGGAGGACTCTGACATATGCAATGCATGGTTTAGACTCTTTTTTTTTTTTAATCCATTTTATTTCCTTACCTTTTACAAGGGAGATAAATCCCAGTACTTCTCAGGTGAAGCAAGAACATAGGCAAAGCTGAAAACATGACAGCAGATTACCTGAGAAGAGCTGGGCACACAACAGTTTTTTGATAGCAGTTTGAGTTTCTTGTGAGTGGGAAAGAAAGTTTATGGAGAAAAGCAACTGCTGGCTAAAGATTAAGTAATGAATCCAGATGGAAGCTTCCATTCAATTACCACCATCTTGGTGACTAAGTGGGTGTGCGTCCTTTAGAGTCACAGGTTGGGTATCAAACCAGCTACAGTTAGGAGTCGGGAGAGTACTGTGAATAAAGGAAAAATAAAAGAGGGATCGCAGTTGTGGGGGGGGGGTCAGGTAGTTAAAACTTAAAAAACATGTATACAGTAGGCATTTAAATTAATAATTACAGCATCAATGTTTTAAAAATCTGTCTCAATAAACAGAAACTTTTCTTCACCCTGTAATTTCAGATGCCACAGTAGCAGTTGAAAAAGAACAGAAGCAACTTTACATCTTGTAGCAGTTTTGAGAAATAAAATAGAGTCGAACCCGTTAATGGTATTGAAGGGCATACCCATTTGGTACACAGACAGGACATAGTACGTTCATTTCCAGATGACGGGTGGTGTGCCCTGCACACTTTGGTTTCTGCCTCGTTAGTGGAGCCAGTTTCCTGGTTGTTGGCAGGCTTCAATCCCTCCCAGGTTGTTGGGCTGCAAGCTTCAGTTCTCAGCTAGATGTTGGCTAAAGGATGCCTGCAGTTCCTTGCCCTGTGAGCTTCTCCTGCACGGCAGCTTACTTTGTCAGCCTACAGTCCTAGAACAGAGCACAGGGCATCTACTAGCAAGACGGAAGTCACAGTGTTCTGTAGCCTCGTCACAGGAGGGAGCTCCCGTCACCTTTGCCACATGCGTCACCGAGTTAGAGTGGACTCGCTTGGTGAAGCCCACACCTGACCGGGAGAGGGCTATACAATACAAGGGCATAAACAGCAGGAAGGGGGGATCACGGGGCCTGGCCTACCACGTGGCTCACCACGTTTGCATTATGCCCTCTTACACTGCATGTTATGGTTTTACAGTAGTCCTCTTTTTCAATGGAAGCAAATGGAATACTTTGTTAAAGTAGGTTGGTCATAAAGCATGAAGACCCCAAATAATTGAGAACTCAATTCTACATACCCCTGCATATTCTAGAATGAGGATGTCTCTCCCCATTTAGGGTCATCTGGCCCCATGCGACCCAGAGTGTATTCCACGCACCACCTAGAGCTTGTTAAGATACAGAATCTCAGATTCCACCCTGAAATTAGGATCAGTATTTTATCCACTTGCCCTGGTGACCTGTGTGCACATTAAATTTCGAGAGGTATTGATCCAGCCCAGGGCTTCTTAACCTGGCTGTACATGGGACTTACCTGAGAAGTTTTAAAATACTGGTGCCTGTGTCACATCTGCCAGGGACTTGTATTTTATTAGTCTAGGGCATGCCGTGGGCAAGTTTCCCACGTGATTGTTATGTGTATTCAGTAGTGCTAATATATCTCAATGTGTATTTAACACATTGAATTGAAAGGAAATCAGTGATTGAAAGGAAAATGCCAAAACAATTTTGTGTATATAATGTTTCATCTGTATTTCTGTAAAGTGAAATTATTTTTTTAAATGTATTTAATTTTTGGCTGTGTTGGGTCTTCGTTGCTGTACGTGGGCTTTCTCTAGTTGCAGGGAGCCGAGGCTACTCTTTGTTGCGGTGCGCGGGCTTCTCACTGCAGTGGCTTCTGTTGTTGCAGAGCACGGGCTCTAGGTGCACAGGCTTCAGTAGTTGTGGCATCTGGGTTCAGTAATTGTGGCTCGTGGGCTCTAGAGCGCAGGCTAGAGTAGTTGTGGTGCACAGACTTAGTTGCTCTGCGGCATGTGGGATCTTCCTGGACCAGGGCTCAAACCCGTGTCCCCTGCATTGGCAGGTGGATTCTTAACCACTGCACCACCAGGGAAGCCCCAGTGAAGTTATTTTTAAGATTATTTTCTTTTGTGTCACATAGAACAGCTGAGGGTGCCTTATGGTAATCCGGTATAATTTTATTTATTTTTTAGTCTTACTGAAGTATAGTTGATTTACAGTTTACAATGTGTTAATTTCTGCAGTACAGCAAAGTCACTCATTTATATATATATATATATATATATATATATATATATATATATATATATATATATATACCTTCTTTTTCATATTCTTTTCCACCGTGGTTTATCACAGGATATTGAATATAGTTCCCTGTGCTGTACAATGGGACCTTGTTGTCTATCCATCCTATATATAGTAGTTTGCATCTGCTAATCCCAACTCCCAATCCTTCCCTACCCCACTCCCCTCCCCCTTGGCAACCACAAGTCTGGTCTCTATGTCTGTGAGTCTGTTTCTGTTTTGTAGATAAGTTCACTTGTGTCATATTTTGGATTCCACATAGAAGTGATATCACATGGTATTTGTCTTTCTCTGTCTGACTTACTTCACTTAGTATGATCATCTCTAGGTCCATCCATGTTGCTGCAAATGACATTGTTTCATTCTTTTTTATGGCTGAGTAATATTCCATTGTATATATGTATCACATCTTCTTTATCCATTCTTCTGTCGATGGACATTTAGGTTGCTTCCATGTATTGGCTATCGTGAATAGTGCTGCTGTGAACATAGGGGTGCATGTATCTTTTCGAATCATGGTTTTTTCTGGTTATATGCCCAGGAGTGGGATCACTGAATCATATGGTAGTTCTTTTTTTAGTTTTTTGAGGAACCTCCATACTGTTTCCCATAGTGGCCGCACCAATTTACATTCCAATAATCTGGTATAATTTTAGTCTTAAATCTTGATCACAAATGAATTAAGACAAACATTTCCTGAAATTCTTGATAATGTACCTATTTAGTAAAGGTTCTAAAGTTCTGCGTGGCATTTTGAGGAGGCATGTTTTCACTTCTTATTGTTGATACCACCTGTCAGGTGCAGAAAAACATCAAGTTGAATACTGGTCCCGTTCCATCTGAGTTACTGGTTCCCTTCTACAAGAACTGTATGTTGGATTTGCACTCGTCTGAGGGACGTTTAAATTTAAGTCTGAAAATTCACTCAGTGTGAAGGATTGGAGTTGCCATCAATTGATATTATAAACTTTTATTCATAAACATTTATTTATGTAAACTGATATTATACATATTAATATTCAGTTAGAAAAATACCCTGAACACCTCTGCAGCACTCATGCTGCTTGAGGGTTTAGAAATAATGAAAAACATGTGCAAGAAATGTGTCCACTTTTTTGGAACCTACGGTGAGTTTGGCAAAACAGGTACAACTCATATTACCATTCAGCTCTATGTTTAATTGAACAGTGTGAAAAATGCTATGACAGAAAGGTACACAGGGTCATGTAAACTCAAAACTGGGGAACCCACCTGCTGGTGGGCGGGAAAGATTGCCCGGAGTCGTAGGGTTTAGCTGGGGACAGGAGGGTAAGCAGATGCCCGCCTGCTGACACGGGTTTGGCTGACACGGTGAGAGGGAAGAGTTATTGCCCTTCTCAGCTTTTTGGAGCAGAAAGGGGCTGAAGTGAGAGGGCTCCACGACCGACAAGCATGCAGACAGAAGGGGTGGCCAGACCAGACGTGATCTTTCTGCCAGTGGAAGACGTTTGGACTCTGTGAGACTAATGAGAAACTCACCAAGAGTCCAAGAGGTGCACGATGGAGGAAGCAATGAGTAAGGCTTGATCTGTCTTGGATAACCTCTGATTTAGGTGCAAAAAAAAATAATATAAATACGGAACTCTACAGGGAGGTAGTATATTTTACATGGAAGGAGTGGCAGGAAGATGTGACCCAGTGCCTCAGGGCACTGGGGCTGCTGTGACTCAGTGGACACCCACCACATACTCCTGTACTCAGTAGTCAAGTCAGACCTAATGAAATCCCAAGAAAAATGGGAAGCCCCGGAGTCTGTCATTGTTAGAGAGCACTCTTTGCTTCTCATGAATTTATATCAACGTCCAGTCTAATGTTTATGACGGTCAGCTTGATTTCTGTTACTCTCGTTTTAAAGCTAGTGTTTTGTGTGTTTTGTATTTTCTTAAATTTTGTGTTTATTTTTCCATTCATAGCACTTTCTTTTAATTTTGAAAAATAAATGGTGACTTCCAACAGGAAACCTCTTCTCAGGGGTGAGAGCCTCCAGGGAATGATGCAGTCAGGTAGACAGGGAGGACTCACAGCCACATCACGAGGACGCATTTCTGCACATTATCCCCGTTCCTCCTCTGTTGCTCGGGCTCCGTACTTCCATTAGAACACCATCGTCTTAGATGCCGTACGTCACACGTTGCCTCGCACTGTCGTTACCGCATGCATCTATGCGTCTCCTTGTGGAGAGAGGCTGTCTGTTGTTTCTCGGTCCTTAATGCCAAATTCCTGGGCATTCGGCAGGCTCTCTGCAAACAGTTGTCAGTCAAATTAGCCTTTAACCATGGGAACCCAGAAATAAAACTCAATCCAATTCACTGGAGACTCCTTGGAAACGGGAGAAAAATCATCAAAATCCTAGCACAACCACAGACTGAAAGGGTGGCCCAGAAATATCCTGCTTCATACTGCACAGACACTTAGTGAAGTCTCGGCTTTATTTTTAATTGACAGAGCACCCTGCTAAAAATGTGCATGCACCTATTAATCTTTCACTAAGAGGATATTTCTTGATTTTTCCCCTGGTAGCTCAAGTAGGCACAATGTAACAAAGGAAATAGGAAGGAATAAGAACTGTCTTTGACTTGTGTACTTTTTTAAAGAAACAGAATTCGTATGAGTATTTGATATTAAATTAGCCCACCATTTCCATATGATGAATATACTTGACATTGGAATTGTTCATGTTTGTCTTTATCTTAATACTTTTATATAAGGATTTGACTTTCGAGGCCATGCATGTGCATGTTGCTGTTTTACTAATTTAAAAGGGAGAGTCTATTCAGATCTGTTGGGAAGAGAAAAAAAACTATTCAATTAAAAATCCTTTGCAGTATTTGCTTGATCATACATACTAGGATAAATATGCTGCTTTCATTTCTCAAAAGAGAAATAGACAGGATTATTTGTCTCACATTGTCCCCATCTGTCTTGAAAAGACAATCATATACTAGATCATGGAGTGTGAATAGATGGATAATGTAGAAATTATACAAGGAAATCCTGAGTGTAAACAACAGAAATGCCACCAGCACTCACATTAGAATCACCATCACTTGCTTCTTACTCAGTTAAAAAATACATCAAATGATCAAAACCAGTATGTCCTTAACTTGTAATAAACTTTACTAGCATATTCTACTGAGCCTGAGGGGAATGGCTTCATATTAAGCAGCCAATATGGAGATTTGTAGGATTGGAGTTATTTTATTTATTTATATAATTTTATCTCTGTAAACTGATAGGCACAATCCTCAGATATCTCCTGTTTTCAAAAATCTGTGTGAATTAAAGAGATAAACGTGATAGGGTATAATTTACAGCTTAAATTACATCAGTTACTTTAGAGAACCTTTGGGGTATCAGTCCTAAATTTTCTTTTGGGACACTAGGTAATCCTGACAAATTTTAGTTTTGTGGGTACAGTGCCTTTAGGCATTAAAAGCGTAGAACTGGAGAATTTGATTAATGCAGTTAACTACTAAATAATTAGAAGAGATAACAGGGATGGACAGCAAACCTACACAGTGAGATGTTGGAATGGAGACGGGCCAGTGTGTATCCTTCCAAAGTCTGCAGCTGTGTTGTCTGGTATGGTAGCCACCAGCCACCAGGGACTACGTTTGCATTATTTAAGACAAAATAAAATTTAAAAATCAGTTCCTCAGTTGGACTAGGCACATTTCAAAATGTGATTCCTTCTTGGAAAGTACAGTTGTAGAACATGTCCATCACTGTAGAAATTTCTATCGGGCAGCCCCTTCACCATCCAACTGAAATAGCCAGTGTGTTTGGAACTAGTATTAAAAGGAGTAATTACTTTCTTCCTGTCAGGTCAACCTCCTCAATCAGGAGTTCTTTTAGGGACAGTTTTGTTTGTTTGTTTGTTTGTTTTTTCTGGATCCAGTAATGTGAACTGGACTAAATTATATTGTTGTCAAAATGGATACGTCTACCAATGGGATAAATTATTTCCTGGCATTCAGAGTTGTGTTGAGATCCTCTAAGAGGCAAGGAAGCTAAAAATGAGAACATTGCCATTGCTCTCCGCCTAGTTTTTCCAATCTCAATTTCAGTACAGTCAGAAGGTCCTTTCCAGGGTATTGCAATGCATTTTACAAAACAAGTGTTCACATTCTCCCTCTGATTTCAGAGGTGTAGAAGGAGGAAAGAGAAGGATGGATAAACAAATCTCACTAGTTCCCAGAGGACACTGTGTCTGCAGTTACTTTTCTTATTGGTTTTAACTCACTCAATTAGGTTTACTTGGCTTACCTCACTGTAAAACAATTAGTGGTAACTTACAGAAACATTAAAAGGCTAGGGAAGGTAGATGTAATCAGAGTAAAAGAAAGTAAAGTTGGGACAAAAAACCCGAGCTTGAGCTAAATGTAACGGAAGCTGTATTGTCGAATCCCGTTTCTAAAGGCAGGAACCAAGGGTGACCCTCTAAAGTACAGCTTGCATAACCTTCCAGCAATTCTCCATGAGTATGAAAATTGATAACCTAGTTTTGGTGAAAATCTGGCTGCAGAAAGCGTGATGGTAGCCAGTGGTAAGAAAATAGTTGGGAGTGTTTTCTGTTAACAATTAAAGGCCGGTCTGCATGACTTACGTAACAGAGAGCCATGTTGGCACATTCTTAAGAAGATGAAGGAAACTGGTTATGGAAAGATGGAACGTTAAATACACGCCTGCCCTGTCGGCAGCCCATCGTAGAGCCTGTGGAAGGGTCCCCTTCAGATGGCGCTTATATGGGAGAGAGTGTCATTTGTAATTGGATAATTTACCGTTTTTCTCCCAGTTACCTAAATTCATACCATAAATTCACGTATATGCTTCGCCAATGACATATGTTATGAGTACATATGTAAATACTTGCTGTGTTTGTATACTTAAGAATTGTTGTCCCTAAAAGGAGGATTCTGAAACAGCTGAAATTGAAGGTGCCTTTTATGGCCGTGGATCAGAGTAAAGTTAGATGCTCACCTGGGCTTTTAACCTGCGCTTGACCTTGTTAGCGCAGTGTCATAACTGACCCACCTAACCAGCAGCAGACGGGAGGTTCAGCCTGATACCGTTGTTCCACCTCCACGTGTAACTTATCTCTCAATGCAATTTATATACCAGTCGGGGCGTCTCTGTCAAACAAAGCAGTGGCCTTCTTAATTTGGGTCAAATTTTATTTTTCCTGTTAACTCGATAATTACCTTCTTCTCTGTTATAAGTAGGCAGTGAAGTGATGCTAAGCTCCAGAACTAATAGGTTACAGACAGCTTGCACAAAATTTCTGTCTAGAGATCGTCAATGTTAGTGCAGCAGAAGACTGCCAGTGGTGGAGGGGGAGGGGATTAAGAACAGGAACTCATTTGCTGTTTTGCCGAATCTAAAGTGACAGTAGGCCCAAGAAGTTAAATGTACGTTAAAATACTACGTTTTCTAACTGGCTCGTTCAGATGATAAAACCGCATGATTTAGAACTTCAAGCACCTACCATTTCTAACCGTGTAAATTAAAACTAAGTATTTCTTTTTAAGAAAGGGAAATGTTCCTTTTGCTAGAGGTATTGGCTGGTAAAATTAATAAGGAGTCATACATCATTTTAACATTTAGGAATGCTGCCCTAACGGGCATCCAAGAGAAAACGGCTGACTCAGAGAAGCATGCCGTATATTGGAGTTACGAAATGTCACTTCAGGGATCAAGAACGTGAGCTGTGAATGAACGTGATTTTTCAAGCTATAGTGATGTTTTCTGAGGGGCTGTGATATTTCAAAATAAAATTGTCGTTTAATCCAACAACAGTATCCTTTTTTCTACTTCGGTAGAAATACCTGGTTTTGAAGGCAAATTCTCCAGTTTTGGGACTAAGGTTTTCATCAGTGTTGGGCAGACCTAGTTGACCTTTGTCAGCTGAAAACCTAAAATGATATAAAGCAGTGTTTTAAAGATGCCAGGCAAAACCAGGAACTTTATAAATGTAACTTCATAGCCGTAATATTTTAAAAATTAATAAAAATTAAAACATAAACTTTCCTAACCTGTAAGGTATAGTGTGAGATTTAATCATAACCAACTTTATATGTATAAGTAACTCATTTTATTTTGCAGAACAAACAACTCTCAGTACATTCCTGGTCAGGATACTTTCATAAGCTCTCCAATTTATGACATTTCATACGAGATCGTTCAGTACGGATTGTGCCAAAGTCACATTAATCATGTGAGCTGAAATAATTTTCGTTTCCACTTTGTACCACAAGAGCTGGTGTTTATGTCTGCTTTGACACCGATTGCTTCATGTCTTGGAGCAAATAACTTTCGGCCTTGGTTTTGTCTGGAAAATGAGCTGTTTGAGCTAAAGGACCTCTAAGGTGCTTTGACTCTTGAAAACTATAATTCTAAATGTGAGATATGGAAATCAGTGTTTAAAACAATTGCCATTAGGACTGAATAAAATTGACAGTAATTCCCCCAGTAATTAAGGGCAGAAGAGCACTAAAGTTACCCTTTCAGATTTCCAGTGAGACAGGGAGTGGCACAAATAAGTGCACCCAGAACGAAGTGGATAATAAAATTGTTTTTGCTGTTACAGAGTCCCACGGGCAGTGATGCAGAGGCTGAAGAAAGGGAGAGAGGGATTCAAACTAGAGAGATTCTTTCTTGATTGCTTTTTGGAAGAGACACCAATTGGTTGGGGCCAAGTAGTGAGAAGCTTTGGATGTCGAGTTCAAGTTTCAGTCCATCTTGGTAACTTGATGAGAACCATATCATGGTTAGCGTGAGGGGATGAAATGCAGAGCCCTGTGCTTCAGGAAGAGGATCTCAGTAGAATTGCGTTTACATTGACTTGGGTCAGAGAGTGATTGAGATGATTCCAATGGAGATACTGGAAGTGGCCAGATCTGGTCCAAGGGGAAGGATGTCCAGGCTCCATCTTGTTTGACTCTTCCCAGGTACCTCTTCCCATGACCCCACCCTCATTTTCTGTCATGACATTTTTTCCCCTTCTTCCTCTTTGGTCTCTTCCATCTCAATTTTCTTTTCAGGATGTACTTCCTTACAAAGTTCTGTTGTACTTTCTTACAGAGCAGAGTGGCATTCTCAGCTACATCTTTACGCTTAAGGCTCTGAAAAATATTCCACATTTTCTCAGTAATGGAAACTTTCTCCCAAATCTCCATCGTTCCCAATAGTACATACGCACCAATGACTGAAAACCCACAAATTTCTAACTCTGTCACTCTGAAACTCTCTGATTTCCTCATCCTTATAACCTAGAAACTGTTAGACTGTTTCTACCAAGGATCCCTGAAGTTAAAGATTCTCAGAATTCAATTTCATTGTTTATATTTCCCTTATATCCGTGCCTTCTTCCACATCCTTCTCCTCAATTAAAAGCTCCACTGTCCACGTGATGGGTCAAGTCCCAAATCTTGCCTATACCTTCTGTCTTACCACTTACATTTAATGAATCGATGCTTAATCACATTACAAGTCCTAAAAGATTCATCCTCCTTATTCTCTAAGCCAGCTCTTCATTCATTACAGCTGCTGCTTGTTAGTTTTGATTATTGCAACAAACTTCAAATGACACCTTCCTGTATCTTTAAACTACCTCCATACCAAACCATGCTCCATTCAACTGCTGGGGTGAGCAGCCCAAAGAAATCGATTGCATAAAACCCTTACTTCAGTTCTTTCAGTGGCACCTCATTGACATTGAGATAAAATCTAACTTCTTCAGCACAGTTGGAAAAGACCTTTCGTAATTCTGTCCCTGCCAACCTCTAAATTTCCACCTGGGTCACACTGCACGTAGCCAGGTGTTCTGGTCATTCTGAATGACCTGCAGTTTCCCCTGTGTACTTGTCTATGCTAACGTTCAAATCCCCACTGAAATCTCACCTCCCCTGGGTAGAGTTCTTAGGTACACAGACATCCAGACGTGCACAGTAGTGCCCATCAGACATTGGTACCGGTGCTCATAATTGTTTATTTCCATGCCATTACCACCTCCTCTTTCTTACCTGCTAAAGCGCTTCCTTACCCAGAGTCTGCACTAATATGGGACACCTTCTCGGCTCTCAGAGAATACTTGTGCGTGAACACACACATAAATAAGGGATATTTCAAGAGAACAGTGATGGAGACCTGAGAGGGTGCTGTTAGCGTGGATGTGAAGTAAGACGAGAGCTCTAGACAGACTGACACCTGGTTGGTTAGAAGTCAAAGGAGAGAAGTCACAGCGCTGTTAGCTTTCATCTCTCTAGGGGCTGGGGGTGTTTAGTGGTGTTCATAATCAAGGTGTGCACTGGGAAGAGTAGTATGTTTGGACATTTGAATGTGAATTCTCTCTCCAATAAAATGCATCTCAATCATCTGGGGCACATACATGTGGACATGCCCAGGAGGCAGTTGGAAAGAAATCTGGAAGGAAAATATGAGGCTTAAAAGAGGAAGTTACTGGGCTGGAGATGTAGTTGTAGCCATGTTGGTAGGTGCTACTGCCAAGGGTTCAGAGTGAAAAGATGAGAACGGATTATAAACCCTGAATAAACGTCAGCACTGAGGGGCATGTGGGGGCAGAAGACAGAGGATCCAGCTGGATAGCTTTAGAAAATGCAAGCACAGAAAGAGAGAGAGGGAGGGAGGGAGGGAGGGAGCTGGGAATAGAGAATAACAGAAATCAGGAAGTACAGTCTATGGTTTCAAATGCTGCAAAACCAATCAGGTTTAAAATGGTTAAAAAAAAATTATTTGGTGAAGCTAACTCCAAAAACAACTTCAGTTCTACAGTAGAGGAGGAATGTGTATTGCAAGAAGCTTTAAAAGTAGCGGAGAGGGAAAAGAGGAGGCGTTATTGATGCTAGAATATTATTGCACAGTATTCTTTTTTTTCCTCGAAGGGAAGAAGAGTGAGTGTACAAATTTAAGAAAAAGGAGTTGAGGTGGGTTTCTTTGAATGCAGAAAAGTTGAGCGTATCTTCAAATTTGGAGGGAAGTGAGCGAGGGAAGAGTAGAAACTGCGGATGAAGGGAAGTCGGGTTGTAAATGGGGCAAAATTCCAGGCAAGATTGAAGGACAGGAGAGGAGCGAAAGAGATAGAGGTTTTGTACTGATGTGGAGAAGGGCTGGGAATTTTGCTCAGATGTGAAGGAAGGGGTAACAATACAGGGAACATTCGAGATGGAAGCAACACTTGATAGCATCACTTGATAGCAAGTGATGTTGTGCTGGATGACAATCATAGTATTAAAGCACAGAATTCAAAATATGAAAAGCACAGAATTCAAAATATGAAAAGCACAGAATTCAAAAGTATTAAAGCACAGAATTCAAAATATGAAAAGCACAGAATTCAAAAGTATTAAAGCACAGAATTCAAAACATGAAAAACTATTTCTTATGAGTTAGGGACCTGTGTGAAAAAGAATGGTCTCAGGCATAAAAATAAAATTAGTTTTCTATGCAAAACTGAACACTGATGATTATCCCTTCATATTCATTTATTTATTCAGTGATGTAAAAATTGTTAATCACTATGCCATGAAATAAAGCATAAAACAAACATATGTTCACTTAGTTTAGTAACACAAAGAAATGCTGGTAAATATTAGATTACTTCAAGCACATTATTAATATATTCCTCTTGATATGACAAGAGCAAGCAGGAGTAGAGGAAATTGACACATCTAGTTTCTACAATAAAGGGATGTTCAAACAGTATTGCATTTTTTTGAAAAAGCAGCACTAGATAAAGTGATTTTACTGTGTTGTAAAAAGTGTGTCATATTCTTTAGGGATTCAGTCAACTGATGGCAACATATTTTGATTCATTATCGCTAATTTAAAGGAATAACCATGAGTCAGGACAGTAATGAGATTCAACTCCTCATTAGAAAGAAAGTCAATAATGTCTCACACCATCTAAACCTGATGTGGAAAAAGCAATTAATAACAGCACAGCCTAGTGCACTGTCATAAAAGGGCTTTATGTACTGGCATTCTGAAGAGGGATAGCAAAAATGCATCAAAGTGTAGCGTCTACAGGATGAAAAGCACAATTTTAACACACATTAATGAAACACTTTTCTCTGAGAGATCAGAGGACAGTAAGTAGGGTCCGTACTGCTTTTGAGCAAGAAGCTAGCTATTTCAACTGAAAAAAGTCTTTAAAACACATGGGGAAACCATGGGGAGATAAAAGACCTGTATGCAGAGAACTATAAGACACTGATGCAAGAAATTAAAGATGATACAAACAGATGGAGAAATATACCATATTCTTGGATTGGAAGAATCAACACTGTGAAAATGACTGTACTACCTAATGCAATCTATAGATTCAGTGCAATCCCTGTCAAACTAACACTGGCATCTTTCACAGAACTAGATCAAAAAATTTCACAATTTGTATGGAAACACAAAAGACCCCGAATAGCCAAAGCAATCTTGAGAAAGAAAAACAGAGCTGGAGGACTCAGGCTCCCTGACTTCAGACTATACTACAAAGCTACTGTAATCAAGAAAGTGTGGTACTGGCACAAAAGCAGAAATATAGGTCAGTGGAACAGGACAGAAAGCCCAGAGATAAACCCACACACATATGGTCACCTTATCTTTGATAAAGGAGGCAAGAATATACAGTGGAGAAAAGACAGCCTCTTCAATAAGTAGTGCTGGGAAAACTGGACAGCTACATGTAAAAGAATGAAATTAGAACACTCCCTAACACCATACACAGAAATAAACTCAAAATGGATTAAAGACCTAAATGTAAGGCCAGACACTATCAAACTCTTAGAGGAAAACATAGGCAGAACACTCTCTGACGTAAATCACAGCAAGATCTTCTTTGACCCATCTCCTAGAGAAATGGAAATAAAACCAAAAATAAACAAATGGGACCTAATGAAACCTAAAAGCTTTTGCACAGCAAAGGAAACCATAAACAAGATGAAAAGACAGCCCTCAGAATGGGAGGAAATATTTGCAAACAAAGCAACTGACAAAGAATTACTCTACAAAATATACAAGCAGCTCATGCAACTCAATATCAAAAAACAAACAATGCAATCCAAAACTGGTCAGAAGACCTAAATAGACATTTCTCTGAAGAAGATATACGGATTGCCAACAACCACATGAAGGGATGCTCAACATCAGTAATCATTAGAGAAATGCAAATCAAAACTACAGTGAGGTATCACCTCACACCAGTCAGAATGGCCATCATCAAAAAATGTATACACAGTAAATGCTGGAGAGGGTGTGGAGAAAAGGGAACCCTCTTGCACTGTTGGTGGGAATGTAAATTGATACAGCCACTATGGAGGACAGTATGGATGTTCCTGAAAGAACTAAAAATAGAACTACCATGCGACCCAGCAATCCCACTACTGGGCAGATACCCTGAGAAAACCATAATTCAAAAAGAGTCATGTACCACAATGTTCATTGCAGCACTATTTACAATAGCCAGGACATGGAAGCAACCTAAGTGTCCATCGACAGGTGAATGGATAAAGAAGATGTGCCACATGTATGCAACAGAATGCTACTCAGCCATAAAAAGAAACGAAATTCAGTTATTTGTAGTGAGGTGGATGGACCTAGAGTCTGTCATACAGAGTGAAGTAAGTCAGAAAGAGAAAAACAAATACCATATGCTAACACATATATATGGAATCTAAAAAAAAAAAAAAAGTTCTGAAGAACATAGGGGCAGGACAGGAATAAAGACGCAGACATAGAGAATGGACCTGAGGATACGGGGAGGGGGAAGGGTAAGCTGGAACGAAGTGAGAGAGTGGCATGGACATATATACACTACCAAATGTAAAACAGATACCTAGTGGGAAGCAGCCGCACAGCACAGGGAGATCAGCTCGATGCTTTGTGACCACCTAGAGGGGTGGGATAGGGAGGGTGGGAGGGAGATGCAAGAGGTAGGAGATATGGGGATATATGTAGACACATAGCTGATTCACTTTGTTATAGAGCAGAAACTAACATACCATTGTGAAGCAATTATACCCCAATAAAGATGTTAAAAAAAAAAATCAGGACTGTCTTATTTCATAGCCAGTGTTCTTTCTACTGTACTCTTGAGTTGATTAAATTTTAATTATCTTGAAAGATAAAAGTGTATGAGATTAGAACTGTTCAGGAGCAAAGAAAATGAAGGTAGTCGTTAGCGCCGGGCTTTACTAGGGTAAACATGCAGGTAAGTCCCATAAAGAAGCCATTAAAATAATATAAATAAAACACAATGAATGATCAAGGAGGTAAGAAAAAGAGGAGAAAAACACAAAAAGACGTTGCAAACAATAGTGTGGGTTTAGGCCCAAGATGTCAATTATCAGGATAAACGTATGCATCTACAGAAAGGAATGAAAGCACTGGGGATAGTAACTGTGCACGTAAATATATACTATTTTTCATTATTTAAATGTATTTAAAATATAGTTGACTGTTGTAACTAAAATAATAGGAATGCATTGTGAGGTTTTTAACCCCTGTAAAAGTAAAATGCATAACAACAGCAGCGTAAACTCCAGGAGAGGAAATTGAAGTAAGCTATTTTAAGGTTCCTATACTAAGTGTGCAGTGGTATCGTGTCATTAAAGGTAGGATATAATAAGTTAATGATGCATAATGTGAGTCCTACAGCAACTACTAAAATGAAAAAGTTATAGCTAATATCCTACAAAAGAGGTAGAGGGAATCAAAAAAATAATTCAGGCGAAATGAAAATAAAGAGGAAAAGGGAATAGGAATAGATGGACCAGTGGACATCAGAGAGGAAGATAGTAGCCTTACCCTCAACATACCAATCATCGCATTACATAGAACTGCTTATCTGGTTGGAGATATTTGTCAAAATTCGTTGAACACTGTACTTAAGGTAAGTGAATTTTATCATGTATAATGTATGACCCAATTTAAAAGGTGATACCACAAAAGAAAAAAGCCACAAGCTGAGAGGAGATATTTGCAACACGTATTGTCTGCAAAAGGTGATTCTTCAAAATGGATAAGTAACTTCTAGAAATCAATAAGGAAAATTCAAACAAAACAAGGAGAAAATAAGAAGATAATTGAGAAAGCATTTCGTAGAAGAAGAAACACAAATTGCTAATAAGTAAAAGAAGAGATGCCCATTCTCACTATCAATGGATAAAATGCAAATTAAAACTAAGATGAGATACAATTTTGCATTCATCTGCTTGGCCAAAATCTAAATGTCTTATGAGTATGAGAGAGGATGTGAAATGGTGAGGTACCGTGATTGGGGGAATAAAATATTAACAGCACTTTAAAAAATGTCGAGCTACCTAGTAACTGTGAACAGCACACAATGGTGCAACAAATTTTATTCTACTTCTTAAATTCAGTGAAGGGGAAGACACCAATGGAACCAGGAAGACCCTTCATCGGCCCAGAAATGGAGCCTGAAGTCAGGTTGGAGTAGGTGATGGGCGGGCAGAGATGCAGGTCTGGGCTGTATTCTTCTGAGTAATGTGGGGTGAAGGTTAGGAGTGTGTTAGCTGGACTAAATCAGACAATTTATGAAGCTTTGCTGATGGTGTGATTCTAACTGGAACAGCCACAAAGAGTTTAATGTTCCTGTGTATACAGGGGTGGAGCTGGGGAGGTTCTCGCTGATGTATATCCCCTTGGACTCCCGGAAATAAGAGAACGGTTGTCGGAAATGTGTTGGAGGAAAGATGTAGACATTCAACCTGGAAAATCCATAACCTCATATAAAAAAATCTTAGTATATTTCCACAAATGTGAAGATGACCAGGCTGCCAGATGCTTTCTTGGTGAGTTACTTAGTGTGTATGCCTCTACAAAGACACTAGTATTGAAACCACGGCCTGAAAATGTTTAGACAACATGCACAAGCAAATTGATGAGGATAGGAGCAAAAGCACATGAATGTTGAAAATCTTATGAAGTCTCTCTACAAGTGAGAGAGATGATCTCAAAACATCATGAAGAAGGCTTCCTTGGTGGCGCAGTGGTTGAGAGTCCACATGCCGATGCAGGGGACACGGGTTCGTGCCCCAGTCCGGGACGATCCCACATGCCGCGGGGCGGCTGGGCCCTTGAGCCATGGCCGCTGAGCCTGCGCGTCTGGAGCCTGTGCGCCACAACGGGAGAGGCCACAACAGTGAGAGAGGCCCGTGTACTGCAAAAAAAAAAAAAACATCATGAAGAAAGTAGATAGATGAGCTTTTAGCCCAGCTACAAAGAACATGTGAGCAGGAGGCATACAGTAGGTTGTATAGTTGTCATGTCACAACCTGAAATTGAATGACAGAACATTTCAGTGTTTGCTACTTGGACAACGGCAGTTGAAATTTTTAAGAAGAAAGTCATGATCAATTAAAGGACTGTATTTTCACAACTTATCACTGTTTTGTTTCATGGTAAATTTTTTTTTTTTTTTTTTGCGGTACATGGGCCTCTCACCGCTGCGGCCTCTCCTGTCGCGGAGCACATGCTCTGGACGCTCAGGTTCAGCGCCCATGGCTCATGGGCCCAGCCGCTCCGCGGCATGTGGGATCCTCCCGGACCGGGGCATGAACCCGCGTCCCCTGCATCGGCGGGCGGACTCTCAACCACTGCGCCACCATAGAAGCCCCTCATGGGAAATTTTTACAGGTCTTATTTTTGCCTAAAAACATATACCAAAAATTGAATTCATATAATTTAAAGATTAAGAAGCTGTCTATTCCATTGAGTTGCTCCCCTTAGTTCAATATTGTCAGTGTACCATTTTCATTTGAAAGCTAATACTTGAGTTTTAATAAAAGGTAATGGTATGAAGATAATGAGCATGATATGGAAACAGATGACCCAGATTTGATTTTCTTACAAAGAAATCAAATCTGGATCATCACTTTCTCTCTATAATTATCCAAAAGTCTTCTTGAATGATAAATTCCACAACCTTATATTTCCTGGAAAATAAAATCAACCCATCAACCAGGTTTGTCCTAACAGAATGGATAAAGTTCACACCAATACCTTTGAATGTTTATAAATATTTCAAGAAGTATAAATTTTAGAATTAAAAATTAATCACAAGTTCAAATATTTTATTTTACTTTTATTCTTTATTTTTTTAACTGAAGTAGATTTACAAAGTTGTGTTAGCTTCACGCGCACAGCAAAGTGATTCAGTTATACATATGTGTGTGTATATATATGCATATGTATACATGTATACCTATATTTATATATACACACACACATATATTCTTTTTCAGATAATTTTCCCATATAGGTAATTATAAAATATTGAGTAGCATTCTCTGTGCTGTACAGTAGGTCCTTGTTGTTTACCTATTTTATATATAATAATGTGTATGTATTACTCCCAAATTCCTAAGTTATCCCTCACCCCCATTGTTCTGCTTTGGTAACCGTAGGTTTGTTTTCTGTCTCTGTGAGTCTGTTTCTGTTTTGTAAATAAGTTCATTTGTATCACTTTTTTTAGATTCCACATATAAGTGATATTATACGATATTTGTTTTTCTCTGACTTACTTCACTTAGTATGATAATCTCTAGGTCCATCCATGTTGCTACAAATGGCGTTATTTCATTCTTTTTTATGACTAATATTCCATTGTATCCATATACCACATCTTCTCTATCCATTCCTGTTTAGATGGACATTTAGGTTGCTCCCATGTCTTGGCTCTTGTAAATAGTGCTGCAGTGAACACTGGGGTGCATGTATCTTTTCGAAGTATGGCTTTCTCCAGATATATGCCCAAGAGTGGGATTGCTGGATCATATGGTAGCTCTATTTTTAGTTTTTAAGGTACACTCATACCGTTCTCCATAGATGCTGCACCAATCTACGTTCCCACCAACAGTGTAGGAGGGTTCCCTTTTCTCCACACCCTCTCCAGCATTTGTTATTTTAGACTTTTTGATGATGGGCATTCTGACTGGTGTGAGGTGATACGTCATTGTAGTTTTGGTTTGCATTTCCTAATAATTAGCGATGTTGAGCATCTTTTCGTGTGCCTTTTGGCCATCTGTATGTCTTCTTTGGAGAAATGTCCATTTAGATCTTCTGCCCACTTGTTGATTGGGTTGTTTGTTTTTTTTGATATTGAGCTGCATGAGCTGTTTGTATATTTTGGAGATTAATCCCTTGTCAGTTGCATCGTTTGCAAATATTTTCTCCCATTCTGTAGGTTATCTTTTTGTTTATGGTTTCCTTTGCTGTGCAAAAGCTTTTAAGTTTCATTAGGTCCCATTTGTTTATTTTTGTTTTTTCATTACTCTAGGAGACGGATCCAAAAAGATATTGCCACAATTCATGTCAAAGAGTGTCCTGCCTGTGTTTTCCTCTTGCAGTTTAATAGTATCCGGTCTTACATTTAGGTCTTTAATCCACTTTGAGTTTTTTTGTGTGTGTATGGTGTTAGAGAATGTTCTAATTTCATTCTTTTACATGTAGCTGTCCAGTTTTCCCAGCACCACTTATTGAAGAGACTGTATATCTTCTCCATTGTACATTCTTGCCTTTTTTGTCACAGATTAATTGAACTAGGTGTGTGGGTTTATTTCTCGGCTTTTTTTTCTGTTCCATTGATCTATATTTCTGTTTTTGTGCCCACACCATACTGTTTTGATTACTGTAGCTTTGTAGTATAGTGTGAAGTCAGGGAGCCTGATTGCTCCAGCTCCGTTTTTCTTTCTCAAGATTGCTTTGGCTATTCGAGGTCTTTTGTATTTCCATACAATTTTTAAGAACTTTTGTTTTAGTTCTGTGAAAAAAGCGCATTGGTAACTTGATAGGGATTGCATTGAATCTGTAGATTGCCTGTAGTATAGTCATTTTTTTTTTTTTTGTGGTACGCGGGCGTCTCACTGTTGTGGCCTCTCCCATTGCGGAGCACAGGCTCCAGACACGCAGGCTCAGTGGCCATGGCTCACGGGCCCAGCCGCTCCGCGGCATGTGGGATCTTCCTGGACCGGGGCACAAACCTGTGTCCCCTGCATCGGCAGGCGGACTCTCAACCACTGCGCCACCAGGGAAGCCCTGTATTATAGTCATTTTGACAGTATTGATTCTTCCAATCCAAGAGCATGGTGTATCTTTACATCTGTTTGTGTCACCTTTGACTTCTCTCGTCACCAAATTATAGTTCTTAGAGTACAGGTCTTTGTCTCTTGGGTAGGTTTATTCCTAGGTATTTTATTCTTATGCATGTGATGGTAAATGGGATTGTTTGCTTAATTTTCACTTTCTGATCTTTCATTGTTCTTGTATAGAAATGCAAGAGATTTCTGTGTATTAATTTTGTATTCTGCAACTTTACCAAATTCATTGATGAGCTCTAGTAGTTTTCTGGTAGTGTCTTTAGGATTTTCTATGTATGCTATCATGTCACCTGCAAACAGTGACAGTTTTAGGTCTTCTTTTCCGATGTGGATCCCTTTTATTTCTTTTTCTTCTCTGATTGCCATGGCTAAGACTTCCAGAACTATGTTGAGCAAAAGTGGTGAGAGTGGACATCCTTGCCTTGTTGCTGATCTTGGAGGAAATGTTTTCAGCTTTTCACTGTTGAGTTTGATGTTAGCTGTGGATTTGTCACATATGGCCTTTACTGTGTTGAGTTAGGTTCCCTCCTTGCCCACTTTCTGGAGAGTTTTTATCAGAAATGGATGTTGAATTTTATCAAAAGCTTTTTCTGTGCCTATTGAGATGATCATATAGTTTTTATTCTTCAATTTCTTAGTGCGGTGTATCACACTGATTGATTTGTGGATATTGAAAAGCCCTTGCATTTAAAAAAAATTATTTATTTTTATTTTTGGCTGTGTTGGGTCTTCATTGCTGTGCGCGGGCTTTCTCTAGTTGTGAGAAGCGGGGGCTGCTCTTCGTTGTGGTGCGTGGGCTTCAGTAGTTGTGGCACGTGGGCTCAGTAGTTGTGGCTTGTGGGCTCTAGAGTGCAGGCTCAGTAGTTGTGGCACACGGGCTTAGTTGCTCCGTGGCATGTGGGATCTTCCCAGACCAGGGCTCGAACCCATGTCCCTTGTATGGGCAGGCAGATTCTTAACCACTGTGCTACCAGGGAAGTCTGATCCCTTTAATGTTTTGTTGGATTTGGTTTGCTAGGATTTTTGTTTTTATGTTTATCAGTGATATTGGCCTGTAATTTTCTTTTTTGGGGATATCTTTGATTTTGGTATCAGGGTGATGGTGGCCTCATGGAATGAGTTTGGAAGTGTTGCTTCCTCTACAATTTTTGGAACAGTTTCCGAAGGATAGGTGTTAACTCTTTTCTAAATGTTTAATAGAATTCGCCTGTGAAGCCATCTTGTCCTGGGCTTTTGTTTGCTGGGAGTTTTCTAATCACGGATTCGATTTCAGTACTTGTAATTGGTCTGTTCATATTTTCTATTTCTTCCTCGTTCAGTCTTGCAGATTGTACCTTTCTAAGAATTTGTCCATTTCTTCTAGGTTGTCCATTTTATTGGCATATAGTTGCTTGTAGCAGTCTCTTATGGTCCTTTGTATTTCTGTGGTATTAGTTGTAACTTCTCCTTTTTCATTTCTAATTTTATTGATTTGGTCCCTCTCCCTTTTTTTCTTCATGAGTCTTGCTAAAGGTTTATCAATTTTGTTTATCTTTTCAAAGAACCAGCTTTTCATTTCAAAGATAAAACTTTTCCTTTTCTTTTTAACTTTTACCCTAATGTATAATTTCATTATTTAATCCCTTCACCCAACCCATTAACAAGGTTTGTCCTAATAGAATGAGTAAAGTTGACTCCAGTACCTTTAAATGTTTATAAATATTTCATGAAGTATAAATTTTAGAATTAAAAACTAATCACAAATTCAAACATTTTGTTTTAAAACACACACTTTTTTGTTGTGGTGTTACATAGCATTACCCTTGTTTCTGTGAATTGAAAAAGAAAATTTACTGAGGGGTTTGGCCTCTAAGAAAATAGTAACAAGTGCATGAAAAGCAATACAAGACAAGGAAGTAAATATATTTTTATACGTATATAATACATTATTATATATAAGTATATAATACATATATTTGTATTTCAATATTTATAACATATGTGAATGTATTATGCATTTATAATATATTATCTATAATATAATTATATAATATATTAAATTTTATATTAACAAATATACATAATATATTATTTAATGATATATTTAACATTATTAATATGTAATATACATGTATATTGCATTATAGACTGAAAATTAAATGGTAGAAGGACAATGGGAAAAAACATACCTGACCTCACAAGTGGCCGTGGGATTTTTTACGGACTACGTCCTTCCAAGAGGAAACAAGCCTGAGCTGTGTCCAGAGTCAGGGCGCTGAGGACTGATGAAGAAGCTCTGGTAGAGACAAAGCTTTCCTAAGGGCGTATGCCATGGAAGCAGAACCTTAGGACACAGAAGAGGTGGGGAAGCCTAACCTATGACCCCACCCTCAGCCCAGTCCCTACAGAGGGCACCGAAAGCTTACAGGTGTGTGTTACTCTCCGGCTACCAGTAGAAACAAAAGCATATCTCAACTTAGGCCTTCAGGACTAATGATGACTCAGATCAACAGTGAGCTCACAGTTGGAGATTTTTGGGTGGACCTGAAGGAAAACCCCTATACTGGGAGTTAAGAAATAGTGCAAAGAGCAGATTTCATTATAGATTTTAGAACCTTTAGACACGGAATATAGGACAGATGGTTGTAAGATGTTGAAATGAGAATCAGTTCACAAAAATACGGATGTAACTAGAGGTTATTAGGAATGAAGATAAACATTTGGAAATTTTAAAAAAGAACTAGAAATGTAAACCATGATTGCTAAAATTAAAAAAAGCTCCATTGACAGGCTGAATATGAATAGAAGACTTAACTGAAAATTAGTTTGCTGGAAAAGGTAACGCATTAGCTGGGGTCCTCCAGAGAAACAGAACCTGTAGGCTATATATAGATAGGAAAGAGATTTATTGTGAGGGATGGGCTCATGCAGTTATGGAGGCTGAGAGGTCCTAGCCTAGGATCTGCCGTCTGCAAGCTGGAGACCCGGGAAAGCCCGTGGTGTAGCTCAGTCCAAACACCAGGGCCCTGACGTCTGAGCGCAGGAGAGGACCAAAGTCTCAGCTCAGAGTGCAAATTTGCCCTTCCTCTGCCTTTTGTTCTTTTTGGGCCCTGAAGGAATTGGATGATGCTGGCTGGGAAGGGGCGCGACACCTTCTCGTGATCATTGAACTCTTCTCTATACCTTGATCTGAGTGGTAGTTGCCCCACCCCAGAGGTGAGGACAGATCATGCTTTCGATTCAAATGCTAATCTCTCCTAGAAGCGCCCTCACACCCAGAAATAATATTGTACCAGCTATCTGGGCGTCCCTTCGCTGGTAAATTGACACACATAAAATTAACCATCACAGTTATTTAGGGAAATTCCCCTAGAATGTATCTCAGAGAGAAAGGGCAAGGGAAAATATAAAACACAAGTTAAGAGATTCAGGGTATTGAAAAAGAAAATGTGACATTCTTTCCAGAAGGAAAGAATGGAGACAGTGGAGAACAAACAAAATTTAAAGAGAAAAGCTGTGAATTTCCCAGAACCAGTTTCACAGGTGCAATTCATGTAGAGGTCAATAACATAAAGATACATTAAAAACATCCATATATTTGGAAATCACAGCACTCATGCACATGCATAAACCCATACACACTCACACAAGTAAGACAAATACCAAAAATATGTGGAAGACATTACCAGAGGTTCTGTAGGTGTTAAAAGAAATGTTATTTATTAGCATATGTTATGCTAATAACATTTACATCTTAGATGGTATGGAGAAAACTCTAGAAGGAAGACACAAGTTATTGAACTTCAGGGAACGGAGAAAAGAAACTGAATATTATTGTATCTGTAAAATTAATTTTTTAAAAAGCCTTAATTAAAAAAAAAAGTCCACACTTAACAGTTCAGATTTATCACTACTGCACTAAGTTAATTAACGATACAATCATACATTCTCTCAGAAAATAGAGAAAGGAGGATTTCTTCTCAGCTTTATGACACCAACTGACACTTGATACCAAAATTTGACAAGCACGTTGCATGAAAAAATGAATTATGGCAATATCTCTATGAATATAGATATAAACATCCTAATAAAACAACAACATATTTAATTCAGTGATATATTAAAAAGGATGTATCATGACCAGCTGGTGCTTACTAAAATTAAAATCACAAGGAGATACCAGGACATACACAGCAGAACACGTAAAAAGTTTTTTTAAAATGACAATATGAAGCATTGGCAAGGATACAGAGTAACTAGAACTCTCATATACTTTGCTGGTAGGATTGTAAAATGATACTTTGGAAGATTACTTCACAGTCTCTGATATAATTACATAGATGCCCACTGAGTGATCTGGTAATTCCACTCCTAGCTGTGTACACAAAATAAATGAATGCATTTCTTCATAAAAAGAGTTAATAAGAAGATATAGAGAAACTTAATTCATAATAAGCAGAAATAAAAACAACCAAAACACCCATCACCTGGAGAATGAATAAAGTTCCATATAATCATACCATGGAATACTACTTAGGAAAAAAGAGGCACAAACAAACCATACCTGGAACAACACTGATGAATGCCAAAAATATTATGCTGCGTGAAGAAAGACCAAAATGAAGACATACCATATGAGAAACTTTTACATCAGATTCTAGAGCATGCACAACTGAATTCTGGAGTGCGATTCAGAATAGTGGTTACCTGGGAGACGGGATTGTTGGCTGGGAAGGGGCACGACACCGTTTCGTGATCACTGAACTGTTCTCTATACCTTGATCTGAGTGGTAGTTGCTTGAGCAGGTGCCTGTCTACAAAGTTACCAAACATCCCACTCACAATGTGGGCGTTTTACTGTATGTAAATTGTGCCTCAATAAAAATGCACACATTTATTAAATATAAAATAAAACGAGAGGAATAAAAGCAAATATATCAGCTGTCATAATAAAATGACTAGAGTGATATTTGATTGATTTGCTGATCAAAAGGCAAAGGCAGTCAGATTAGTTAACATACTAAGCAGTGTTCCTTCTGTGCAATGGTCACTTCTAAAACTAACTGAGGAAGGAAGGTTAAATAGAATGGCCTGGGCCAGGTCTCATCAGCCAAAGGCAAACAGCAAAAAAGCAAGAATGGGGCTTCCCTGGTGGCGCAGTGGTTGAGAGTCCGCCTGCAGATGCAGGGGACACGGGTTCGTGCCCCGGTCCGGGAGGATCCCATGTGCCGCGGAGCGGCTGGGCCCGTGAGCCATGGCCGCTGAGCCTGCGCATCCGGAGCCTGTGCTCCACAACGGGAGAGGCCACAACAATGAGAGGCCCACGTACCGCAAAAAAAAAAAAAAAAAAAAGGCAAGAATGATGACATCAGTGTCACATGAGGCGAAACCAAGCTTAAAACACTGTAAAAACCAAGAAGAGATATTGATAAAATCAAAATATTAAGTATCATATTTGATTCAAGAAGCAGTCAAATCCCTGAATTAAACCTAGGATAATAAAAAAAACACAGGCTAAATAAGTAACTCTCTCCCAAACAATACCGGGGCCCATATCAATGAGGAGATAATCCCTGTGGTGTATCTTTGTATATAGCTTGTTCTAGAAAAAAAAAATTAAAATGTCAGGAAGCTGCACACATAAATCATAGAACCGTCTCACGTAAAAAAGCAATTGGACCGTGTCACTTATGAACACCATACGTGAGGGTCATTTAAATCGGAAGAGTCCATAGTGACTTCAACTTCTAAATCCCCCATAAGTGTGCGTGTTCCCAGCGGTTTTGCGCTACAAACCTCCTTTCACGAGCAAGCCACAGGAAACCTTTATAATATTGTTCTTCTTTCCTTCATGCTATAGAGGAAGTTACCTGAGCAAGGTACTCCAGTGATTTGGGTGTCCTTTTCTACAAAGCAGCGTCATAAGGAAAGAGAAGATGGGTTGTCAAGTTCCCTGGGAGGTATCTTCTTGTTGGCAGGGCATGCATGCTTGCGGTGTCACGGCTCTATTGGAGAAGAGAGGAAACGGTGCTTCTCGGCGTTAGAAGAGTTCTAAATGAGTAGACGAATTAGAAGTAGTCTTCCCGTGGAGATCACGGGGATACATAGGCAAGCTCTGAGGCTGGCACTCCTTCGTGGGATCCTGGATCTGGCCAGCAGCAGACTCCCACCTTCAGAAGGCGTTGGCCAGCAGTCAGGATCTGGGTCCTAATTCCTTAGCACGTAAATCATATGTGGAAACGCGGGACTGTCTGTCCTCTCGGTCTTGGTCACCACCTACATCCGTTTCAAAACATTGAAAGCTCCTTCCAGGAAGGAAATGCATTCCTAATTTTGGTAGGTCCTTAACCCTCCCCATTCCTAAACTCTTTCAGGGGAATAGGAATCAGAAGCAGCAGGAAGGTTTGACCTCTCAAAACCTTCCCTTTGGATGCCACGAATACCAAACACTAGTCAGTCCAGTGTCTACAAACAAGGTTTCTGGAATGCCATCAACCTGAGTGATGACTGTGAAAAAAGTGATGTGACAACTTACACATGCAAATGAGTGTTTTCCTTCAAAGTGGTCCCTTGAGAGGCTACACCTGTATTCCAGAAATGTTATTATGGCCCTGAACAATGCTGAAACCTTTTCTGTTTGTTTTTAATTGGTATCAGAACCAGCTTATGAGTCATGTGAAGGAAGATAAGTGACACACATTGGAAAAATGTGTCCCAGACACTGTTGAAATACTTTCACATAGAATATCTCAGATGAAGTAAATATTATTCTGTTTTCTACAAATGAGAAAATGAGTCCTGAGAATGTAAGTTGTCAAAAAATCTGGTTGAAATATTTCAGTTTCTCCTTTTCTACTCACAAATTAATATCATCCAAAAAAATCACTTCACCTATCCATCTCGATACCAAGTAAACTTTTTTTTAAATTTTATTGAAGTATAGTTGGTTTACAATGTTGTGTTAATTTCTTCTGTACAGCAAAGTAACTCAGTTATACATGTATATGGATATTCTTTTTCATATTCTTTTCCATTACGGTTTGTCACAGAATATTGAATATAATTCCCTGTGTTCTACAGTAGGACCTTGTTGCTTATCCATCCTGTATATGATAGTTTGTATCTGCTAATCCCAAACTCCCAGTCCATCCCTCCCCTACCCACCCGCCTTGACAACCACAAGTCTGTTCTTTATATCTGCGAGTCTCTTTCATAGATGTTGATTTGTATCGTATTTTAGAGTCCACATGTAAGTGATATCATATGGTATTTGCCTTTCTCTTTCTGACTTACTTTGCTTAGTATGATAATCTGTAGATACACCCATGTTGCTGCAAATGACATTATTTCATTCTTTTTGGGTTTTTCAAATGATTTTTATTATTTTTTTTTGGCTGAGTTGGGTCTTCGTCGCTGCATGCGGGCTTTCTCTAGTTGTGGCAAGCGGGGGCTACTCTTCGTTGTGTTGCGTGGGCTTCTCATTGCTGTGGCTTCTCTCGTTGCGGAGCACAGGCTCTAGGCGCGTGGGCTTCAGTAGTTGTGGTGCAAGGGCCCAGTAGTTGCGGCGCACGGGCTTAGTGGCTCCGCGGCATGTGGGATCTTCCCGGACCAGGGCTCGAACCCGTGTCCCCTGCATTGGCAGGCGGGTTCTTAACCACTGCGCCACCAGGGAAGTCCCGTTTCATTCTTTTTGAATGCCAAATTAGCTATAGCTCTTTTGAAGTTCCAAGCTTGCCTCAAAAGGTTAAGACTTTCACAGTTGTGATAGTTAAAAGTCTATGCCAGATAAATTTCAATAGTAATGTTTTGCATAACCAGGTGAAATTTATTCAAAAATTAATTATACTCGGTAATAATAAAAAATCAGTGACGATAAAGTCAGGAAACTCTTTGTAGGGATTCTGGATAATTCCATAGGGAATACTTATTCTTTGTTATCTAAAAATACTCACCTGGAATCATTTTTACATCTTAATATTTTAAAGAAATCACAGTTGCAGTTTTACGGGAACCTCAAGTGGCTGGATTTTAAAATGATCAGGAAATAGACATGTCCTTTACGGATAGTCTCCTTTGGTTTTGTGGGAAAGCGTCTTTTGGAACACACTTTCTGGTTATTCAAAGGTCTCCTGGCATTTGACACAATGTTTACTTGACACAGATGTTAACAAAGGCAATGATGGTGCCATGGGCTTTCACATGACAGGGAAAAGTTGAAAACGATTAAGCCTTCTGGGAATACAAGATTGTAGGAAGGAGCTCTTGCTAAGATCCTAAGATTCCACTTCTAGGAACTGGTACTTTCTTGATGCTAAAATTAGCTTGGCTTCTGCTGTGCTGGGAGAAACAATCTAGTTAGTGATACAATAATAAATCGTGTTTTTGTAATGAAAACGATACCAACCCTGTCATCTGATAATAGCAACTTGCAGTAGAAACCCAAATCTGCCCCGAGTACTGGATGTCCCTTCTCTGAACGTGGGATTCAACCAACATTTTACAAAAGCCATTTCTGGCACTTTCTTAAGTTATAATGTCTTTAATTTTCAAAGGCTTTGAGGGCTGCTTTCAGGCAGGTCCCTCAGCTCCTAAGTGATGGAGCTGGAATTTACTTCCCGGTTTTTAGCACTGCAGTTGGAGTTTTTCCACCCATTATGTAAGGGGATTTGGCTAACACTCAGTACCAAGGGGAAATGCAGTGATAAAGAGAGAGTCAGGAATGCTGTGGGGTTGGGGGAAGAGTGTAGGAAGTTTCTCATCCTGAGTGTTCTCATGAACAAGCTCGGTCTCCCTGGGTCCTCAGGTTTCTGTCTGTATGCTTTTCCCATTTCCCGTGCAGGGTGTTGGGTTAATGGTCACTCTCACCCAGCAGTCCTCTTCACTAGGACACAGATTCAGACCCAAGACACAGAAATCCATCTCCTCACTGCATTGGAAACATAGCTGCCTCACTGTCTTACCCCAGGTTGCCTCAAAAAATAATCATTTACTGTGTTTCAAAAGACCTTCTGTTGCATGGCTTAAAACAACTTTTAAATTCCCAAAAGAATGAGGGGGAAAGAATCCCAGAAAATTAGAGAATAAGGTATTCTGCAGTAAAACTTCTTTCCAGATAATTAGGATTATTTATTTTATTTTCCTATTTACTTTTTTTCTGGAAAAATTACACTTTATTTTAAAAATCAATTTGAAAAAATTTCCTTGGTTCTGTGATGTGAAGGGGTTGGAAAACGTTGCTTTCCACGTTAAGCTTCTGTAATTCTATAATCATCGAATTGAAGGTTTAGAAATAGTCAATGAATATGGAAGTACAGTAATGTTTATTTCCTCATAAATTGTTTGCCCTGGAAATCTTTACTTTCATATTATTTTTCCTAATTGTGTTGTCTTCTGAAGAAGAGTTTTAATGCCAGCAAATACCATGCAAACTATTAACATGATGCCCAAAATAGTAAAATCGAAAGTTTCATTTCTGATGACAGAGAGAGCGGGGCGGGGGAAATGAGCAAGTAAAAGAAAAAAAAAAAAAGTTTCACTTTACTTAAAAAGACACCATATGGAATGATGTAGTCGATCTAATTTTATATTAGTTTTCTTCATTAAATTCTAAATATGCACTGCTTTTGAGACATGGTCATTTTATATTCCATTTTAAGTTATATATGGCTAGTTTCAGAGACATAACATTAAATCAAAGCCATGATATGCCGTTTTCTCTCTTATTACTAATGATATTACATAAGAGATACTTCAAAGATACAAAGCTCCTTGTTTTACATATATTTGAAAAAGAAATGAAAAAATAGATTTTACGACTCTTTTCTGAGAGGTCAAGGAGAAGTAATGAATATTCAAAAATAAGTTTTAGTTTTAGATCAATGTCTGTGAGAACATTTGTTCACACCTTTAAATTCTCCTACCTCTTGCTGTTTTCCATTTGTAAGAGAAGATACTTTTGAGTCCTTCAGATGAGAGAAGACGAGTCTTCTGATCTGTGCTAATAAGGAAAGTACAATTGACCTGTGGTTTGTGACTTTGAAAGTTAACATGACGGTGCTCTAAAATGACAGCATGGTGAGTTATCAAGTAACCTCGCGGCCACAAAACTCCATAATTTTATTGCGGACAACTTGCATAATAATGTACTCTAAGGTGGTTCATAGTCAACCTTCAGAAATGCCAGCTATTTCAAAGCAAGTGATCAATCTCATTTTTGCACAATGACCTACTTTACCTCAAAATATAATAATTCAAATACCCCACAAAAGGGGAATCGTACCAATTTAACGTGCTTTTGTTTGCTTTTCAAAGAAAAGAAAAATGTACACTTAGCGATAATCTGGTTACTTCAGTGGGAAATGCGTAACTAATGCGTAGTATGCAAGTTTACATAGCAAGGCCAAGCATTGTGTATGTCTTTTGTGGTTTGTTTTTCGTGTGTGTATATGTGTGTGTGTCTGTGTGTGTTGTGAGTTTGGTAAGTGCCCTAAAGCTCTTCTAAAAGAATACTGATACCCCTTGATTTCATGGCTCAGGCCTCTGCTTTATGCCCACACAAAAACCTGCACCTGGATGCTTAGAGCAGCTTTATTCACAATTGCCAAAATTTGGAAGCAAGAGAGGTGTCCTTCAGTAGGGGATAGATAAACTATGGTCCATCCAGACAGTGGAATATTATTCAGTGCTAAAAAGAGCTATCAAACCATGAAGAGATGTGAAGGAATCTTAATAAGCGTGTTACTAGGTGAAGAAGCCCATCTGAAAAGTCCACGTGTTGTATGATTCCTACTATGGCATTCTAGAAAAGACAAAACCATGGAGACAGCAAAGAGATCAGTGGTTGCCAGGGGTTGAGGGGGGAGTGCAGCCACTGTTCACGTTGCTAGAAGATGGATGCGTGTCGTTATGCGTTCGTCCAAACTCACAGAATGTACAGCACCGAGCGTGACCGCTAATGTAAACCATGGACTTTGGGTGGTGATGATGTGTTAGTGGAGGTTCGTCACTTAGAACAAATATGATCTGTTGGGGGATGGTGATAGTTGAGGAGGCTGGGCCCGAGGCAGGACATGGTATACATGGGAAGTCTTCGCACCTTCTGCTCAGCTTTGCTATGAACCTAAAATTACTCTAAAACATATTGAAAAACGTGTGTGTGTGTGTGTGTGTGTGTGTGTGGACTCACAATAGAGCATTCTATCCATTCTACAAATGGAGATAAAATGAGAGCCTTATGTGCCATGGCAATGAAATGATAATTTATTAAGAAGAGAAAAAAAAAAAAAACCTTAGCCCCCTGATTGAGATTCACGGAATATACAGGGCAACGCACCTTTATTTTGCGAATGCTTTAAAGCCTCTGTACGTGGCATATTTTGCTTACTTAGTTTCAGCAATTTATTTTTTAAACTTTATTTGTTTTTTGGCCAAGCTGCGTGACATGTGGGATATTAGTTCTTTAAAAGCTGGGGACTAAAAATATATGTAGGCCTTTTTCTTTGACGGATTTCTCTTTGGCCTCTATCTATGGAATCGACTGGCAAAGTTCATCTGTTACAAACACACACTCAAGGCTTCCATTTTTGGATAATTCTGTGCCAATTAGGATTTTTCTCTTCTACACGTGGGAGGCAGATTTTCTTTTTAAATTTTTTTATTGAACTAATATTGTGCCGGTCTCCGCTGTGCAGCAAAGTGACTCAGTTATACACGTATATACACTCCCTTCTCATATTCTTTTCCACTGTGGTCTATCACAGGATATTCAGTACAGCTCCTTGTACTATAATTAGGATCCTGTTGCCTATCCATTCCAAATGTAATAGTTTGCCTCTACCAACCCCAAATTCCAAGCGCTTTCCTCTTCCTCTCCCCTTCCGCTTTGGCAACCACAAGTCCCTTGTCTATGTCTGTGAGTCTGTTTCTGTTTTGTAGATACGTTCACTTGTGCCATATTTTAAATTCCACATATAAGTGATATCATATGGTATTTGTCTTTCTCTGTGTTGCTGCAAATGGCATTATTTTGTTCTTTTTCATAGCTGAGTAGTATTCCATCGTGTATATGTACCACATCTTCTTTTTCTGTTCATCTGTCGATGGACATTTAGGTAGTTTCCATGTTTTGGCTATTGTAAGTAGTGCTGCTATGAACATAGCATATCTTTTTGAATTATAGTTTGGTCCAGGTATATTCCCAGGAATGGGATCGCTGGATTGTACGGTAGTTCTATTTTTAGTCTTCTGAGGAACCTCCATCCTGTTCTCCATAGTGGCTGCACCAATTTACATTCCCACCCACAGTGTAGGAGGTTCCCTTTTCTCCACACCCTCTCTAGCATTTGGTATTTGTAGACTTTTGGATGATGGCCATCCTGACTGGTGTGAGGTGATACCTCACTGTAGTTTTGATTTGCGTTTCTCTGATAATTAGTGACGTTGAGCATGTTTCCACGTGCCTACTGGCCATCTGTATGTCTCCTTCGGGAAAATGTCTAGTAAGGTCTCTAGGTGGCGGGTAGTTTGAAGGCTTGTCTTTGGGAAGCAAATGAGTAATTTACCTCTTCTTTCAAAAGGGACTTTTCTCCCGTAAAACACTTCAGTGGATGAAGGCAGAACTAGTGCTTGGCAGTTGCTCATTGTAGACAGGCACTGAAAGAACGGCAGCTTTGCATCGGATACACACAGCTGACCTCAGTGTGACTTGATCGCCTACCTAGTTCAGATGAGGCGCACGACCTCCTGCCGAAATTACTTATTTCTTAGTACTTGGATATGTAATTCTATATATGATGTTCTTGCTACAACTGAGCAGTCTCATCTCTCTGCTTCCCAGTAGTCTGTGAACTTTTGTAAAAGCCTCTTCTGTGTCCTAGTATATAATAAACATTCGTGTGTCCATTCACTCATTCATCCATCCATTCACTCATTCATCCACTCAGCAAAACCTACTGTGTACAGTGCACTTTTCTATCTGTGATTACATTACAAAAATGAGTATGAGGTGCTGCTTACCTTAAAAACTGCTTCTTTCATAATTTTCTTTGAGTAGGAGAATAAATAGTTGAGCATTACGCTGGTTTTTGATGATTAATAACGGTGTAATGAGTTCATCCCCTCCAAAACAGAATTGCCTCGCCTCAAAGACACAACCGGTGGGAGGGAATTCAGACACTGTACAACCATGGGACAGAAAGAGGGTTTTATAATTTCATTTGGGTGATAGTTCCATGACCCATTTTGGTATCATACTTGTAGTTCTTTCATTCAGTAGTTTAGTAGCTGGCATTAGTCATGTTAATTGGAAGCACCCAACTTTCAAATCATGCTACGTATATACACTGAATGCAAAGTATTCTTTATTACAGCCATTAACTTTAAATAACAGGGTTTATTTAAAGTTTGGCATACTTTGGGGCAAGACATATTTATTTGTCGACTTCGTTCTCTAAGAGTAAGGACTGTACTTTATTAAAAGTCTCCATTTTTCCTGTCTTACTGTTTTCCATTTTCCTTACATACAGCTCACCCAGTGAATTTTAGTTCAATCAACTATGCGTAACCAATTAGCCATAGCTCCATGTAACTCTGTTATCAACTCCATGCTTGAAGTAAAATTGTTTATTTTCATATACCTAATTCCTTCTTTAAGTCAAATCCATCCTGAGATTGATATATAATTTGAGCCTTGAGGGAACGCTGTGTCTTTAATATTTGCTGTCATTTAATATAGTAGATTGAACTGACTGGACACTTTGTAGAGATGGCTTCAGCTTCCTTCTGGGACTGTTGTGGGTGAGTTAGGCCTGTAACTCTGGATGACTGCCAATGTGCAACGTGGTTTCTTTGAATTTCATAGAGCTAGAACTAATACTGAATAACTTATGTGATATTGAAGAAACCTGATCCATGGTTTTTTTCAAAATTCTGTAGATGAGATAGATTTTTCCATTTGCAAATGCATTCATAATATCTTTGCAGGAAACAAAGGGATAATTTGATGCCTCATGTTACAATTGAGAGAACCGTGATCTAACAAGGTTTAAAAAAATAATATAGGATTGGGACTTCCCTGGCGGCCCAGTGGTTAGGACTTCGCTTTCCAATGCAGGGGGTGTGGGTTCGATCCCTGGTCGGGGAGCTAAGATCCCACATGCCTGGCAAAAAAACAAAACATAAAACGAAAGCAATAAGGTAATAGATTCAGTAAAGACTTTTAAAAAAATTGGTTAAAAAATAATATAGGATATAACATTCAGAAGGAAATAATTGTGAATAAACAGTGAAGTGGATTGATACTCTTTGATACGGTGCTACTATTCTGCGTGATACTTTAATGGTGGATACAAGTCATTATATATTTGTCAAATCCCACAGAATGTACAACGCTGAGAGTGCGCCCTAATGTAAATCTGGAATTTAGGTGATGATGACGTGTCAGTGAAAGTTTACACATGATAAGGAATGTCCCACTCTGGTGGAAGATATTGCTCAAGGGGGAGGTTGTAGGTGTACAGGGGGCAGGCTGTATATGGAAGCTCTCTCTACTTGCTGCTCAATTCTGTAGTGAACCTAAATCGGCTCTACAAAACAAAGGCTATTACAAAAAGGGAAATAATTCCTATAATTACTCATAGTTCTTTGCCATCAATAGCATCGGCTCAAATATAATTAACTTCTTCAGGTCCTTTTTAAGTACAGCTGGAGGACCTGGTTATTTTGTGATGGTTAGTAAGCTTTTAACTTCTCTGGGCCTCCGTTTTCCCATCCATACAAGGGGAACGTAGCTTGAAGAGGTGTGACGTGTAAATAGGAAATAATACGCCTGAAGTCATTTTGAATGCACATGGGAGGCATTTTTGAATATGTGATAGTGGTTTTAGTTGCTACCCTTTGGGGTTAAACGTTTATTCTGAGATGCCTGTTGCTAATTTTCCTATCATTATCACAATTTATAATCCATTTATAAGATATTTAATTTTCTAACATTTTTATTCTAATGCATACTAATATTTTTAAATAATCAGGTTTGGTATTTCATATTGAGGCTGCAATATATTTAATTTTTTTTAATGTCACAGTACCTCTATTATCACTCAATACAGAATGAAAAATATTACACTAAATCCCATACCTTCATGGTATGTGTGTGTGTGTGTGTGTGGTGTGTGTGTGTGTGTGCGCGCGCGGTTAATGCTGAACTGTGTGTCCGACTTTCCTTTTAATACTAGTGGTAACAGCATGCTGATATATGAATACTGCCTTTGACACTGCTTGGTGGGGGGGAGGAGAAAGACATGGTGTTATAACCGGCATACGCTGGAGTACTTGGATAAGGTTACTGCCGTGCCTGGGATCCTTTCTTCCACAAGAGGGGCCCTCCTCAACTCATGAGAGCGTTACCCCTTCATTACAAAGTGTCGCAAGCCAGTGGTCTCCGACCTGCTGTGCCCCGGGCTTGCCTCTTCAGCCCATGAAGTAGCATCACATTCGACCAGCACAGATGAGCAGAAGGCAAGAAATCACTTGATGAATGTCATAGACAGAATTATGAACTGCAGACAATCATGTTGCACATTCCTCTTTGGCCAAAGTATCGTAAAGGAAGAGGAGAGTGAAAGGGGTGGGAAGAAAACTCGGAAACCAAGGGTCGGGTTGCCTCTCCTTCCACCGAGAAGAGGAGAGCAGTGCTGTGCTTTCATTGGCAATACTTTGCCCAGAGGGTGCAACCACGGACCCTGTAGAACGGAGTAAAAACCTGCGGGTTACTGGATTCGCACATCTCTCCTTGCAGTCTCTGGGACCTAGTGAGCTGTAGTCAGACAAGGGATGTGGCTGTGCAAGGATGGTCAGGGAATGGCAGCACTGATGGCTCTAAGAGGGAGGAATGGTCCACAAGCCAAGGAGTGCGGCCATCAGCTAGAAGCGGGGAGTAGCAAGGACACAGATCCGCGTCCAGAATGAGCACAGCCTTGCTGACACCTCAAGTGTAGCCCGGGAGACCTGTGTGGGACTTCTGACCTCCAGAAGTATACAGCATTCCTTTGTCTTATGCCACTACCTTTGTGGCTGGTAACTAGTTACAGCAGTGATAGAAAACTAACACAGTGACCATCTCATTCATTATTTCAAAAAACATTTTTGAGTGTTGGATAAATGAGACATGGCACCTACTCAGTTATGTGGCATGGTAGGTGTTAAAATGGAAATGTGACCAGAATGCTGGGGGGGTACAGAAAAGAGCCCTAAATTTGGATGGTGGGGAAAGCCTGGCTAGAGGGATTGAAGTTTTTATTTGGAGCATTAGAAAATTGCCAAGAGGAGAAGAAGAAGAGAATGAATTTGTTTGTTTCCTGTGGTGCCCACATCTGGCACATGGTCTGCCGTGAACTAAGTGCTGTGTCATAATTGACTGAGTGGGTTAGGGCGGCCTGAGGCCACCCCGGATGTTCTTTCCAGCTATCTCCCAGGCCGTGTGTATCTTGGTGAACGATTTCTTCACGCATCCACAGCTTCTCACCTCGTGTACCTGCATCTCCCCAGACCAAGGCCTTCTCTGGCTGCTAGAGCATTCCTGGCCTTTGCATGTGCTGGGGAGTAAGGTCCCTGGTGAACCCTAATCCCCAGTAACCCGCAGATCAAGAGGGGTAAGAGGTAGAGGATTAATCTTCCTTGTCCCAGGAGGAAGACGTTCTGAGACCTGTTCCTCAGGTCTTGCAGAGTTTCCCTGGGGGTTGAGCTTTGTGGTCCATGGCAGTTTTCCGCTCGTCAGCATACCAGTTACTAGTACCGTCACTTCCGCTCCTTTCCGACCTCGCCTCATTGTTTCATCATGATTCTCGCAGTCGCCTCCTGGATCAGCTGCTTGCCCTCAAACTATTTTTTATTACTGAAGTCTAATTGGTTTATAATGTTTGTTAGTTTCAGGTCTACATCAAAGTGATTCATTTGTACATAATACTTTTTCAGATTCTTTCCAATTATAGGTTATCACAAGATACTGAATATAGCTCTCTGTGCTATCCAGTGGGTCCTTGTTGTTTATCTGTTTTATATATAGTGGTGTGTATCTGCTCATCCCAACCTCCTCATTTATCCCTGCCCCCCCTTTCCTCGTTGGTAAGTTTGTTCTCTAAGTCTGTTTCAGTAAGTTCATTTGTATCATTTTTTAAAGATTCCACATGTAAGTGATATATGATATTTGCTTTCTCTGTCTGATTTACTTCACTGAGTATGCTCATCTCTAGGTCCATCCATGTTGATGCAAATGGCATTATTTCATTCTTTTTTGTGGCTGAGTAATGTTCCATTGTGTATATATGCACCACATCTTCTTCATCCACACATTGATGGGCGTTTATGTTGCTTCTCTGTCTTGCCTATTGTAAATAGTGCTGCAGTGAACATTGGGGTGCATGGAAAAAACCCAAATAAGACCATGACTATACATTTTTCTAACACATGAAGAATTGACAGGTAGTGCTAAAATTTGGTGGTGATAATGATATTGTACTATTTTGCTTTCTGTCGTGCCTCTGAAATCTTATTCCTTTGTAACTTTCAGTACCTGCAACGCTCTTATACTGCCAACATAATTTCAGAAGAGTCTCAGGATTTAAAAAAATAATAGTGAAGTCTTAGACACTGATGCTTCAGGACACTTGACTGTAAGGGACTCAGGTACCATTAAAAAACAAAGAAAACCCCACCAGATTGTGCGTTGGAAGTAAGTGTGTGCCAGTGGATTGTGTTGTGTAGAACTCCTTGGCCTATTACCTCAACACGGAAACCCTTCTGTCCCTGAACAGAGAGTCTCAGCCTGCGTCAGGAATCTCAGTCAATCCACTGAGACCCTTAGACACTACTCCACAGGGCCACCCAACCCAGGCAAGGAAAGGTCGGACTAGATGCCAAGACCCTGCTGATGGGTTGAATGATCCAGAAACCATCATTAAAGCATTATCCTCACAACCTGTTTATTACAAATAGAAAAAGCAATTGTTCTATGGGCTCCTGAAATAATTTTCAGTAATATTTTAAAAAACTGCAAGGAACCTCAGAAAGTCATTTTCTATGTGTCTTTGCTACAAGGCAGAACTGTCTAACTCTTACAGGACAAATGGATATCGCGCAAATTCTTGAAGATTTACAGGGAGCAGCTTCCAGCAGCAACATTGTAATTTTGTTTTTGAATTTCAGTGAAGAAAAGATGCTCAAATTTTATGACAATGCATATAAATGTACAAGATAATTTTTATATCATGCTAGTCTTTTAAAAATCCATATGCAATTATACCATTACTGTCTTTCATATTAATTTTACCCCTTCTGTACATTTTTCATGCTCTCTTGACTCATTCATAATACCTGGCGTCCTGTGGAGACAGAACCTTAATAAGAACCCCAAAATGCCCAATAGTGAATTTCAACCTTTGGAAGCATATTAGTAATTTTTCTATTTTCTGGCCATACACAAGTTATATGATCCTCTTCGGTGTTGGTGGAATCTAAAATAAACACTATGTATTTGTATTCCTGTTTGAATACTGCATTTGAAAAACGGACTGGTGATTTTTATGCTTTTTTCCACTGTCTTAAAGAAATGATGCGATAAAAATGTTACCATGTCAGAAAATGGCATAAGTTATCTTTGATGAGATCACTACATTTAGGATGCAGACCAATTATGCTATAGAAATTTCTATCGATATTAATGACTAAAAAAAAGTATATTTTCACCTTTGGGGGCTTCCCTGATGGCACACTGGTTAAGAATCCACCTGCCAATGCAGGGGACACGGGTTCGAGCCCTGGTCCGGGAAGATCCCACATGCCGTGGAGCAACTAAGCCCGTGTGCCACAACTACTGAGCCCACATGCCACAACTACTGAAGCCCGTGTGCCTAGAGCCTGTGCTCCACAAGAGAAGCCACTACAATGAAAAGCCCACTCACTGCAACCAAGAGTAGTCCCCGCTTGTCACAACTAGAGAAAGCCCGCGCACAGCAACGAAGACCCAATGCAGCCATAAATAAATAAATTTATTTTTTAAAAAAAAGAAAACTTGTTTTCACCTCTGTTTTCTTACGGCTGATGGACATGGCTTAGCAGTGATGACACAGAAGATCTTCCGGAAGCACCCTTGATCTTTGCTTTGTCCAAGTGGAGTGGGGAGTCACCTCCTTTGAGTCGTGACACTTAGTCTTTAATGAACTTCAGTCACTAAAACAAGACTCCAACACCACTGTCAACAGGAAAAATGCCTCTCAGAAACCAAGCAACTGTACATTCTGCATCTTCTGTATCTGACCCCTCCTCTGGATGACAGCCACACAGCCACTGACCTGCCTTCCCTGGGAGCCCAGCGGTTGCTGTGCTGAGCCGTTCCTTGCAGGGCTGATTCACTCTTCCTGATGGCATCGTCCTTCAGAAGTCCGCACTGGTCATCCTGTGCCTTCTCCCTTGGTCCTCCTCAGCCTTGTGCGTTGTAGGACCGCAGGGGAGAGCTCTGAGCATGCTTCCTAATCAGAAGTGAAGGGGGTTAACACCCCTGGGACAGCCCACCGTCCGTAGGGCCTGAATGCTGTTGGAGGCAATTGATCCTTGAACCACACGGGTTTGAAATGCATGGGTCCACTCATCCGTGGATTTTTTTCAATAATAAATACTACAGTATTACAGGTTGCCCGGTCAGTTGAATCCAGGGATGCAGAACCTCGAAGATGTGGAGGAACCATGGATACAGAGGGCCGACTGTAAAGTTGTATGCAAATTCTCCACCGCTTAGAGGGTCAGTGCCCTTAACTCCTGAGTTGTTTAGGGTCAACTGTAAATGCTCCACCTGAATGTGAAATCCCAAAAGCATATCTATACAGACCTAAGCAGATAGGGGAGGATTAGCCCCATTTATCCACAACGCCTTCCATTCTTTCCCCTGACTCCTGAGATCACCACCTAAATAAGCCACCTGCACAAAAGTGATTTTTTGAAGCTTTCTTTTGGGAAGAACCCAGGATGCCTCTTTCTTTCTTCTTTCTTTCTCTCTTCCTTTCTTTCTTTCTTCCTTGTTTCTTTTCTTCCTTGCTTGCTTCCTTCATTCTGTCCCTCCCTCTCTCCTTCCTTCCTTCTTTCTTCTCTCCCCCCTCTCTCTGTGTGTCTATCTATCTAATCTATTGTGTAATCTATCATTTTATCTAGTCTATCATCTCCCATCAAACATGAAGAGATACAATGACTTCTAAAGAGTCATTTTGAAGGAATGTTTGCGTATGAAAGGCAACTTAATCTGAATCAGTAAAAGCAAATAGTTTCTAATCAGTGATTCTTCTTTTAGTTGCTAAAGTTTATTAAAGACTAACTGTTATGGACTGAATGTTTGTGTATCCCAAATTCTTCTGTCTGTGAACCAGGAGGAGGGTCCCCACCAGAACCCGACCATGCTCGTACTCTGATCTGACTTGCGGCCTCCAGAACTGAGAGAAATAAATGTCTGTTTTTGCTAAACCACCCAGTATATGAGATTGTGTTACAGCAGCTTGAGCTAAGACCCCGAATTTCTCTCGATTTGAAGAAAGGTGACATGGCAGTTGTAACAGGAAAATTTGAGTAAGTTCAGGAACCAGAGAGTAAATGACGGAGCCTCCTTAAAATGTGTCTGATTAGAAATATTCCACGTGTCTGTTGTTTAAAGACATGACACAAGTCAAGCAGGATGATCTAAAGTGCCCTACCTCACCTGGAAATCTGCTCCCTGGCCTGAGTGAGCTATGATCAAACTCTTCCACAGCTCCTTAATCAAAAACACAGCCCCGTGTTATTTGCAGAACGATAGTGCCGTGACGGTCCTTGCTGCTTGTGTTTTCAGTTTTCAGTTTACATCACATAACTTACTTGATTTTTCATTAGATGATGAGCTCCCTATTACCTCTAGGATAAACATGGCCCCTCAGCCAAGTCCAAGTCCAGTTAGATCATCCTTGGCATCTTCCTATATTCAATGTTATGTCTCTAAGCGCATCAGAGAATAGCATCCAGTTCCACAGGATGAGCATATGTTCCTGGCTTAACCACCTGCTAGAACTTCGTCACTTCTGTCTAACAGTGATTGGACAGGCAGCTCTGGTACGTGAGGTCATTTAGCATAAGTCATGTCCAAGCAGTGGCCAGTAAACCTCCTGGGAAAAAGATGGATGGAGAAGACTTTAGATTTGGAAATGGTTCCCGTCCCCGAGCTATTTCATCAAACCATTTGTTCAGCCTACACTGAGTACCTTGGAAATAGATTGTCTCGAGTGGCTCTCAGGTTATAAGCAGCTGTGGACAGCATTGTGTAACTCTCTCTCTCAATCAATGTGGACAGACACTAAGAAGAAGAAATGCTAGACGCTGGCAGAGTTTAAACATAAATGAGTTTATGTGTTTATGTGATTTACTTGATCACATAATGCAACGGATGATTTCCAGATCAGGACTTTTACCTCTTTCCACACGCGTGGGCACTAGGTATGTCCAACATTTCAAGGAGTCCTGCTGTGAATCTTCTTGTAAAGTAAAACATCATTCTACGAAGGAAGTTATCCATCTCTCTCGATAAACTTTGGTTTTGTTCTTCTATATTTAATTTTTTTAAGGAAGAGCCACTTCAGAAATTAATTTGATCTTAAGAAGCTCAAGTGTATTTTCCATGTTGGAAGAATCACAGCTTTCAGCTTGCTCTATATGGCAAAGAAACAAAAATCTCTACTTTTGTAAAGAGAGTGTAATTTGAAAGATGGTTAAATTAATGATATTTGATCAGTCATCAGAGTAATGGAGCTTGTACATACTCTCTCCCAACCATGCGCTATGAGCCTGCCATCATGCGTCCAGTTGGAAAATGTGCACGTGGATTTGCTTACATTTGAACACGAAGTTGTCTGTGAAAATATACATGGTGATTGGCAGTGATCTCATAAATGCTAAGAACTTTTCCACCCAGAGTACAATACTCATGCTGGAATTAGATGTATGGAAATGCTCGCATATGTCCTGCCAAACAGTATGCATTACAGGCAACATTTACTGGTTACCAGCACGGCGTGTAGAACGCACATACTTGGTTTGTGAAAATCAGAAGAGGGGAAGAGACCTGAATTGGCCAGCTGCCACAGATTATATTTAGAGCAAAATCTCTCTTGCTCATCAAAACAACATAAACTCACAGCTCCTCAGTTAATTGTATAATTGTATCCATCAAGATCCAATCTAGTACTAGACTCAGTAGAGAATACCCTTCACGGTTGTCTGAGGTTTGTAGGTTGCTGAATTTTTAAAGAAATTCTGCAATTTTCAAATCTCTTTAGGGCTCTGCCTGAAGTTTCTTCCTGAATTCAGTATTTCACTGTTCTTGTTTGGGATTTAAATTCCGTTGTTTCATTTGGAGTTCAAAACCTTTCAAAGACTTTTGTCAGTGAATTAAAATAGCATAAAATCTGTCGTTTTTCAAATATACGCATAGATATATATGTATTCTCCCTCGCTCTCACCTATTGATTTACACCTATATCTATATGCAAGTGTCTCTGCTCAGAGAAATACTTAAAACCAAATATTGGGTCAGTTGTATTTAAATGATTGCAAATGGCTTTATTTTAAGTGGAACTTCATCATATTATCCTCAGTAGAAATCTTGGTAGAACTCAGTTCAGTGGCGTGGGCTTCTGCGTAATATTGAGTCTAGGATGTAAGAATCGCCAGACGTAACCTTGACACTCACACTGCATGGCTTTTATACTTACTGTCTACATTTTGTGCAACTTTGGACTTGCCAAAGTAATAAAAAAACAAACCTCTCTCCCCTGCGTAAAGCTTTCAGGGACTTGCCGTCACCTACGGGGCAAACCTCAGGCATGTTGGCGTCGTGTAAAATTCTTGAGGACGAGGAAAGCTTACTGAGTGGTTTCTTTTCTCCACCAGCCCCGCTCCCATCCCCCGCCCCTTCCTGCCACGTCTCATAATCAACTTTGCCTGAAGAATCCAAGAGCTAGATGGCAATACCATACACGGGAAGCCTCCTGGGATGTGTTAATCAAGGTATTTCCTGTATCTGGAGTCTTATTGCATTCTCTTCTTGGCGAGACCCTACAAAACCCAGCTCAAAATCACCTGACCCTGTCACAGGAGCCTCTAAGCCGAGTCAGTCACTCCCCCCTCTGTTTTCCCGTGACATCTCATTCATTAACAAGAAGATATGTCTGTTCCTGCTTAACAGCTCTTCATAGCAGGGCAAGAATTTCAGGTAGACTGACACCGGGGATCTATGTCTGCAGTTCTATTGCTTTTGTGTCAAATCAACTGAATGATGTGGTTGACTGGATCATCCTGTCGCAAGCTGTACCAACGGGAAGAGCAGTGGCATTGTTACGGCGTTGACCTCTTGTATGGAGGTTTGCTCACCATGAAATAAGGCCCCGATAGATCATAATCAAATGTCACAGTGTTGTCATATTTTAATTGCAGTTATAGCCTTGAAATGTAATGCAGCTGAAGGTAGTGCACTGAATGCATTATAGTGCATTGAGTGTAATGCAGTTGAAATGTAATGAAATCCAAAACAGCTACGTGCTGTATTATAGGTTCAATTCTTTTCCAAAATATATATAAAGCTATAAATATTCATTACTGGCAGGACTCTTCCAGGGGTGAATGGAGTGGGGCTTATCAGCAAAGGGCCAATGGGAGTGATCTGAGGGGCACGCAGAACAGTCTCCACAAAGGAAACATTTTCCCTGTCTGGTGGGATCCCACCAACGTTTTTGAGGCTTTATGAGTACATACTTGCCTTTTTAGTAAAATTCACGTAGGCATTGTCACCTTATTAAACAGAGCCAGAAGCTGAAAGTGTGCGGGCCATTCAGGTACACTGAGACAAAAGGACTTTTCACTTTTTTTTTTAAAATCCTGAACCAATTTTATAAACTGGCATAAAGCAGAGAACCCTGAAGTGGAGACCTACGACAGCGGAGCTGCTGAGGTTGAATCGGAAGGCCCACTCCGTTGTGTGCATGCAGAGTATGGGATGGGTGGATGGTGGCCCTTGTGGCTGCTGGGCAAAATGGCGCCTCGCCGGCACTCCTTTGGGTGGTCGTGGAGACTACTCTGTACAACCCTATGCCTCCTTCGTATGCAACATGGGAAACCACCAACTCCAGACTCACTTCTTTATTTTACATGAGGCAGAGGGAGTCAGGGAGTTGTCTAAGGCAGGCATCCTCAGAAAATGTTCTTGGGGACAGAGAGTGGAAAGAAATCTTATTATGTTATGTATAAAGCGTGAAATAATACAGTATATAAACAGATGCAGGGATATCCATGGTATTAGAATTTCACGGGGTGTTTTTTGTTTTGTTTTGTATTTTTTCCCATACGTCCTTGTTGGTTATCTATTTTAAATGTAGTAGGGTGTACGTGTCAATCCCAAACTCCCAGTCTATCCCTCCCCCCCACCCTTTGCCCCACCGGTCACCATAAATTCATTCTGTAAGTCTGTGAGTCTGTTTCTGTTTTGTAAATAAGTTCATTTGTATCTTTTTTTTTTTTTTTTTTAGATTCCACATATAAGCAATAGCATATGATCTTGGTCTTTGTATGTCTGACTTACTTCACTTAGTATGATCATCTCTAGGTCCACCCGTGTAGCTGCCAATGGCATTGTTCCATTCTTTTTTGATGGCTGAGAAATGTTCCATCACATACATGTATGGCACATCTTTATCCATTCATCTGTCAGCGGATGTTTACGTCGCTTCCACGTCTTGGCTATTGTAAGCAACGCTGCTCTGAACACTGGGGTGCGTGTATCCTTTTGAATCATGTTTTTCTCTGGATATATGCCCAGGAGTAGGCTTGAAAGGCTAGTCAATCGGGGGGTGTTGATTAGGAGAAAAACGTTTCAAAAATCTCTTTGGAGGGCGATAATGGAAACAAGTTTCTTTGCTGGATAGAGTAGCGGCTGGGGTAATGCTTGATGACACAGAGGGTAAGATGCAGTGAGACTGGCAGCTGCTTGGAGAAGTTGGTTCGATGGAGATACAGAGAGAAGCGGTGTGCCTGTGGTCTGCTAGGATGACAATGGAGCTCGTGGGTTGTGCAGTTCTGAACTGACGCAGAGGAAGACACTTTGTCTTTCTCTAACGCTGCCGTCACACGTTACATCTTAAGGACCTTTTCCTAACCGTTAAAGACAACTTGACCATACCCTGTTGCTTTCCAGACATTTCTAATTATGGAAACGAGTCTCATTTTTTTGTGATAAAGTCTCGTTTTTCTGGTATTGAAAGGTACCGCCCGCTTTCAAGTTTGGGTCCAATACAAAGCGTCTCTTCTTCCCCCAGCCTGTGGCTGAGGGACGCACAGAGGGAGGGGTATAGGGTTTCACTCTTCCCTCTGCCTCCTTCTTTAAGAACCTTCATTTTGTTACCTGGAAGCCTTTGAGCCATGGGGCCGATAAATTCTGCATTAGAATGTAGAATTCTACAAAACAGAAGTATCCAACTATACCCCAGCTAAGTAAACTTCTTTTTAAAATTGTTCAGTCTAACACATAGGGTAAGTGTTTTTTTTTGAATGAAAATAGAAGTACTCTCTTTGTCATGCAAAAATAAGTTAGGGTTCCATCCTAAAGTAGCCCAGCCTGCCTCTACAGGGCATACAGAAGGTGGAAAGGTTTGACATTTCTCATCTCGGAACTCTGGTCTACACACTTTCCTTTCTAGCCAGCCGGTCCCTAGGTCCTTCAGAATCCAGCTCCACTCAGGTCTCTTTTGGGCCATCTGCCCCTGGCAGTACCCAGCTTATTAACCCTCCCGTACTTGAAACAAAACTTTCCTTGGTAGGAACCCGCCCTCTCAGAGCCACTATTTATCTGTGATTTGCAAAACGGCACAGAGGGTGTTTATATTTACTCATGGCTTCTTCCAAAAGCCACTGTGTTCCCAGGTTGGCAGAACTATCTCTGAGAGACCCTAAGTGGAAGCCTTCAACCCCAGTGAGAGGATGCCTGAGCAAGCAGTTTTAGGCATACTGTCAGGGAGATATTTGGAGAGAGCTTTCCTTGGGAATCCTCAAATCCCATCACAGACTGGAACTCTGAGTCTTTCTTTGTGTCGTCGGGTCCCAGATGCACCATTTGGGTCATTTTTTCCCTCTGTACCCCTCAGGTATTTTGTTTTGTTTCTTAATCTGACTCTAATTATTGCCTTTGTTGATTATGCAGCAGGGTGCAATTTTCTCCTGTGCAGATGGTTTCTTGTTTATTTTGAAGAAAGCAGCTTATTATTTTTTTTTGGGGGTAGCCTGAAAGACTCCCGAAAAAATAACGGCCCGTTGCTCGTATCTCCCTGCTGTAGAATCCAAGAGGGATGAGTTCAAGATTGTAGCTAAATAAAGCAGGGCTTCCGTCACAGATAACGGTTCTCTAAAATGAAACCGTTCTCTTAGAGCCGTTTGATGTGGTCCTCTGAGATAAGAGATCTTTTTCTCTTCTGTGAATACAGCCAGTTATCCACGAAACAAAACATTCTTTGGTTCTGATTTACCATGTAGAGAACTGGCATGGCTGCCGCAGAATCCTTATACACCGTGTAAGTAATTAACTACCATCCGTTGCGTAATCCATCCCACTGTCAAGGCGGAGAAATCACTCTCATTTCTGTTTCTTGATCTCTTGGTTGCAACACAATTGACACCAGCTGAAATGTTCCATAAGCTTATTCCAGTTGAAACCTACCTGGCGAATCACTCCTTGAATTAGCAGGATGGTTTTCAGAGACTAGAAGGGTAGACCTTTCCCAGCGGAGACCCGTATCCACCAAGGGAGCCTATAAATCTCATTGGAGAGGGTCTGGGGGAATAAGGTGACGCGTGTGTGCTCCGACTTCTTCTCAGTTATTTATTTCATAGCAGACTTTCTGTGTTTTGTATTTCTGCAAGTAAGGGAATCCTGCCAAAAACTCTAATTTTGAGGAGATATAAATGAATTGTTACAGATGGAAAAAAGAAAACAGACATTTTCTTTAGGGAAAAAGACATTTTACTTCCAAATAAAAAGTGAGTCTCCTTTTTCTTATGAAAAAGAAAAATATATATATATCAATGTAGACACAACAGCCAACCTGCTGTCACCCACGTCACCCTTGGAGGACCCGTCCCAGGACTGTGCGTGTGGTCGCCACACAGCATGGAGTTCTCTGTGATTACAACAGAAGGGAGGGCCTGGCGAACCCTGACTGTTCTCCTTGGAGTCTTCATAAATCACTTCCGGTTTCTCTGAGATCATGGCATGGAGAGGCCATGCTCAGGCAGACCTGATGGAATGCATGTTTTGCGAAATTGAATCACTGCAGCTTGAACATGTTCTTAAATGTACACGCTGAATTACAGTTGTTGAATTGTTCTAATTAGCAACCTGCCAAGCTTCATTGTTGATGGGATAAACGGGTTATCTAGGTTTCCCTGAATTTTTTATTTTTTTATTATTATTTTATTTATTTATTTATTTATTTTTTTGCGGTACGCGGGCCTCTCACTGTTGTGGCCTCTCCCGTTGCGGAGCACAGGCTCCAGACACGCAGGCTCAGTGGCCATGGCTCACGGGCCCAGCCGCTCCACGTCATGTGGGATCTTCCCGGACCGGGGCACGAACCCGTGTCCCCTGCATCGGCAGGCGGACTCTCAACCACTGCGCCACCAGAGAAGCCCTGAAATTTTTATTTTTTTTAAGGAGAGGTGTGTGTGTGTTTACTGTTATTCGATTTTTTAATCCCTTCAATAGTTATGGCAAAGGGCGTTGCCTCCCTATTGCAAATGGTCCCCATCAGCAGACTGTCTGCTAATTAGAGGTCTTCTTCCAAGGGACTAGTCAAAGAGGTAAATTTCCATTTGAAGGAAAAAGTTCTTCCAGGGATCTTGGTCAGAGGCCTAAAAGCAATAGATGTAAACTGCTGCTAAGTCTCTGTCTTTTTCCTGTTTTGCAGGTATTCTGGCACCAGCAGGGTTCTCCTCCTGCCCTACTGTCTGGAAGATTTCACATTCCGTGCACCTCATCTTCCTCACCCAACAACGATGTTTTGTGTCTTGATCCCAGTTGAAGAGCCTGGCACACAAACAGCCTAGGCTATTCATTCCTGGAGCAATTTTACATATGCAAGACGGAAGCCAAGACTGATGTCTTCATCCCAGACGTGCTCGTTCACACACATTCCGGTACGTTCAAGCGCTGAGATCGGTACAGTGAGCAGTAGGGTTTGAACACATGTTTCCGATCAGTAAGTCTGCTCTTGCCCACAGAGCTACCTCTTTGTGGCAGTTCCATCATCCAAATGGCTATTTAATCAAATGATGTTTATTTCGTCCAACTGGAGTTCTTCCAGTGGGCCAGTGATGGCATCACCCACCCACCTGGGTGGTGCTGTTGGCTGTCTGCTGGGGCAGGACCACTGCCGAGCCTGACACAGTCCCTCACACTGACTCCCAGACTCTCCAGCCAGCAACCTTGGACTGGCACCCCGTGGCAAAGGAAACCCTAGAGCTCTGACTTGTCACCGGCTGGAGATTTTGAGTAGATGTCATGCCCTCCGTGCCGGCCAGGCTTCACAGAATTCTTGGACACTTTGGTTAAAGGTGCTAGAGAAATGCCCCTTTCATTTGCCAGCAAGATCGGGGTTATGCAAATGAATATTATTGAAGTTGTATCGTTGGGACCAGAAACAACGTGGAGTAGAAGAGGTGGGGACCGAGGGTGAGTGAGTTGGGGAAAAACAGTTGTATTCGGTCCAGGAAGCAGGAGGTGGCTTTGTGAAACGGGCAGGAGGTGTGCCAAAGACAGGACCATCTCCTGGTTATCGATGCTAAGACACAGGAGTACAAGAGAAGCCCTGGAGGGCAGAGGTGGGTGAAAACAACAGACGCTGTTGCATGATCTTACACAGGGCTGCTTTTAGAAGAACTGGTAGCTCACCCCGGCCTCTATTGCTCAGAGTGGCAAAAAATAAAAGTCAAATCGAAAGCCTCACCCACATTTGGCATTTTTTCCCTTTTCAACCTATTTATAGTTTTTCAGTTATCTTTACTTTGCCATTTTCCTTTGTTCCAAGAACAATGTCACCTTTATTCCATTTAAATTGTACCTTAGAATTGAATATCAAAGATAAAACTCATAGGACTGTGATAATATTCTTAGGATCCCATTCACCTAAAGGTATAAATAGTAGGTCATCCACATTGATTTTCCATTATATCTTTACGTGTATTTGGGATCCAATTTTCAATAAATTTTCTTCTCCAAAAATTATCAGAAAGTGTAATGTTTAATAAATTACCTGCCATCCTGATGGAAGGTAATTTGTTAAATTAAATCTAGTTAGGAAATTCTCAGCTGAACTTTGGTGAATATTGTAGAAAATATGTAGTTGATCCACGCCGAAGCGCACTGACTCATGATGTCTTTTGCTATGTTTACTTTTCTCTGAAATAATATTGTGAGAGGTATGGAAACATGGTGATTTGCTTTTTGTTGAATTGTCTACATGAGGGATGGGAAAATAACAGCCATTTGGTAAGCACCTCTAATGCTCTGGGCTAGATGTAGCTCTAACCTGTTTGAGTCCTGTCAACAATACCAAAAATACAAGATGCAATTACTAGCTGGAATCTGAATCTTTCACTGGTTCCACAGTCCCCGTGCTCTACCTGCTCTGCAGGGCTCAGTATAGTTTCCTGTAAAGGGTCAGATGGTAAATACATCAGGCTTTATGAACTGTACGGTCCTTGTTTCAACTACTCAGCTCTGCTGGGGTAGCGAGTAAGCACCCAAAGATACGTGACATGTAAGCAGCTAGGTGTGCCTGTGTTCCAGTAAAGCTTTATTTACAAAACTAGGTGGGGGCCTGTGTTTGCCCTAAGAGCCATCATGAGCCATCCCCTACATGATACTGTGATTTTTCTCCAACAGCATACACTGTTTTTCCCCTCTGATCTGTCCACATTTTCCATCTTCGCATCATGATGCTCTGTGGAGAGTGGCTCTTTCCCCCCCGCATTGCTGTTCCTTGTAAATCCCCAAATATGAAACCACTTTCATAAGTTTGTGCCACCACCATCCTTCATGGCAAGGTTAGTCTTATGTCAGAAATGTATTATCGTGTTTCAGATGGTCTCTTAAACAGACTTCACTGCGGTTCTATTTGGCATGACCCTGGGAGAGATTAGAGAACGGGAGAGCTCATGAAAATGTGTGTTTATTGCAAACACAGGGTGAACGAGTCATGCTCAGGAGTCAGAGCAGGAAGTGGCTACTGTTGGATGAAGGATTCTGCAGGAAAAGATGAAAGATGCTTCATGTCTCTGGGAGTGGAGAAAGAGAAAAGAGGCCAGTCTTTTCTGCAGCTGTCACGGTGAAAAGTTCCAGGTATGCAGCTCCTTTTGATGTGACGAAACACTGTTTTGTAAATTTACATAATTCAGGGAGGCATTCGGATTGGCCCTTTTCCTGCTCCTCGGTTTTGCATTTTGAGACTCAAGCTTTTGCAACAAGGTAAACCTCCTCCAGAATAACATGAAGTGGCCGACAAGGCTCAGTGTGAAATGTTTGTCTGCATATCACTGTTCCATCTCCTCCAGTGGGAGGAGAATGTTCCTGTGGTCCATGATGCTGTAGGCACCTAAGATTAAACATGCGGAGACCTAATATTCAAATCAAATTTAGATTTGAAATCAAAAAGTCAAGGGAGAACAAAGTCCAATCACTTGTTTGTGTCCAGAAGTGGAAGGTCTTGATGGATTCCATAATTTTCCTTCAATTCATCTCTCCCAAGCAAACAACGTTGTTATTTCTTTCAATTTATTCATTTAGCTTTAACATCCACTGTTGAGAGCCTAGCGTTCTCTGTGGCACACAAACTCCCGTTCGTTAAATTTAGTTAGACTGCAGTGACCCTAATGGTGACTATTTGGTGAGTGCTTGTCAAGTGCTGAGTGGTGCTTTGAAGATGTCCACGAATGATCTCATTAAACTTCTTTGTATAAATATGGGATGGGTGCTCTAATAGCTGTTGTACAAACAATGCCAGTCAGTTGCTCAAAGTCACTGATTTGAATCAAAATAGTTGAACCTTGTGAACCCAGAGCTGTAAACTTGATATCATAGTCAAGAGAATTAGGTGCCTGGGTCATAGACCTTGGTGTATCAGGGAGCAGTGAAGACCAAGGGAAGCAAAGAGCTTCTGTGCTTCTGTTCCACCAGGTTGTCTTTGGATCAGAGAGTTGATTCTGAGGAGACTGAAGTCACTATGGGAAATTGTATCAGTTAGCTGTGGCTGTGTAACAAATGACCACACACTGAACAGCTTCAAACATGGTCCCAGTTTCTATGGGTCAGGGGTCTGGGTGCGACTTGGCTGGGTCCTCTTCTTGGGCCTCACATGGTCAAGGTATCCGGTGGGGTGTGTTGTCATCTGGAAGCGTGACGAGGGAAGGATCCACTTCTAAGCTCCCTCAGTTTGTGGGGGCGGGGGGCGGGTGAATCTAATTCCTTGTGGTTGTGGAGTTCATGGCAGAACTAAAAGGGAATACAGAAGCTTCAAGGTAACCTTGTGGTTGTGACTTCAGGAAGAAGGTACCACTCTCTCAGTGAGCAAATGAAGGGAAAAAGTTGGATAGAAGTTAAAAGCGCAGTTTGGGGGTGAAAATATGAACACATAATGGAATGTATATCAATATGATTTACATAAACATGAAACCCACATAAAACGCTACACACTTCATAAAAACAGATGAGCAAATAACTCCTGTGAAACGTATTACATAGTTCCCAACATTGGGGTGAGGAATAGTGATGAAAAGGCACACATGATAAAGAGCAGAGGATCTTTACCTAGACCAGTGGTGATGATGCCCTGTGATCTGACCAGTGTGGAATATAATTCACCCATCCTTCCCCACCGGAGACTCAAAAGGGGAGAAGGGGCTGTGTTTTAAAGTATTAGTTAACATATTTTCCCAAAAAGGTCATTAAAATAAAAGTAAAGAGACAAAAATCTTTCCCTGTTGATAGACTTAAACAGTTAAAATAGACTTATTTTGGTGATGCAAATCATTGTTATATGGAATATTGCCGACCATGACCCAAATCATTGTTCTATGGAATATTGCCGACCGTATGTACTCCCCACCCCAGCCAGACAGCCAAGTGCTTCTCAGGGCTGGATAGTTACTTTGTACATGATTAACTGTGCTCTTTCTTCCATGCTGATGCTATCACAGTTCCTTTGCTGTTAGTCTGGGCCGGAAAGGGCACGGAGAAGCAATTTTCCTTATAAAACTGAGAGTTACAAAAAATGAACGTGTGTTGGCAAGTGTCGAGAGGAACTTCTCATCAGAAATTCCAGGCTTGGAAACCAAGTTCTGTGTCCAGGCTTTATCATCCTTACACGCTAAAGGCATTGCAACTACATTTGTTGATGCATTTGTTATGTGTAATGAGGCTCCTCTCCTTCCACTGTATGGGGGAAAACAATTGCAGCAAAAGCGAGCCTTGTCAGAATCCCAATTTGGCGATAAGTACATTCTTCAAGCAGACACTCGGGCTTCTCGTTTTCAGCCAGCCCTGACTTCCTAGGCTCTCTGTTCTGTGAGGCTGAGTCGAGCATCTTCATGAGCCTGTGACCTCATCACCAGAAAAGATTTGGTGAAGGGAGTGAAGAATTCTTGGCTGTGTTTTTCTTTCCTAACAGAAGCTCAGAAGTGGTGAGTCTATTTGAACTGCTCTAAATCCTTTTTGTGTGGAACTCTCAGGAAATGCTGTAGCCGTGTCTCATCATTAATGATGTTTTGGAAACCCAGCTCCGTTTGAACTCCTGGGTCTTCAAAAATGATTGCTTTACCACAGTGACTCCTGTACTGAGTCTGGATGTAAATTAAACAGGAGTTCCCCAATTTAGTGTCTGGAAACTAACTGGAGGCCTGCAGAAGCCACATTAAATCTTCCAAGCAACTTGTTTATTGCACTGAGCGTTTTGATCTGAGGTTGAAGGGGAAGTGTGGATGGAGAGTGCTAGATTTAATCAACAGAAGTAACTTGAGGGTAAAGCTACTTTCATTGCCAGTAAGACAGACTCTTCTTTTGGTATTTCAGGCCAGACATTAGTTCAAGGTGAGAGAAACATGTCAACATCCCTTTATTTATTTTGCTCTGAGAAAATAGAAAATAGAGTGTTCTTGGCACACTCAACAAAACTAAGATGAAAGACGAAAGGTTCTCTCTCCAGATAATGTAGTCTTTCTTTTTTTTTAATTTTGATTTTTTTGTTCATTATGGATTTTTTTTTTGCATCTATTTTTATTTATTTGGCCATGCCACATGGCATGCAGGATCTTAGTTCCCCGACCAGGGATCAAAACCATGCCCCCTGCAGTGGAAGCTCAGAGTCTTAACCACTGGACCACTAGGGAAGTCCCTAGATAATGTCATCTTTAGTGGGATGATTCCTGTGAAAACAAATACAACCAAAATGGTAAGTACTCAGTGCAGGTATATTTAAGGTGAAGAGAAAACATATGAGGATATACAGTCACAGAGAAATTCACATACAGCTGTGTTTTGTGTTTTTTGAATTTTATTAGAGCATACTTGAGTTACAATGTTGTGTGAGCTTCAGGTGTACAGCAAAGTGACTTAGTTATACATATACGTATATTCCTTCTTTTTTAGATTCTTATATAGATTAGCACAGAATATTGGGCAGAGTTCCCTGTGCTACACAGTAGGTCCCCATCGGTCATCTGTCTTATATATAATACTGTGTCCATCCCAGCTCCTGATTTATACCCGCAACCCACGTTTCCCCTTTGGTAATCATAAGTTTGTTTTCAATATCTGTAAGTCTGCTTCTGTTTTGTAAATAAGTTCATTTGTATCTTTTTTTAAAAATTAGATTCCACACAGAAGTGACGTCATATGGTATTTGTCTTTCTCTGTCTGACTTACTTCACTCAGTATGATCATCTCTAGGTCCGTAAGAGAGAGTTTTAAGCTAAGCCTTAAGTAGAAAGACTTGGCCCAGGAAGTGTGTCTTAAGATGGTGGGAGACCTATCTGCGGTGTCCATAGGAACGGGTCTAGGACCGGAGACTTTGAGTTAACTAAGTATGCCCACGGCATGAAACACATGGGCAGGCGCACAGCGAGCAGGAGAAGGACTTGAGCGGGCCAGTTCATGAAAGATACGCTACACCATGAAAACCCATGTGAACTTCATCCTTACTGACATAGGCAACCTCTGAGGACGAGTTGTCAGCCAGAGACTAGCGCAGCCATATTCGCATACTCGAGTGGCTGTTCTGTTAACAGTACAGTGGATGGACTAGGGAAAGAGATGGAAGGCCTTGGTAGCCTGGGGGAGCAGAAAGGAGATGACCGCAAGTGCTGAGCACGTGTGGGGACAGAGGAATGAAGAGGCTCGTCCAGTGCAGCCTCTGAACATCCCCACAGACACATGTTCAGAAGGTCTGGTTCACTATGGTGCTGACCGGTAGGATTTGGTGTGTACCGTGATGTGGTAGGATTTGGTGTGGTCCTCTTACCCTTGGTTTCTCTTGCCAAGGTTTCAGTTACCTGCCATCATCCAAGGTCGACAAATGTTAATTGGGAAAGTCCAGAAATAAAGAAGTCATGAGTTTGAAATTGTGCGCCACCCTGAGTAGTGTGGGGAAATGTCTCACCGTCCCGCTCCTTCCCGGCTGGGAATCATCCCTGTCTTCAGTGAATCCCCATTAGTGACTTCGTAGGTGCCTCAGTTATCAGGTCGAGTGTCATGGCAGTGCTCGTGTTCAAGGACCCCTTATCTTACTTTATAATGGCCCCAAAGCACAGGAGTAGTGATGCAGGCGATTCACACACGCCAAAGAGCGTCCATGAACCGCCTCCTTTCAGCAAAAGGGTGGATGTTCTCAATAAAGAAAAAAATACGCTGAGCTTGCTGAGATCAACAGCAAGAAGTAATCTTCTGTCTGTGAAATTGTGAGGAAGGAAAAAGAAGTTTGTGCTCGTTTTGCTCTTGTCCCTCCGACTACGAAAGTGACGGCCACTGTGCACGGTACGTGCTTACTTAGGCTGGAAAAGGCATTCACTTTGTACAGTAAGGTATTCTGAGAGAGCGAGACCTCACTCACATAACATTTATTGCAATATGTTGTTGCAATTGTTCTATTTTATTATTAGTTATCGTTGTTGATCTCTGTGCCTAATTTATAAATTAAACTTTATCATAGGTGTGTATGTACAGGTGTGTACCTATAGGGTTTGGTACTATCCATGGTTTCAGGCATCCACTGTGATTATTACAGCATATCCCTTGTGGACAGGGGCACTACGTCATGAACGTGACAGCCACCGGAAATGCTTGCAAGTCCATGGTTTAGGCCAGAGATTGTCCCGAGACTAAGGTATTGTGACCTTTCCTCAGCTTGGCCCAAGCAGGGAACACAGGAAGGATGGCACCTGTGGGGAAGTGGGTAGAAGTGAAGGAATCAGCCAGGGGTAGGATTTAATGAATGTGAGACCTCTGTTGGGGGTTCAGGTAGAGATGCCTTGTTGATAACTTGAAATATGGATCTAGAAATCAGAGTAAAGTCATAAATAAATTTAGAAGTCAGTCATGTATAAGAAGGCGTTAGACACATCTGTGGGCTTACCCACGAATTGGGTAGGATGGCGAGAACAGAAGAGCAGTGGGGACGTCCACTTTTAAAGGCTGGTGACGGGAAGAAGGCTGCACATCCCCACAGAGAAGGAGTTGTTGGGGGGAAGGAAGTGAAAACGGTAGAACAGCAGAAACCCACGGGGCTTGGAAAGAAGGGATGCGTCCGGACCAAGTACAATAGACTCTGGCGAGGTTACTTTATTCCAGCCTTCTGCTCACACACTTTCTTTTGGTAGGAAATATACTTGTGATGCCATCACCAATCTTTCTATAAACTCTGGCCTCTGATATGAAAAAAATGACTTCATTTTTCTTGAGCCCGGCTCCTTAGAATCCACCAATGCTTGTCCCTCTCATCAGAGCCTCGGTATTGCTAGTCAGAGGTACTTTGGTGTTCAAATCATAGTTTCTGCTCTGTTTAAAAAGTCAACCAGGTGGTCAGTGGTCTTCTCTACATTGCATGCTCTGTTTGACCTCTCACATTAAATTTTGAGCTGATGTAGTTTCACATTCACAAGAGAAATGTATGGATAGGCAAAGAAACAGACCATCAGTCATTTGCACTTTTTGCAAATGATTGAAAAATAATTCTTGAGGGTATTATGCTTAGTGAAATAAGTAAGACAGAGAAAGACAAATATTATATGTTTTCACTTATATGTGGAATCTAAAAAATAAAGGAACAAATACAACAAAACAGGAACAGACTCACAGATACAGAGAACAAATTAGTGGTTATCACGCGGGGAGGGACAAGTTGGGTGAAGAGGATTAAAAGGTCCAAACTGCTAGGTATAAAATAAATAAGTTACAAGGATGTAATGTACAGCACAGGGAATATAGCCAATATTTTATTATAAGTTTATATGGAGTATAATCTATAAAACTATCAAATCGCTATGTTGTACTCCTGCAGCTAATGTAATATTTAAGTAAAGTATACTTTAATAAAAAATAGTAATTCTTGAGACCTACGCCCAGCCAGGTTTTGGACCAGGCAGAAAGGACACAGCCATGGACGAGCTAGTCTTAATCCAGCCCTCATCGAATTATTGTCTCCATTTTTCTAGTTTGGAATCCTGGGAGTAACACTGATCTAGTTTGGGTTTTCTCAGCAGCCGAGCGCAAAGCAAGGATTGTCGTACAAGTAACTTTCTGCAGAGGTAACCTCAAATTTGTGGTAAAACATTTGAGTCCCTGACACTTGCTTTCTCAGCTTAGGTTGGGCAGGTGATGCTCTGCCTTCTAGTTCCAGCTTTCACACTGTAAATAGTGTCCTTTGTGCTGTCTGGTTAGTGCCATGTTAGGGAACTTTGTGCCTTATCTGAGTGGTTTTGCTGTTGAAAATGACCCCCAAATGTAGTGCTGACGTACTCTCTAAAGCCTGGTAGGTGAATGGAAAAGTGAGACACAGAAAAGGGTCCCATAAAGGGTGAGTTATTGAGTACGTTATGTTGAGTCCCTCAAGGGAATACTCTGAGAATGTTCGCAGTACACGCCTGCAGGAGCTCTCTGAGGTGGGAATCAAGCCACAGTGTTTGTGCAGCACCTGTGTGGGGAATGGGAGTGAAGGACCTGTGTCCTCTGTTGGGAACAAAGACATTTTCCTCTGTGCTTCCAGGCTCTTCTGTCTTGTGTAAGAATTAAATTGACCTGAGTCAGATCAACAGGAGAAAATTCAAAATTTACTACCACGTATACATGGGAGAGACCCAGGAAAACTCAGTCACTCGCCAAAATGGCAGAACCCCTCCGCTTAAATACCGTCTTCAGTCAAGACAGAAGAGCCTGCTGGGGTAGTGGTTTGGGACCTCAAAGGGGAGGAGGGCAGTTCCCATGGAGACGGAGAAGCAAGTGTTTGTAAACAAGTGTTTGCTGGACCTGCAGAGACAGGGGGACACAGAGAGGGATTGTAACGGGCAGATCTTGCTGGGTTCCTCCCCACCTACACACCCGGTTCACAGTATCGTTATCTAGGGTGACGACTCCCTTCCTGGAGCAGGTCCTCTGTCTCCATTCCTCAGGCAGTTAGGGGAAGGTCACACATTCTTTTTGAGTCTTTAGGGCCTTGATTGTTCTTGGCTAGAAATAATCCTCATGCCAAAGAGGCAAAGCTTTGGGGGTGGCCAGCTTTGCTCCCCTACGCCATCTAGAAGGAGTGAGTTTAGTGCGTGTCCAGTGGAGTTAGACAGACCTGGCTTCCAGGGCAGCCGTGCCGCTGGCTGGTGTGGGGCACTGGGAAAATTCCTCACCTTCTGTCAGCCCGATTTTCCTCGTCTGCAGATCGGGGCTGTAAAGGAGAGCTCAGTTAATGCCTTCATACCCCGTGATCGGTTCCTTGCCTGGCACATGGAAGCAATAAAAGTCTTCTTTAATCGTTAATGTCATTGCCCATTCCTTCCATTGAAATCTCATTATCAGCCCCTTCTCATTAGTGTTTTAAGTATTTCCTCATTCCTTGGAATCTTTCACAAACATTTTTCTCTTCTTCCTACCACTACTCCCGTTTATCTTTCTAACTCGTGACTAGTGTACGTTTCCAAAAGGATGATCAGAGCAAACAGAGAGGTGGAAAGGTCAAAGAAACGGTGCACAGAAAAGATAAGCCTGCATCCTAAAACCCCACTGAAAGCTAAGCATGATGAATGAAAATAGACCCACCGTATGCCTCACCGTGAAATTTCTGAGCACCAAGAAGAAAGAAAACATAGCTTTAATCTGATTCAGGATTTTGTGTCTGCACTAAAATTTACACGTAACCCCAAAATCAGTGCTCACAGTTCTTTCACAGGCATTGGTGGACGTGCACATGGTGATGAAAGGTTTGTGTCACCAGACACACACTTGCGCAGCTGGGTCAGGCAAGACACACTATGTCTTCTTGTTTCAGCTCCCACACTGTAAACATGAGCCTGCACTTGTGGTCTACTTAGTGCCCTGTTTGGGCATCCTTGTGGTTTATTTCAGTGATTCTGCTGTTTCCAGTGGCCCCATGTGTAGTGCTATAGTGCTACCTGATGTCCCTAAGCACAAGAAGCCCATGGTACGCCTTATGGAGAAAATGCATGCGCTCCATAGACTTCGTTCAGGCATGACTTACACTGCTATGAGTCCAGTGTTAAGAAATCAACAATATATGGTAAATAAGGTGTCTTTCCAAAGAAACACAGAATAAACAAGATCACACATGTATTGATCAGTTGCTGAAATGTTGTGACCAGAGGCTCTCAGGAACCTAACCCTGTGTTTCTCCCCTCGTAAGCGGCATTCGGTATCTGCAAGTTCATTGCTCGTGAAGAGTTCGTAGCACATCACTACCAGAATCAATGGCACGTGTATTTTAAATCCAGACAGGACACAAAGCAAAGCAAAACAACTCAGAAAACTTACAACAGAATCAAATCCAAGCTTTTCACATGCAAGACTTCCTCGCAAAACACAATGGCACGATACCTGCACTGTTCTGAACGAAAATGAGTTTCAAACTATAATGTGGTACCCACTGAAGTAGTAGGACGGAATAATGAATTGCTGTTGAACCCAAGTTCGTGTGCCTGATGCCCAGTAAGGCCAAACAAACGCACGTGTCAGAGTTGGGAGCAGAGGCAGGATTGTTGCAGGGCCAAGCAAGGAGAATGGGTGGCTTGGGCTCACAAGACCTGAGCTCCCTGATAGTTTTGGGGGAAGAGTTTTTATAGGCAACATTTGCAGGGAGGGCTGCAGGGTGTGAAACCTTCCTCTGATGGGCAGGTGGGGAGGTAACTGGGTGGTGTTCTGGGAATCTCATGTCATCAGCCTTCTGGTTCCAGCGAGTCTGGGGTCCATGTGCTTGTGCTCAGCCTGAAGTCACCATCCTCCACCTGGGTGGGAGCCTTTTTTCCCGTGGAAGAACTCAGAGATATATTGTTACGTGTGTCCTTTGAGGAGGAACCAGGACCCTGCTTTATTGCTGCACTGTTGTTTCTTGGCAGCTCCTCCCTTGTTTCTGCATTCCCTCCCTTCCGTATTAAGTTACCTGCCCTTTGGAACTCAGGGAAGGTTTAGGAGGTGGGAGCCTTTTTCCTGCAAACAGGAAATGGGGACATGGATAGGCTTTTGTACCCGGGAGGGCCCCTCAGGACACTGCTTGGTTTCAGTATCCTCTTCTCTTTGATATTTCTCCCCTTGGTCTTGAGGGGAGCAGTTATTGGTCAAGACAGGGAATACAGTTTTAGATAGAGAGGTTAATCATAAACTCAGCAGAGGAGCTCAGTTTTAGGGGGATGGGTTTGAGAATCGTACGTTGGCTTTAGAATTGTGTGCCCAAATTCACGGATACTTGCATTCAAAAGGTGGAGCCTGGTCCCCTCCCCTGGGCTGGGCTTAGTGACTTGCTTCATCATTAACCCAACAAAGCAGAAGTGATGGTGTGTGAGTTCTGAACCTAGGTTATATAGCAGCATTGCATATTTCACCTTGGTCTTTTTGAGTCTGTTGCGTCAACTTGCTTTGGGGGAGGCCAGCTGCCCCGTGAAGAGGCTGCCCTGGGGAGGGTCCCCCTGTGGTGAGGAACTACCACCTTCTGCCCGCAGCCAGCAAGGAACCGAGGTCTCCTGTTGCTTGCCATCTTAGACGCGGAACCTCCGGCAGAGTCAAGCCTCCAGGTGACTGCAGCCCTGGCCAGTGGCTTAAATGCAGTTTCATTAGAGACCCTGAGCAAAAACCACCCAGCTAGGCGACCTCCACGTTTTGACCTTCAGACACTGTGTGAGATAAGTGATTGTTGTTTAAGCTGCTCAGACTTGGGGGTTGTTACGTTGTTATGTAATGATAGATACCACCTTCCATTAATCCTTTCCAAGTATGGACTTCAATAAAATGACTAAATCAGGAGAAGAGAAGCTTTGTAACCTAAGAAACTTAAACGTAGAAGAGTGGTGCACGTTAATGTCCGTGACAAGCAGCTGTGTTTGGAGCAGAAGGCTGGGGTCTCTGGAGCGAGAACTGTAGTTTATGGAAAGAAAAAATATCCTGTATCCTTTTGTGTGTGATCAGGAAACATGGGAGAGTTTTAAAATACGATAAATACACAGAAATTAAGAAAAGGAAGAGAGTTATGAACCTAAGAATGTAAGATACATTCTACAAAAAAATACCATATGATAAAAAAATTGTCTGGTGTAGAAGTAATATTTATAATGCTGACGTTTATCACGTTTACTGATTTTTCAGTGCCTAGAATTAATGTACCTATTAGGCACAGAAAATACAATTATAGTTCCAGAAATAAACATGGCCGATATCGGTAGTGGTGGGATTCAAGCAAAGGAGAGGTGATAGGACTTCTTAGGGGGGGAGTGGGAGAAGGTTAGGGAAAATTTACATCCGTATCTGCTGAAGTGATGGTCATAAGCCACCCTCTATATGGATTTGGGTAGTGGCCAAAATTTAAAATTATATGACTAAAGAGTTACTAAAATTATTGATTTAACTAAATCGTGAGGATTATGGGAGAGGAGAGGGTATAATACCAATATAAGGAAGGTAGAAAAGCTGAAAGTTAACAGTGTGTCTGTCAAGATGATACATCCAGAAAAACAGCTATACACACAAGCTTAGAGCTAGTGAGACAGAATCATAGGTTAATTAAAATCCTGATTTTGCAACAGTATTTGTTCCTTGGAGTGACGTACCTAATGGTAGGTGCAGGGAAAGGGGATTTTTTTTATCGTGAGCAGGATTACTTTACTAGGTATTTATTTTTATTTTTTTAAAAAAAATTTATTTATTTATTTTGGCTGCATTGGGTCTTCATTTCTGTGTGAGGGCTTTCTCTAGTTGCGGCGAACGAGGGCCACTCTTCATCGCGGTGCGCGGGCCTCTCCACTGTCGCGGCCTCTCTTGTTGCGGAGCACAGGCTCCAGATGCGCAGGCTCAGTAGCTGTGGCTCACGGGCCCAGCCGCTCCGCGGCCTGTGGGATCTTCCCAGACCAGGGCTCGAACCCACGTCCCCTGCATTGGCAGGCAGATTCTCAACCACTGCGCCACCAGGGAAGCCCAGTAATTTTTTTAAAAAGACATATCCTGGTTCCTGGTACAGCAGTTGTGTTAGATTAAAGATCATTAATTTCTTCAGTTTGTCAAAAACAGTATGTAAACAAATAATTTTACTCTAGGTTGAACCAAGTTGAAGATTTCCTTCCCTAGATTCATGAGGCTCTAAGAAATAGTAGCAATCTTTTGTTTGCGCAATTTATATCATTATACCTGTAACCACTTGAAGGAATTAAAACATTTATCAAAATGTACATTTTCCAACATAATTCATAAGCTGACATTTCAATGTTGCAATTCCCATACTTTCATTTTATCTTAGAAATGTAACATATGTTTTACTCCCTCAGTCAGTTTTTAATGATGTTATCTTTTTATAGTTCTTCAATGTGTGCAATACAGTAAATGCTATAGACACTTAGTTTAGAGATGTGTTTGCTTCCAGCAAGTTTAAAAGCCCAGTTAGAACATGCCTTTCAAAGGGATTCTGTCAAACTCCGACGTGTGCAGTCTACCGGTACCAGCATTTACAGCTCACAGAGAATTCTCTTTTGAGACCTGTTTCTTCTCAATTAATTTTTAAATGAAGCATTGGTTAGAAGTGACCTTAAATTATTAATGTGTGTGTTGGTTAGAAAAACACTTTTCGTGAGAGAAAGTGTCATTTTGATTGCATATCTAAGCAAACCTTAAAGAAACCCAATATTTTTATTCTTTGTTCCAAATCCCAAGGATGATCAAAGTCTGTAGGTGGAAAAAAAATGTTATTTTTAACAAAGATGAGAAGGAAAAACTGCTTTTTATACTATTTTGTATAGTAATTCTTATCCCTACCACTCACGCACCTTCTTTTTCTGATCTAACAGTTGATCCTGCTTTTTTGGCTTCTAACTTAGGTTCCAGGGAGGCTCAGGCAAATTGTAACACAGACACACACAGACAGACACATACAGACACACACACACACACACACACACACACACACACCACATCTTGGCCATTACCTTGGAGAAGAAAATCATTGTATTCACATTCAAGAACTTTGTCACTGTTTATACACTAGGGTATCATTCCAGCAAATACATTTGAATAACTTCTGAGGGCTCTGAATTCTCTCCCACTTCTGGGCTTGGAAATATGTCCACTGACTTGTTGTGTGACCTCTTTTCATCAGTGACTTGGAGAAGAAGAAAATAGATGACTTTTTTTTCCAACTCTTATGTCCGTTTCCCCCATTTTTCCATAACTGCACATTGGCCACATATAACATGATGAATTTTAACCGTAACCTCAAATCTATTGATAGGAGTGGGGGTAGTGACTCCAGGCTTTATTATCAGTGATGAGAAGAGAAACTCTAGACAGGGAAACGGAGGGAAGGAAGCCCCTGGAGATCTTGCACTGGTGCCTGGGAGTCTGCAGGATGCAAGCAATTTGCCCTTCTACCTCAAGAGGGCTCAGAGTTGTGTTATATGTAACTAAAGAGCATGGGGAAAACTTCAGTCTTTTAAGATTAAAACTCAAGCCTTTGAAATGATACATGCCTACATACTAAACTGGACATTTTGATGATAATCACCACTGTCATTATAAAAATGTTAAAATGGCAGTAATGGAAAATAGCTTTTCTTTTTAGGTGTGGCAATGGCTTTTTAAAAAACTTTGTTTAAGTATAGTTGATTTACGATGTGTTAATTTCTTCTGTACAGCAAAGTGACTCAGCTATGCATACATATATATACATTTTTTTAATATTCTTTTCCATTATGGCTTGTTACAGGATACTGACTACAGTTCCCTCTGCTCTACAGTAGGACCTTGTTGTTTATCTGGAAAATGGCTTTTTAAACGTGAGATTGCCTGTGAAACAGTATCTCTGTCCACTTGCTAGTATTGTCTATTGCCCCCCAAAATAAGGAAGGTGATGATAGCGTAGGACCTGCTTCCTGTGTGACAGGGAGTCAGGGATGCTGTTGCGCTCTGGGCACTGTACCACCATGCTGGCATCAGTGCATCTACAGATGGTGAGCGTAGGGCCGGAAAGAACTGCGGTCAGCAGGTTTATGCCATCTCCATAAACTCTTCTTGCCAGTCTGTTTATTGGGGCTGATGACAGGGTTATGCGTCTGTTCACCGAGACCAATGTCTCTGTAGCCATTGATATTTGAAGTCTGGTCCAGTATAAGTTATGATATTAGGGTCTAGACAGCTCTCTGCATTTGGAGATCATTATCCTCCTTCACATATCAGGATGTTCTTGAGCAAATTTACACAGGACCCATTGGGGTCTCAAGGGAAAAAAAAATCTTCTGTCACTTGCTTGATTTATTTTTCTATCTATAATATATATAATTATTAAAATAATACTGAAACAATCACATCTGCTAATTTCAGTCATTTCCGTAATGTCTTTCAAAAAGTTAAAGCAATACAAAAGGTTGGGGTAAGCTCTAACTCAGGCTAAGCCAATATGACCAGTTTTAATCTTAAAAGACTGAAGTTTTCCCAATGCTCTTTAGTTAAATATAACACAACTCCGAGCCCCCTTGAGGTAGAAGGGCAAATTGCTTGCATTCTGCAGACTCCCAGGCACCAGTGAGATCTCCAGGGGCTTCCTTCCCTCCGTTTCCCTGTCTAGAGCTCCTCTTCTCATCGCTGATAATAAAGCCTGGAGTCACTACCCCCCATCCTATCAATAGAGCAGAGCCGTCTTCATCACGTCGGTGGACACGCATCCCCTGACGATGCGAGCAGCCCCACGTCAGAGCTTACCCCAAATATGGGAGATGTGGAGGTGACCATGTATCTCATTTCAGCGTCCTTCAAGGACAACCACATCATCTGAAGTCACTCTCACTTTGACCCCAATCCGCACTGATTTACATCATAGAACCATTTGAAACTCTGGTGTTTTACAGAAATGGAACCTATTTTCCTCCTATAATTTAGACCCCATGGGTCAGGAGAAATAATTCTCCCTCTACCCTTCCAGGTTCGGGCTGAGAACCCCCTGTAATAAAAGACAAATTAATAGGACAAAAACAAACAGAAGTTTAATAACATGTATACCTCCCATATACAGGGGAAATACCCAGGCAAACTGAGTAACTCCCTGAAATGGCCCAAGCCACCCCCTTAAGTACCAGCTCCAGCTAAAGACAAAAGACGGTGTTGGAGTGAAGAGAGCCAGGTAAGGGAGGGGACCAGGAGAAGCACCGTAAACAAGGGTACGGTGGCTGTGCAAACTGGAGTCCTCGCCTTCTCGCTTGAGAAGACTCTTGAGATTTAGAGCATCCTTTTCTTCCTGGTACAGAAAGGAAGACACCCTTTACAAATGGAGGTTTCCCTTGAAAATGCAAATGCCTCTTACAAAAGGGTAACTTCTTCCCGGGTTTTCAGAGCTTCTCCTGTGTCTGCTGTTTCTTAAAAATGATCAGCCTCAAGATAATCCTCATGCCAAATAGGCGTATCTGGTGGTGTCATATTCTCCCTTCAACCCATTAGAGACTTGAGAAATCATTGCCTAAAACTCTTACTTCTAAGGAAAGATGATTCCAGAGAAATCGAGCAACGTGCCCTGGATATGCCAGGAGTTACTGTTAGCACTGGGGCCAGACACCTCACGCTTTGCTGTTTCTGATGCCGAAAGCTCAGCCTCTGTGCACCAGTGCTGAATTGGATCTCGGAGACAGAGTTTTGGGTGAAGTAGAAAAGAATAGCGTTATTGCCTTGCCAGGCAAAGGGCGACACAGCGGGCTCCTGCCCTCGAAACTGTGTGTCCCAACCCAGGAGGGTTTGGTGACGAGTTTTATAGCAATGGTTCAAGGGTGGGGTTGCCGAGAAGATTAGGGTATGTGCAGGGCCTGCACTCCTTTAATCTGGCCTCAGGTGGTCTCCTGATCTTCTCTGAAGAATGCTTCATCTTCCATTTGTTGGGGGTTTCAGCTTCCCTTCCCTGACTGGCAACTGTTTTAACCTGCCCTTTGGAACTCAGGGAAGGTCATGGAAGCTGAATAGGACCCACAGGGTCCTGCTCGACTTCATTTTCATAATGTGCCATTTCTCTTTCAGTAAACATTTTAAAATACATATCCAACATCAAAGATCATGTTAAATATTTTTAACCAATAAACCAGAAGAGTGTCTGAGATATTAAAATTTTCTTTAGCTATTAAAGATAAAATTCACTGAAAAAGTTTTTCCGTGAAAATGAAAGATTCTAAAAATATATGAGCATTTACATTGAAGTATGATTCTCTATTGAAAAAGTATGGTCCTTAAGGTTCATTTCTATCCTATTTTTCTTTTACTAGCCTCGGGGGAAAATACAATAGGTTCAGCAAAGCACAGTGTTATGCTAAATGAATTTTATGTTTAGGGAGTCTTAGTCTGAAAGAGGAATTTCAGCAGAACCATTTGATGGTAAAATACTTCATTTCTGATCAAGCAAAAGCAGTTGATGAGCTATCATGATAGAAGAAACAATTTGGAATTCTGTCAAAGTCAATGCATTTCTGTACAGAATTTCTCACACAGCACGTTGCAAATGGTCTCAGGGTAGAAAGTCAGAATCTTCCCTTGAAAAATCAATTATGTTCATCCAGACATAGCCATAAGCAACTTAAAGAAAAAGAAAAAAAAAACCTTAAAAACTGTTTTCTCCCTTAAACATGAAGCTTATTCTTAAAAAGCTTGGAGATATTTCCTGAAAATGATTTCTTGCTGAAATCTTTGTGAATTACTACCAAGATCAAAAGCCAATGTGGCTATTTCTCTCTTCTTTACATAAGAGAAGAGGTTTATCATTATTGAAGCTGCATTTAAAAAAAAATAGAATATCAGGAACAAAAGATAAATGTAAATTAGCCTCCTTTTCAAATAGTTTGTAAAGTTTTTTTACAGTCTTATGAGTAATAGTTTCTAGCTCTTTTTGATTAGTACAAGGATACAGTATCAGTTTTGTATTTTTTTTTTTTGCTAAAATACCCCAGAACCTCCTTCCTTTTTATTATCATTAACAAAACTCTATCAAATATATATATATATATATATATATATATAGTGAAAAATTTTTACAGAGCAAAAACTAAAAGATAAAAGGAAATATAGAAAAAAATAGCAAATATATCTGTCACAGCAGTAAGTGTGAGTCCTCATCACAAGAAAAAAAATTTGTAACTATGTGGTGATGGATATTAAGTAGACTTATGGTGGTAACCTTTTTGCAATATATACAAATATCAAATCATGATGTGCACCTGAAACTAATGTAATGTTATATGTCAATTAAAAAATAAATGTAAATGAGATAATTTATCTGCCTATTAAAAACAAAAGATTCTCACACTTAATACACACACACACACAACTTAAAAAGATTACAGTGAGAGGAAATAGTAACCACCACCATATTCCATCACAAACAAAATGAGAAAAATAGAAAGTAAAAAAAAAAAGCACCCTGAAAATTTTAAGTATTTAAAATTTTAAGTTAAATTACAATCTGTGCCTTAACTGTTGAGTGAAAGAGAAATTAAAAGCTCAAAATGCAGAATTTATAGAAAATAAATTTGTTGTAGATAGCTACAACGTGCTCAGAAGAAACGGAATGACTTTCAGTAATTACGGGATAGAAAACAAATATGCGAAGAACACTCAACTGAAGTTGTTAGAAAAAGCAATTAAAAATAAAACTAATGCATTCCCTCAGTTTTGCTATGAACCTTAAACTACTCTAAAAAAATTAAGTCTGAATTAAAAAATGAAAAGATATAAAACTAATAAAGAAAAGTACAAAAATTAAATTAAACATTAGAAAGCAGACAAATGATGAAACATAAATCCAGTACTGACTCTTGGTGAAAATGAGTAAAACGAAGTCAGCAGATGATACAATTTAACAGTCGGTGATACCACAAATCCAAAATGTGAAATAAAATTAAAGAAATAACAGAGATTAAACAAATTACAGAAGGACTTATTTTACTCTATTCTATGGAAATAAATTTGAAAACTTTATAAGAACAGATATTTTCTAAATACAATGCAGAAGTATTTTGATAAAATTTATTACACAAAAAGACGAAATGATGAATGTTTCTGAAGAATTTCTCCTATGAAACTCAATGCAATCTGTATTTTTCAAATAAAACAGGTAAACAAAAAAGCACATAGAGACAGTAACTGACAATGTGTCTGTATTGGTTGACTGATGTTGACATACTGCCATTTATTCAGTTGAGAAACAGGGATTGGAAACTGCTCAAAGCCAAGCACTGTGTCAGGCAGTGAAGGTTCAGTGGTTACAAGACCGAGACCCTGTTCTTGAGGGGCTCATAGCCTAGTGTTGGAGGAGAAGCATCAAATAAATGATCATACACATGTGCGCACACACACACACACACACACACACACACACACCGTGGCACTAACAACACTGCAAAGAAGAAAAAGTCCAGGGCTCTACGAACATTTTATAGCTGGACTTACAATTGGGAAAACAGATCTAGCCAGAACATTCAAGGAGGGTTTTCCTGGACATTAAGACCCCTGAAGCAGTATGTGGATCTAAGGGACACCGTGACTGGAAAGCCCTGGACAGGAAAGACAGTGAACTTAGTTAAGAATAAAGAAGTTTATAGGGACTTCCCTGGTGGTGCAGTGGTTAAGAATCCGCCTGCCAGTGCAGGGGACACCAGTTCGAGCCCTGGCCCGGGAAGATCCCACATGCCGCAAAGCAACTAAGCCCGTGCGCCACAACTACTGAGCCCACGTGCCACAACTACTGAAGCTTGCGCACCTGAAGCCCGTCCTCCGCAACAAGAGAAGCCGCTGCAATGAGAAGCCTGCGCACCACAACAAAGAGTAGCCCCCGCTCGCCGCAACTAGAGAAAGCCCACACATAGCAACGAAGACCCAACGCAGCCAAAGTAAATAAATAAACTTACTAAAAGAATTAAAAAGTTTATAGAGGGTCTCCCTCCCTCCCTCTCCTCTCTCCTCCATTCAGCCCAAACCAACCGTTATGGATAACTACTTTTATTAGTTTCTTTATGCAAATGTAAACAAACACTACTGTCTATCCATATCCATATATAAAGATCTGATGCTTCTGTTTTGTACAGATGCATAGTATTTCATTGTGTAGCTTATTGTAGTTTACTTAGCAAGTCCTGTTTAGTGAACACTTATTTCCAGTCGTTTTGCAAATCCCAAATATGGCCTAGATCTATCCACACGACAGAATACAGCAAACCAGATGTTGATGACAGCAAGTATGAAAAGTAATGTCATCTGTTTTTCTGTGTCTCTGGTTAGATGTGAGAGAGCAGTATTGTCCATCAGCAGCTTTGTGTTTTGAACCTCTGTGTGAACTTCTTTCTTCCATTCACGAGGACCACTGTTGAGCTCTGTACAACTTTTCAGCATGTGTCACTTCTCCCTCAACCACAAAAATTGGTGGTAAAATGAAAACACAAATAAAGCTATGCTAACGCATCCGTGTTTGACATGGAGTTTGTTATTAATAAATGCCTTTGATGATTTTTAAATCCTTGCCAGCTGTTTAGGAATAATTGAGGGTGTGAAGCATGTGACAGTGCTTCAGTTCTCAAGCAAACTGAATTTTATTACTGGTGTGTAGATTTCTCTCACTTGTTATTTTTAGATAATATCCGGAAGCAAATGAACAACATATAGGCCCATCTCAATCCAATTTAGAAACAGGAAACATCTATATTCCACACGTTCTGGTGAAGTCTGAGTTACTAATTTGAACTCATCTGCCTCTTTGAATTTCTTAAGATCTGGGCCGAGATGAAGCATCCTTAGATATATTTAATCCCAGGGTTATCCCACCTGAGTACAGCAGTATGGGTGTACCTGTTGTCTGTTATGGATGTCATTTTGATCAAGCCTGTTCCACTGTGATCACTGTGTGCCCTTATTCTATTAGTTATTCAATATTTGAAACCACCCTGTGTATTAGAACTCCTTTTTTGTGCCTGTGTTCTCATATAAACTTTGTGAACTGGGCCAGGTATACCCTCTGAGTCCAGAATAAATAAAGATTTGGCAGTGCAAGTACCCTGAGTAACTGAGACAGGAAAGTCTGTTGGGAACTCACTGACGCATCAGAGAGGCAACTGTTTACGTAGTGATGTCCATTTTTGACCAAACGGAGGAAGTTTATCATCCAAAAACTGTAACTTAGTGGCTCCCATAAAACTCATTTATGAGATATAAATCTATTCATGCCCATTGTTAAACCCAGGCTGTAACATAATTGGAATTAGGAAAGTTACGTCTTTGTGAAAGAAAGCTCTCCAGCTTGAGTTTTATTCAAAACAAATGGTGTAGGTCAGCGGGAAGCTTTCTTAGGGATTGTTTCTCCCTGTGCCAGCCCCACGGAAGAGCCGAATTCCCCCAAACACAAGCAAACTTCAGTTGAAATTTATACTCACTCCACCATCACGAATCTGCTTTTCAAAATAAATAGTATCAGATTAAAATGATTGATACCCTAATTCTTTTGTAATTGCTTCTAAATGTTTACATCCAATAAGTACAGAAAGGCTACTCACTTCAAAAGTTTTTCATAATGTGACAAACCGGGTAGTATGCCGTCTTACAGTTATAGATTAGCTCTAGAAACATTTCAAGAGCAGAGGAAATGTTGACCCTAGATTGAATCTTTCATTCTCCACTGTCTCTATGATTTTGGGAAAAGTTCCAAAAGTTAAAGGAAAGCAGAAATAACAATATGCAACGTATTATTACACGTATATATTGCATCTCTTCCAACATTAGGAATTATATCCATCACTGGCGTCTGTATTTGTGGGTCATAGCATGAAGTGGATGGATCCAGACAGACTTGCGTTCAGCTCTTAGCTCTCCCCATCACCACATGATTGAGTTCAGGCAGGCAGTCAGATCCCTTGAGCCGTGGGCTCCTCGTCTGCACAGTGAAGACGTGTGGGGTTTAAAGTAAACATCATGCATCACGCCTCGAACAAGGTTTAGACGCCACACAAGTATCTTCTATTTTGACTCAGTTCTCTTGACTGCCGTAAAATACATAATGAATTCTTTCTTTGTCCTTTGCCCTTTGATTGATTATTTCTAATTCAGGTCTCTTTTTGAAATGTATTTGGGGCAACATTTAAGACACATGGCAATGTACTACATCTGAAAACTCTCGGATAAAGCCTCCACATTAATCAGGAGATGAGCGGTAATTATGAGACAAATGTAAGGGCAAAATAAGCTACTGGAGGGCAGCTGAAAAGTTCAGTTGGAGCGCCCATGAGTGATGGCAAGGCAGAGAAACACGAGGAGCTGAAGGTGCTTGTTTTCTCATGAGATGATGCCAACTGTACCCCGGAAGACACCAACGTAGTCCTGGGTCTCAGTGGTGTTTATGGCACATACTTTTCTATAAACTGTGAAGAGATAAGATTGTCAGTGATAGCTCTTCCAAAACACAGTGTAATTCTGACTTCCAGTGGCCCTTGAGACAAAAGGTGTCGGTGCTGCAGGAGTTCATCGTTGGCTCTGGTTCTGGGAAGGTGACACACTGTGCCCTGGCGTGGGTTACTCTTCTCCTGTGCGGGAGGCCTTCTCCCTGACCCCACTGGAGCTGGATTCCCCACCCCCGGGCAGCCTTGACTATCCAGCAGAGAGGGGTTAACGTCCCTGAAGCAACCCTCAGGGGTGAAGCGACCCTTGATGGAATAATTCTGAATTTTCTGAGTGTTCAGTTGCAAGATACCCATGATGAGGACCTTTTCTCGGTCCTCTCCTTTATTTGTTCAACGTTCTCACTTCCTCAGCGATGCTTCCTAGCATCCTTTTTGGAATAAACTACCTGCCCTTAAGTCCTGGACTCTGTGTCTCCTTTGGGAGAATCCAAAGACAGATTTCATTCAAAGTCAAAAGCACATTGATAAATCGTACCTTTGTGAAGGGTTTTCTGTGGGGAAATGAGATAACCAATAGAGCATAGTCCACAGCAGCTGGGTCGTGAGCCACTGTTACAGGAATACAGTTTAGACGATCTCAGGTAATGAAGAGATAGTATGCACAATCTCCCCGCATAATGTGGTTAAATAAATCAAACGCATGTCCGACGTTCTAGAGAAGCGAATAGAAATTGAACAAACAGGCATCAGAGTGGCTTGAGGGTTGCTCGTAATTTTCCAGTGTTTTTGACTTGCCTGTGTCCACTTGGTGAAATTCATCTGTGAACGTACATCGTCATTCATTGTGAAATACATGTTTGCAGTTTTCTGTATTACGTCACACTTCAGTAGAAAGGTTACCTTTAAGTAAAGTTATGTGGAAAGCTAGCCAAATTGAAGATTTCTGGCACAGGCGTAACATTCAGACGTGCCGTGTTCCTCTTTTGTAAAAGAGAATAATTCCTCTCTGGTAGGACTATGGTGAGACATCAGTGATATGGGTAGAGTTTTCAGCCCCTGTTTGGCCCAAGTAGGAACTCAGTCAGTAGACCGTTTGCCCCTGTGTTTTCAAAGGACATCTCATTCATTTCCTCTCAGTAGCAGGAAAGTAGGTGGCATGGTAATAATGGAGCTTGAAACTTAAAGATCCTGGCATATGTTCTTAACCTGGCTGATGGATGCCCAGTGTTCCAACAAGTAAACTTCAGTTTGGCTTAAAGGAGTCCCTGAGTTAAATCAGGGTTCAATGAAGGCTGGTAGCGAAAATCTCACGATTTTGCAGACAGGAAATACCAGCATCTGTATACATGCCCCACATGTTCTTCAACCATTCTGCCGTTGAGGGACACCTGGGTTGTTTCCGTGACCTGGCTGTTGTGAACAGTGCTGCTGTGGACACAGGGGTGCGTGTGTGTTTTTGAATTAAAGCTTTGTCCACGTATATGCCCAGCAGTGGGATTGCTGGATCATATGGCAACTCTGCTTTCAGGGTTTGGAGGACTCTGCATACTGTTCTCCATAGCAACCGCACCAACTTACAGGGAATATCAATTCTTCATTTCCCAGTTTCAGACCAGAAAGCCGAGGCCTAGCTGATTTAACTAGTTTACTTTGGATTACCTAGCCCAGACTCTTGAGTTGGAATTTGAAACGAGGAACTCTCTCTCCAGCAGCCAAACTCTTAACCGATGTGCAAGACCAGAGGGATTCAGCAAGTGGGCGAAACGTGAACACATGTGCATGGCCGCGCATCCTTAATCATCCCTCTCCTGGGGAGCAGTGTTCGCTGACCATCCATCTGTTTCTGCTTACAGGATTTGGGATTTTCCATTGTAAAATGGTTTCAAACTTTGTATGCAGTTTAGTTATTTGCTTAAAGTATCCCTCATAGTATTTTCCCTGTGAAGCAAGCAGCGTATTTTTACACAGGTGGTCTGAATACCTTTACCCATAAAAACAACAGAATTTAGTTCTCTCCCTCATTAGGATCTGGTTAATTTTTTTTTTTTCCTACATGAACTTGTGATGAACGTGGGAGATGGGTGGAATCTTCCCTCCGTTTTTCTACCGCACTATTCTTGTTGTTCATCCAAAAGGAAGAAACCACGTCTTCTTCTCTGAGATGCCTCCCCACCTGAGTGGTCCTCAGATCTCCTCTTGCCATTTTCTTTTGCCACTTGGGTAGCCAAGGGTGTATTGGGCTTGAGTCGTCTTGGGAAGGAAGCTTTGGAGACAGGGCTGTCGTGAAAACACAAGGAAGGGAACAGAATCCTTTGTACTGAATCCCTATAATTTTAAGACATCATTTCACCTTTTGTGAAACAGTGTTTCTCAGCATTTTTGCTTGTGTTTGCTTGTCTGGGACGGATGAAATGTGGAGCTCGTGGTGGGGATTATTCTCTGTATCTCATAGACAGTTATTTTCTTGGTCCACTCACTGTATCCTTTTAGCATCCTACACAGTAGAGTTTCAGGTTTGGCTGATTGCTGTGTTATTTACTTATTCATTCTTTCTTTCGTTCATTTATTTAGTTTTATTTTCTGGCTAAAAAAATTTGTTAAAATGTTAACTAACATATCTACCTTTTGTCTGATTACTGATTTCTCTGGCAAAGGGAAAAAAGTTCTCTTATAATAAGAAATCTCGCTCATGCTTTCTACCTCATGAAGTGGTGACTGTTGTAGTTGGTTGGTTGGGTACAGTTTCAGAGTTTGCTGGTGTGTGATGTACACTATTTAACAGTTAAACCATGAGCCGCTATTCCCCGCAGAGTATATCACTTCAAAAAAAGTCACTACCTTGGAAATGTGACTCTTAAGAAAATTTCTAATTTCAAACAAACTTTTCTCTAGCTACAAGGAGGATAAACAAGGTGAAATAAAAATGCAAACAAAAGATAATTTGTAACATGTCTACTTCACTTTTCCATTAATTTATAATTTATGCTAGATGTGGCCATGCATGAAATGTACACATTAGATCCACTCTACATGGATATAAAATGTTTAACAGTAAAGTCCCATTTCTACGCAAGGAGGAATATTTTCAATTACATGACACAAAAACTACCATAGATTTAATTTTTTCTTGTGATGAAAAAAAAGTTGGGCTTGGCAGATAGAAAGTTGAGGAAATACTCTGGACCAGAGGGAAGCACAGCTTGGACTAAGCCAGCAAAGGAGAGGACAGAGGACAGGGAACAGGGAACAAGAGATATGAGAATACACAGCACTTCCTTAGTGAGCAGTTAGCGCTCAGAATGTGAGGAGAGAGCAGACACAGGTCCCCCCTGGGTCACTGTCTCCCCTGAAAGAATCTAAATGAGATTTTAAATGGGAAACAGTGCGATTTTCTTGTAACACTGGTGGGAAGTAGGAGTCTAATTAGGAGACGAATATAAAGCAAGTAAACCTGCATTTAGTGCTTTAAGAAATACTGCATTGTTCTGGATTGAATATCACCCAAATATGCACGGGTACCCGGACCTGTGAACGCGATTTCATTTGGAAACAAGATCTTTACTGATGGAATCAGTTTAAGATGAGGTCATGCTGGGTGAGGGTGGTGAGAGTCAAATCCTCTCACCACCAAAGGACACACATGACTGGTGTCCTTATGAGAAAGTGTCAACATGGGCAAAGACACATGGACACACAGAGAACGCCGTGCGGCAGCAGTGACGCATTACGAGCCAGGGAACATCAAGGATTGCGGGCAACCATGAGAATCTAGAAGAGGCAAAGAGGGATCGTCCTCTGGGGCCTTCAGACAGAGCGGGGCCCTGCCCACTCCTTGATCTCAGACTTCAGGCCTCCAGGCTATGAGAGAAGAAAAAAAAAAGATCCCTGTTGGCTAAGCTGCCCAGTGTGTGGTAGTTACAGCCGCCCCCGGGAAACTAATACAAGGACAGAGAGGTTTCCATTCTTATGTGTGTAACAGGAACAGTTAACGTCAGAAGCGTAGGGCCCGGACCTGTCTGCCATCCTTCGTGGTCCCTCGTCCTGCTGGCTCACGTGGTATGTGGCGCGCGGTTCCTTCATGAAACGCCATATCCACGCGCTGTCAGGATGGTGAGTGCCTCCCATTTAGAAGCCTTTCCGTTTGATTCCATTCCATGAGCTCTGCTGGGGAGCCCGTCGCCTCCTGAATTCAATGAGGTGATAGAGTCAGCGAGAGCCAGTATGAGTCCACGTTGTATTCTGGGACGAAGCCTATTTTTTTCAAATGTGACACTAATCCCCATCCAGAACTTTTTAGGCAATACCCAGTATCACGGTGACCGGGACATATCGTGGTGGCGAGGATGCATGGTTTGGAATTTTTGAACACTGAGTTGACAGGGTGGCCTGTGTGGAGGCAAGAAAGGCCCGTGACCTCAGCCTTCTCATCTGGGCCATGGGGTAAAACCTACCCCCTGCAGAGTTGTTTTTGGGGACCCCTGCAGTTGGGTGTGTCATCCCCCAGCCGAGAGCCTGGGGCATAGGAAGCGCTTAGCACCCGTAAGTTTTCTCACTCCACCTCCGCCCCGCTGCTGCTGCTGGGGAGATACTTAAGGTGAGTCTGCTTACGGAGACAGCAGTGTTAACAGTTACCCCGCTGAAAGGTGGATTCGTTTCCCAGGGCTGCCGGAAGACACTACCACTGACTGGGTGGCCTAAACAACAGAACTTTGTTCTCTCTCAGTTCCAGAGGCCACAAGTCCAGAATTAGGGTGTCGGTGTGGCCAGGGTCCCTCTGAAGGCTCTATGGCACAGGTGTCCCCTGCCTCTTTCTCCTCACTTCCGATGTTCCCTGCGATGCTGACACGCTTTGTCCTGTGGTCACACCACCCCCGTCTCTGCCTGCAGCGTCACGTGGCCTCCTTCCCTGCGTGCAGCTCTGTGTTCACCCCTCTTCTTATGAAGGAGACCGGTCACTGGGGCTAGGGTCCACCTCAATTCAGTGTAAACTCATCTTAGTTGATCTGATTACATCTGCCAAGACACTGTTTCCAAATAGCGGCACCTTCTGAGGTTCTGGGTGGACGTGAGTTTGCGGGTACAGTATTCAAGCCAGCACGGTCCAGCACATTCCCGGCGGGATGAGAAGAGTGTGGCTTTGGGACGTGTTCATAATCATGCGGCAGATCTCTGTACCTTTCTTGGTAGAAGGCACTGGGTTTTGTCTGTCTGTCTGCTTGAGGCTGTGTTTGTGTGTGTATTAGGGGAAGCCCCTGAGGGTCAGGAAGGTGATTAGCTCTGCCGCTTTCAGGATGCTTCTCAATCCTTGAAGGAGATGTTCCTGCCTCAGTCCCTCAACTGGCGTGTTCTTTTTACTCAGATTTCACCCTCTTATTGTTAGAGCAAAGGTCTGTGTCCACACGCGGTGTTGTGTGGCTACCCTGCCACACCTGGGGCCTGGAGGATGCACCCACACAGCCCTCCGGCCTCATCAGCGTGCCTCGCAGGCGTGGTGTCTGGTGTACACAGGCTCCCCAAAGGTGCCCTCTCTTTGGGTTTCCAGCTTTCCTTCCCCTTCTGCCTCCATCACTGCCCCCTCCCCAGCTGGATGCTGTCCTGTGTGCCCCTTCTGCTCAGACCCAGGAGGCCCCTGTTACCTGCCAGTGGCGAGGCCGGCCAGGCCTGTGTGCTGTTAACCCCACAGTCTAACATGGAACCCTTGCGTGGAAGCACCCACTCCATTGCTCCCGTTTCCTCCTTGAGCTTATGACTCTGGGGCACTTCTGCACTGTAAGACTCCTACTCTCAGGAGGGAGGGTGCACGTCGGAGAAAGATGCCCTTTGGAGAGATCAGCACTGACATCAAACGATGGGCAGGAACCGTTCCCTCTTCATTTTTGTACATCTTCTCCACATATTAGAACCTCAGCTGGTGCTTGTGAAATGAACGCGTATGTGGCCGAAAAGCACGTCTGAGATTTTAGCCAAGCCACTGCTGTCATCCTGGTTTTCTCCCTGCATCTCTCTGTGTTTTATATTGACCCCTCCCTGAGCCTGGGGAGTAAGGTTATCTCCACGCTCTGCATGTTTCGTGGAGAAATGAGCAGAAATCCTGCAAGAGGGAGCACATCAGTACATACAGTACATGTTACAGACCTGACCTTTGCAGTTGGCTGGTCTTCAGAGAAAAGGTGCGCGTGAGCGTGTAGATCCCTCAACCCAGTGATGCTGGAGCAATTGGTATCAGCGATACCTGCGGGGAATACATGTGTACCCGTGTGTGTGCGCATAGCTATGCATTGTTAACCGTCCACACTGGGACATTTCATTCATGGCTCTGGAGCAGCGGGTGTAAATTGCAGTCGTCCTGAGGGGAAAGGCTGCCATCACAGAGAGACGGTTATCCCGTGAACTGTGCGTCCTGGTGATGGTCGAATCCACAGCACACGAGGTTTTCCAGCTTGGGCCACTCGGCAGAGGGTCTCACTCCCTGCCGTCTCCCGTCCTTCCTGTCACCGCCGTCATGCAGCCATCCAAGCCGTTGTCCATTCTCCTCGTGGCTCAGACACAAATGCGTGTTTTCCTGGCCGCCTGCCGATCCATCTCCATCCTCCAGCGGAAGGGTCTTCGTACGATGCAGATCTGCTTATGTGCTTCCCCTCCCCAGGCCTTCACAGGGATCCAGAGGCTTCCAGAGCCAAGTGGTAGCTTTCTTTCCTTGAGAAACATTTTACCGAAAGGTAATATAGAAAGAGCGCACAGCTCTGGGAAGCCTGATACCCTGAACACAACGTGTATTGCCAGCCCGAGATCAGGAGACCCACATTCCACTGAAACCCCTCGCTTTCTCTTCCAAACTCTCTTCCCCTCTGTAAGCATTAACCCCTGCCTCAGGTGAGCCTGACTACCCGTCAGCCCATGTGGTCCAGCCTTACCCACCAATATAACCAAACCCCCTGAGGTTCTCTCCTTCTGTTGAATATGCCTCCAGACCCTCCCCCGTGCCCCTCCCCCCCTGCCTGGGACACTGTGCCCTCACTTCTCTGCCCGGCTCCTTTGTAGTTTCAAAGCCATCTTGAGGGCCACCTGGGCCAAGGTGATTCCCCAGACTGGTTCCCCTGCTCCACCTCTCTGCACAGCCCTCTCTCCATCCCTGCAGCGCTTCGTGCCATCATTCTTGGTCTGTTTCTTTGAGGACAGGGTTTACGTCTTTTCTGTTAACTCCAGCATCTAACAGTATAAAGAATAGTGCAGAGAAGTGTGTGTGTGTGTGTGTGTATGTGTGTATTCAACAAGCGTTTATGTATCACCTTCTATATTTATATAGAACTCCCTATATGAATATAGGATGTGATACATAAATACTTGTTCAGGAAATCAGTGAACAAATGAATAACTGAATGGAGTTCACAGTCGTGAGCCTCTGTATCACCCTAACATGCCAACAGGATGAGTGTAAAGCACGATATCCAAGCTGTGCTCTTCTTCTCCTATTTACACATTGGGCAAGAGTGTCGGGAACTCTCTGTATAAACAAATATCCGAGCTGGAAATGTGACTAATGTCTCAGCATGCCGAATAGATTTAGTGATGGGACTTCGTCATTTCAAGAAGCCACATAGGACCCCAGAAGCAGGCGAGGTCACTAATATGCAGCGTCCGTGTGCCAGATCCTTGTTGGACATGAAGGGCTGCCTGCAGACGGTCACCTGGAGTCCCTGCTGCTGCCGCCCCTCCTCCCCCTCCCCTCCACCTTCCTCCCCTCCGCCTCCCTCTCCCCTCCACCTTCCTCCCCTCCGCCTCCCCCTCCCCTCCCCCTTCCCCCTCCCCCCTCCCCTCCCTCCCCCTCCCCCTCCCTTCCCCCTTCCCCTTCCCCTTCCCCCCCTCCTCCTTCCCCTGCTTCCCATTTAATTTCTCAGATTCCTGGCCCAGCACTACCTCCACCCACCTGGTTCCTTCAGCTCCTACATTTGCCTGTTTGCTGTCTGGTTTAGGGCTTTCTCCTTAAGGTCACGAGAAGCTTCCAGTCCACCCCGGACAGAGTTGAGATTCTGTGCACTGACTGACTTTCTCTCCTGGTCCACATCATCTTGAATTAACCTCATCCTCTTGCCCTCTCCCTGCGGCCACACCCATCCCTGGAACAAGCTCGTGACCCGGGTCTGGGGGTTAGCCGTGCACATAGTTGCTCACTGATTAGAAAGAAGTGCCGATCTTTCCCAGGCTCTTCGCTGTGAAAGCACGCCGCTCCCTCTTCACGCCCCACCTCTGGAAGGACACACAGCCCTTGCACTGGAGAGCCCTCGTTTAGGCGCCTGACGAGGGTCAGTTCCCCGGGAGCTCTGGTCCCACCGCAGCTGCACGCAGCAGGTGACCGCGCAGGGATGCCTGCCTGGCTCCACCCCATGGCACATGCGACCAGATCCTAACCCGGGCGTTCGGTTCCTGGGCGTATCTCAGGACGTCCCCTGCCTAGGATTGAGTTGATAGGTTGATTATATTCAAGGACCGAGGTAAACAAGGATTGGAAGCAGCCCACCCCCCCTTATACAGCTAATGTGTCTCCAGTGCACACCACTTGCCGGGCAGGGAGGACCTTGGTAAGCCAAGGACTCATCGTGTCTGCTCTCCTTGTGCTCGCAGCTCAGTGGGAGTCAAAGCGTAGTTATTTCAACAAGTACAGAATGGGATAAAGCCAATAGTTGAAGGGGAAGGAGGCAGGAGCTATGCTAAGAGTCAGAGGGAGAGCATTCCAGGTAGGCTCGCAGCACATACATGGGTGCGTGCACGGGCACTAAAGTGAGAGTCATTTTATATATTTTATTTCCAGCAAAGGAAAGCCCAGTTGTTCAGTTAAAGGCAGGTGGGCCAGAAGCAAACCAGCTTCCGTTCCTTAAATTGTGTATTTGTGCGTACCCATTCATTCCTCCCCATATTGTAATTTTCCCTTATCTACATTGATATATTCTTAACGTATGTGAGCAGAACAAACACATCTGCACAAAAGGTTTCTCTCCTGTGTCTTTGTCTTTTTAACTGAAAGTTGAACTAATTTTCAAGTTTCTTTCCACCCATAAAAGTGTGCACTACGGGTTCCAGCCTCAATATAGTTCAGGAGAAGAGAACAAATACTTTCTGTAAACCTTCTATATGTCAGGTACAGAAATTGGTGATTTACATGGGATTTGTCAAACTAGCCCCAGAAATAATTGTTCATTCAAAATTCCCGACAAGCTAAGCTGTGTTTGTTTGACAGAGAGGTAGTGTGTCTTGAAACAAACAAACGAACTATGCATGCACGATTCTCAGGAAGGCAGGAGGTTCATTCTTACCTCTTTTATTTCCCTATGCTTGAATAATGGTTATTCTGATTTGATATGGTCGTTTGCTGTAATACTAAATCATGTAATGTTTAAATCCAGCATAAATTAAGGTCCTCTGGGAATTAAGAATAGTTTACCTGTGGAATATGATTACGTTCCAATTTCTCAAAACCATGCAATACATCCTCCAAAATACTTGAGGCTTAGATCATCAGGTTTGATATACTCTTCTAAATGCGTGAGATTACGTTCGTGAATTTAATTTAAAAAAAAACAACTGTCTTTGGCATTTAAAACAACTAAAACTTTTGAGAGCCGTAATTCTGAGTTGTCACCAGCCTCTCCACACATGATCCGTCTCTCTGCCAAGCCCTGCAGACAAACTTAGTGATGTGTGGCGCATCACAGCATCGATCTTCATGTTGGCGGACTTATTCCTGCCTTTCAGTCATCTCTCTCATCCCTCAGCGTGGATGCAGCTCAGGGAGATTCTGAGCTTTCTGCGGGGAACATGGGGGCTGCGCCAGTGCCGCAGAAAGTGTGGGCGCGTACCCACGATTCATCCCCGGGAGGCCCGTCCTGCCCGTCGAACATCCACGCGCTGTGGCTCCCTCCCACAGCTCAGACAAGGCGGTGAAAACACGGTTTATTTTTCTGCGACCAAAATCATCCCCCGGGCGATGCAGGCTGCAGTTTTTTGTACCTTCAGTGTCTAAGCCTCCAACCTGGGGAAATATGGAAGATGTTGGTGGACTCCAAGGTATGAAAGCACTTTAGTTTCACAGAGAGAAAAGAGGTCCTGGCAATACAAGAGTCTTTCATCACAGGAAAGACGTGTGTGATGAATACTGCGTCATGGGGGAGGGGGCGGATAAACACAAGTGAGAAACCGAGCTGCATCGTGAGGCTCGGTGAGGAAAATACCACCTGGGGAAGCTGAACGAGGGTCAGACTCCAGCCAGCGGCTCTGGGCAGCGCTCGGTGTCAGGTTCCGGAGGACAGAGGAGGGGCGCCAGATTGTCACCCGGGAGGTCAGGTGCCGGTCCTGGCGTGGCCGTCGGGAGGTCTCATGACGTACCTGGAACTCGGCTGCATTATCCGGGCAATGAGTCGTCTCTTAGATGCTACCCCCTCTGAGTTTCTGTGCCGTTCCTCTTCCCATAGCAAAGGTCTCCTTCTCGGGGAAGCCTCCTCTGGCCCGGAATTCAAGTCATCCTTCCATCAGGTCTCATCACGTTGATGTTGTCGCCGGCTGTGGCCTTCTCTGCTCACCTTGACACCTGCTGAGCGCTGCCCGGCGCCCGCCACTGCCTAAAGGGGCGCTAAATGAATGAGTGCTAACCAGAGCTGGGGTCATCTTTCTGTGCCACAGGCTGGGGTCCTGATGCACGATGGAGGACCTCCCCGCCACCCACGCAGACTCAGCCCTCCGGGAAGTGAGGCCAAGGGTCCCACAAGCCAGTGAGCTGAATCGAGGGCCAGGCCAGACCACCCAGCACCGTAATAACGTGTTTTCTCTCAACCAGGGTTCAGGCTGCTTCCCGTGAAGAGTCACTTCAGCTTTCCCATCTACTGTTGATATTTATGTATGTTTATTGGTGCAGAAGGGCATTGTGGAAAATTCTCGGCAAAACCCCTTGATTAGGGCTTTGCTACTCAGCGTGTGGTCCTCGGACCGGCAGCACCCATCTCCCCTGGGTGCAGCTTAGAAATCTAGAACCCCATCCTCACCCCACCCCACCCCAGCGAAGCCGCGTCTGCATTGTGGCACCATCTGTCTGCTCACCGCCCAGCCTGCAGCAACGTTCTGTGATCTCAGTCGTTGCAGGATCAGCTTTCATGACGTTCTCTGTCCAGCTGTCCCTTCTGTGTTGCTTGGATGAGAGTAACTGTATGCGGGGCGGGTGTGTAGACATGCTGGCGCAGGGGAGACTGGGGAGAAGAGCTGCTTCTTACAAGTAGCCTGACAGCTCTGGATCCCTTTGCAAAGGCACTAGCGTCGCCCACCCTACAGCAGACACCCCCAGGGAGTCCTCGGCATACAGGCGCAGACTCGGCTGGCAGCCCTGGGCCGGTGCACGTACTGACACAAGCACTGCACTTCGGTGACACTGCCCGAGGCTCCGTATTCTCACGACTTGTGTGCAGAAATCACTGCTTCCTCATCACATACCTGTGTCCTAGGAACCCCTCAGTTAGTTACCGTGAAAGCAATTATAGTGTAATCCAGTATGACTCTATGCTAACTATTTTAATAACTGAGTATTAAGAGATAGGAGGAAGCATTTTCTGAAACGCACACACTGGATGTGGGTCGGTCCCCATTAAATAGCCCCAAATACCCAGTACCCCCTTTTTTCCCTTCCACTTTCCTTTACTTAAAAAAAGAAATCTTGTAATTAGCTTGTTATGTTCCTGTCGTGTCTACTAGACGATGAAGTCTGGAAAGGCAGTGATTGTGTCTGCTTCTTGTTCCAGATCTAGCATTGCCAGATTTAGCCAATAAAAGTACAAGACTCAGGCTTCCCTGGTGGCGCAGTGGTTGGGAGTCCGCCTGCCGATGCAGGGGACGCGGGTTCGTGCCCCGGTCCGGGAAGATCCCACGTGCCGCGGAGCGGCTGGGCCCGTGAGCCGTGGCCGCTGAGCCTGCGCGTCCGGAGCCTGTGCTCCGCAGCGGGAGAGGCCACAGCAGTGAGAGGCCCACGTACCGCCAAAAAAAAAAAGTACAAGACTCAGCTAAATTTGAAGGTCAGAGAAACAATAATGTGATTGGATTTTAGTAGAAGTTCAGCCCAGGCCGCATTTGAATCATGCTCCTATTTTTGAGATATTTGTTATTTCTCTGACCTTTAAATCTGACGCAGTGTCGTGGACTTTATCTGGGGCGGAACCTGGACCTACCTCAGCACTCAAATGAGTATCCAGCCCAGATCAGATGATCAATAAATGTTGAATGCTTGCCTCTGTTAGGAGGCAAAAGCTGAATACGGTAGGTGTGTAAGGAGAGACGTTGGGGGAGAGGGAATGAACAGTGAGCCTTGAGAAATCAGGGCCTGGCTTGTTTTAACCAACGTGGAAAACCTTCAGGAATAGCTTATAAAGGAGAGCATTCACGGATGAGTTACTTCACTGAGGAAAAAAAAAAAAAAGGGGGTGGTGGTGGGGAAATACCTTCAAGGGCAGTTAACTGTGGCTTTGAGCTCATTGAAGATTCTGACTTTCTCCAGGGAGGCTCTGCCTGTGAAAGATGGAGCATGAATTAGCTCGGGAGATGTTGGGTGGCTTCTTGGGTGACGTATGAAACTTTAATGGAGAAACGGGAGACACCAGTAATGCATACTTGTTTCTTTGGGGAACTCAGGAAGTTTAGTCTCAAAAAGAGGGAAAGTTGAGATCAACAGAAATTGTAAAAATAGCCCTTTTGTGAAACAGAAAGGTAGCTATAAATGAAGGGCCAGTGTGTTAAATTGAGGGAGAGTAATCATCCAGTCCTGTGTAGTTATTTAGTATTTCAGGCATGGGTATTAGATTGCATCATTGTTGCAGATCCCCGCCCCATCTTTCTCCTGTAACTGGGTGGTGCTGTTCCGTTGTGGTCTGGGTGTTCTTCCCCACCCTGGAGTCTGGTCTCACCCATGTGATCTGCTTTGCCTGATGGGTTGTTATCAGATGCCAGCAGCTTGGGAAGTGCTCGCCTGCTTGGCCTGGACCTCTCTTTGTCTTGCACCTCTGTTGCCCCAAGGACGGCCAGCCAACCAGCTAATTCCTAGCCGTGAATGAGCTCAGCAACATCAGGACCACCTGGCCGACACCCCCCACCCCCCCCACCCCCCCCACCCCCACCCCCCCGTCAGCCAGATGAGTATAAACACTCATTGTTGTGTGCCTGGCGGGGAGGGGGGGTATGTGTGGGTGGGGTCGTGACTGTTTGATATGCAGAAGCATCACGGTGAGAGATAACTGATACAAGAACACAGCAGCCTGGAAGTCAATGGAGGAACACAGTCACAGTTATAAAATCCATTTTCTCTGGTTCTTTGGCCTCCCTCTCTGTTGGAAATCTCGTTCCTCTCACATGTTACCCAGTGGTTCTGGTAATCCTCAGTGAAATGTTCCTGCGTGTTTGATAAACGAGTCCTGCTGGCTTTCCGAGCACTTCCACCACTTTGATTGTCCTACTCCAGGGAGTGGGGGTGAGGCTTCCTTGTGTTGAAAATGCTGCCAGTTCTTCCTCTGGGACTGGTACCTCCCCAGGGAGCCCCAGTACTCTCCAAGGATGGCACCGTCCCCGTAGACTCTAATGCCCGTGGCAAGCTGCCCTTCTCCTGCCAAGAGCACTGAGGCCACTGTCCTCACCTGCCGGAGTCTCTCCCTCACTCCTGACGCCCATGGACACTCATATAGAGGTTACACACAATGCTCAGTTTATATTTTTTTGTTGAGCAAAGTCAAGAATGAAGTGGTATGTTTCAGGTCCCTCTTACATATTTACTAATCTTGTATCAGTTTCCGATGGCTACTGTAACAAATTATCATAAACACGATGGTTTAAAACTAGACACATTGTGTTCTCTCGCAGTTCTAAGATCAGGAGTTGAAACTGAGCATCCCTGAGCTGAAATCAAGGTGTCTGCGGGGCTGTGCTCCCTCCGGAGGCTCTAGGGGAGAGTCTGTGTTGCCTCTTCCAGGTTCTTGTGGCTGCTGGAGTTCTTTGACGTGGAACCCTGTCACTCCATGGCTCTGGCGTCACGGCACTGTCTCTCCTTCTGTATGTGTGTCCCATATCCTCTGCCTCTCTTATAAGGACATTTGTGATTGCCCTCGGGGCCCATCTGGATAATTCAGGATAATCTCCCCACCTCAGAACCTTAATCACATTTGCCAAGCCTTTGGCATAAAATGTAACATTTGGAAGGTACCAGGGATTAAGACATGATATCTTTGGGGGCATTCAAGAGATACTTACTGAGAACTTATTATGACCTTTGTATATAGACCCCCTCCAGGCTTGATCACAGGCCCTCTTGCCTGTGGCATAAATCGTCAACCAGGCACCTTTCAGTCCCAGATAATATCTCAGGTCCAGATTCTTCCTCAAACTCTGTTCCCCACATCCAGCTGCATTTGCTTGTGAATCTCAAAGGTGCCTCAAACTCAGCATTTCCCAAAATGAAACCCATGCCCTTCTCCTCCCAGCGTGCTTCTTGTTGCACGTGTCACCGAATGGCGTCCCAAACAGCCCCTCGGGGCAGCCGTCCTAGACTCCTCTCTCTGCGCACTTAATTGCTGCATCGTGTGGATTTTTATCAAATCTCTTCATTCCTGTCATTCTCCTCTGTCATCACTTTGTCGAGAGTGCCATCATGCCTCGCCCGGACTACGTCAGGGGCCTCCCAGCTGGTCTCCCCACACATCTTCTCCACTCCTCAATACGCTCTCCACTTGCCAGAGAGATCTTTTTAAAACACAAGACTTTATCTTGTGACTCCACCACTAAGAACTCGTCGAGGGCGTTCCATGGTTCTGGGGATGAATTTCAACATCCCTCATCTCCTGCCATGCTTTCAGGAACCTAGAGCTGATGTAGCTCTCTCGGATCACTTTGCATTATCCTTTCCTTTTGCAGTTATACCTCACCACGCTTGAATTCTTTAATTCAGTGAGGCTTCCTGCTTCCTGCGTGAGCATCACCCTCGGCGTCTGGAATAAGCATTCCATCCCTCCTGTCTGCCTGCTAAGCTGTTAATCTTCCCCGAGACACAAACCGTACTTCCTGAATGTGGCCATTGCTAACCCCTGTGGCATGATTTATTTCTCGACAGCATTGTTCATAATTAGAAGTAAAAACTAATTGGGTATTGGTTTGCTTATTGCCTGCTTTCCAGTAAAAGTCTCGTTTTTTCTCTTGTAGCAGATGCTCAATTAATATGTCTTTAAAGAAAACGAGTGAATGCATCCTAGTGAATGAAGTAGACCTAATCCTCATCTTCCCTGAGCTCGTGTGTCCCTGTTACATTTACACATATCTCGGTTGTAGAAAGTCCTTTCATCCAAGTCCTGAATACATTGATTATTTGTCTCTTTTTTTTTTTTTTTTTTTTGCGGTACGCGGGCCCCTCACTGTTGTGGCCTCTCCCGTTGCGGAGCACAGGCTCCGGACGCGCAGGCTCAGCGGCCACGGCTCACGGGCCCAGCCGCTCTGCGGCACGTGGGATCTCCCCGGACCGGGGCACGAACCCGCGTCCCTTGCATCGGCAGGCGGACTCTCAACCACTGCGCCACCAGGGAAGCCCGATTATTTGTCTCTTGATATTTACCATTGTTAGTTCACAGGGAGAGGTCAGCTTTATTTCATGCTGTCATAAACTTATTTATTTTCCTTGCTATTTGAGACACTGTCTTTCTTTATACTTCAATTTTTAAAATATTCATAGAGAATGTACATGTATTTTCATTCATTTTGCCAAGAACTCAGTGGATCTGCTAATTGTGTATAGACTTCTTTGTTTTTAAGCTCAGGCAGGTTTTCTTCAGTTATATTTTTGATACTTTTGAGACACAAACGGAGGCATATTTAATAAGATGCCTTTTGACAGTTCAGTTCACTAGAAGCATTCCTCTTTCCTTTTTTTGCCACTTTTTGAAGTTTATGGAATGTGTTCACATTTTTTGTGTTTCAGCATTGGTAATTCTGTTAGTTTTTCCTTTTGTTTTCTTTCTATTAAGAAACACCATAACACTGTGAATGGTGTTTATTGCCTTCCTTCTCCTGCTATTTTCTCACTGCATCTTTCTTTTTTTTTTTTTTAATGAATTTATTTATTTATTTAGGCTGCACTGGGCTTACTTGTGGCATGCAGGATCTTAGTTGCGGCATGCATGTGGGATCTAGTTCCCCGACCAGGGATCGAACCCCAGTCCCTTGCCTTGGGAGCACGGAGTCTTAACCACTGTGCCACCCAGGAAGTCCCCTCTCACTGTGTCTTAACTTTAGCCTAAACAATAAAGGCTAAACAATAAAAATATTTTTTATTTTATAAAAAATAAAATAAGATGTTCTTTGTATTAATAAAATGAATAATCAAATAACTAACACAAATGAAGGCCATGGAAGGATCAGTAAAGATAGTTCTTTTGGACTAAGGAATTTAATTACTCCGATGTATACTCTTAAGATGCAAGACCATTGTAATCTTCTTTAGTATCCTGTTAACAAAATACTGTCTCAAATGGACATTTCAATACTGCCTGGCTCATCTGTCAAATTTAATGTAAACATTTGCATTTCATTTTGGTTGCAGTTAGAATAAAGAGCTTCCTACAAAATTGACATAAAATGAATGGTAAATCCATTTTTATTGGAGGCACAGCTAAGAATGTATGGTAAGCGCATGCCTTATGAAGATAAATAGAGCGTTACTGTAAGTAATTAGGAAGCAAACGTACGACAGCAAAGGGGCTGCGTTCTGATACAGAATATAGCCTGCTTAGCTTAGTGTAAGTTATTCTTATGACCTACGTTGTGTTGTTTGTATTTATCACGGGTGTTAAGGAGAATGACTAAAAATCATCAATCAGGTTATTAAAATAATAATGTCATGCCTATCAGCAGAAATTGTTTGTTAAAAAGTTCTTAAATTCTTCCTGGTTCACCTTGTGGTGCCATCAAGAGAGCACAACCTTTTTGGTTAAACAAAAGCAGGCTTCACGTCCCTTACCGGTCTGCTGAACGTCCAGGATCACCGCTTAAATTCAACATCCTCATTTGTAAAATGGTCGTAAGATTGTCCGTGCCAGTGGTTGTAGATCTTAAGTGTGCATCCAGGGCTTGTGAGACATGGATCCCTGCCCCCCACCCCACCCCCAGAAGCTCCCCTCTGTTGTTCTGGACTCAGGCTCACAGTTTGCGTTTCTTTTGGGGACACTGGTGATGCTGCTGCTGCTGATCTGGGGACCACCATTAGAGGAGACGACCTTTTAGTCGTTCTGAAGCCTGGGTGAGGCGCTTTAAAGTAGACTGTTTCCCCAGAGATTCTGGTTGGATTGACCTCGAGTGGCTGGCCTCACAGTGACTTAATATGTTGCAGGCTGGGCAACCATCAGTCTATATAAAGCTTTTGGCTCTCCGTGTAGTGATTTGGGTTGCGCAATACAAGTTAGTTCTGTTTCTTTGCACATGCGCTTATTTTCATAGCTAACTATTCTAAGTCCCTGAATGAACCCAGATTGGTCAACAGGTATTTGCTTATTCGTTTAATGACTACATACATTTCAGCCTTGACTAATAGAATTTAAGTCCCTCTCTCTGCAGAGTTCAGGCTAATTGTCTACGGTAATTGACTGTTGTCTTTTCCCACACCTGTTATCTATGTGGATCCACATTATGGATCCTTCCACTGCTGGAGCTGGGTAAAGCCAGTCCACGGGGAAACCTCCCTTAAGTGAACTTCGTATGGTGATTTTGGTTAAGGTTCTAGGATAAGCACTTTTTACTTAAGATCTTATCTTTATAAATGTTTCATGTTTGTCATACATCCAAGATTAGTGAGTCTTATAATCATTTGCATAAGTATTAAGTGAAATCAAATACTTACCCAACTAGATGACCAGAAGGGCTTTGAAAAGGGGGAAAAAAACAAGCTTCCCATGTCATTACCCCCTTTTGAACTTGCAAATAATTCTCCTAAAGCTGACCCCGTTCTGTTCTTAAAAGGTACAGAAATCTCCAGATAAAAGAGCCTTTAGGGATTAAACAAAGACTTTACACTTCTTTTGGCGTTTAAAAAACTTGGAGGAGGCCCTTTCTTGTAATTGATAATTATAGGAGAGGGACCTGGTTCTAAATAGAAGAGTATTAAATTATTTTCAAGGATACTCATAATGTCTGTTGAGTATTAATTTGACATACTTTTCTTCAGTAAACATTTGACAAGTGCTGATCTATTCTAGGTCTTGTGTTAGATTTGGGTTATGAAGATCAACAAAACTTTGACTCTGGACTCAAACAGTGAAACAGTGACTGCATAGCAGTCATTTAGTTTTTGGCTTTTCAGCGGGACCCTAAACTATTGAGGGTGAACAAGGTTGAATCATCACCATGATGGGGGTGGGGACTGATGAATGAAAGGAGATATAGCTTGAAGGTCACCACAGGCCATAGATGAGCAGCTAGAAACACCTGCATAACTCTTGCCTGGGGTTGACCCAATAATTTGTAGCTTAGAAGACCCGTGACCCACTTGTAATTCGCTAATGTTGTGCCAGTGGCCACCTTGGATTTCTACAGACAAAAGTGAGCATCCTGAATTTTCAGAAGGATAGAAAATGTCCTCGAAAATGTACACTCCCCTATGTGGCAAAGAAATAATTTGTAAACGGAATGTATATTCAATCCCCAAAGCATTACTTGGGACTTTTGTATTAACATTGAATTGCTTTCTATAATCTTAAAACTCTTTCTTTATTTAAAAGAATACAAAGTTCTGTATTTCCTGATGTTTGAGTTAAGGAATCTTTCTAGGGAATAGTCAATGAATGTTGCTGGATTTGGTGGATCTTTTAAAAATTTTTGAATAAAAATCCAATTCTGCAAGAGGCCACATCAAGTAAAAAGAATTGCTTTTGAAAAGGAGCAGGTTGTACTACATGTTATTACTATAATTGAACCGTTTAAAAAATTATGTACTGGGCTTCCCTGGTGGCGCAGTGGTTGGGAGTCCGCCTGCCGATGCAGGGGACACGGGTTCATGCCCCGGTCCGGGAAGATCCCACGTACCGTGGAGCGGCTGGGCCTGTGAGCCATGGCCGCTGAGCCTGCGCGTCCGGAGCCTGTGCTCCGCAACGGGAGAGGCCACAACAGTGAGAGGCCCGCGTACCGCAAAAAAAAAAAAAAAAAAAAAAAAAAAATTATGTACCTCTATGGACTAGGAGAAGATGGGACTTTTTAAAAATTAAAACAAGAGATGTGTTTGTTAGGGTGGAAAGTCTGTGGGCGGTGTTTTTCTCTTGATGTTGGTGTTATAACAGCATCTGTACAAGGTTTAAGAGAAAACATGTTTCTAAAATCAGAGACTCAGAACCTATTTTCACAGCTTCCACAATATTTGAGCCTGAGGGGGAAGGGAGGGAGAGGGAGGCAAAGAAAGGCGAAGGAGCGTTTTCCTTCACTCTAAGTCTTATCACCATGCAGGGTGTGTCCTCTTCCAGAACTTTCTTAGGAAACAGAGTAAACTTATCCAAACATGTATGCCATAAGGAATGGCATAGAAACATCAGTATGGGAAAAGTGTGTTTCTTCCAGTATGGAGGAAATAGGCTGTCTCCTTCCTAGATAAAGGATGCCGTTCGTTTGAGCTCTACGTTGATAGCTGGTGGCATGTGAAATGTTCTTCAGCTCTTAAATGTGTTCTAATGCCCCCAATTCTTCTTCCCAAAGCAACTTTTCTCAAACCGAGAGTGAGGGGGAAAAATGAGAGAGATGCTTCCATTTCAGCAATAGGACTAGGTTCTCATCCTACTTGTAACTCAAACGAAACTTTCCCAAGCACAACCGAAATAGCTCCCATAGAATTTCAAACGATGAGAATCAAGCCCAGATGGTCTGGACTGAAAACGTTATATCGGATGCTATGACTCTGGTCAAGTGAGATGACATATTTGCATTTTTCTGATTCTATTTAAAATTAGTCTTTTTAAGAAGTCCAGCTGCTTCAGAGTATCTTTTCCATTTCCCTCTCAGTGCATGAAACTTCCACCCTGAGTCATGCAAGTGGGTAAAGAAATTGAATTTTTAGGAGGCCCTAGTTAAATAATAAATATGTCTGGAGTGGATAGGATAGCAATCCAAAAGTACCCAGTACTGCAGCCACATGAAGTGTTTATTGGGTGGCCAGGAAGACCGAGAGAAGGGTGTTGAGTCCATCTGGACAGACCTGGGAGAAGGGAAGTGAAAGCTCCCCATGTGCATAAGTACCAATTTTCTGGTGCTAAAATAACAGCTAAATTATGCCTCTCCTTCCTTTTCAGTGTACGCTGGGTATTTCCTTAATCTGTAATGACTAGCTCTGTGCTGTTATAAAGCCTAGCAGCGTCGGCAGGGTCTCTCCCTTCTCCTTGAATCAGAGGGTCATGCCCAGGATTCCTGAGTTGCCAGGTGTGTTCTCCCATCATCTTTGTCTAAGAGCAGGCTTTTTAAAATGTGCTTTTCTCAAACCTCAGTGTTAGTTACTTTGTGGCTAAGTCTGGGCACTTCAGACAAGGATTCCATGCTCACATTCCAGTATCGCTCATCTAATTGCCTAAGAGAAGGAAAAGAACCTTCCTGCTCTCCCTTAACTGACAAAGAGTTGGAGATCCGAGTGTGTTCATTGTTTTTCTTCTTCCGGCAGACTTCAGTGAATACTGTCTTCTGTTGTCTCCAGAGGCAGCAGACGGAGTGGAAATAAAGTGGCCCTACTATGGTGCAGGAGAGGTAGCTGAACTCTGCACGTGGTGGGGCTCTGACCCAGCCCAGACCTGGTCACTCGGCAGCCCTTGCCCCGTCTGTGTAAACCCCGGGGAAGACGTCCTCATACATACAGCGCCATCTAGTTCTCCTCCTGTCTCCTTGATGCATCATAAGTGCATGGCTTTTGGACCTGTTTGGGGCCTCACCTCTCTTCATAATCTGTTCTTTACTGACAAAACCAGCCGTCTGTGTCTCTGCAGTGACCAGAAGACCAAAGAGAATTACTCCAAGTGGCTATAGGCAGCTTGGCTAGCTCTCTCGTGAGCTACTTTGGAAAAACGAAGAAATCCATCATGGGAGTTAGCAACAATTCTGTGTGGCAAAACAGAGGTTTGATATCAGCAATTAAATATAAGAATCTGATCATATAGAGCAGGTGCGATTCATGGTCTGTCCCTGTCCTCTTTCTCTGGGTGTCAGGCCACACTGTTAGAGAATTTAGACCACACACACCAGGGCGTGTGAGTCTGCTTGGACTTGCATTTGTTGAAGTGAAGCCACTTCCGTGGGTCAGTTTTTCTTAGTTACAGCGAACCTCGCTTTTCCCAGAAGTGACCGTCCCAGCTGTCAGTAAACACAGAGCTTAGCTTCTGTCTGTCAGGTGGACACGCTGCAGAGACTAAACTCGCAACCAAGTAATAAAGGGCAGATGGAGGCAAGACACGTCCCCGTCCCGTCATCTCTCTGCATGCCAAGCCCTCCTCCACCGTGAACACTCTGGAAGCAGGTTACAGGGTTAGGGCTCTCCTGTTTCTGTGTGTATTGTTAGCTGATAGGGAAAAAAATCACACAAATGAAGATGACTTAATGTGAATTAATATGATGACTGTAAAAATGTGTGTAATACAAATATCGATTAAAAAGAGGTAATAGCAAAAAAAGAAAAAAAGAGCTGGATAACAATCGGAATTTAGCCACATTGCAAGCATATAGAGGGTGATTCTTAAAATCATTTTAATTATCCAGAAGTAACTCACAAAGCATTCCGGACACTAATTAAAGAAATTTTCATGTTGCTGCCAACCCTCCCTTCTTTGAGTTAAAAACAACACAACATAGTTAACCCAAATGAAGCTAGGTCTCATGGAAGTTTTTTTTTTCCAATTCTATAGTAGTGTTTCTTTAATAGCACTGTGGAGATATATTTAAATACCATAAAATTCACCTCTTTAAAGTGTACATTGCAGTGTTGTTTACTGTATTTTCAGAGCTGTGCATCCTTCGTCATAATCTAATTTTGGAGTATTTTCATCACCCACAAAAGAAACCCTGCCCCTTCTAGCACTCATTCCCCATTCTGCATCCCTGCAGCCCCTGGCAAACACCCATCTGCTCTCTGTTTCTATACATTTGCCTATTCTGGACAGTTTATGTAAATGGGCTCCTACAGTATGTGTTTCTCTGTGACAACCTTCTTTCACTCAGTATAACGTTTTTGCATTTCATCCATGAGGTAAGAAGAACCAGCGCTACAGTCCTCCCTCTTGCTGAGCAGAATTGTCGTCAGGCATCCGTTTCTTGCCTCTCAGCCCCCAGTGCGCCCCTCGGCACACGTGCTCTGATGCCCTGAACTTGTCTCCACTGAACCTGAGCACCATGTAGGGCTTTCTCAGTAGAGGGCGCTGGAGGGACATTGCAAGGGGAAGAGGTTCCTCCAGTTTCAGGTGCAGGTTGGTGGGGGACATCACAGGTGCAGTGGGAACGTCCGGTGGGCCGGCCTCAGCTGTGGGACTACGACACCAGAGCAGCCCTGACGCCTGGGTCTGGCGATAACCTTTCCCCAGCCCTCTCAACGCAGGAAACCAGGGTCCCCTGGAGGTGACACTCCGCAGGCTCCCCATGGGACCCCCTCCCCGGGAACACCTTCTGTGTCCTACAGGGCACAGGTGGCCCTTCCCTGCTGGTTGCTGCTCACCTGGTCCTTCAGCCGCATTGTAGGGGTGGGCCTGCGGTCTGCCCAGCAGCTCCAGACCAACTGTGGGCTGAGCAAACCTGCAGGCGTCTCTGCTCTCTGGCAGCAGGACCACAAGCCCTGCCATTCTAAACCCTTTCCTGATTTGTCCTTCTTCGGATGTTCTCCCTGAGGCCGAGTGCACCATATAGAGTTTCCATTTATCTTCTGGTTACTTGTTAATCACAGTTCACACTTCTTTACCCCGTTTAACCTACTGTATGGCTTCCGTCACCAGCTGGACCCAGCCGGCTGCAGTATTCCGTTGTATGGATAGACCACATCTTGTCTATCCATTCGTCAGCTGGTGGGCATGTGCATTGTTTCTATTTGCTTGGCTATTAGAAATGATGCTGCTGTAAACATTGGAGTCTAAGTCTCCGTGTGGACATATGTTTTCATTTCTCTTGGGTAGATACCTAGGAGTTGAATTGCTGGCACGCGATACATTTATACTTTTATACTTAACTTTTAAAGATTTATACTTAACTTTTAAAGAAACTGTCGAACTGTTGCTGGTGGGAAGGAAAAATCGTGCAGCTGCTGTTGTCCAAATCGGCTGCAGAATTTTTCCTTCCCACCAGCAATGTATGAGGGCTCTGATTTCTCTACATCCCCATCAATACTTGTTACGGCTCATCTTTTTTGATGATAACTGTTCTAGTATACTTTATACTCTACATTCAAGACAGTGATGGCAGAAATGAAGGTTGCATAAAACATTCAGAATTGTGTCCAGTATTCAGGAAGAAATAGGCCTTATCTATTATTTGGTTCATTTCTTTATCAAAAGTTTCTTGGGGGTCCATTTCTTGGGGGTGCAATCATGGTAACATGTTTCCTTTATGCTGTGGCAGCAGACTAAATGAGAGTAAACTCATATTTTCTTTTGGAACCAAAGCAACAGAAAATTTTATTTCAAAAAAGAATATAGACCTCAATAAAACTGAAGAAAATTTTGAGCCAAAAGACAGGTTGATTCTGTGTCCTTTTATATAAGAGTAGGTTTTTTTTCCTTTTTTTTTTATGATAGGAGCTTTAAAACTCATCAGTTGGGCCAAAAACAACATTTAATTATTATTTTCTAGGCCATACGTTTGGGCGCAGTACAACTTCAAAGAATGGAGAAACCCTCTGTTTCCGCTTGGAATTCAGGGAATCTCTCTCTGACTGTGGTTCAGATTTCCTATTTTTGCTCGAGGATGGTTGAAATTTGGGCCGTTCAATCAGGTTCAAATTATGTTAGAATAGCATTTGCCTTCTAGTTGCAACTTAAGGCTTTGAATTCCCACCCACTCTTTCTTGGCTGGAACCACCATCCTCTTCAGTCTAAAGAGCTTTAAAGCTTTTAAACAAGGCTAGGATGAGAGAAAGGCCGAACCCAAAGAGAAAAACTTAGAAACTTTCCTGATAAAGTTAGATTTTCCTAAGATGTTCAGATTACAGGCCACCTCCGAACCCCTCTGCTTGGAGAGCCCTCAAGTACATAGCTTGACCATAGTGACCTGTAGATTAAAAACACAAAAACAAAAACCACTGTGGAAGCTGTTCATTTAAATCTTTCTGGATTTCTAGCTACTTTAAATATTAGACGGCTAGTCTAGATATAAATACATGTGAGGTTTTGTGGTATTGGAAGCTACTTGATGCACTAATATCTCCTGGTTCATAGCCACTTTGCTCTGTGCTATTGAAATATGTCAATTCTTTGGGCCGTTTGGACTTCAATATGTGCAAATGTCAATAATATTTAAAATAGTTTATAATATTATAATTCTTAGTAAAGTACATTTACAAGTTAGCATAACTCTCCATTTAGAGAGATCTATAGCTTAACTCTCCATTTAGAGAGAGCCATCAGGTTCCAAAAAATAAAGGATTTTTATGTAATAAATTTGTGACTTAATATGTCACTTAATACGATCCTTTTAGATACATAAATATATAAAATAGGTTATATATGTGTGTGTGTGTGTATATAAAATAAGTTAATATAAAAGGTGGATTTTAGTGGAAATATTATACCAATTTGCAAACAGTGCTATTTATTCTGATTAGTTACAAACATTTGCATGATTCGTTTAAAAACTCTTTGTAGGTATAGCTGATGTTTGCTCAATACAAAAACTTATTATCTTGGTGCTCTGTGATTAGTTTTTACGTAAAACAATGCAGGGGTTTGGGCAGAGGGCACACCACTGTTTGAAGGTAGGACTTTGATTTTATGGCACACAAAAAGGAGACATTTAGAATATACTGATAATTGATTAGTTCAGTATGTGTATATTTTAAATAATGATGAATCCAAGCTGCGTGGCCTCAGCATGTTTTCATATTTTGGAAAGGTGCTGAAGTAGTGCAGGTTGGGGCACCTGGACCATATTTCAGGGGCCAATTTCAGCTCAGGGAAGAGCATCTAAAAGCCTCGTGCTTCGGCCCACTTACCTGTTTTTCCAGATCCTGGTTGCCAAATTGCATCATTAACTTTATAATAGCAGAAATTGAAAGAAGCTTATATTTTGCATGTTTCGCCCTTTGATTCAAACAGCATTATTATTTTAGGAAAGAGGTTTAGATATACAGCTCTGAAGTGAAACAGAAGAGGACTTTTGTGAGGAAGGCGGAGTCTGAAAAATACAGGACAATATGTGTCACATGCCTTAAAGGTATTCTTATATGTGGCTTCATGATTCTATATCCAGGAGTCAGGCCCTACTACATAATAAAAAATGTAGAACAAGATTTAAATGCAAAGAAAGCTGCTACATAAAAAAAATATATATTTTTTTTAAAAAGTAAGTCAGGCAAAATAATTACATAAATTATGGCAATAACTTTATTGTTTATGTGAAAAATATGCAAATCTACGAATTTCAAAGCACTGGGGCAATAAAAAAAAAGAATCCCCGAACTTTCAACTCTCTGAACCTACAATGTCTAGGAATGCCGTGGGATATGAATCCTTAAAAGTGAGACAGGGCCAACAGCTCGGGCGAATGTGTCTCACACTCGCTGTACACATGGATCTTCTGAAATATGACATTTGATAAAACCTACAGGAGCTTACAAAATGCAGTATGTTCTTGAATTTAAAAAGAAACTTTGTGTCGTTCTGTCTGCACCTCTTCCACTTGTGATACTCTGCTCTCAGCGTCCCCTCTCAACTTACCCTGTCCTCCTCTCACCCTGAAAAATTGTCTGGGAAGGAGGGGGAAGTCAGATCATTCTCAGGCTGTGTGTCTCAAGCAGGACGAGTCAGACCAGGTCTTAGTTTCCCAGTTAGAACAAGAGAAATGCAGGCTGCAGCGACTGGCAGTTGCTCGGCCAAAGAGAAGAAGGTCCAAAGTCAAGTTCCTTCGGTCATGCGGATGTTAGTAGAAGGGGGTTGGCGCGAGAGCAATCCGGGACCACGCTGTCGAGCAGGACTTTCTTTGGTGGTGGCGGTGCTCTGTGACCCTGTGCTGTCCCACACAGTAGCCACTAGCCTCACGTGGTCATTGAGCACTTGACACGTGGCTCGTGGGACAGAGGAACTGAACCTCTCGTTGTATTTCATTCTATTTACTTTGAATGTAAGTGGCCACGTGGGGCTAGTGGACGTAGTACTGGGCGGGACAGCTCCTGTACCTGCTGAAACATTCCATGGTTAAATCCCTTCCAGGTTGCTCTGTCACTGTGACTGGAAGAGTTAACCCCTCAGTCTTCTTCTCTTCAAGCAGATAATTATCAGCAAACGAAAAGGCGTAGCACACACACAGGTGCACACACACACAGACGCTTTCCAAGAATCAACAGCGGTTCTCAAAGTTAATGCAATCTAATATAAATCCATGTTCAGGAAGAGAAACTCACTGGGGAATAATCTCCTTCACATCGAGAAAGTATGGTCAGTTCTCTTGAACCCTTTCCTTTTTTCCTTGGTAAGTCCCGACTGCTCTCAATGCTTGAAAAGCCAACCTTTGCATTTACAAACAATCGAGACATTTTTTTGTCAAAGAGAGGCTAAACTCGCTAAAGAATTCCAGAGAGTTTAGGCATTTATTTGTTTCGGTGACAATAATTCTTTCAGAGGAAAATATTTTGATCAAGTGAAGCCCAAATCCTGAGCTGTTGCTCAGTGGCGTTGAAAATATATAAAAGTAGAATAAACAGAAATAAAAGACCTCAAGTACAAAAGAAAAAAAATCAAGATATTTTCCTTCCTCTGAGGCATAAATTTCTAATTTTCTTAGCAATTATGTTATTTTATCAAAATATAAGAGAACTTCTTTGAGCAGTATGCACATTCAATGTGTAATAAAAATTAAATACCATGAATATATGTCAAATTTTAAAAAATTCCACCTAGACTTAAAAAGTTATGAGATAAGTAAGAGGTGAACATTTTTTTTCTGTTAATGGCCAGATGGTAATGTTTTATTTTTTTAAAACTTTTTTTTATGAATTTATTTTATTTATTTATTAATATTTTTCTGTGTGGCCGCGTTGGGTCTCTGTTGCTGCACGCGGGCTTTCTCTAGTTGCGGTGAGCAGAGGCTACTCTTCGTTGCAGTGTGCAGGCTTCTCGTTGCAGTGGCTTCTCTTGTTGCGGAGCACGGGCTCTAGGTGCACGGGCTTCAGGAGTTGTGGCACATGGGCTTCAGTAGTTGTGGCGTACAGGTTCAGTAGTTGTGGCTTGCGGGCCCTAGAGCGCAGGCTCAGTAGTTGTGGCGCACGGACTTAGTTGCTCCGCAGCATGTGGGATCTTCCCGGACCAGGGCTTGACCCCATGTCCCCTGCATTGGCAGGTGGATTCTTAACCACTGTGCCACCAGGGAAGTCCTGATAGTAATGTTTTAGACTTTGCATACTCTGTCAGAACTAGTCAACCTGCCCTTTTAGCACAAAAGCCACCATAGACACTACATAGACAAATGAACATGGCTGTGTGCCAATAAAATTTTATTTACAAAAATCAACTCGTGGGCCAGGATTTGTCCTGTAACCTGTAGTTTGCTGACTGATGGAGTAGAAGAAAAATACAAACCTCTATTGTTGGCGAATAATGCCTATCAATTAGGAGAATAAACATATGACTATCTCATGAACCAAGGTGAATCTTGTTACTGTGAGCAAGGGGAAGAAAGGAAGGTTTTAAAGGAGGCAAGTGACATCCCTTGAACTCTACATAGGAAGGAAACTGTGAATATGTTGTACAGAAGAGCTAAGAAAGGGATAAGGGCAGACACTGTCATCATATCAGGACTGGAAAACAAGTGGTTTTGGAATTGGCTGCCAGGACTTTTATTTCCCCATATCCAGAATGTCCCCATGATCTTAAAAGCCCACAAGATGCTGTATCTAGCTCCCTCATTTAAAAGATGATTATGGAAAATATATCTTTAAAGGACGGTTTAAGAAATATATTCATTATGGGAGGTTTGAGCACATACAAAAATAATCAGAATTGTGTTATGGCTTCCTTCTTTCTGTCCCTCAGCCCCCCAGCCACTGACCCTCTGTCAGCCCTGCCCCATCCACACCTCATCCTACCCTCATAATGTTACGTGGAAGAAATTTTCACGCACTGCATCATTTCATCTATAACTATGTCAGTTGGTATCATGCCAAGTTGAGGGTACAGAGTATATCTGTTTATTTCTGGTCACTGTGTATATCTATACATTGGACCAAAATCTATCTTTTTATCCCGTGAATTAAATTAATTAGACATACAGACCTACATACTTTTGTAGGTAGAAGGTAACATGGTTTAAAACAGGAAAACGGGTTTATGTATCTGCTGAAAGTTTCATCATAAAAATAAATTCATTTCTCCTATATATATTTTTCTTTTCTTTGCTAAATTCAATTTCATACAAGCGGGAACTGTTTTCTTACCGTGAAAAAACCTATGGTAAAGTTTACCAATGCTCAGGAAGCACAGCGTATGTCTAACGAGCAAGCAACACCGTGACTGTCCTCCCGCGCTCCCTCGGGAGGTTTGACCCAACTCAAATGACAGAAGACAAGGAAACGCCCTAAATGTGCAATCTGAGGAAGTGTTACTGCCTTCTTTGAACAGGTAAAAGGAACCTTGTCTTACCTTTTGAAAAGAACATAGCATAGAAAGTTAGACTATGGGGCCCAGGTCCAAACCAAGGGACTTACTAAAGTTATCAGAAAACAGAATGATTAAAAATAAAAAGAGTGCCCTTTCATTGGCCCATTTATCTGTGATTGCATTGCCACTCATCCATGAGACCATGCAGTAGATACTGATTCATTCAGACAAGGAAGTGAAGTTTCCACCAGTGTTGCAGGAGATGTTGGTTTTTCTAGAAGTAGAACTTTAGTCACATGCACTGGCCTCACCTTCTGTGCCAGTGTGTGTTACCAGTCACTGCTGCTGACAACTGTGTGAGAGCATCAGCAAAGCATGCATAACACTGCCAGGACTGGGGTCCTGGCCGGAACGAATTGGATGGGAAACTGACTGCTGAAGATACGAAACTATAAAATAATTTCAAATACCCAAAATGTTTAAAAAAAAAAAAAAGAGTGCTAGTAGAATAGTCTAACAAAACATTTTTTTGTATTAATTTATTTATTTGGCTGCCTTGGGTCTTAGTTGTGGCCCGTGGGATCTTCGTTGCGGCGCGCAGGCTTCTCTAGTTGTGGTGCACAGGCTCCAGAGCGTGTGGGCTCTGTAGTTGAGGTGCACAGTAGTTGCGGCGCACGGGCTTAGTTGCCCCGCGGCATGTTGGATCTTAGTTCCCTGGCCAGGGATAGAACCTGCATCCCCTGCATTGGAAGGCGGATTCTTAACTACTGGACCCCCAGGGAAGTCCCAACAGAAGGTGATTTTGTCTTTCTTTGCTTTGGTTAGGAATTCAGAACTTGGGCACTTCTGACGTTTGGGGTGCATCAGTCTGTTGTGGTGAGGGCTGCCTTGTTCAGTGCAGAACATCCTCGACCTCAGCATCCTCGACCTCTCCCCACTAGATGCCAGTACCATCTTCATTCCCTCGTCGTGACAACGAAAACCTTCCCTGGGTATTACCAGATGTCCCTGGGGTGCAGAAGGAAGGAGACTCTCCCTTAGCTGAGAAAGAACCACAGCTTTCAAGGCACATAAAGGAATGGAGATGTGTCTTATAGGAGAGATTACCCCCCAAAGACAGTATAGATTCAGGTATTATAACTTTACCTTATAGCCAAAGCCTTAAGATAACTTCCAACCAAGAAGATTCTTCTCTTTAGTCCTTAGTTAGATAAGTAACTACAGTCTGTGTCATGGTGACGACAAAATGAAATATCATAAACCAAGGTGTGCAGGCACGTTTCATGACAAAGGAGGAGGGTAGCAGGAGTCACCCACTGTAGGGCAAGGAGACTGGCTCCTGAAGGCTCACTGCTGGAGGAGCTGACGTGCCTTGAACACTTGTGTTTCCTGGGGTACATGCTGTTTACACTGGGTGATGCTGCATTTGCAGCGGGAAACTCCCTCTCTAAGCGAGAATTGAAATTAAACCCCTGTTTTGGAAAAGACAGAGCACGTGTACCTCATTTATTGACAAGGCCCTAAGTACCTGCTCGCTTAGGAAAGATTTGGTGACCAGCTCTGAGGCTGATGGGCATCCTGAAGCCCGGTGGAGTTTTCCCCGGGCAGCTGTGGTGAAGATTCAGGGACCGTCAGGGACCGTGAGTGGTCGTGGAAGGAAATAGACGGGAGGAGGACCCTTCTGTCTGACATGCTCGAGTCAGAGTCCAGAAAGTTCAGTATGCCGTGGCTTCAACATAGTTTTAACTATGTTGTTTAACGCATAGTTTAACATAGCCCTTCAACCCATTTTCCCATGCAGTTTACCTTCGACGTCGTGGATCTCCATCTCTTCTTGTTTGACGGGATTCTGCTTTTCATGCTCATGACCGCTTTCATGGAACGATCTGAGATGGGCTGTGAGCCTATCCCGTGGTCACAGGAGACCTCTGGAAACTTGGGTGCGATTGGCTTGGATGCGGTCCTCCTCAGAGTGAGGCAGAGGATTTGATGGAGTCAGGATAAAGTGGGAGCTGACCTGCAGGGCTTTGAAAGCCAGTCTAGTCAGAGGGTTCCTCGTCTAGATGGGGCTGGTGAGTGAGAGTCAGGGGCCGAGAGGAAGCCCCCGGGATAATTCAGCGAGGCACAGATATCCTTACGTTCTGCTCCTTCAATCACTTTTGTACTGAAGTCGCTTAAACCAACTGAGCAGATAGCTCCAGGGGAAGAATGTACTGCGAGAACTGCCAGTGGGTCCATCGTTCCGTCCTGAAGGCAGAAATACAATCATTGGCAGTCAGTCCAGTCTTAAGGCTACTAAATTTTGATCAGACAACTGTGGGTAATTATAAACACTTCAGATGTCCTGTTCATCCTTTGTTCCCAGCCCCGCAGTCGATGCTCTTGGCATTCACACGTTCTCTGTGGACACGGTTCTTTAGATAACCTTAGAGCCTCGGAGAGTTGCAAAATCGTGTAATTCACATGATTTAAAGAAAATTGCAGGGCTTCCCTGGTGGTGCAGTTGGTTAAGAGTCCACCTGCCAATGCAGGGGACATGGGTTCGAGCCCTGGTCTGGGAAGATCCCACATGCCACGGAGCAGCTAAGCCCGTGTGCCACAACTACTGAGCCCACGCGCCACAACTACTGAGCCCACGCGCCACAACTACTGAAGCCCGTGCACCTAGAGCCTGTGCTCTGCAACGAGAAGCCACCACAGTGAGAAGCCCATGCACCACGACGAAGAGTAGGCCCCGCTCGCCGCAACTAGAGAACGCCTGTGCGCAGCAACGAAGACCCAACTCAGCTATAAATAAATAAATAAATAAACAAATGTATTAAAATAAAAAAAAAAGAAGAATCCACCTGCCAATGCAGGGGACACGGGATTCTAGCCCCAGTCCGGGAAGATCCCACACGCCGCGGAGCAACTAAGCCCGTGCGCCACAACTACTGAGCCTGAGTGCTACAACTACTGAAGCCCGTGCGCCTAGAGCCCATGCCCCGCAACAATAGAAACCACCGCAATGAGAAGCCCATGCACTGCAACAAAGAGTAGCTCCCGCTCGCCGCGACTAGAGAACGCCCGTGCACAGCAACGAAGACCCAACACAGGCAAAAAAAAAAAAAACGAAAGAAAATTGCTTGAAACTCTGCTGTGACCCAAGCCAAAGAAAATATGGGAAATCTGTTTCTTTCTCAGTAGATTGCTGGTGAAAATGCAATGTCTCACCCCTTGTCAGTGAGTACAGGACGTACGCAGGCATGGAGGAGGAGAGATGAAAAGACTTTCCGGGAAGTGCAGTAGAAGAGCTCAGGAAGGCACCTTCCTCCCCTTCATATCAGTCCTTGAGATTGGAATACTAGAGGTCTGAGGGCCAGGAGGGAGGAGGGGAGGCAATTACAGAAGGCTCGGAACAGGGACAGAAGTTAAAATGGCGTTGTGCTTGCTCTTGAGACGGGGCCAGGCCAGTGAGGAGGGGCTGTGTGCGACCTGCCAGGGCTGAGGAAGCCGGGGGTTTAATCTGCTCCACGTGAGGACCACCTCCAGTGATGTGTGCACTGGAGTCCACGGACCACCCTCCTGCAGTGACCATGCGTAGCCCAGGGCTTCACACGGTGGTGGGATTCGTGTGGCACTTCTGCTGGGGTTTCCTGGGTGCTGGTGTGTGTCCCCACCACGTAGCTGTACCCATGACACAAGTGTTTACTGGGAGCCTCTGATGGGCACGGCCTTGTTCTCGATGCCCCCCAGCAAGGCCTGGGTTCTAGAGATTTCATTACAGGGGCAGGAGGAAACAAAGAAAGATAAGGTGTATCTGATAGTGAGGGGCGCTGTATAAATAACAGCAGGCTGGTTAGAGAGAGCTCGAGGTAGGACCGCGGGGGTAAAGATTCCCAGGACGTCAAGGCGGGGAGCCAGGAGGGAGGGGTGCAGGGGAGAGATGTGTGGATGCCGACCACGCAGGGCTGCGGCCCCCTTATTCACACTGAACTAGCTGCGAAGGCAGTGGAGGGCTTTGAGCAGAGGTGGAACAGGACTGACTTACATTTTAACAGGTTTGCTCTGGCTTGAGGGCAGGGGGGAGGTTGAATGAGGCGAGAGTGATAGAGCAGTTCTGGTGAGAGATACGGATCACCCAGACCCACTTCACCAGGAGACGCCTCCAGAGCCAGAGGGATGGCTGCTAAAGCCAGAAAAGCAAAACCAATCCAGATGAAGCTGAAAGTGGAAGATCCAGCTCATTTCAGCATATTGCAGACATGCACGCAGAAAAGATACCTGTTGCTAGTGGTGTGTGTTTTCACTGTATCTCCTCTTCCACAAAACACACACACTCTCTTGCACACACACACACACATAGTTGAGCATAAGCTATATTATCCTATATAGTTTAAATGCAAACTATCCAGTAGTTTTTTTTAAAATTTACATTGGTATAGTTGATTTACAATGTTGTGTTAGTTTCAGGTGTACAGCAAAGTGAGTCAGTTACATATATACAAATATCCCCTCTTCTTTAGGTCCTTTTCCCATATAGGCCATGACAGAGTATTGAGTAGAGTTCCCTGGGCTCTACAGTAGGTCCTTATTAGTTATCTATTTTATATATAGTAGTGTGTATATGTCAATCCCAATCTCCCAGTTTATCCCTACCCCAACCCTGGTAACCGTGAGTTTGTTTTCTACATCTGTGACTCTATTTTTGTAGATAAGTTTGTTTGTACCCTTTTTTCAGATTCCACATACAAGTGATATCGTATGGTATTTGTCTTTCTCTGTCTGACTTACTTCACTCAGTATGAGAATCCCTAGGTCCATCCATGTTGCTGCAAATGGCATGATTTTGTTCTTTTTTATGGCTGAGTAATATTCCACTGTATATATATACCACACCTTCTTTATCCATTCGTCTATTGATGGACATTTAGATTGCTTCCATGTCTTGCTGTTGTAAATAGTGCTGCAGTGAATATTGGGGTGCATGTTTCTTTTCAAGTTATGGTTTTCTCCAGATATACGCCAAGGAGTAGGTTTGCTAGATCATTTGGTAGCTGTGTTTTTAGTTTTTTAAGGAACCTCCATACTGTTCCCCATAGTGACTGTACCAGTTTACATTCCCACCAACAGTGTGGGAGGGTTCCCTTTTCTCCACACCCTCTCCAGCATTTATTGTTTGTAGATTTTTTGATATGGCCATTCTGACCAGTATTGTGCTTTTTAACCATCTGTATGTCTTCTTTGGAGAAACGTCTATTTAGATCTTCTATCCATTTTTGGATTGGGTTGTTTGTTTTTTTGATATTGAGCTGTATGAGCTGTTTGTATATATTTTGGAGATTAATCCCTTGTTGGTTGCTTCATTTGCAAATATTTCCTCCCATTCTGTGGGTTGTCTTTTCATTTTGTTTATTGTTGCCTGTGCAAAAGCTTTTAAGTTAATTAGGCTCCATTTGTTTATTTTCGGTTTTATTTTCATTACTTTAGGAGGCGGACTGAAAAAGATCTTGCTGCGATTTATGTCAAAAAATTTTACAATTTGTATGGAAACACAAAAGACCCTGAATAATCAAAGCAATCTCGAGAAAGAAAAATGTAGCTGGAGGAATCAGGCTCCCTCACTTCAGACTATAGTACAAAGCTACAGTAATCAAAACAGTATGCTCCTGGCACAAAAACAGAAATATAGATCAGTGGAACAGGATAGAAAGCCCAGAGATAAACCCACACATCTGTAGTCACCTAATCTATGACAAAGGAGGCAAGAATATACAGTGGAGGGCTTCCCTGGTGGCGCAGTGGTTGAGAGTCCACCTGCCGATGCAGGGGATGTGGGTTCGTGCCCCAGTCTGGGAGGATCCCACATGCCGCAGAGCAGCTAGGCCCGTGAGCCATGGCCGCTGATCCTGCGCTTCCGGAGCCTGTGCTCCGCAACGGGAGAGGCCACAACAGTGAGAGGCCCGCATACCGCAAAAAATAAAAAAAAATAAGTGGCACTGGGAAAACTGGACAGCTACATGTAAAAGAATGAAATTAGAACACTCCCTAACACCATACACAAAAATAAACTCAAAATGGATTAAAGACCTAAATGTAAGACCAGACACTGTAAAACTCTTAGAGGAAAACATAGGCAGAATACTCTGACAGAAATTGCATCAAGATCTTTTCAACCCAATTGTGTAAATATAAACTGTGGAATTCAGCATGCCTACAAATGTCTTGAGTTCCATTATTTGAGTTCATTTGACTCTTTATTAACTATTATAATTTTCTGGGTGGCTTTTCGTATGTCCACAATAAACGTTAATTCCTCTCTCTCTCTTTTTTTTTTTTTTGCGCGGTACGCGGGCCTCTCACTGTTGTGGCCTCTCCTGTTGCGGAGCACAGGCTCCGGACACGCAGGCTCAGCGGCCATGGCTCACGGGCCCAGCTGCTCCACGGCATGTGGGATCTTCCCGGACCGGGGCACAAACCCGCATCCCCTGCCTCGGCAGGCGAACTCTCAACCACTGGACCACCAGGGAAGCCCCCTCTCTTTATTGGTAGACACTGGAGACTCAGGTGCTGGCAAACGGTTTATGAGAAGTGACATCTTAGGACAGGGGCCACCTCCAACTAGATCCCCATTCCTGCCTGAGCCATGCTTGGGGCAGTGAAATGTGAGTGAGGTGGGGTTAGAAGTATCATCCCCGTCACACTGGAGGGAGGCCCTCTTCCCATCATCCCCTCCCAGGGCCTGTGCCCCGGCTCACTCTGACCTTTTCCCACCTGCAGTCTGACCCTGGCGGACCGCCACGGTGCTCCTTTGTGATTCTGGCCATAGCGGTTTGTCTTCATCCTCTTAAATCAGAATATGGACAATAAAGACGTCTTTTTGCAAGCAGTTAAGGGGAGGCCAAAAAAAACCTGTCACCTTTAACCAAAAAGAACCTGAGTGTAGTTCTGTTGGTGGATGGGACGGCCACAGAAGGGGAGGCATGGGCTTTGCTGCCTAAGATATGAAACCGGGATCCACAGGCCGTGTGTCCTGGGGTGATGAGGTAGTCAACCCCTTGGGCGCTCAGTTCTTCTGTGTCAGATGAAGATGTATGAGTATCGATGTCATAGGCCTTTTGTGAGGCTTAAGTGAAATAATCAGTGCCTAGCCTGTAGCATGGCATAAAGCCCGTGTGTACCCATTAACTGGCAGAACTCATTCTTTTCCTGAGGCAGTGCCAATCTTTTTAGTTGTTTACTCATTTTGTGAGTTCTTCAGATAAGCATTCAAAGATGAGAAAGTTGTATAGACTCTCACACATTGATATTACTAGTTAACCACAAACGTATCGCTACTTCTAAATAAGTCAGTCAGTTAACCATAATTATAAAATATAGGTGTTTTTAGTAGAAAATGTTTCAACTATGAAATATAAATATAGAAATGACACTGTGTATCCCTGAAAATATTTTATCACACACAGCAAAGGGCTCTTTTTTAAAGAATGTCGACAATCCTGATAAACTTAATTGTAGATCAGAATCACCCAGAGGGTGTGTTCATGGGACAGAGCCAGGAGCACCCCTAGAATTCCTGATTCCATAGGTCTGTGTGCAGCACGGTAATTTCCATTTGCAAAAGGTCCCCCCAGATGACGGTGATGCTGCTGGCCTGGGGACCACATCTTGAGAATCATTAATCTCGAGAAACATTTTTACTCTTGTTACTGCAACACCAATATTTGTTGATGTTGAAAACTAAATTCAATCAAATCAAAAATATTATTGTTACTGTTTAAACTGTATATCTGCATGAATTCCATTGTCTGCATTTCCTAAAATGTGCAAGGAAAAAACTGAAAAGGTCAAAAGGAGATTGGGAACATCAGAAAAACAATGCACCTGACAGCTAGTAAGTGCACCCAGTCCCGCCATGGGCGTCAATCTGGAGGGAACATATATTTTGACAGCAGTAGCCCCCTGCAGTCTCAAGCTGTGGGCAACTCTCCAAATTGTGAACCTTCCATCTTGTGCAGAAGTGGATGACATGTCTGTGTTGATGGCCATGGTTTCTCTCTCTCAGCAAACATGTTAGAAATAACGAGCTAACCAAGACCAGTTCCTTTCAAGGTGATTTATCTGCCTCAGTAAATGGGAGAGCAAATCCCTATTGCCTATTGAGGTATTTGAGGTTCCTTATTTACGAGAGAGCTTTAAAACTCCTCGAGTGTTAGCCACACCATGGGAGCGTTAAACACATCTGCCGCCCGTTAGGGATGATCGGTCGACAGGTAACCTTTTTCGTGAGAGCGTTTACTTTGGAGGTAGGAAGGTCCTCCGCAGGTGGACACAGAAACATTACCTAGTTTGCTTTCTACGCTTTTGTGGTGTGAACTCAGCACTCAGCTGAGCGGCAGGCATCCTTCTCCTGGCCTCCTCATTTTCACAGGTTTGCATCAGAACAACCTGTTAGGGCATCATCTTAATTTAAACTGCCTGGTGACCTAACTGGGCTTTTGTTCTTCTGTTTTCTAGTGGACACTGCTTATTTAAGCGACTGTAACTCTACTTGATTAAACCACTGTAACTGGATTCATGTTGTGAGAACTTTGGGTCTGAAAGTGTCTGCAACAGTTGGGCTGTGGTCCTCTTGGTGATGCTGGACATCAGCCTGTGTGTGTGAGAGAAACCTGCCCTCGTGTGCCCTGGCTTCCTCACCGGTGTAGCTTAATAGCGATTCTACTGCTGCTGGTGTGGGAGGGGTGGGTTGTATGTACATGTGGGTGACTTACTTCAAAGGTGCTGGCGGCTGTTTCAGCAACTTCAGAGGTGTGGCCCAGACAGAGAATTAGAGGCTATCGATAAAACCCTGTCAATCCACTTTAATCCTATTAGAAATGAACTTATGGGGCTTCCCTGGTGGCACAGTGGTTAAGAGTCTGCCTGCCAATGCAGTGGACGCAGGTTTGGGCCCTGGTCCAGGAAGATCCCACATGCTGCGGAGCAACTAAGCCCGTGCGCCACAACTACTGAGCCTGTACTCTAGAGCCTGTGAGCCACAACTACTGAGCCCACGTGCCACAACTACTGAACCTGTGCTCTAGAGCCCATGAGCCACAACTACTGAGCCTGCTCTCTAGAGCCCGTGAGCCATAACTACTGAGCCCGTGTGCCACAACTACTGAGCCCGTGCTCTAGAGCCCGCGAGCCACAACTACTGAGCCTGTGCTGTAGAGCCCATGAGCCACAACTACTGAGCCCGCGTGCCACAACTACTGAGCCTGTGCTCTAGGGCCCACGAGCCACAACTACTGAAGCCTGTGTACGTAGAGCCCGTGCTCCACAACAAGAGAAGCCACTGCAATGAGAAGCCTGCGCACCGCAATGAAGAGTAGCCCCCACTCACTGCAACTAGAGAAAGCCCGAGTGCAGAAACGTAGACCCGATGCAGCCAATAAATAAATAAATAAAATAAATTTTTTTAAAAAAAAGAAAAACACTTATTTGTCCCTTTTCTCAAAGATCTGTAGGACAAATATACTTCTTCTTTAGATGTTTTCATACCTTAACTCAATTTTTCTCCTGGAATTCTGCCTGATTCAGGGTCTCAATTCCTCCGTGAATGATTTTGACACAACTCTCATGAATCAATGTCTCATCTGTCTGTCTCTCCCTCCTCCTTCCTCACCTCTCTGTCCTGACCACAACCATTAGCCTTGGATTAAATATTTAAATATTACCTTAAATTCCTTTCATTCTTGCACTTAACACAATGCTACGTATCTGGAGGAAAAAGTCTCCAGTTAACTTTTCTTTTAATCTCCTAAAATTGTTAACACAGAAGGAAAAACCATGTCTGTAATATATTAGAGAACAAAAAGAAACCGGAAAACATTGTAAGACACACATTGTGAAAAAGTTCAAAAAGGTCGAAAGGTAGAAATGGAACAGTAAAGACCCTTCCCTCTCTGTCTGTCTCTCCTCCTGTCCCCTAAAATGTGTACTGTTTTCACATTCTTTTCACTCAGAATGTTTTTTTAATGGATATAATTTTGGGGTTTTTTGGGTATTTTTGCATCAGATATCTTTAGTTTTTATTTATTTGGCTGCCCAAGGTCTTAGTTGCGGCAGGTGGGCTCTTTTAGTTGCGGCATGCGTGTGGGCTCTAGTTCCCTGACCAGGGATCAAACCCAGGCCCCTGCATTGGGAGCGTGGAGTCTTAGCCACTGGACCACCAGGCAAGTCCCTCACCCAAAATGTTTTGGCCGTGCTCTTTCCCTGTCTTTGTATTTAGCTATACCTTGTGCTCTAATAGCTGAAAAATCACACCATTTTACGATTCCATCCAAATGTATTTAACCACGGCATGTATGTTATTTCCAATGTTCAGCTGTTACAACCAGCATAGCAATGGGAAAGCCAGAATGCACTTGGATGAGAAACTCTGAAAAACTTAAAGAAGTGGAATAGTGTGTTCCAAGCGTTTAACACATTTTAATTTCTGACTGCTATTTAAATCACCCATTTGTAGAAATACAGAATTCCCACATGAATCATAGGGCTCTGTCTTTATTAGGGAAAGTGGAATTCCTCTGTTGTCCTTTTCTGTAAAAAAATAAATAAAAAAATAAGACAATCCAGTTGATACGCGTGTGGATGTGCAAGTAATCTCCACTGTACACCTCAGGAGAAGGCATGTAGCATTGGAAGGACTTTTATCAGGAAATCACAGTTCAAGGCTGATACTGAACAGGAAGGCCTCAAGCAGGAGCCTCCAGTCGGGGGCCGGTTACTTAGCCCCGAAGCATGGCTTTGTAATGTTTGTAATGGCATCAGTTAACTGGGTAAATACCATCAGTGATCTTAGAAACAGCAGTAAACCATAGACGTCGTTCCGGAGTGAACGGCGTGGCTCTGGAAAGCCCGAGCAGGCTCCCTGCCCCGACGCCTGGGGCGGGGTGAGGGCTGAGGAGAGCGGGCCAGCGCACAGCCCGAGGTGGGTTCACAGCTTGGGCAGGAAGCCAGCCGTTTCTGTGACCGGTGCAACGCACAGCGTTCCTCCGGGTTCCTAAGAGCGGGAAGCGGTGCTCCCCGCGGTGCCCGGCACAGGCTGTCCCGCAGTGTCTGCGGCTGCTCCCGTGCAGATGTGCGCATGCCCGGCCACCGTGGTCTCCAGAGCTGGCTTTGCTGTGCCACGTCACGTGGTAGCGAAGTTCGCAGGGAGGACACCACACCTTCCTCTTTCCTCTGGGGGCCAGAGGCTAGTAGTTGCTGAATAGACAAGTTGATTAGGTTCGTGGTCAAGAGAGAAAAGGGTCTAAAATAGTGAATGCAAGGCACATGGTTATTCTGCACGTTCTAGGATCTAGGTAGTCGTCATTGGTCAGTGAACAAACTACTGTATTTGAAGTAAAGGGATGCTGACTGCCTTCAACTAACTAACTCCCTCTCTCAACATGGGCAGATTCTGGCACATCTAATTGCATGACTTTATTTTGTGTGTGTGTGTCTTTTTTTCTTTAAAATTCTTTTTTAATTTTTGGCTGCGTTGGGTCTTTGTTGCTGCGCGTGGGTTTTCTCTAGTTGCGGCGAGCGGGGGCTACTCTTCATCGTGGTGCACGGCCTTCTCATTGCGGTGGCTTCTCTTGTTGTGGAGCACAGGCTCTAGGCGCGGGGGCTTCAGTAGTTGTGGTGCCTGGGCTCAGTAGTTGTGGCTCGTGGGCTCTAGAGCGCAGTCTCAGTAGTTGTGGCGCACGGGCTTAGTTGCTCCGTGGCATGTGGGATCTTCCCGGATCAGGGCTCAAACCCATGTCCCCTGCATTGGCAGGCGGATTCTTAACCACTGCACCACCAGGGAAGCCCCGGAAGGAGGATTCTTAACCACTGAGCCACCAGGGAAGTCCCTAATTTCATGACTTGAGAAAAATCTTTCAATCCCCAACTTCCTGCCCACCAGTCCTCTGACTGTGCTGTGTAAAAGATGTTTCTCACTCTCTTTTTAAAATATAATCCTCAGTCCAGAAATAGCATCGCTCTACTTTGGGTTAAGAGGAAATTTCTATTAAAATAAAGCCCACACCTCTGGGATTCATGGTCTCCCTCCTGTGAATAAAGATTTTAAAACACAAATATTTTAATACACCTTAACATACATGTGATTTACATGTATTGATGTGGGAATAAAATTAAAAAGAAATGTATTCATTTTAAGAATATGCCCATCAAGGAACAGAAAACTTTTTCCATTCAAAAATGGAAAATTAGAGAGGATGGTAATTTTACCTAGTCATTCAATTAAGAAAAAAAAACTCGTTTCAGTGTTGCTTTTGTTTCCTGCTTTGAAAACTTTTGAATGTCATTTAAGATAAAGGAACTACTTCACATTTTTCTAAAATAAATTGAGATGTCCACAGCAATAGTGAGAAATTAATGAGGGACTTTCCTCAAGCAAGCAAAGGAAATGTAAAGATTTTCATGATCCTGTAGACATTGAATGTAATAAAATAAGATCCTGATGTTCCAAGGACCAAGGTTAATCTCATGACAATCCATCTTTATCAAGGTGCAGCCTGCTTAGGGAAACAGAGCATAGAGAAATCTGAGCTCAGGCTGCCCAGCCAGCAGGTGATTATGTGACTCAAAACAATAATCCTCTTTATAAAGAACACACTGTGCTATTCTTCAAAGCAATTAGTTCATCTATCTTAAAAATCAAATAGAATCCCTGAAGGATGAGCCTGAGAAATATATGTTTTTAGTAGTCTACCCATTCTCAATTAAAGTAGGTTTATCCCTGTATAGTCCATAATTGTGTTGCCCCTTTAAAACATAACCCCATTGGGGCTTTCCTGGTGGCGCAGTGGCTGGGAGTCCGCCTGCTGATGCAGGGGACACGGGTTCGTGCCCCGGTCCGGGAGGATCCTGCATGCTGCGGAGCGGCTGGGCCCGTGAGCCATGGCCGCTGCGCCTGCGCGTCCGGAGCCTGTGCTCCGCAGCGGGAGAGGCCACAGCGGTGAGAGGCCCGCGTACTGCAAAAAAAAAAAAAAAAAAAAGAAGAAAACATAACCCCATTAAGAAGACAAATGATGTAGCTGTAATTGCCATGCTTATTTTCCTGCTCTGTTTCTTCACAGTTACGTACACAATTTAAAAGGCACCTTGAGGTGTGGTGGATGTTGGAAACTCTTGTCTTTTGAAATCCCAGCAGCTTATCTCAAATCCATACCTTTGTTAACTTGTCTGATCCCATACATGCTACACCATTTGACTGTAATTGGGCACTGAGAACAGAATGACTCTGTGTAAAGCACAGGTTCTCAATTGGGGGGGGTCACCTAGCACCCCTCCCTGGGAGCCATGTATTGAGACATTTTGCTTGCAAGGTGGGGGGCTTCTACTGGCATCTAGTGCGTAGAGGCCAGGGATGCTGCGAAATGTCCTGCAGTGCCCAGGGAGGCCCAGCACCACAGAACGATCCAGCCGCAAATGTCCGTCTGCGTGCCGAGGATGAGAAACCCTAGACTACAGGAAGGCTGGTTTTTTACCTTCTGAAGCTTTGGATTTTTGTTGGCAAGGCACCACTCCAGTTGGGACTGGATCCCTCTACCTTCCAGGAAAGAGACCTGTGTGAGTCCAGACCCACCTGCTCTTCCGCTTAACCGTAGCAAGCAGTGCCCAGCCTGCTTCTCTGTAACTGGTGTCTGATGGCATGCCAGCTCGGCCCCGTAAACCTGCGCCCGGAGCCCAGCTGAGTGGAGCTCCTTTGTACACGGGGCCGCCTCACCAGACCCTGTGTGGTGCAGCTGTGTTTTCGGTCAGGTCTTTTGCTGCTGAGCCCTGGCCGTTTGTAAAGCCCTTCCGGGAGATGGGAAACTACTTAGGGGCATAGCAATGCAGTTGGATCTAGTATTACTGTATAATTTTTATAGAAAGGGACATGGTTGCTGGCAAAACGAGGTTTCCTGGCAGACCAGATTTGAGGACTTTTTCTTTTTTAACGGGGATGATTAACGGTCCCTTACAAAGTGTCATGGATATTCGGAACCAGGACAAAAAAAAAAAAAAAAATTCTTTGTTCCACTGGCAGACTGTGGTGTTTTTGTACACATACAACAGTTTCTTAGTTATCTATTGCTGGGTAACAGATTAGCACGAATTACTAGAAATGACTGAGACTCACAGGTGATGAACTCACCCACCTAAGGATCTGGGATTTGAACCTAGCTCTCTGGACAGGAAACCTCCTGTTATTTTAGATGATTGACCCAGTAGGTGGATTCCTACCCCATCCTGCACATGCCCTGTATCATCCTGTTGCCTTGAGTTGTGTCAGGACCCGTGAATATGATGAGGTGACGCTTCCTACACCCAAGCTCCGGACCCAGGGACACTGTGAGATAATTAATATATGTGCTTATAAGCCACTAACTGCTAGTTGCCATCTGTGAGCCTTAGATGCCCCCTCTCTAACGTGCTGCCTGCTTGACTACTTCCAGGGGTCAGCACGAGCATTAAAAGAGATAGCGAAGAAAGGGCTTTGCGTAGAATGGATGCTCAGTAAAGCCTAGTCCCTTACCTCCACCCGCCCTCATTCCCTTTAATTCTGTGTCCTTTATAAGGAGAAACAGAGATACTAGTAACAATATAGCAGTAAGCTTCTATTCCCCAATTTAAATTGCAACAGCATAGATCAGAGTGCAGTAAAATTGTCCTTGGGTGCTAAAATACGTTATTGCCCAGATGGATCATTCATGCATTTTTGTTTCATATGTTTATTAAATTTACTAATTGATCACTTCTCTGGACTGTGTTTATAATAGGATCTAACAAACAAACAGTCATCAAGTGACTGGCCTGTGGTCTTGGGTCTTACAACCAGGGGAGGGAACTAGCTAAGTAAAAGGACGTGTGTGTGGATGGCATGTGATAGATGGAAGCCTTGCCCTGGGAAGTGTCCTAGGTGAGCTGAGATTCGCAGCAGTCTGCCAGGTGGGAGGAAGGAGTGGCGAGAGAGGATGAGGAGGCCGGCACTCAGGCTGAAGGAACATTCAGTGCTCGGAAGGGGCGCAGAGATGCAGGTGTTTTGTAAGTACATCAGTGGCTGCGTGATGAGATGTTAGGAAAGGCATGGGCGATGTAAAGTGCTAGGGGCCGGAGTCCAGCGGGGCTGTGTGGCAGAGTGCTTCACACATTCTGCTCTGTAGTTCACAGCTTATTGTAACAATGTTGAAAGGTGTGGGAGACCTTGTTTGCAAGGCATGGGCAGGCTTAAACTTTAACATGGTGATGTGTACACTAAGGAAAGTTTACAAAGAAAGGTGGGAGGTCAGGAAGCAGGGTGCTCAGGGGAGGAGAGACCACGGAAGCTCCAGGAGAGGTAGAGACAGTGGGCGAAGACCAAGAGCCTGTGTATTAATGAAGAAGAACCCAAGGGGCTGGGTGCTGGCTTAGTTGTGGGGAGGAGAGGCCTGAGGTCCTGGCTCAGAAAGATGAGGTGATGGTGGTGCCGTCTGCTGAGGTGGGGACTCTCAGAGGAGCTCAGACAGACAAGCTAGGGCAGCAGACGGTTTCAGCGTGGGGAAGGTTGAACCTCCGTTCCAGGCCTTTGGGGGTTACCCACAGGGAATTAGGAAATAGGACTGAAGACTGGTGCTCAACAGCAAGGTCTGCGTTGGGTACACAACATGAAAATGCCTAGTTACAGAGTGTAACACACACACTCCCTAGATAGAGGGACGGGAGTGTGTGAAGCGGTACAGCTCAACCACGAGTGGCTTTACTCCCAGGGACCATGCGGTGGTGTCCAGGGACATCTTAAGTCTTCCAGTCGGAGCAAGGGGTGCCCCCAGCCTCTGGTGCGTAGAGACCCGGGGTGCCGCTGAACACCCTGCCAGCCACAGGGCAGCCCCGTGGGAGAGAAGAACGAGCCCCAGAGGTCCCTGGACACAGGTTGAGAAGCCATGATGCACAGCCTAGGAATACAGGAGGAACGTGTGACAGCCATCTCGTGCTGTGCTCTGACAGCGAAGGGAAATGAGTAGCAAAGGATCCGACGCAAGTGGCTGTTTAAAAAAGAAAGAAAGAAAAACAGCCAGGGACACAGAAGATGAAGACATTGTGTTGTCATGGAAGCCAAGGGTTAGAGACCTAGACATTAGAGTCAAAGTCCCAGAGAGAGCAAGTACAAAGAGACCAAGAAAGAGTCCACTGGGGGACTTCCCCAGTGGTCCAGTGGTTAAGGCTTCATGCTTCCAATGCAGGGGGCAAGGGTTCGATCTCTGGTCAGGGGACTGAGAGTTCTCTGGGTCGCACAGTTGGAGGGTCAGTGGGGACCTCGGTAGGAAGAGTTGTGTTGACCTAGTGGTGGCGTAGCCACGTGACGGGGTTCAGAGGCGAATGTCATGCGAGGAAGGAGATGTGGTACATGGAGACACATCTTTTGGGAAACTTGACCTCAAGTGGGGAGAGACATTGTTTGGTGCATCTAAGAAAAGGCTGGATTAAGGGACATTTTTTTTTTTTAATGGAAAATACGTTGTGTGGATCCTTACAGAGCGTGACCAGAGAGAGGGAGAGAGTAAACATACAGGAAGAGGCACTGGGTCCATAAGCGGGATAGAGGGGATGTGTCCTGAGCTGCGGTGGAGCAAGTAACCTTGGGTGAGAAGTGGAGGCAGGAGGGAAGTTAGAGAAGTTACTAACAGCATGAACGCCTTGCACTAGGAGGGGCTCAGGAAGGTCTGAGGCTTCAGCGCCCACCTCCACCCCTTCAGGTCTCTTCCTCCTGGGCCGGGAGATGTAACCGCTCTCTACCTGCCTTTAGGCGGAGACGGGAGGGACACAAGTAATGCCTGCGGTTGGACTAATGATTGAACACATAAGTGTGTTCAGAGTGTTTAGAATGGTGCTTGGCATTCAATAAGAACTCAGCACATGCGTGGTAATTCTTGTTATCAGTGGAGCCTGAGACAGACATAGTGATGGAAAGTTTAAAGAAAGTAGACCAGTTTTAAGATAGCCTCTGGGGTGAGTGGAGCAGACACATGAACAAGGAAGAGCAAAGTACATGATAGGGTGGCTCTGAGTCCAGTTTTATGTGCGCCCGACACGGACTGGCAGCGAGATCCTACACCGTTAGCAGCAGTTCCACGAATCGAGGAACTTGCGCCCTCTCTTCACATTCCCTCCTGTATTTCTTTTCATCTTCTCCTCATTCTGGAGTCAAGCAGATGGACTCTAGGTTCTAGTCATTCACTTCTAGAAAGAAGGTGTGGTTAGAAATTCGAGACTGAGCTTTGCTACTTTGTGTAAATGGCTGTCTGGCCCCATTCCTTCTTTTAATAAGTCGGTTTGTAGCATCTTTTATGTACCAGGCAGCGGAGGAAGAGCAGGGATCGGTGCAGTTTCCCTGATGTCACACACTGAGCACCTCGTGGTGCTGAGATGCAGGTGGAGGGGACATGCAAGGAGAAAGGAAGCTACGGGTTGTCATCGTGGGTGGTGTGCCTCTCCTCTCAGGGAAGTGGTTCTGCTTCTGCTGACCTCGCAGAGACGTGAGGAGACTCCAGCCGGGTGCTGCGTGTCTGAGGGCCCAGCAGATGCTGCAGCTTCCTGGGGATGCGGTTATCGGGAGTGCTGGCCATGGGGGGCCTCCCGCCAGCCTTCCCAGCACGGCGTGCCCAGGCCCCTGGTGGGCGACCGCACTGTGGTCACCACGCCAGGACCTCCTGGACGTTACTGTCTCGGGATCATCCTGATTTCTGATCTGACTGCCCACTCCACCACCTCCACATCTGTGCCACTCGGGCAGCTCTCAGGTACACTGACCCTGCCTGTTTGCTCACCGTCAACTCTTGCCTCATCCCAAGAGCATCCAACCTCTGCTTGATGGATTGAGACTCGGGTAATCAGAGATCGTGGAGGGTCTTGATTTAGGATTTGGGGCTCCAGGCTGGAGGAGCCAGCTGTATAAAGTGGGCATTTTTAGGGGCCTTTGGGAAACAAGGCAATACTGACACTTTCTAGCACGTCGACCTCTGGCCCAGTTTATCTCCTAGAGACCTTGGGAATCAGGTCATTGCTCTCTGATATTATGAGTCAGTGGAGTCATTCCCTTCTGTGCACCGCTTAGTGACGGGCTTAAAATGCAGACATTGGTGCCCGAGAGAGAGAAAAATACTAGAGATGCGAGGTCCCATGCAAAAAGAAAAAGAAGATGGTCATGAAAATACCTATGGCTTTGTCTCCAGTGTGGAGCAGATAGATAACTATTGAACTTTGGTATCCAGTGACCCAATGGAGAGTCAGTGAGTCCTGGTTTCCTGACAGCTGACATATTTCTTACAACTGAAATAACAATTACAAATCTGCACCCTGAGCTGTACTTTTTCACCGTGGACATATTTTCTCTTTAGCAAGCACATGGCGGTATTTTGTTGGCACATTGGGATGATGTATTGTCGCTGATGTCATGGTCTGGAAGTTGAATCCAGATGCAATATATAAAGTGATAGTGTATGTTCATGGGTGGAGAGGGAAGGGTTTTAACAATCATTTGCTCTTACTGTGTGTATGACTGTTAGAGAAGTCCAGGTCCCCAGATGTTACTCGCAATAATCACCAAAAATCAAGCGTCGTACTAAGACCGTCTCAGCTGTTTATTTAGCTCATATCGTAGCTCTCAGTGATGATCCAAGTCTTTCCCGTCTGCTGGGTTGGTCTCCACAGATGTTGGGTTCACTCCTCCAGAAGAAGTATTCTTTCCGCTGTCCGTGCTTTCTGTGGGAGAACAATTAAATCACCCCAGGGTCCGATTTAATACAAACTTGCTCATAACAATTCATGGACGATGGGGTAGACACAGGAGAACTCCGTGCAAGTCGGCTGTGCTGAGCTGCAGAACTGGCCACCATGCTGGGCCCTGCGGCCCCTGACATCGAGAGTGGGCACCTCTTTCCCCACCTCTTCAGGAAAGGCAACGCAGCAGTGCATTTTGTTTCTGGGTTTGTTTGTTTGTTTTTAGCAAATCCTGAGCACACAGGTTAACCCACACGTTGAGAGACAAAGTTCGATAAAGTTTTCCCTAGCTGTTCAGAGAGGAGTATTTAGTGAAAAGATAAGAGCTCATCAGTACAGAGGCAGTAAAGGAAAAGGAACAAGTGGGCATAGCAGACTTTCTTCATTCATTGTTTTAAAGCACGGTGTACTGTGTGCCTAGAGACACGGAATAATTTTCCACACCACATATTTCATAGAATCTTCTGCTTGTTAAATAATTGTCTTTCAAAGGGAACATTTTTTGCCATTAGACTTTTTTTCTCAAAATATATTTTGATCTATAAAAAATCTATATACATATATATCACAATGTTGATACACATCTAGATATATATCTAGGTAGATGTAATATATACAGCCATATATATACACACACACACACACACACATATATGTATATATTTCATGTGCATACACACACCATAATTTTCCTTGCGTGTTGGGATGACCCTTCAGGGTCACTGGGATGACCTTTCAGGACTCTTGGATTAGGAAGCCATCTGCCCTGTTGTGAGGAAGCCCAGGGCTTGTGAGGAGACCTGTGTGGAAAAGAATCAAACTCTCCAGGTTTGCCCCCAGCCGAGCCCCCAGATCTTAGCCGGCACACAGCTTGCCACCACGAGCCATGAAAGAGCTTTGCCCTAGCTGCCAGCTGACACCACGTGGAGGAGGGTCCTGCGCGAAGCCCGGCGCAAATCACACAGTCAGGAGAACCAAAGCCGGTGGAGGTTTGAGGGTAGACGGGGTTCCATGCAGAGATTAGAGAGACAGATACAATGCAGGAGCCTTGGAGGACTGAAGTCAGGCAGGCAGCTTTGTGAAAGTACAAAGGTCACCGAGAAGCCACCATCGATGTTCTCAGCCTTGTGCGGCACTCTATGCAAAGGAGCGACTCTCAGAAGGCCGTCTGAAAGCCATGGGGAAAAAAATCCCGTCTCCTGTCAGCCAGCACCAGAAGCTGCTGCAGAGGGTCGGGAGCTATGTCTTCTTTCCCTCCCACCTTCCAAATTTTGCAAAAGTGCCCTTCATTATCTGCATCTAAACAGAACCCTCGTGGTAAGAAAGTATGAAGAAAGTAATTTTCAGGCTCAGTACTCTGCAGTACCGGGGATTGCTTAGAAGGACAAGTGTGATGCTGAGCATTAAACTATAACGGGGGGCTTCCCTGGTGGCGCAGTGGCTGGGAGTCCGCCTGCCGATGCAGGGGACGCGGGTTCGTGCCCCGGTCCGGGAGGATCCCATATACCGCGGAGCGCCTGGGCCCGTGAGCCATGGCCGCTGAGCCTGCGCGTCCGGAGCCTGTGCTCCACGACGGGAGAGGCCGCAACAGTGAGAATTCTGAGGAAGCAGAGCAGCAAGAACAGCACAAGACGCCTGCTCTTGTTAATGTTAAATTGCATATCGATTTCTGCTATGGAAGATTGTACTTTCCAAAAACGCCCAGCAGTATTTCCAGTCCCAGGTATTCTTCCAGAGCCTTCCCCCTTCCCCATCGAGAGGGGGCACCCATGTCTACTTCGGCTGATAAAGGACAGTGGAAGTGACACTGCATGACCTCCGAGTCTAAGACCTAAAAAGTGAAACAGCTCCAAGTTGGTTCTCTCTGGACACTCAACCTCAGAAGCAAGCCGCCTTATTGTGAGGAAGCCCAGGTCACATGGAGACCCATGTGTGAAGAGGGACCGAAGCTTTTCCAGCACCCAGATGCCAGCCAGCGCCATCTTTCCAGCCATGGATATGAGGAAAATCATGGTGGAAAGGACGCTTCAGTCAAGCCATTCCAGCTGATGCCGCGTTGAGCAGAGACAAGCCTTCCACACAGCCAGACACAAACTGCACATACGTGAGCAAAATAACTGTCTGTTGTTTTAAGTCATAAGTTTCAGCGTGGGTACGTGTCACAACGAAACCCAAACCATGGCTTTAGGATTGGTGGCAGAGGTCAGAAGGTCCTCGGAGACATTGAAACCTGATAATCCTTGAAGAAGCCGTTGTCAGCAGCTCAAAGGAAGTTGAGAAAAATGCTACTGGACACTCAAAGAAAGGGGTCAGATAATTGAGCAGCACTGTCACCTGAGGTAACACGGTAAATAAGAAGTACCCCTACTGAACTGGATGAACTAGCTAAAGAGTTTGCCATTCACAGTGTCGAAGGTGCCACTTGCATTCCTCTACCTGCCTCTAGTGACATTAAAGAGGAGAGAAATAAGGAGTGAACCATTAAATAGAAAGAAAGCCAGCATTGCTGAACTGAAGTAAAAACTCTCATATTCAGGATTTCCAGATGGCAGATGATTCTCAAATTAAGAAATATCTTAAGGTAAAGATAAAATCCCAGGGTGCTGTCAGGAAAACACGGTCCAAAGCTGGATGCAAGGGGGAATGTAAATCATTTCGTGACGATCTCAGTGAGATTTATGGAGGTTCCTCATACACTTTATCAGATCCATCTAATGACCTTAAAGGCATGCCCAGAGATCTTGTTTGTTAAATAATAGAGCTGCTAAAAATCTTTAGGGGGTTGACTGCCAATAATTCCACAGGGAACCCAAGATACAAAAGGGCTTACGTTGATGAGATTTGGGGGTGAGGCTTTTGTTTGAAAGAGTGAATTCCAATAAGATGCCTAGAAATCATATGAAGTTTTAAAGGACTTGTATCAGTTGAAGCACCACCAGCTCAGAATAAAAAAGAAAGGCCTTTGGACACTGGCCATACAGGCTGAGAAAAATAGTCCATTTTGAACTGGGCTTTTTATGGAAAAAGAAAAACTAACACACAGGAGAAGACAAAAGCCCACAAGGCAGAGCCCCGAGCCATAGTAAAACCATCCCCAGACCTCAAGGAGCCAGCAACAGGTGGCCAGCTGGATTTCAGAAATGCTGCGGACCAGTGACAGCTGTGTGCGTCCGGTTCCCCTCCATGCTGAACGGGATTACCTGCGGTGGTTATCCTGTGACTGTCCCCCGTGTATGTGCAGTGTGCAGATCTGGGTAGCGGGTAGCTACTTTGTCACTGTGTCCCAGGTCTTCAGATCAAAAGGAACCTTCTCTGCACCTGACCCATATTTAGATGCCAGGAGCCTGGTCCTTGAGCTGAATGTCCATGTCCTAACAGACAGGACTATCAGAGCATTTTGAGAAGGGATGAGTTTATGTAGACGCGTACATAGCGCATGAGAGCAATGTAAGTAAACTTATCACCAAAGAGCAGACCGTGGAGGTTCTAAAATATGCCCACAAATTCTTGCCAGCCCTCCCATTTAGATGGGGGAGTGAACTGGTGGAGGAGCCCCGGCTGTTCTAGTCACCAGCTGTCTGAGCCATGCCAGACCAGAAGCCAGACGTGAGTGGAGAGACCCTGCAGACGACCCTTGCCCTGGCCACGTCTGACTGTGACTGCAGGTCAGCCAGCAGGGGAGCTGTCTAGGCAAGCCCGGCTAACTGGATCAGCTCGGTGAGCCTATACTCACGAGCAAAGCAAGTGTTATCTTTGTCGGCCACTCTGGGGGACACTGCTGTTATACGGCAATGGAGAATTGGAACAGCTCTGCTCTTGGGTTTGAAATTTTGGCCGAACGCCATATTTTTTGCCAGCGTTCTCTTCCACTTGCGTTAGTGGACCAATTAGTATTTTTCAGTGTCTGCAATGTATCATTCACAGTAGAGTATTTGGAAGACCTCACATAGCAGAGAGTTTTATTGTACTCCTGTAATTCTCGATATTGTTTAACCTTCATCCTCTGTTCAGACTTCCTTTGCTTTAGTTCATGCACAAGGATGGAATATTTTCTTAAAACTCTCTCCCTAGGACTTCTCAGAAACACCACTTTGGGAGTGATCCTCTTGAAGGGCCCTGAACAAACATGCTTCTTTTCACGAGATCCACTCTGAGGGGGACCCTGGTCCCCCACAGTTATTATTTTTGGAGGCCTTCCTGAAGTCAGTAAGTGATACCCTGATAGCATCGTGTTCTATCATGATTGGTTCAGCTAGAGCAAGCCCCCCAGGAGAACGCCCCACTTCCACCCCGGTCATGTGTGGAGGCTGGTGTTTGTGCTTCGGAGGCTCTGCGTTTTCGTTTCCACACTGGGAACGAAGCTAGCGGTCCCCAAGGACAGGCCTCCATCCCGTGCCGCCAGCTGCCTATGATGCCTCTGGTTTTACAAGAGCAACAAGTGCAGCCTTTGAGCATCTTTTGGTTCGGGGGGAGGGGAGGGGCTTAACGGGGTTGATGACAGCTTTTCTCCCGTGTTCAGCTCCATGCTGCTGCTTCCAACACAGGCTGATGTTTCTTTTTTGTTTTTTCCCTTAATGCTACTACTGCAAAAATTTTTTTGGTCTGAGACTGAATACCAGACATTAAAAAACATGATCAGGAACTTCATATGGACTTCAAGAGTTAATCTCTTTGTTTATCCTTAAAATAGAGTTTTGCCCTAAAGTAGTCAAATTCAATTAAATGTCATTTCTGTTATTTCTGGTGCAGTGAGGGTTAAAGGCCATCAGAATGACTCCACAGAGAGACCAAGATTGCCCTTACTTAATTTTCTCAGAATAGAGAGCATTCGTCAGGGGAAAAAAATAATAAAACGATCATAAAGTTATGAAAAGTACACAAGGAAAAAATTAAAGGATTATATTTTAAAGCCTCGGGACATAGAATGTTATTCCTTATAAGATACGTTCCGTGGTATTATTTCCTGGAATGCTCAGGATTTTTTTTTTTTAACTACCTAATGACTAAACCACAAGCATGCAGATCATAAAAGCTTCAGAGAAAATACGTTGGTATTTTTCCTTAACAGGGTTTACTTGTAGCCTCTAGCGCTATTTGTATGAAGTGTTACATCAGAACAGTTTGTTCTCAAATAAAAGTGTCATTCACAATTTATAAAATACTATATGATCTCCATAGCACGTATGTGCAACTGTGTGAAGTGGGTACAAGGTCATCACCTGAAATGCAAGTAAAGCTCGGACGTCAAACAAAGGAAGTTCCTACAAGAACCAGAAGTAGATTCCAAAATATCTTCTCATGTAATTTCCCTCCTAAAAGATGTTCTTTCAAAACCAAAAATTCTATGGTGGTTCTATGCCAGTGAAGATACAAATGCTATTTGAGTCATCAAGGTGTCACTGACCTTCTAATACTGCAGACTCCTCATATCCGTGTCCAGGCTTGGCTAAGGGCTGTCACTCCCAGGGGTTCTAAACTTTGATCTATGCCAAATGATGGACAGTCAAACCACTCGGTTTTGTGGTGTGTGGGGCATTTCAATGTACAACGCGTCCCCTGTGCCCAGACACTGCATCATCTCTTAGCATCTCCTTTGTAAGGAGTTTGAGCTCCCTGGAGTAGCAATGATGTTCTCAGCTCAAGAGTGAGCCACACCTTTGTCCACTCCTCTATCAGTGGATGCGTAGGTCGTGTCCATGTCTTGGCTGTTACAAATAACACTGCAGGGAGCATTGAAGTGCATGTATGTTTTAGAATTAGTGTTTTCATTTCCTTTGGGTAAATGCCCAGAAGTGAAACTTGCTGGATCATATGGCAGTTCTACTTTTAATTTTTTTGAGGAACCTCCATACTCTTTTCCATGCAGCTGCACCGACTTACATTCCCACCAAAAGTGCACAGGGGTTCCCTTTGCTCCACACCCTCGCCAACACTTATTTGTTGTCTTTGATAACAGCCATTCTCACAGGGGTGAGGTGATGTCTCATTGTGGCTTTATTTGCACTTCCACGATGATTAGTGATGTTGAGCATCTTTTCATATGTCTGTTGTCCATCTGTGTGTCTTATTTGGAAAAATCTCTATTTAGGTCCCTTGCCCATTTTTTAAAATCAGGTGTTTTTTTTTTTTATGTCAAATTGTATGAGTTCTTTGTATCTCTTGGATATTAATCCGTTATTGGATATATCATTAGCAAATATCCTCTCCCGTTCTGTAGGCTGCCTTTTTGTTTTGTTGATGGTTTCCTTCACTGTGCAAAAACCTTTTAGTTTCATGTGGTCCCATTTGTTTATTTTTTTCTTCTATTTCCCTTGCCTGAGAAGATGTATCCAAAAAATACTGCATACTGCCTGTTTTCTTCTAGTAGTTTTATGGTTTCAGGCCTTACATTTAAGTCTTTAATCCATTTTGAGTTTATTTTTGTATATGGTGTGAGAAGGTAGTCCAGTTTGATTCTTTTGCATGTAACTGTCCGGTTTCCCCACCACCATTTACTGAAAAGGCTGTCTTTTCCCTGTGGTATGTTGTTGCCTCCTTTGTCATAGACTAACTGACTATATAAGTGTCGGTTTATTTCTGGGCTGTCTGTTCTGCTCCATTGATCTATGTGTCTGTTTCTCTGCCCGTACCATACTATGTTAATGGCTGTAGCTTTGTAGTATAGTTTGAAATCAAGGACTCCAATACCTCCAGCTTTGTTTTTTCTCAAGATTGTTTTGACTGTTAGGAGTCTTTTGTGTTTCCATACAATTTTAGAATTATTTGTCCTAGCTCGGTGCAATATACCATTGGTGTTTTGACAGGGATTGCATTGAATCTGTAGATTGCCTTGGCCAATAAGTTCATTTTATTCAATTAATTAATTAATATTCTAATCCCAAACTCTTTTTTATTTTTTCTTGTGGTACGCGGGCCTCTCACTGTTGGGGCCTCTCCCGTTGCGGAGCACAGGCTCTGGACCCACAGGCTCAGCAGCCATGGCTCACGGGCCTTGCCGCTCCACGGCATGTGGGATCTTCCTGGACCAGGGCACGAGCCCGTGTCCCCTGCATTGGCAGGTGGGCTCTCAAACACTGTGCCACCAGGGAAGCCCCCAAACTCTTTTTTAAATTAATTAATTAATTTTTTTATACAGCAGGTTCTTCTTATCTGTTTTATACATATTAGTGTATAATGTCAATCCCAATCTCCACCATCACCCTGATACCAAAACCAGACAAAGATAATACAGAAAAAGAAAATTACAAACCAGTATCACTGAAGAATATAGATGCGTAAATCCTCAATAAAATACTACCAAACAGAATCCAACAACACATTGAAAGGATCAGACACCATGATCAAGTGGGATTTATCCCAGGGATGCAAGGATTCTTCAGTATACACAAATCAATCAATGTGATACATGATATTAACAAATTGAAGAATAAAAACCTGTGATCATCTCAGTAGATGCAGAAAAAGCTTTTGACAGAATTCAACACCCATTTATGATAAAAACTCTCCAGAAGTGGGCATAGAGGGAACCTACCTCAACATAATAAAGGCCACATAGGACAAACCCACAGCGAGCGTCATTCTCAGTGGTGAAAAACTGAAAGCATTTCCTCTAAGATCAGGAACAAGACAAGGATGTCCACTCTCGCTATTATTATTCAACATGGTTATGGAAGTCCTAGCCATGACAGTCAGAGAAGAAAAAGAAATAAAAGGAATACAAATTGGAAAAGAAGAAGTAAAACTGTCACTGCTTGCAGATGACATGATACTATACATAGAGAATCCTAAAGATGCCACCAGAAAACTCCTAGAACTAATCAATGAATTTGGTAAAGTTGTAGGATACAAAATTAATGCATAGAAATCTCTTGCATTCCTATACACTAACAATGAAAGGTCAGAAAGAGAAATTAAGGAAACAGTCTCATTCACCATTGAATCCTAAAGATGCCACCAGAAAACTCCTAGAACTAATCAATGAATTTGGTAAAGTTGTAGGATACAAAATTAATGCATAGAAATCTCTTGCATTCCTATACACTAACAATGAAAGGTCAGAAAGAGAAATTAAGGAAACAGTCTCATTCACCATTGCAACAAAAAGAATAAGATACCTAGGAATAAACCTGCCTAAGGAGACAAAAGACCTGTACTCGGAAAACTATAAGACACTGATGAAAGAAATCAAAGATGACACAAACAGATGGAGAGATATACCATGTTCTTGGATTGGAAGAATCAATATTGTGAAAATGACTGTACTACCCAAAGCAATCTAGAGAGTCAATGCAATCCCTATCAAATTACCAATGGCATTTTTTTACAGAACTAGAACAAAAAATCTTAAAATTGGTATGAGACCCAAAAGACCCCGAATAGCCAAAGCAGTCGTGAGGGAAAAGAAACGGAGCTGGAGGAATCAGACTCCCTGACTTCAGACTATACTACAAAGCTATAGTAATCAAGACAGTACGGTACTGGCACAAAAACAGAAGTATAGATCGGTGGAATAGGATGGAAAGCCCAGAGATAAACCCATGCACCTATGGTCAACTAATGTATGACAAAGGAGGCAAGGATATACAGTGGAGAAAAGGCAGTCTCTTCAATAAGTGGTGCTGGGAAAAGTGGACAGCTACATGTAAAAGAATGAACTTAGAACACTCCCTTAACACCATACCCAAAAATAAACTCAAAATGGATCAAAGACCTAAATGTAAGACCAGACACTATAAAACTCTTAGAGGAAAACATTGGAAGAACACTCTTTGACATAAATCACAGCAAGATCTTTTTTGATCCACCTCCTAGAGTAATGGAAATAAAAACAAAAATCAACAAATGGGACCTAATGAAACTTAAAATCTTTTGCACAGCAAAGGAAACTATAAACAACACGAAAAGACAACCCTCAGAATGAGACAAAATATTTGCAAACGAATCAACTGACAAAGGATTAATCTCCAAAATATATAAACAGCTCATGCAGCTCAATATTTTAAAAAAACAAACAGCCCAATTAAAAAATGGGCAGAAGACCTAAATAGACATTTCTCCAAAGAGGACATACAGATGGCCAAGAGGCACATGAAAAGCTGCTCAACATCACTACTTATTAGAGAAATGCAAATCAGAACTACAGTGAGGTATCACCTCACACCGGTTAGCATGGGCATCATCAGAAAATCTACAAACAACAAATGCTGGAGAGGGTGTGGAGAAAAGGGCACCCTCTTGCACTGTTGGTGGGAATGTAAGTTGATACAGCCACTAAGGAGAGCAGTATGGAGGTTCCTTAAAAAACTAAAAATAGAACTACCATATGACCCAGCAATCCCACTACTGGGCATATACCCAGAGAAAACCATAATTCGAAAAGACACGTGCACCCCAATGTTCATTGCAGCACTATTTACAATAGCCAGGACATGGAAGCAACCTAAATGCCCATCGACAGAGGAATGGATAAGATGTGGCACATATATACAATGGAATATTACTCAGCCATAAAGGAATGAAACTGGGTCATTTGTAGAGATGTGGGTGGACCTAGAAACTGTCCTACAGAGTGAAGTATGACAGAAAGAGAAAAACAAATATCGTATATTAATGCATGCATGTGGAATCTAGAAAAATGGTACAGATGGTGGTGGGATGAATTGGGAGTAAGTTCATTTTAACCGTTAATGCTTTCAATTTACGAGCATGATATATCTTTCCATTTGTTTCATCTTCAGTTTCTTGCATCTGTGTCTTATAGTCTTTTTTTTTTTTTTTTTTTTGACTCTACGCGGGCCTCTCACTGCTGTGGCCTCTCCTGTTGCGGAGCACAGTCTCCGGACACGCAGGCTCAGCGGCCATGGCTCACGGGTCCAGCCGCTCCGCGGCATGTGGGATCTTCCCAGACCAGGGCATGAACCCGTGTCCCCTGCATCGGCAGGCGGACTCGCAACCACTGCGCCACCAGGGAAGCCCTGTCTTATAGTCTTATAGTTTTCTGAGTACAGTTCTTTTACCTCCTTGGTTAGATTTATTCCTAGGTATTTTATTCGTTTTGATACAATTGTAAATGAGACTGTTTTCTTAATTTCTCTTTCTGATAGTTCATTGTCAGTGTATAGGAAAACAACAGGTTTCTGTATATTAATTTTATATACTGCAACTTTATGAAATCCTGCTTTTTACGACAACATGGATGGATCTAAGGGTGTGATGCTAAGTGTGAAACATCAGAGAAAGACAAGTACCACGTGATGTCACTAATATGGAATCCAGAAACCAAAACAGATAAACAAAATGAGAACAGTCGTAGGTACAGAGAACAAATGAGTGGTTGCCAGAGGGGAGGGGAAGGAGGGGGTGGACGAAATAGGTGAACAGGAGTCAGAGGCACAGAGCTCCAATTATATGGCATATAAGCCATGGGGACGTAATATATAGCATAAGGGATACAGTCAAAAATATTATAAAAACTTTGTAATA